>NC_138041.1:1021714-1621714 GCF_964106645.2 Podarcis pityusensis | reverse complement strand
CTGTTCCTTAAAATGGAACAGAATGACAGCTAATTGTAGCTATAGTTGGAAAATAGGAATTAAGAATTTTAATCATTTATCCTTATTAGCTGCCCCCTAGTGTTCAACTCAGGCCTAACCACAATGATATAGCATTTTGGTAAAAATATACAAATCAGTAACCCTGCACTGGAAGCTAAGATGGAGAAGATCTCCACGGCCACCATGTATTTTCCCTTGGTGCTCTGGTAGGTGGGAACAAAGGACAACCAAACACTGCAAAACAGAAGCATACTGAAGGTGATAAACTTGGCTTCATTAAAACTGTCAGGCAACTTCCTGGCTAGGAAAGCCACAGTGAAGCTGACAATGGCTAGGAAGCCCATAAAGCCCAAGACACAGTAAAACATAATAACTGAACCTTCATTACATTCCAGAACAATTTCTTCAGTCATTGAGTGCATGTCAAAATACAAGAATGGGGGAGAGGTTGCCAGCCACACAGCACAAATAGTGGTTTGAATAAGGGAGCACGACAGAACAATGGAAAAGGCCAGTCTTTTCCCTATCCATTTCCTCATCCTGGACCCAGGCTTGGTCGCCGCGAAAGCCATGATGACGGTGATGGTTTTGGCCAACACACAAGAAACTGCCATTGAGAAGATAATGCCAAAGGCAGGTTGTCGAAAGAGGCATGGTATCTTCTCAGGCTGACCAAAGAATAGGAATACGCAAAGGAAGCAGAGCAGTAGGGAGATGAGGAGACCGTAGGTGAGGCTCCGGTTGTTGGCTTTGACTATGGGAGTGTCTTTGTGCTTAATGAAGACTCCAAGTACCAGAGCTGTGAGGAAAGAGAAGGCAAGAGCAAAAATGGACAAACTGGTCCCCAAAGGTTCATCATAAGACAAGAAGCTTATCTTTTTTGGAATGCATAAATCCTGGCCATGGTTTGGATATTGATCTTCTTGACATTGAATGCAGTTATCCATGTCTGTAAAAAAAATAGCTTTTTATATATGGTAACCCCGTATATGGGACAATACATTAATAATTCCTTAAAATTCAAAAGTGCTCTATGAGGGCTGATCTTTGAAAGCTAATTTCATGACCTAAAAAATGTAATGATGTTTGCAAGAAGTCACTGGGATGATCCAGAGAAACTTTGTACTTGGAACATCTCATATTAAGCTTCAGATAAAATCTTTCTTAATCCTAAAACTGAGGTTGCTTTCTCTCTTTCCACAGCACAACCTCGAAGATAGTACCACCTCAGCTTTTATTGGAACATAGTGTAATATGTTTTGCCTTTTCTCAGATGAGGTGCTACACACAATCAGTCATCATATCGTTCTTTTTCTTGCCGATATTATGGATACCAACCATATATTTATTTTTTAGAGGTTTTTGTACATGATATTTCTTACCTGTCTTATTTGAGATCTTCCCTTCTGGACAAGGCAAACAGTCATAGCAACAAAATGGTCTCCCTTCCTTCTTAGCCCTCCTATAACCCAGATGACAGTTGTCATTACACAATGAACGGGGCGGTGTCTGTGCACGATTGAAATACATAATGCATTTTAACACCCAGAAAGTACAAATTTGGAGTTTGGATATCATAGGTCATTATGCATTAAGAAACTGCTTGATTCTGGAAAGTCAGGAACCCTTTGGGGTCATTCTACTCATGTGTAAAACCAACGGAATACTGCACTAAACTTCCTCTGCCCCGGCTTCAGCTTTTATTCCTGTTGCTCTTCAAGAGTTCTACCAGCATTCAAAATCACTCGGGGAGCCTCCATTAATATGATTAAAATCAATAAAAATGTAAAGCATTGTAGCTTCACAGCATGGCCAGAGGAGAACTTTGAGTGGGGGGCTTCTAAATCAATCCTAACTATAGAAAGCCAGTATAAGTTACACCAACTCTTTTTTGCAAGCTAAGTTCTGCTGGGTTGCAGATCACATGACCAAGCTGAAAGGGATTTGAAACAGGTGTAAGTCTCTCATTGCCCCATCCCACCTTTGTCATACACCTTCCATGCTACTGGAATTCCACCTGGGGGGGGGGCGCTTACACCAGCTTACGTTGCACTGATCTAAACTTCATTGTCTGAGATGGTGTACATTTGGTTCAGCTAGGGTGAGGTATTTACCCCAATGTAGCTTCCACTGAGCCTTTGCTCAGCTAGGAAAGCCTAAGATCTGCTGAATCCAAACTCTCTCATCCTGATGAATCTTGGATTTAGATTTAACTATGAAGTCTGTTTTTCCGAACAAACACAGACCTCCTATCAATCACGGGGCCTGATAAATCAGGATTAACAGCTGACAACAGACAGTATATAAACAGTATTTCACTATTTTAGTATTGCTGAAATGAGTTGAGTCTGTCCCCAGTTCCAGACACCACACAGAGGCAGCTTAAGGTCCAAAACAGTTTACTGCTGCAGAAGATAGGGTTTCAGTAATACAGTTCCAGCCACACACAGACACGTTGTAGGCTTTGCAGATAAAGATACAGATATAATAGTTCAAAGCAAATTTCAGTTGTTCAACTAATTCAAGATGTAACACAGACTCTGACTCACTTTTCAAGACTAACCCTAACACACAGCACCCACCCCAACATTAATGAGCTGACATGCCTTAATAACTTATATAGTCAGCACTGGTTGACTTATCTCGTACAAAGGGTGATTTGTGCTCATGAAGGAAATAAACCCCTTCGTCCATGTCCAGTTCATCCAACGGCTGATATATCTGGAAATGAACACAGACCCTACCTGGATGAATTTGCTGGGCCATATAATGTCATCTGCAGAAATGGTGAGCACTTTGCCAGTATGAGCTTGTGGGTCTATTTTTCCAACTCTCACTCTAAGAAAAGATTGGTTTGGGAATGTGACCCAATTTATAATATCAAATCCAGCAACTAATGACCCATTCTCATCAAAGGATACCTTTTCCCCGGAACTGTTGTTGAACGCAACATGTCTCAGGTAGTGGTGGAGCTAAAGTAGGATAGAAAAGACACAGAGAACAAAGCATTGCAGAGGATATTAAAAAATAACATTCCATGGTGGTGGTAATTTTTCACAGATGAGTACCATGATTAATGCATGTTTTAGAAGCTTTGTGCAGACTGACCATATAGAAAAGTCTAAATATTAAAGGACATATGTTGTTTTAACAACAACAAATTCAATCCATGAGCATGATATTTGAGAGTGCCTTTAAAAAAACCAAACCAGAACTAGGGATAAAGTGAACAAAACAAAACAAACAACTTCCCTCTAAACTGTTGTTTTATTGCAGGAGTATTCTGCAACATGTTCTTGGCTGAATAAGAGTGCATTTGTGGTGAATTTATTTGGTGTTAGTTTGTTCTGTGATGCTTCCCCAATCCTAGCCCATTACTGATGTCTGGAGGGGCTAACAGCACAACAAAAGTGGGACAAAAAAGAACCAGAACGTTTGTGGTGTAAAAAGTTACAGGAAGTTACAGGATAAGTGTGGAAACGAAGCAACGTGATTGTCCCAAAACTTTTGCAGCCATAGACAGTACTGAAAGGGGGATTGCATGTGAAAGCCTTGAAAGAACCACAAGAGTAAATCATCTTGTATGTGCAATACAAAAACGTGATCTGGAGGTGCCAAAACAGCACCCTGTAAAGGAAGGTGAAAATCGAACCCCAGGTAAGGAGGGGGCAGGGATGTCAGTGCGCTTCTTTACACATTGCAACATTATGATTGTGATGGAGGAATGTTGAATGCCTTTATATGCAGAAGTAAGACCCATTTGCTACCAGCATGAGTTTGACCAAACTGCGGGAGGCAGTGGAAGACAGGAGTGCGTGGAGTGCTTTGGTCCATGGGGTCACGAAGAGGCGGACACGACTAAACGACTAAACAACAACAAGTCCCATTAAGTCATGTGGGGCTAAATTATTGGTAACTGGATATAAGGCATTCTGAGAGTAGGAGTGGGGCGAAACCAATAATGGATCCAAAATTTGGTGGACTTCCTGGTGAAGGTTCCAATATGGGCCTCTCTTTTGCAGAGCTGGAACTGGCACAGCAAAAATAGTGAGGACAACCACCCCACTTTCTGCCCTGGAGGACACTGGCAGCAGGACTACACATACAAAGCTTCTCTTTCATTTTGCCCCACTGCTTGCTAACCAGGAATGTATATATTCCCACCTTGATGCAGAAAAACAATGCTGTGTGACTAGTAGGAGTGACTGGCACATTTCCTGTGAAATAGAAGCTATAGGAGACCTTCCTAAAATTCAGTTTCCTACACATTCTGATTAGTTTTGCACCTACAGATGTGGATAATAATGCATTGATCTGCTGAGGATGTTACCTGCCATGGTTGTGTCCATCCCCCTCTGTTTGAAATTGCTCTCTGCTTGGATTTGAGTAATTCAATGCTGTGCAGAACATGCGCCACAGCATAGACAGCATTGTATATGCTATAGCTGTGGCCAGTCATGCTCATTTCAAAAACTGTTGCAGGTAGAGTCTCCAGCTTCTCCTCTCCAGTGCAGATTTTGCTGTCCACATTGTCTACTACGGATCTTAAGAATGAACATTTAAAAGCATGTTCCCAAAAGTCTCTGATAAAGTCATCTCCTTTTGTCGAGGTAGGATTTCTTACTTGAAGGAGTTTCTGGAATCCTAGCAACTCACTGGAATGTATTGCAAAGGATATGGCTCCATGGATTAACTCTATGCCACAACTTATTGGAAAGGAAGGTGATGTGAAATCCATCTGGGCTGTCATAATCCAGACCTTTGTTTTCACTGGTATATCAAAAAATGCTGAGGAGCAGACTGCTGTTCTCACATAAGCCATGGTCTGAATTTCACCATGTACAACCAAAGCAGTGGCAGTGCTAGCCATGATAACCTTTACAATTTGAATCCCATAGTCCACCATTACATCGGCATTGCTGGCAAATGTTGGTTCTGGGATTTTGTCTATGAAATCAAAGCAGATGCCACTCTGAGAGAACTTGGGAAGTACATTCTGTACAAATCTCTTACCATTGCTGTCATCCAAATAAAGTAAGCCAATCCAGGTCCACCTGAAATGAAGGAGTAACTGGAGCATGCCCTTATACTGATGGTCCACATTCGGGAACATCTGGTGGAAGAAAACTCCTTGCATTTTGTTATCCGTTATTAGGGCAGAGCCATAGGAGAGCTAAACAACAAGGAGATGGAAAAGTTATTTCTAAGGCAATGTTTTCCAAAGTAAAACAAATTTTGTGTTGGGGTGTGTGATGCAAAATGATTATGCATCTCCCCAAATATCTACTGAGATCCCCCCATCCCATCCAGATTTCATCTTGTTGCTTAAGTGAATATCCATGATGATTCAAAATCTTCTCAGTTCCTACAGGTGTTATAGACTGGAAAAGGCATAGACACGGGGTTTGATCCAGTGCTTACGGTCCATCAGCTGTATTGGAAATGAGATCGTTTTTGGTGATCTCTTTCCCCATTGCAGTATTCCACACAAACCAAGCATTGCTAATGAGAGCCCCCCTCCCATTTGTAGAAGTGGGCACGGGGAACTCCAGGGTGGAAGAGGGATAGTGAAAAATGGCCCTTGCTCCCAGTTGCACTGATAGATTCTTCTCCATCTGCAAATAATCACCATATGATACTATTGTTATTTAATGCATCCACACAGAAGATTTGCTGCCAAGCTGCGGTAGATATTCCACAAGGGTTGCAGACAGGAGCACTGAGGTATAAACAGGGCAAGAGCTGGGAGGTCAGTGGACCAGGTCAGGGCAGCAAATTGTGCTTGCACCCTATTTATCTTCCCAACATACTGGAGATGAAAAGCACATCAAGAGATGAAGAGCTAAAGATGTTTATATTATGTTATGCTTTGAAATTGGATCATAGCACACTGGTTCCAAACACTGGTCAGCAGCTTTAGTTTAGGAACATTACATTCCCCATAACTTTGTTTATATCCCTTCTTGGGTTTTTTTGTTTCTTTTTTTTTAGAATTTACTGTGACATGGAGTTGGCAGCAAAAATATGTCCTGAAATTTCATTATTAGAGCTACCTCTTACTTACCTACAACAGAAGTGTGCCTGGTTCCAAACAACTATTTTAAATGATCCCAAGCACAATGTGGTGCAGTTCAAGGCTAAATATTATGGAACACACAATATGCTGGAATTTTTCATTTTTTTAATATTAACTAATATGTTGCATAAAAACATTGTACTTTAAGATTTAAGTTATTGTATTAATGTTTAATTGTTGTTGTTGTTTTAGTATGTTTTTAGCCATTTGTGTTTTTTATCTGTAAGCCACATTGAGTCCCTATCTGGGAATAATGTGGGGGATGGATGGATGAATAAATAAATGAATTTTTTTTAAAAAAATGTCCCTCTCTCCATCCCTCAGATGCTCATATCCAACAAATATATTGCTCCACCAATTGTTTCTGAAAGTCCCCTCAGATCTAAAAACTGAAAGAAAACAAAAAATAATATTTGGCCTATCAGAAACTAGTTGCCCTTTGGATTCTAGCCAATATTTGCAGTAACAAAAACCTTCAAGAATGTAGAAAATTTCTTTATTTCTCTGTAAGTGGTTATGCGCATGAATACCAGAATAGCCAACTCTGAATCAACTGTAAATACTCTTTTTCTTGGACAGAATGTTATGCCTAAAGTGAGTAAAAGGTGTTCCGATTTATCTCAAGCCCTCTTTATAATCTACGCAAGAAAAACTTCACTTTGAAGAAAGCAGGATAGACAAGAGCTCTCTAAATTCCTGTACTTTATGTGAACAACTTACCTGTGGAATCTTGTAGTTATACAGAATGTCTGCCATGTTGAGATCAACATCCGAATTAGGTCCCCCAATGACTGCTACCAGATTTTCCCGGGTATCACACTTGTAGTTAGGAAAAAACTGGCCCTTTGTGGAGAGAAGTTCCATGGAGGCAAGATATATGGATCTTGCACTGAATTCACTGTTACAGACATGGGCACCCAGGCTGATGTTGGCTAAGATCTGGGGATTTTCATTTATTTCTTTTAAAGCAAAAACCAAGGCTAGGATGTGCTGGTAGTGCTGCGTCAGAACTCTAAAAGGAAAGAAATTGCCACCTTAAAATGAGTGTGCTAGAGATTTCAAGTCAATACTCAATTACTAAAAATTATTGCACTATATGGCCAAGGTTGAAGAACACATGAATTGATTTTTACACTCACACCTCAACTTTTGACTTGCATGCATTTTATTCAAACAATAGCCCTCTTTTGGTAGCTTTTAAATAGCACATGCAATATATTTAAATCCAGGTTATCTACTATGTTACTGATACTGGCTATCATTAATTGTTTTTCTTTAAGGAAGCTAGAACTGCCCTCCGCCATCTCTTTTGACCAATGTGGATAAAATTCCCAGGCATTGTAACATTTACAGATTGAATACAACCGACCATATGACAGGCAAACAGGCCCATAGATTTTGAAGACTATAATAGAATCAGACCAGCAACAAATACTATCAGGATAGATATGGTACATTTAAGAAAACCCAACTCCTTACATGAGATCACCAAAAAGTTCAGGAGAGGGACGGTTTTGGAAGCAAATCGTATCTAAAAAACGGAAGATATGAGAAATAATGCCACCAATTATGAGGTCTCCTGACTGATGATACTTGTGATGAATAGGAAGAGGGTGACTAACATTGCATCTAGAAATAGGAACCTTGCACACTGCTTGAGGAAGCAGTACTAATACCAACACCACAAATATCACCATACTGCATGAAAACCTCCTTTCTAGAAACCAAATAACCTGTTCCTACATCGGCAATCTCTGGCTTGAATGTACACTCACTCAGAAGACTGAAGCCAGGGTGATACGATACAAAGTTTTAGCAATCAGACTGATGCAGCCCTGTGTACCTCAAGCCCCAGCTCTGAATGGTGCAGGTGATATTAAATGCAACCCTCTGTCTCGCTTCAATGTTTTGCTACTGGACACTGGAATTCTCTGTAGAACTGGAGAAGTAATCATAGTTATTGTCATAACCGCAAGAGAGATAATAACCTGCACAGCATTGCAGCCTCTGAGACAAGGCGGGGGGGGGATGTTTATCACACTTCAGCAACAGTTCCTATTTTATCCTCCTTAATAGGTCATCAAAAGACTAGCAGTAAAAAATAAAATAAAGACCACAAGGTCTTTGTCGTCTTCAAAAAGAAAAGAAAGAGGCTCTTAAACAATAGCCAGTTTGCAAGATTGTGTGTGTATTCCAAATTGGGCTAGGATTTCATAATGCAAATGGAAATATCCATTGTTATGTTATGAATTAAGGTTTCACAATTCCAGTAGAGTTTTGTTTAATTCCAGTAAAGGAAAACAAAGTAGGTGATACCCTTGATGGCAGCACTGGGGGGGGGGGTGGATGGGAAATTTCCATCAGAATTGGGAGATGGAAGGTTCAAAAGCTCCTCTTCCAGCAATGCCCCTTGTGCTGCTCAGCTGACTGGAAAACAGCTGATAGTAATGAAAAGTGGTCTGCAGAAAAAAATGTGAAAATTATCTGGAGCCCAACCTTCTTCATGCTGTTTGACCCATCACAGGTTATGTTGTGGGCCATGTAAGATTAGGCAGTGGGCAAGAAGCAGCCTGGTGAACACAGATTGCACACTTCTGAACAAGAAATAGCGTGGGGAACCATGTTTATTCCAGACTATGCATATCAACTGGATAATGGACAGGTTTTCTCAAAGGTCTGTTGGGGGCTATGTATATTGACGGGAAAATGTAGAAATTCCCTCTTCATGGAAGAATTATATGCATATAGGAGCTGAAAAACACACACAGTGACTAGTTGATGTGCCCAGTAACCACACAACTTACATCAGCATTGTTATAAGAATCCTAAGGTGTCATAAGTAAAATGAACGTTCATAAGTGCACAAGGTTAAACACACATACATCAGGTGGTTCGGAACACTTTCAGGTGGTTCGCGATTTAGCCGAAGCACCTGCTCCATCGGGGCCCAGTATGGGCCACATGATCTCCTGCAAAGTTTTTTGCAGATAAAGTCGCTCAGATTCGGGAAGAGGTAGACTCCACTGTGGGAGCAGAGCCAGGGCGGGGAGAGTGCTAGAGTCAAGTTGCGTGGGATCAATTCCAATCTGTTACCTCCAAGGATGTGGACAGGCTGCTTGGACGAGTGAAACCAACCACCTGTCTCCTTGATCTTTGCCCATCCTGGCTTATAAAAGCAAGCCAGGAAGGGCTGGTGAATGCTTCTCGCTGTGAGGGAGCCTTCCCAGACCTGCTGAAAGAGGCGGTCATTAAACCGCTTCTTAAAAACAACAACTCTAGACCCGGCCAACATGGCCAACTATCGTCCAGTCTCAAATCTACCATTCTTGGGCAAGGTGATTGAGCAAGTGGTTGCTGAACAACTCCAGGCACGCCTGGAAGAAGCGGACCATTTGGATCCCTTCCAGTTGGGATTCAGGCCTCATCATGGGACTGAAACTGACTTGGTTGTGCTGGTCAATGATCTCCGGCGGATTAGGGACAAAAGTGAGAGCTGTTTCCTAGTTCTGCTGGATCTCTCAGCGGCTTTTGATACAATCGACCATAACATCCTTCTGGACTGTCTAGAGGGACTGGGAGCTGGGGGCACTGTTATACAATGGTTCCGCTCCTTCCTCCTGGGCCATGTTCAGAAAGTGGTGGTAGGGGATGAGTGTTCAGACCCCTGGGCTCTCACTTGTGGGGTGCCTCAGGGTTCTGTCCTCTCTGCCATGCTTTTCAACATCTACATGCAACCGCTGGGAGAGATCATCAGGGGGTTTGGGCTGGGTGTTCAACAGTATGCGAATGATACCCATTTCTACGTCTCTTTCAAATCAGAAACAGTGAAGGCAGTGAAGATCCTGTGTGAGTGTCTGGAGGCGGTTGGAGGATGGAAGACGGCTAACAGATTGAGGTTGAATCCTGACAAGACAGAAGTACTGTTCTTGGGGGGCAGGAGGCGGGCGGCTGTGGAGGACTCCCTGGTCCTGAATGGGGTAACTGTGCCCCTGAAGGACCAGGTGTGCAGCCTGGGAGTCATTTTGGACTCACAGCTGTCCATGGAGGCGCAGGTCAATTCTGTGTCCAGGGCAGCTGTTTACCAGCTCCATCTGGTACACAGGCTGAGACCCTATCTGCCTGCGGACTGTCTCGCCAGAGTGGTGCATGCTCTGGTTATCTCCTGCTTGGACTACTGCAATGCGCTCTACATGGGACTACCTTTGAAGGTGACCCGGAAACTGCAACCAATCCAGAATGCGGCAGCTAGACTGGTGACTGGGAGTGGCCGCCGGGACCACATAACACCGGTCTTGAAAGACCTACATTGGCTCCCAGTACGTTTCCAAGCACAATTCAAAGTGTTGGTGCTGACTTTGAAAGCCCTAAATGGCCTCGGTCCAGTATACCTGAAGGAGCATCTCCACCCCCATCATTCTGCCCGGACACTGAGGTCCAGCGCCGAGGGCCTTCTGGCGGTTCCCTCACTACGAGAAGCCAAGTTACAGGGAACCAGGCAGAGAGCCTTCTCGGTAGTGACGCCTGCCCTGTGGTACGCCCTCCCACCAGATGTCAAAGAGAGGGATAACTACCAGATTTTTAGAAGACATCTGAAGGCAGCCCTGTTTAGGGAAGCTTTTAATGTTTAATGTTGTTGTTGTTTAGTCGTGTCCGACTCTTCGTGACCCCATGGACCAAATACAGTAGTTTAATAGACTACTGTATTTTAATACTTAGTACAGGAGAGCAATCCTGAAGCCATCTTGACTCTTAATGACCCCAAATATTTCCTCTGCAGAAAGAAAACCCTCTCCCAATAGTTGTTTTCACTTACAGATTCTTTAAATCCTGTCCAAAGGGCATATTTTGTGTATGAATAATGTAAGTGTGAACTGGATTAAAGAACTAAGGTATTACTAAGGTATTTACTATTTCAAAAGCATAGCCCAGGCTGGCCAAGGTGAGGGCAACCAGCAAACCTTACCAGATTATCTTGACAAATGGGAGAAAAGCTGCACTCTTGAATTTCTGTTGTAGACCACCTCTTTCTGTGATGCTTTTGGGTGATCTTTGGCTAAGGGACCGGGCAATTTCGAATGTATTTAAAAGCTGACACACCTTTGTTCTGAGTCCTCACCTCCTTGAGGGGGGTGGGGGTACTCTGTTGCAAGACAAATAAAGGTCTTCCTTGCTTTCTTTCTCCTGGTTCCTGCCTCCACTCACTTTTCTCTGACAGATAACCCCAATTTTTTCTACAACAGTATATAAGTGCTCAACTTACATTGGTATTGGGGGTGCCGCATGAAGAACCGGTTTATGTGGGAACAGGAGGCTAGACTAGATGGACTCCCAGTCTGATCCAGCAAGGCTTGTTGGGTAATATAACTGGGTAACAGGTAGTTTATCATCCAGCTGGATAGTTCAGTTGGCTAGAGTGTGGTACTGATAAAATCTGGGTCACAGGTTCGATCTCTGCATGGGACAGTTGCATCTTCCTGCATATTCCCTCCCAACCCTACTGTGATGGCCTGGGATTCAGACTCGGAGGCTGAACCTGAGGAATCCCAGCCTGCACAGGAGTCCCAGCCTCCAGGGCCAGCTGAGCTGGGGCTGGGGCTTGAGCCTGAAGGGCCCTCACCTGTGCCGGATCCTCAGGAGCAGACACCAGCTGAATCCGCTCTGACTCCGGAGGTGATCAAGGACCCATTGCCTGCAGGTGCTCCTCTCCCAGCCCTGTCAGGGGAAGGTGAGGCTGCCTCTGGGTCCAGTAACCCTCCAGCCTCTCCTGAGCTGCAGAGGCTCAGGGCAGAGAGGCGGAGGGAACTTAGTTCTCTCAGCAGGAGTGCCCGCGTTAAGGCCAGGAGAGGCGAGTCACCTGTGGGCCAGGACCGCCCTAGGCCTCAGAGAAGATAAAGGCCAGTCAGCCCAGACCCAGGTTGCGGGAGCAACATCGTTGGAAACCTGTTCCTGCCAGCACGCTGACCTGCTCTTCTGGCGTTCTTGACCATGCCCGGCTCCTTGCCTTGGACCTCGCTTCGCCCTTGACGGACAGCCTCCAGACCCTTGACCCAGGACCGGACTCAGAGCACGGAGTACGGTAACCCCCCTGGGACCAGCACACCTACGATCATCTGATTCTAAGGAAACTTCAATGCTACCGATACATTTCTGCTCTGAAAAAACCACACAGAATATAGGCAAGAGCAACATTTTTGTAATTAAATGTCCACCTCAGAAAACAATGTGACTATCTAGCCTTTGTAAAATAATTCACCCAGGTAAGGAGCTCAACCTGTAAATCACACCTGCAAGTTTCGCTCGCCTTTGGTGTTTTCATCATAAGGGAAACTTGGTAAAAATGTTTCATTTTGGCAGACATGGTGATCACACATATGAAATAACATGAGTTTGGGGAGGTGTATGCCCCCTTTTAGATGAAAACAGAAGGGAGACTGCTTTATGTTGGACAACTGCTTTTTTAAAAAAGTTTTAAAACATCTCTACATACAAGTATATTGCACAATGATATTTATTTGAAAGACTCTTTTCTGAATACCTCATTTTTCTTGTGGACAAGAAAATTATGCTGAGTTAAACATGTTTTATTTCTCATGTCTCAGAGCACCTAGAAGTCTGAGTAGTGATTATTTCCCCTCTGATTACCAGGTTAACTGTGATTACATTTTCTCCAATTCCCTGTTGACCTGTAGTGGGCACTAGCAAATTACAAAGCAACAGTGAAATCTAGGTTTGTATTATTTCCTGTGCCACTTAGAACTAAGGCTGGGAGGAGACACAACTTGATCAGTTTGCCTCTACTTGACAATGCATAATATTTGCTTAAATCAATTCCATACCAAGTGAGTTGAAATTAGGTCCCAAGGAAATCAAGGTGACAAACTAGTAATAATTTAAGTCCCTTTCAATTTAGTAGGCACTATATTCAATTAGGCATGATCAACTGAACATTTTCATGGAGAAGCTGCAGTTCTGAATAAGTTTATTATCTCCTCTGTAATTATCAAATTAACTATGATTATTTCCCCTTCTTTTCAAAGTTCCTGGGGAGTGCCCATGGCCACGAGCAAAACTGTCGGTTGGCACTGAATAAACCATCCATATCCCTTTGCCCCATTCAGAAAAGAGAAAGAGACAGGCAGAAATCTGTCATTCTGAAATGCAGATCATCACATCTGCTGAATAAGCAGCCATTTGAATCTAATTCCAGGATTCACAACTCCTTGAACAGCAATGCTGGAAAAGGTGAAATTCTTTCTAGAAATCAGATTTTAATAGAAAATGATGGTGTTAGTTGTGTTAGTATTTGTGCTATTGCCTCAAGCAGTGTGCAAGCTTCCAAATGCTAAATGTAGTATCAGGGACCCTCTTCCTATTCTCCACAAGTATTATCAGCCTGGAGATCTCAATATCGCTGGCATTTCTTCACAAAACTTTGTGTTTTCAAGTCCAATGACATTTGAAAAACCTCCCTCTACTGAGCTCTTTGGTGATATCATGTAAGGAGTTGATAAAATGTACCTGTTCTGATAATATTATTGCAAGAATGGTTTTGTGGATAAGCATTTACATTCACCATAATCTTCTTTCGAATTATCTGCTGTGGGGTAATCTATTTCCTTATCTGCTGTAATAGTTCTATATCATACAAGGTGCAATAACTGTCCTACTCAAGAATTGGGTCAGTCCTATATTTGCTCTTCTGAACTAACTGCCTGGAACAGCCTATTAAATTGTAGGGGAATGATATTTTGAACTGCATTGTCTATTAGATATTCTGGATTGGATAACAATTTACAGGCAATTATTACCATCCTGGATTATCATCCTGGTACTTTCAGTATATCTTCTTTTGTTAAATATATGGTACCTGATAATTTCAAAAATCGGAATAGACCTGATTTAAGCAATACAAAGCCTCCCAAATTTCTATTCTAACTTGGCCTTCTTTAGCCTCTACTAAGTGTCGTTATTAGATGCATATTGAGAAGAGTAAAGGGGATAAAATGCCAGTGGATGCATGACCACAGTCAACTGACTCTTTCCTGTATATGAGCTGTAATACATAGCTTGATGAAATGCCACATTGTATTGAAATGTGGCCCATATAATCTGCAGCAGGTGCACCATTTTGTGGTATGTAATTCTCCTTACAGGGTACTGACCCAGCTCTACCAGCACATCGTGGCCTTGGCATTTGCTGTAAGGGAAATCAATTTAAACCCTCAGCTCTTACCCAACATCACTCTGGGCTTCCAGATCTATAATAGCCAGTTCAGTGCAAGCGCAACCTATCAAGCTTCAATGGAACTTCTCTCGACTCAGAAAAGATTAATCCCAAACTACAAGTGTGACACCTGGAGCAATCCAGTAGCAGTCATCGGGGGACCTAATTCCAACGTCTGCCTCCAAATGGCAACCATCTTGAGCAACTACAAGATGCCACAGGTAAGCTTTGCTCATGAGCAGGATGTATGAGCAAACCACGGAGTGCTTCTCTTACTTTATAGATGTGGTTTGGAGGTTAAAATGGATGTGGCTGAAATCACACTGGAAGCCTTCCAGGAAAACTTGACAATGGGGGGAATGTCTACATTATCTCAGGTCCATTCGGCATAAAGAGGTTTGCTGCTCATGCAACAGGACTTTGTGTTTCTCTTGTGCTCTGTGTAGCCTTCAGCATGCCCCTTGGGTTGTGGCAAAAAAGGCCCTCCCACAATCCACCTGAGTGTGCTTCAGAAATAGGAGGGGATCCACCAGCCTTGCATCTAAGACATGTTTATGATCAGACCTGACACCTCTTGGAACATACACAGCTGTGTCACCAAGGTATGGTGGGGGGAAGTGCTATTGTTTGTAGTGACCCAAAGGTAAAAACCCTCAGCGCCGTCGGAAGACTGGGATTATTTTTTAATAAATTTTTAAGATAAAGGTACAGTGTATATAGGCTCTGAAATTGAAATCTCTATTTGGCATTAATCAATGCTACCATCAGGGATGCAGGTGGTGCTGTGGGTTAAACCACAGAGCCTAGGACTTGCCGACCAGAAGGTCGGTGGTTCGAATCCCTGTGATGGGGTGAGCTCCCATTCCTCAGTCCCAGCTCCTGCCAACCTAGCAGTTCGAAAGCACATCAAAGTGCAAGTAGATCAATAGGTACCACTCTGGCGGGAGGGTAAATGGCATTTCCGTGAGCTGCTCTGGTTCGCCAGAAGCGACTTAGTCATGCTGGCCACATGACCCGGAAGCTGTATGCCGGCTCTTTGGCCAATAAAGTGAGATGAGCGCCGCAACCCCAGAGTCGGTCATGACTGGACCTAATGGTCAGGGATCCCTTTACTTTACCTTTTAATGCTATTACATATCAGAGTTTAAGATGAGGTTAGATTGGCAGAAGGTTCAAAAGAAAATGTTGATGCTTCTTAGGTGATATGTTGTGGGAAGCATTATGATTTGGTAGTACAGTGGCTGTATTGCCAGAGATACACACATCAACCTATAAGAACATGATAATATGAGAACGTACTGTTTTATTTTATTGTTTCTTCAGCTTGCATATGGTTCCGCACCAGTCCTGGATACTGAAAACCAAGGTGCTTTCATCCAACAGATGTTCCCAAATGGGACTCACCAATATATGGGGATTCTCCAGCTACTTCTTCATTTCAGGTGGACATGGATTGGGGTGGTTTATCTGGATGATGATAATGGAGAGAGGTTTGTGCAGAATGTGCTTCCCATCTTCTCCCAAAAAGGCATCTGCTTTGCCTTCATAGAAAGTTTACCAAAACAAGGATCCTCCAGTGCTTTTGGTGAAATTGTGGGCAAGGGGATCAACATGACTGTGGGAATCATGACGAGCACTGCCAGTGTGGTGGTTGTGCATGGTGAAATTCAGACCATGCTTATCTTGAGGACATTGATCCAGTTTTGGGAATTCAGTCGTGGCCTAAAGAATGCAAAACTTCTGGTTATGACAGCTCAAATGGATTTCACATCATTTCATTTGCAAAGACAGTGGAATATAGACTTCATCCATGGTGGGCTGTCTTTTGCAGTTCACTCTAAAGGGGTGTTAGGATTCCATAAATTTATTCAGAACAGGAACCCGATTTCAGAAAAAGAAGACAAATTTCTTAGAGTATTCTGGGAACATACATTTACCTGTCTTCTCCCTGACACCAAAGTAGACATGGCAAATGAGGAATTCTGCACAGGAAACGAGAAGCTAGACACTCTTCCAGCATCAGTTTTTGAAATGAGTGCAACTGCTCACAGTTACAACATCTACCTGGCTGTTTTTGCTATAGTTCATGCCCTGCAATCCATGGATTTGTCCAATTTCAGAAAGAAAGGAAGTGCAGGAGGACAGAGAAAGAAGTTTCTCATCAAATTGCAATGGCAGGTAAAATGAACAAAAGAAGTGTGGTCCCCCTCTCTGCCAAGTCTGGGTTTGGGGCAGCTGCAAACTTGGTTTCTCACTAATCCATTTTTCAACTTGTTTTCTGTTGTTTTCTTGCTCACAGTAAACACATTAAACACTGGTTTAGCCACCCTTCTTTCTTTCAGGACCAAGACGTGCAGTGGCCTCTAATCTGAATGCACAGTATCTCCCTTTTACTATATATTTGGTCATCCAAGTTTCTTGGAGCATGATAAAGTCAAATGCTTGATGAAATAGTTATCCTAACTCCTGGGCAGGTAGGTGAACCAGCCTGCCATGTTTCAGGAGACAATTTTGAGGGTCATAAGCCCTCAAAGAGCAAGCTGGTCTTTGCACCTTCATACTGTTTGGTTAATGTCACTGTGGCTAAAGTTTCTTTTTCATGTTGGTGAACTCCACAATAAGCAGAAAAAACACGTATTTCTAATAGTATAAGAAAGCAACAACCCCCCCCCACACACCGAAGCATGCTCAGTAGCCTCCAGAAGACAAGGAACATGGGGGAACAAGGGGGTTTGCCCTGCTTGAGCCCATAGTACCCTAGAGGAGAACATCAGGGGCTTCCTGCTAGGAACAATGAACTGCCACATCCTGCACTGATCACTGAAAGAGCCCAGTGATCCTAGTTGGAAGTGTGTTGTATTATTGCCTTGCTTCTCTCTTAAGATCTCTCTCTCTCTCTCTTTAACTCTTCCCTTTAGCTCCAACGTTTTCTCCGAAATGTTTCATTTAACAGCAGTGCTGGGGAAACGGTTTCATTTGATCAACATGGGGCCTTACTATCTGGATTTGATATTATAAATTGGGTCACATTCCCAAATCAATCTTTTCTTAGAGTCAGAGTTGGAAGCATAGACCCAGATGCTCCCCAAGCATTCACTATTGATGAGGATGCCATTGTATGGCCTAATATCTCTTACCAGGTAAGGATCCACGAAACATTTCACATGGTTCCCATTATTTCCCCAAAGTTTAGAAAGCGGCTTATTCTGCAGAATTGGAACCAACTTTGCCTCTTTGAGAGCCAGTGTGGTGTAGTGGTTAAGAGTGGTGGACTCGTAATCTGGTGAACCGGGTTCGATTCCCTGCTCCTCCACATGCAGCTGCTGGGTGACCCTGGGCTATTCACACTTCTTTGAAGCCTCTCAGCCCCACTCACCTCACAGAGTGGTTGTTGTGGGAGAGGAAGGGAAAGGAGAATGTGAGCCGCTTTGAGACTCCTTCGGGTAGTGATAAAGCGGGATATCAAATCCAAACTCTTCTTCATCTTCTTCTTCTCTTTCTCATGCCAGCTAGATGAGGCTCGTTTATCTTAAGCACAACTAAGGCAGAAGTTCAATCAGTCCTACTGCATAGAAAGTAACTCCTAAGACTCAAGCAGATTTATTATGCCATGCCAACATCAATCTCGTTCTCAGCTGTAGATTAAACTATATCATTTGTTGTTGTTTACTCGCTTAGTCATGTCCGACTCTTCGTGACCCCCTGGACCAACGCACGCCAGGCACTTCTGTCTTCCACTGCCTCCCACAGTTTGGTCAGACTCATGCTGGTAGCTTCTAAAACACTATCCAACCATCCCGTACTCCGTCATCCCCTTCTCCTTGTGCCCTCTATCTTTCCCAACATCAGGGTCTTTTCCAGGGAGTCTTCTCTTCTCATGAGGTGCCCAAAGTATTGGAGCCTCTACTTCAGGATCTGTCCTTCCAATGAGCACTCAGGGCTGATTTTCCTTCAGAATGGATAGGTTTGATCTTCTTGCAGTCCATGGGACTCTCAAGAGTCTCCTCCAGCACCAGAATTCAAAAGCATCAATTCTTCGCCGATCAGCCTTCTTGATGGTCCAGCTCTCACTTCCATACATCACTACTGGAAAAACCATAGCTTTTACTATATCATAGAAACTATATCATACAAACTATCTAAAGCTATTTTTTGAATGTTAAAATATTCTGTGTTTTCTTTTATGGACAGTCGCTTCCCATTTCTCTATGCAATGACAATTGTCATCCAGGTTATAGAAAGGGCAAGAAGGAGGGGAAGCCATCTTGCTGCTATGATTGCCTTCCATGTCCAGAAGGAAAGATCTCCAACAAGAAGGGTAAGCATGATAATGTATCAAGTTCTCAGAAGTATTGCATGTAGTCCACTGGATGCATGTCAGGCTGACACTCATTTATCTAATGATTCTAAAAAACATTTGTAGTTCAGTTTTCCATATATTTTCCTACAAATTTTTGGATTAGAACTCGATAACAAAGCTCAGAAAAAAAGGGAATTCTGAAGGTTAACAGTGTTTTTAGTACTTGTATTATTTCTGGAAGAATGAATAGGCAATTTTTATTGGTGATCCTAATATTGAACAGTTTGAAGTGAATGGATACATGAAAACAAAGTCCTTTTGGAATAAATTCACAAGTTTACTTACATGTCTTCAAAAACATCAAATATATGGCAAAAATATCAATACAATACCTTGTTGTGTCCAACTTAGAAATAACTTCAATTTAGAATCAAAGCCGACAAATATAGCTCTGGAGAGCTTCATTTACACCCTTACTCCACAGAGTTTGAGAACAAAGAAACCCAAAGGCAACTCCCTTCACAATGGAGATTTGCAACCAAAAGCCTTTGTCACCTGATCTAATGTTAATCACTCACATGTTAGCTGCTAGAGAACAACAACCAGTTAATTATCAGCTCAGTTAAAGCTCAGAGAGAGCTCTTCTTACTGTTCTTTGGCTTCAATGGAATCTTCAAGTTAAGCCCTTTCACCAAAACAAACAGGCAGTCCCATTCCAGTGTGAATTAAACCAATTATACTTAACAAATCTATATTACAAGCCAAACAGAATGATCCTTTCCTCCATAAATCATTTCAGTTTGATGGTGATGGTGAAGAGAATACAAACTGATATATGTAATATACAGCTGTATATTATGCCACCTGACTAAAACAAAATAAATATTTTGATATATACATCCAGGCAAGATGGCAGCAGAGGCATTACTCCCATTTTATCATGGACAAAAAGCAGCAGTGGTATTTTCCTGTGCCACTGAGCTCTTGGCATTTGGGTGCAATATACTGTATCATGTTTTGACCTATTTGCCTTCATTGGGGTTTTTCCAATATCAGAGCATGTACAACAAAATGAAAGGTGTTTGAAAACTACATTTTCTTTTTTCAGACCTGGATGCCTGCTTCCAATGCCCAGATGGACAATATCCAAACAATGACCAGGATTCATGTATTCCAAAATATATAACCTTCTTGTCTTATGAGGAAACATTGGGCCTCAGTTTGGCTTTCCTTGCTCTTTCCTTGTCTTTCATCACAGCTTTGGTGCTGGGAATCTTCATTATGCACAGGGACACTCCCATCGTCAAAGCCAACAACCGGAGCCTCACTTACACTCTCCTCATCTCCCTCATGCTCTCCTTCCTTTGTGCTTTGCTCTTCATTGGCCAACCTGAGAAGGCAACCTGCCTCCTCCAACAACTTGCTTTTGGCTTCATATTTACTGTGGCTGTATCAAGTGTGCTGGCTAAAACCATCATTGTGGTCATAGCTTTCCGGGCCACCAAGCCAGGGTCTAAAATGAGAAAATGGGTGGGGAAACACCTGGCCACCTCAATTGTTCTTTCCTGCTGCCTGATTCAAGCCATTATTTGTACTGTGGGGTTGTCAATCTCTCCTCCATTCCCATATTTGGACATGCACACAATGCGTGATGCAATTGTACTGCAATGTAGTGAAGGTTCACCTCTCATGTTCTACTCTGTGCTGGGCTTTTTGGGCTTCCTAGCCATTGTCAGCTTCAGTGTGGCTTTCCTAGCCAGGAAGTTGCCTGACAGTTTTAATGAAGCCAAGTTTATCACCTTCAGCATGCTGGTTTTTTGCAGTGTGTGGTTGTCCTTTGTTCCCACCTACCTGAGTACTAAGGGGAAGTACATGGTGGCTGTGGAGATCTTCTCCATCTTGTCCTCCAGTGCAGGCTTACTGGTTTGTATCTTTTTCCCGAAAAGCTTTATAATTATGGTGAGGCCTGACTTGAACAACAGAGAGCAGCTAATACAGAGGAAAAAATCATCATTGTAATGTGGTACTCCACCCAATTAACGTTATTCATCATTTAACCACATTGTAAGCAATGGAAATTTAGTCATAGCTAAATATCTACCTTGTCATCCATGAAACTCACAATGCAATTCCAACCAAATATACTTATCCTCAGCTAAGTTGCACTACTATTGCAGCCCCAATTGTGAGAAGAAAATGAAAGAGAGAGACAAGAAAAAGAAAAAGAGCACAGAAGAAGAGAAAGAGATAGAAGCAGAAAGAAGATGGGAAAGTAAGAAGAGAAATGATTGAGAAAAGAAAAGAAACAATTAAGGAGGGGAAAGGACTTAATGATTTTCCATCTGTTGATTACAGAAAAAGCGGGGGAGGGGGATTAAGACATTTAGTCCAGATAACACCATCTTATCTACTTTCTGTTAAATAATATTTCTTTTAAGTCAAAGTGTCTCAAAGTCATTCATTTCTTTTCCCCATGAAAAGTCCAAGAGGAGTTCCCAAATTATTAATATTATTGGTAAATGTTGTCAGTGTTTGTAAAATGCAGAAAAGGAGGAAAGGGTTCTGACCTCCCTTTGTCTCCTCAGCCTGGTCCTCAGACCCTTGTCGGCCCAAAAGAGTCCAGAAGAATATCCTTGCAGAGTTTTATTCTTAGAAGTCTTTGTGCAAAAGCGACTGAACAACTATACACACCAACACTAACCAACCAACCAAGCCAAACACCAGCAACCAAACTAACATTTCTGACTCTATATATACAACTTGGTGCAGGCCGCTGAGTCATGCTGACCCAGCTTTTTAAGCATTAAAGAAACAGCGGCCATTTTAGCCGTGACAAATGTCAGCCGTGTTTCCCCCCCTTAATTATCAAATTTACTCCATTAATTCTCTCCACCATTTCTCCAGACTGAGTAATAGCAAATTCTCCCATCTGTGTCCACAAGTCTCTCCACTTGTGATCACATATTGGAATAATATTCCATAATTCTTGTCCCGTGTCTTTAAGAAAAGTGCAACTCTGCACACTTTGTTTACAGTTTACACCTTTCGTTAATAAAGGATTGGATCTGGCCGTGATCATTTCTTTGCTCAACCCCTCCTTTGGGCCTGCAGTTCAGGACAGCGTGCTTGGCGTGCCTTGTGTTCATCCACATTTGAGTGGAGAAAAATGTTTGGTGAAGAAAGATAATGTCTTGATTGGACTAGGGCAAGAAGGCTCACCAGATCTTTGGCTGGAGCAATCCAAACACCCCAGCTAAATTAGAAAACTGCCTTTGTACCAGGCCTGGTGTTTTGATATCTCAGGGTTGGGTCTGTCATAACGTAATTTTTACAACCACCAGAATAAGTCTAGTGTCATGAAAGAAAAGCAGGATTGTTCTCCCCCGCAAAAACAGCTTTTAAACGTTTTTAAAACATTTGACTTATGGGAAATAGTGATGGTGAGGTGAATGTTACTATATTCTGAATATATATATATATATTAATAAATCAACAGCAGGATTTAGTCATTAACATCATTTAATGGTTGGCCTATGTATCTATGGAATAAGTCTCTTTTTCTTGGGCCCTGAATACCAGAGAAAATGCAATGGTTCCTATTATCTGATGGCCCCATGTGCTGAGATTAGGAAATGAATACCTTTTTTAAGGTACCATTACCATTTGATGCCAGACTATTCTGTGAACCGCCCTGATATTCTGTGAACAGCTCTGAGACCCCCAGGTATAGGGTGGTATGTAAATTCAATAAAATCATCATCACTACCATCATCCTGAATTAGTGATAGGATTGCTCCTGGAATCTGACCACAATCCTGCCATTTCATAGGGCTGAAAGGCCAACACAACTTTGTGTTAGTCTTTGTTTGTTTCTCAATGCCTCTCTTTTTTGGTGGCCTTGGACCTTTGGAGCTTATTGTTGCCACACCAGGGAGGGCTGTGAAGCCTACTGAGTTCTGCTGATATGTCTGGGGGGGGGGGGGAGAGATATTCCTCTTCACCTGCACTGTAAATGCTAAACATGTGATTAACTCCCCAGCAATTATCAAATCAACTGTGATTACAACCGCTTCTGCAAATATCATGGGAAATTCTATTGGCCATTGGCAAAATAGTAAATTCTGACTCAAGCTAGATATTAACATCCGCTGTGCCATCAGACTGAGTGCCAATAAACTGCACTCTTGAATGTCCCGGCTTTCAAGCTCAGCTGACTGAGTGATTATTCTGCTCAGATGATGAAACTAACAGGCACTCAAATGATAATGTGGGAACTGATAAAATGGTTTCTCACTGGATGGTTTTCATCCAAGATTATTCTGTTTGGAATACTGGCATTAGTGTGGCTGCCTCCGGCTGGCTGCAGACTCCCTGTTCTCAAATCTTGCAGGGATGAGCATCCTCCCAGTCTCCACAACTATTATCAGCCAGGTGATCTCATAATTGGGTGCATTATTTCACAGATCTACATATCTTCTTACCAGATAACATTCACAAAACATCCCTCTCAGGACGTAGGTGATGAGCTCATGTACGGAGCTAGGTTTTAATGATGATGATGACGACAGTAATAATAATAATAATCTTTTCAGATAATATTCTCCGGATGGTTCTATGAAGATGAGCTTTAGCTTCAGTAGTTAGGGGGATGACCTGAGCTCATTCCTTACTTCCTTATCAGAAAGGCATTCTGCCTCTACCGCTACCTTTTGGTATATTCTTATTTGCTGTAGATGATAATATTAGCATTAAAAGTAGTAATAAATGCAGATATTCTCTGGCATTACTTCTCTCAGTAACCATGTGGACAATTTCTGAAGCCGAGTTTACAATTGCTAAATCCTATTATTTGTAAGTATGATCAGTCCTGAGACTTTACTGTTGCTGGCATTATTTCTCAGATTTACATTATAGTAAGCTTTTAATAGATTTTATCTCTGTTGAATTTCTTGAACTTGCTGCACACTGCTGAGAGGCTGTTGTCAAAACATGTGCTACCCCCCTGACATATTTAGAAGGCAGCTGGGCTGCCATTGACTCTGGATGGCTTCCACTTGAGGTTAGAAATGCACTTATTTCTTAGTTTTCATGACCACAATTATCAGTTCCTGTTGTTGATCATGTGATCTTGAGGTATCTTTTCACCTGATTTTTTAAAAAGTCAACAGCTGGATTTTCTTGATTATAGGTGACAGCCAACTAAATCATGCTGAGAGTACACCCTTTGAAATAAGTATATGTTTATTCCAATGGATCCGTTCTGAATATGATCAGCATTGTCATAGAATAGAATCATAGAATCATAGAATCATAGAATCATAGAATCATAGAGTTGGAAGAGACCACAAGGGCCATCGAGTCCAACCCCCTGCCAAGCAGGAAACACCATCAGAGCACTCCTGACATATGGTTGTCAAGCCTCTGCTTAAAGACCTCCAAAGAAGGAGACTCCACCACACTCCTTGGCAGCAAATTCCACTGTCGAACAGCTCTTACTGTCAGGAAGTTCTTCCTAATGTTTAGGTGGAATCTTCTTTCTTGTAGTTTGGCTCCATTGCTCCGTGTCCGCTTCTCAGGAGCAGCAGAAAACAGCCTTTCTCCCTCCTCTATGTGACATCCTTTTATATATTTGAACATGGCTATCATATCACCCCTTAACCTCCTCTTCTCCAGGCTAAACATGCCCAGCTCCCTTAGCCGTTCCTCATAAGGCATCGTTTCCAGGCCTTTGACCATTTTGGTTGCCCTCCTCTGGACACGTTCCAGTTTGTCAGTGTCCTTCTTGAATTGTGGTGCCCAGAACTGGACACAGTACTCCAGGTGAGGTCTGACCAGAGCAGAATACAGTGGCACTATTACTTCCCTTGATCTAGATGCTATACTCCTATTGATGAGGCCCAGAATTGCATTGGCTTTTTTAGCTGCCGCGTCACACTGTTGGCTCATGTCAAGTTTGTGGTCAACCAAGACTCCTAGATCCTTTTCACACATACTGCTCTCAAGCCAGGTGTCACCCATCTTGTATTTGTGCCTCTCATTTTTTTTGCCCAAGTGCAATACTTTACATTTCTCCCTGTTAAAATTCATCTTGTTGGTTTTGGCCCAGTTTTCTAATCTGTCAAGGTCGTTTTGAAGTGTGATCCTGTCCTCTGGGGTGTTAGCCACCCCTCCCAGTTTGGTGTCATCTGCAAATTTGATCAGGATGCCCTTGAGTCCATCATCCAAGTCGTTGATAAAGATGTTGAATAAGACTGGGCCCAAGACAGAACCCTGTGGCACCCCACTAGTCACTCTTCTCCAGGATGAAGAGGAACCATTGATGAGCACCCTTTGGGTTCGGTCAGTCAGCCAGTTACAAATCCACTGAGTGGTAGCATAGTCAAGACCGCATTTTACCAGCTTCTTTACAAGAATATCATGGGGCACCTTGTCAAATGCCTTACTGAAATCAAGGTAGGCTATATCCACTGAGTTCCCTTCATCTACCAGGCTTGTAATTCTGTCAAAAAACGAGATCAGGTTAGTCTGACATGACTTATTTTTCAGAAATCCATGCTGACTATTGGTGATCACAGCATTCCTTTCTAGGTGCTCACAGACTGTTTTCTTAATGATCTGCTCCAGAATCTTCCCTGGTATTGATGTCAGACTGACTGGGCGGTAATTATTTGGGTCCTCTCTTTTCCCCTTTTTGAAAATAGGGACAACATTTGCCCTCCTCCAGTCTGCCGGGACTTCGCCTGTTCTCCAGGAATTCTCAAAGATGACTGCCAGTGGTTCTGAGATCACATCTGCCAGTTCTTTTAATACTCTTGGATGCAGTTCATCTGGCCCTGGAGACTTGAATACATCTAAACTAGCCAAGTATTCTTGTACTATCTCCTTAGTTATTCTGGGCTGTGTTTCCTTTGCTGAATCATTTGCTCCAAATTCTTCAGGTCGGGCATTGTTTTCTTTATCGGAGAAGACTGAGGCAAAGAAGGCATTGAGGAGTTCAGCCCTTTCTGTGTCCCCTGTTTGCATTTCACCATCTTCTTCTCTGAGTGACCCCACTGTTTCTTTGTTCTTCCTTTTGCTACGAACATACCCATAAAAGCCTTTTTTGTTGCTTTTAACCTCTCTAGCAAGCCTGAGTTCATTCTGTGCTTTAGCGTTTCTGACTTTGTGTCTACACGTGCTGGCTATTTGTTTGAATTCCTCTTTGGTGGTTTCCCCCCTTTTCCATTTTTTGTACACATCCTTTTTTAATCTTAACTCAGTTAAAAGTTCTTTAGATAGCCACCCTGGCTTCTTTAGGCACCTTCCATGTTTCCGTCTCATTGGTATTGCCTGACATTGTGCTTTTACTATCTCCCTCTTAACAAACTCCCAGCCATCATGAACTCCCTTTCCTTTTAGTATTACTGTCCATGGGATCTCACCCAGCACTTCCCTAAGTTTTATGAAGTCGGCTTTCTTAAAGTCAAGAAATTGAGTCCTAGTATGCTTGGCTGCTCCTTTCCGTTGTATAGTAAACTTCAGAAGAGCATGATCACTCGCGCCTAATGATCCTTCCACTTCTACCCCACTAACCAGCTCATCAACATTGGTTAGGACCAGATCTAAAATGGCTGTTCCTCTTGTTGCTTCTCCCACTTTCTGGACAATGAAGTTGTCTGCAAGGCCAGTGAGGAATCTGTTTGACCTTATGCTCTTGGCTGAGTTTGACATCCAACAAATATCCGGGTAATTGAAGTCCCCCATTACTACTATCTCCCTTCCTTTTGCATGCTTGGCCATCTGTTCCAGGAAGGCATCATCTATGTCCTCCGTTTGGCTTGGGGATCTATAGTAAACTCCCACAATGAGGTCTCTGTTATTCTTCTCTCCCTTAATTTTGACCCAAATGCTCTCACTTTGGCTTTGAGGTTCTAAATCTTGGATCTCTTCACAGGTATACACATCCCTGACATATAACGCCACTCCTCCTCCTTTCTTGTCTGGTCTGTTTCTCCGAAATAGATTGTATCCCCCCATTATTACATTCCAATCGTGGGACTTATCCCACCAGGTTTCAGTGATGCCTATTATGTCATATTTAGTTTGCTGTACCAAGAGCTCAAGCTCATCTTGTTTATTTCCCATGCTTTGCGCATTAGTGTACAGACATTGAAGTCCATTAATCATTCCCCCATGTCTCTTATTTAAGGATTTTTTCCTCCCACCACTAGGTCTGCGTGCGGTTTGCTCCATTTGGTCTATGACATTTGGATGATCATCTTCATCAATTGATAGACTCCCACCTTCAGGAGCACTGTCTCCCTCCCCCACATTAGTCAGTTTAAAGCCCTCCTGATGAGGTTTCTGAGATTTTTGGCAAAAACATTTCTCCCAACCATTGTGAGGTGCAGCCCATCGCTTGCCAGAAGTCCATCTTCAAGAAACTGCAGTCCATGATCTAAGAATCCAAACCGTTCCTGTTTACACCATTTGCGAAGCCAGCTGTTCACTTCCACTATTTTTCCCTCTCTCCCTAGGCCACGTCGTTCAACTGGGAGGACAGATGAGATGACAATTTGTGCATTTAATTGCTTCAATTTCCTGCCCAGAGCCTCGTAGTCTCTTTTGATCTTCTGGAGGCTATTGCTTGCAGTGTCATTGGTTCCCACATGAACCAAGAGGAAGGGGTATTTGTCAGTGGGTTTTATGATTCCTTGCAGTCGTTCAGTTACATCTTGGATCTTAGCCCCGGGGAGACAGCACACTTCCCGAGACATCTTGTCAGGCCCACAGATCACTGCTTCTGTTCCCCTCAGTAGGGAATCCCCTATCACCACTACACGCCTCCTCTTAGGTTTGGTCGGGTTTTGTCTCTCACCCCTTATATTTACTAGATATTGTCTTGTATTTTCATGATGTGACCGCCTTGATATTTATCATAGAAGGGGAAAGCAGTTCGAAAAAATAATCAAACTTCCATTGTAGGTTTCTGACTCAAAATTACCAGAACATCCTGGCCTTTGTATTTGCTGTTAGGGAGATAAATTGCAACACTCAGATCTTACCCAATTTCACCCTGGGTTTCAACATCTATGAGAATTATTTCCATCCAATATCTACACTTCAAGCCTCCATGGAAGTCCTCTGCGCACGGGGAAGATTTATCCATAACTACAAATGTGAACCCCAGAACAGTTTGTCAGCAGTCATTGGGGGACCTGACTCTAATGTCTGTCTCCACATGGCAGTCATTTTGAACAACTATAAGATTCCACGTGTAAGTTGGCTACCCAAGGAACTGGAAGTTTATAAATCTGGGGTGAAGGCAGGAAGAGGAGTGTCTTAGATAGTCAGGCTGCATGCTGCTTAAGGAACAAATATACACCAAGGAAAAATAATCCTTAAACTGGCTTCATGTGCAGTTCCAAACTGCCAGTGTTTGCTTCCCCGCTCCTCCACATGCAGCTGCTGGGTGACCTTGGGCCAGTCACACTTCTCTGAAGTCTCTCAGCCCCACTCACCTCACAGAGTGTTTGTTGTGGGGAAGGAAGGGAAAGGAGATTGTGAGCCGCTTTGAGACTCCTTAAAGGGAGTGAAAGGCGGGATATCAAGTCAAAACTTCTCCTCCTCCTCCTCTTCTTCTTCAAACTAATATTCCTTTTATGACCTCTATTAGTCCAACTCCCAATTCACTGTAAGAACCCACAGCATTCCTAGCAAGTGGACATCCAGCTCTCCTTAAAGACCTCAGATGATTGAGAAATGAAGAAGCAGTGCTGGAAAGTCAGGCAGGAGTGTAGGTCAAACATAACTGTGGAATCTTTACTGCCAACCTAGCAGTTCGAAAGCACCTCAAAGTGCAAGAAGATAAATAGGTACCGCTCCGGCGGGAAGGTAAACTGCGGGAAACCGTGCGCTGCTCTGGTTTTGCCAGAAGCGGATTAGTCAGGCTGGCCACATGACCCAGAAAAACTGTCTGCGGACAAATGCCAGCTCCCTCGGCCAGTAAAGCGAGATGAGTACCGCAACCCCAGAGTCGTTTGCGACTGGACTTAATTATCAGGGGTCCCTTTACCTTTACTGCCAATCCATGGGGGTGGAGTCCTCTGCAGCAACATATATTTTTTTTAAGAGAGAGTCCCTTAGACACAGTAACACAGTCATAGGAATTGGGATGGGGTGGGGAAGAGAGGCCTCTTGGACACAGCTGAGTTGCCAGCCTGATCACCATTTTGCAACATGCACAATGCCCCGGATCCAGCATTGTTCCAGGGATTTGCAATGGTGTTGGGAACATCGCTGCTTTTTCAAACCACTAATGTGTACATAGCCGGAAAAAGAAAGAAAGTTGCAAAATCATCTTTCAATTTTATTTTATTTTTAAATACCTTTTCCACTCTTCTCGTTTTTCTTGATTTTCTTTAGCTCACCTATAGCTCCGCTCCAGAAACCAACAGCAACTCCCAAGCTGCTTTTGAGTACTGGATGTTTCCAAGTGCATCCAGTCAACACAAGGGTCTTCTCCAATTACTGCTGCATTTTGGGTGGACATGGATTGGAGTGCTTTATTTCAGCGTTGCAAGTACAGATATATTTGTAGAGAACATGCTTCCCATGTTTTCCCAGAACGGTATCTGCTTTGACTTCATAGAGAAATTTCCCCGAACAGATTTTTCCAGTGAGATTGAAAACACCTTGCAGAAGGTGATTGGAACATTTAGGGTCATCATGGGAAGCAAAGCCAATGTGGTGGTCTTCCATGGTGAGACTCATACTATGATAGTTTTTAGAAATTGTATTCAGTATTTAGAGTTTTATGATATATCGGTGAACACCCAGGGTAAAATATGGCTTATGACAGCTGAGATGGCTTTCACGTCCCTTCCTCTTCAAAGAAGATGGAATGTAGACATCCTGCATGGTGCACTATCCTTTGCTGTTCACTCAAAAGAGGTGCTGGGGTTCCATAAATTTCTTCAGATGAGAAATCCTGCTTTAGAAAAAGAAGATGGCTTCATCAGGGTCTTCTGGGAAAAGGCATTTGAATGTTTTTTCCCCATATCCATGGTTGACAAGGAGATTGATGAAATCTGCACTGGAGAGGAGAGGCTGGAAACTCTCCCTGCATCTATTTTTGAGATGAGCATGACTAGCCACAGCTACGGTGCCCACAATGCAGTCTATGCTATCGCTCATGCTTTGCATGCCATGCATTCATCCAGATTCAAGCACAGAGCAAGAGCAGATGAAGGAAAATGGAAGTTTCTTAATCTACATCCATGGCAGGTAACGTTCTGAACTTAAAACTATTATAGATCGCACCCTATCCATGGGTGAAGAAATAAACTGCCCTTGATTGTTTAGAAATTAGTGGTGGGCAATCTGGCTCTGCCTTAATTTGCAATTTCCTCAATGACGTCAGAATCTGACATTATAAACTCACGCAGAAGTTGTATTTCATAATTATATTAGAATTAAAATTTGCTCCAATATGAGGTGGCCTGTGGACCTTTTAAGCCAGGCATAGGCAAACTCTGGCCCTCCAGATGTTTTGGAACTACAATTCCCATCATCCCTAGATAACAGGACCAGTGGTCAGGGATGATGGGAATTGTAGTCTCACAACATCTGGAGGGGCGGAGTTTGCCTATGCCTGTTTTAAGCATTCTGCTCATTTTCTTTAACTTCCTTAATTGTACAAGTCTGTCTCGAGAGTCCTGGAAGCAAATATGCCCAATGCACTCTTTACAAGTGTGCCTGTAACTGTCCTTGGGTGTCACTGGGATGTTTTACAAAAAGAAAGGCAGCTTTCATCTATTATTGTATATGCATATTGAATTTTTTTCCTCTTAAGAATGCATCCTTGACATGTTCCCTTGACATGGTTTTCTCCATGTATTCAAAGAATACATGAAAAAGGGGAGTGATACTATGTGCATTGGGACGCGAGTGGCGCTGTGGGTTAAACCACAGAGCCTAGGACTTGCCGATGAGAAGGTCAGCGGTTTGAATCCCTGCGACGGGGTGAGCTCCTCTTGCTCGGTCCCAGCTCCTGCCAACCTAGCAGTTCAAAAGCACATCAAAGTGCAAGTAGATAAATAGGTACCGCTCCAACGGGAAGGTAAATGGCATTTCCGTGCACTGCTCTGGTTCACCAGAAGTGGCTTAGTCATGCTGGCCACATGACCCGGAAGCTGTACGCCGGCTCCCTTGGCCAATAAAGCGAGATGAGTGCTGCAACCCCAGAGTCGGTCACAACTGCACCTAATGGTCAGGGGTCCCTTTACCTTTACCTTTACTATGTGCATTGGCCTCATCACCACCACAAGTGATTGTTGCTATTGGCTTCATACCCCAGACACCTCTCTATTCTTTGAAGATATATGAAGCTTTACAGGTGAAGGCTTCTCTGTGCAACTGGGAGCCCTGATCATGAAAGTTTTCCAAATGATATTTGACTGTATGTCCACAGCTCCCGCACTATAATTTTGCCTAATAAGTGGAGGTTTTGGAGGTAGAGCTTGTTGGAATGTTCACACAGTTGGGAGAGTCAGTGTAGGGTAAATCAGGGTTTCCCAAACTTGGGTCTCCAGCTGTTTTTGAACTACAGTTCCTATCATACCTGACCACTGGTCCTGCTAGCCAGGGATGATGGGAGTTGTAATCCAACAACAGCTGGAGACCCAAGTTTGGGAAACCCTGGGGTAAATGAATGGAGACATACAAATGAAGAGTTTTGGTTTAGCGCAGAAGAGGATAAGCAGACAATGAGTAAATACCCTCCTCTTCCCCTCCAAGTCTTAACCTTTTTATTAGTTCATCCTTACATAAGCCCAATGATTGGATCAGGGAACAAATCTACAATGACAGCACCTCTTTTATTTGCTCTTCTATATTGCCTCTAATTTGATCATCGGCATTTTTACGGAGCAAATGTGTTTCTCCCCTCTGTTTAGATGGTCCACTTTCTGAGAAGTGCTACATTTAACAACAGTGCCAGGGATACGATTTCCTTTGACCAAAATGGGGAATTGTTAGGTGGACTTGATATTATCAACTGGGTTACTTTCCCCAACCAGTCTTTCGTTAGAGTAAAGGTGGGAAAGATAGACCCTAATGCTCCCACAGACAAAGTGTTCGCCATTTCAGATGGTATCATCATATGGCCTGACAGATTTAACCAGGTAGGGCCCGTGGCGACGCTACCTGCTACAACACTGGGAGGGACGTACATCCAGGGGCATGGCTGACACGCGTCCCAGGGGGCATGGCACGTGTAGTGATATTGGGAAATCTTAGTAGAATAAAACTTTGGCTCATGCAGAAGAAGAGCATTCTGGGAGAGCCAAAAAACTGTAGAAAGCTGGGAATGTGTATCTGGGTTTAATTGCAGACTTTCTGTCTTTAGAAGTGTGAACCGGGTTATCTCCTTCATCTGCAGGGAGAGAACTTCTATTTGATTTGTAGTTTTGATACCTGGGGTCTCGGATGTAGATTCAGTATGAAAAGGCTATCAGGATAAATTTACAACTAAAAGGAATCTGGTGTGTCTCTGGGAATGAGAGGAGGACGCTTTGATTCTCAAGGTCCTTATGAATAAATAGACTTCTCCTAACAAGCCCGAGTTATTGTTCCCCCATGTAACCATTGGTGAATTGCTAATTAATCTAAAGAACTGATTGGCTCCTAAGTTGTGTCCCCCCCCCCCCCCGGGATCCTAAGGGATAAAACTTCAAGAAAGTAAGTTGCAAATCGCAGACCATCTTGCCAGGCTTACCATCTTGTCATGCAAAGCCTTTGCTACGCAGAGCAGCCTGCCCTGGGCCCGGGGGGGGGGGGGGGGCGGGACCAGCCGAGACACTCTTTTGAATTGCTAAGGTTTGTATTTCTGTTCCTGCTGTGAGTATGTGCCTAGTCAGTGATATTCTATAATGTTTTTATTTCCTGTTTGAAACCTGTAAGAAATGTGCATGCTTTTATTTTCTGAAATGATCCTTTTTTAATAAATTTGGAAAAGGACTTTTGCTTTCTTGTATTCTGTGCCTTTTACCGGGGAAGCTGAACCAGTGCCTAATCCGCTCAGACGCCTACCAGAGTACCTGTTGGATTTCTGGCTGTGTCACGGTAAAGTGACATAGAGTGGGGCAGTCTGGTAAATACTGAAAGGTGATCCTCCTCCTGGATTCCTTTTGGGGGACTGATCCTGAATAGGAGATGGTGGCAGCAGCATACTACTGTTTGACTCGTTTTCCGCAAGCCCTTTCACGTCCCTATCACTCTCCCTACCAGGTCTTTCTGGAGTTGGAGGACTGGTGGGGGTGGTGGATAGCGTGTGTGAATGCTACAGCGAGTATCAGGGGGGCTGTGCGGTGAGCATCCTGGAGAGCAGGGGAGCCGCGATGTCACCCCCTGGATGGAACCCGTGGCGGCCGCCCCCCGCCTGCCCCCACCTTTGTCCACCAGTGGCTAGGGCCTGTACACACTTCTACATCTATGCACTTAATTTCTGCATTTAAAAAACCTCTCAAAACAAAGCAAAAACAGTTCATTGCCTAGTCCAGTGATGCTGCCAAATTCTACATGTCAAGTGCTCTAAAAGTGAAGCTGGAAAAGCAACCCCCCCCCACATTCCTCACCCACTTGCTTATTTAGCTGCATCACTTAGTGCTATTCCTCCCACCCCCCAAACAAGATGTATGACCACATTCTCAAATTGTGAAAATGTTGGGGACTTACGGAATCTAGGAAAGGGGTTATTTGAGGAATTTCATTGATAAACTTACCACAGTAGCTTTCGAAACTCTGTCCAGCCAGCAGTCACTAGACTAATTTTTCACAAAATATATTGGTAGGCACAAATAAATTGCAACCCCTTCTTCTTCAGTCACCCATTTCTTAAGAAAACATCGCAAAGCTTTCAAAACACTATTTTCCCGTAACTGTTAAAACAAGCCCCTCTTTCATTTATCAACAGGCGCAACCTCTTTCTCTATGCAATGACAAATGCTCTTTGGGTTACAGTAGAAAGAAGAAAGAAGGAAAGCCACCTTGTTGTTATGATTGTCTTCCATGTCCAGAAGGAAAGGTATCAAACCATACAGGTAAGAAATGGGTTGTTTTTTTATGGAATATGTCAAGTATTTGGGCATACATTTGTATTAGAAATTCATTTCACTCAGGTCTAAAAATTCATTCAAAGTGGGAAAATTATTAGAGGCCATACAGAAAATATGGTTGTTTCAGAATGGCCAGGGATGACATACAAAAATGGATACCCATAATTTGGGAATTATTTGTGTGTGTAGTAAGGTTGACCAAAATGCTCATATCAGCCATCTCTCTCTGTGTGTGTTTCTGTTCGTGGTGATTATAAAGAGTATATAATGATGATTACATATAACAATGTCTGGATGTGCTGGTAAGAATCTTTCTAAACTGCATGCAGACTTTATAAGGCCTAAAGTCAAAGTGGACTTATTTTTGGTTATCTATTTATGTATGCTATATTGTTACAGCAAGGAGAATATACATTTTACATATTTGGGTCTTCCTGGTGGTTTAATTATTTTTTGGGAGATCCTTATTGTGTTTAGGAATTGTATTTACAGTCAGTCTATATACATACACATTACAGGTGTTCAAAAGCCCAAGGTAGTTGAATGTGCATGTGTACTCCATTTCCCTCCCTCCCCCTCCATGCTGCCCCGGGTGTTGGCAACCCCTGCTACACCACTGAAGCACATGGAGTCAAATGCACCTGGAATACCCCTTTGCTGTTTCAATATATGATGTAACAGTGAGTGGGCATGGTCAACATGCACAGGGATATGGGAGATGGGACCAGTGCATTCATGACCAGTCCCCTACATATTTTTAGCTTACATCTGTAAGTAGACACTGCATGTTAGGAAATCAACTCTAATTATGAAACAAATGTCATCATTTGTATGCTAGGCCTGAAGAGACAGAAGAACATTCACTGGCTTTGTTTTACTTTTCTTTTTCAGACATGGATGACTGCTTTCAGTGTCAAAAAGATCATTATCCAAATAATAACAAAACTTTTTGCATTCCAAAATATATAACTTTCTTGTCCTATGAAGAATCTTTAGGCTACAGCATTGCCATTTCTGCCCTCACTTTTTCTTCCTCCACAGTTTGGGTGCTTTGGATATTTGTTAAGCACCGAAACACTCCCATCGTCAAAGCCAACAACCGGAATCTCACCTACACTCTCCTCATCTCCCTCATTCTCTCTTTCCTTTGTGCTTTGCTATTTATTGGCCAACCTGGAAGGCTGACCTGCCTCCTTAGACAAGCTGCATTTGGCATCATCTTCTCAGTGTCAATTTCTTGCATCTTGGCCAAAACTGTCATTGTGATTCTCGCTTTCATGGCCACCAAGCCAGGATCCAATATGAGGACATGGATGGGGAAAGATCTGGCCAGCTCCATTGTTCTATGCTTCTCCTTTATTCAAGCCACCATTTGCACAGTGTGGCTGGTAACTTCTCCTCCATTCCCAGATATGGACATGCACTCCATGACTAAAGAAATTATACTGGAGTGTAATGAAGGTTCCACTATCATGTTCTACTTAGTCCTGGGCTTTATGGGCTTCCTGGCCATTGTCAGCTTTGCTGTGGCCTTCCTAGCCAGGAAGTTGCCTGACAGCTTTAATGAAGCCAAGTTCATCACCTTCAGCATGATGGTGTTCTGCAGTGTTTGGTTGTCTTTTATTCCAACCTACCTGAGCACCAAGGGGAAGTACATGGTGGCCGTGGAGATCTTCTCTATCTTAGCCTCCAGCTTGGGGCTACTGGGTTGCATCTTTTCCCCAAAATGTTACATCATTTTGATAAGACCAGAACTGAACAACAAAGAACAGCTTATGAAGAAAAAAGTAAAGAATTTTAAGCCCAAATAGTCTCAAGCCAGCTCTTTGAATCAAATTTACGATTCAAGTCTATTTTCAATGTAAACCTAATCACACCTGTAGGGGAATCATGTTGAACTCAAAGTAATTAACTTCCTATTAAACATAGGTTGAAATGGTGCATTCCCTTGTAGTAAATGGGACTTTATTGTTGGAGGGGGAAACCTGGGAGCAGAAGATGTGGAGGAGGTGACTGAGGGGGAGGGAGGCAAGGAAGAGAGAGAGATTGGAATAAGCCCAGGAACTTTCCGTCTCTCCAGCCCTTCCTGCTTAGGGCAAACTTCTTACATCTGTTGTTAATAAAGTTGCGGTCTGATTTCACAAAAACATTGGTTGTCATGTCTCTTATTCTTAGAATTGGGGAGGACAGAAGAGTAGGGGGGGGGTGCCTTGCTACACTGGCATATATTTCCCACAAAAGAGACACAAACCTTTTGATTCCTGGGAGGTCATTTGACTATCAATCTGTACAGCAATGTGATCCTTCAAGAGTAAAATTATACCCTGATAAAACTGAACTTCAACTTCCTAGTCAACTATACTTGTGGTTTTGCTGTTGGCTTTTATTTTAATCTCTACATCGAAACACTCAGCCTAGGCCAGACCAGTATCAGTCGTAAAACCTTGTGCTTCTATCACACTAAGTTTTCAGTCATGTCTCTGTAGCACAGCAATGCAGATCTATGAGCAGCAAAAAAAACCACTGTATTTTAATAGTCATAAGGTTTTTCTGTCCTTATATTGTCTATATGCTCTATATAGAGCCAGTGTGGTATAGTGGTTAAGAACAGTGGACTCGTAATCTGGTGAACAGGGTTTGCTTCCCTGCTTCTCCATATGCAGCTGCTGGGTGACCTTGGACCAGTCACACTTCTCTGAAGTCCCTCAGCCTCACTCACCTCACAGAGTGTTTGTTGTGGGGGAGGAAGGGAAAGGAGAATGTTAGCGGCTTTGAGACTCTTTAGGGTAGTGATAAAGCAGGATATCAAATCCAAACTACTACTCCTCCTCCTCCTCCTCCTCTTCTTCTTCTTCTTCTTCTTCTTCTTCTTCTTCTTCTTCTTCTTGTCTCTGTTAGGGTGTTTAGGGGTATGAAAATGAAGTCCTGTAAAGAACACACCACCACAACAACAACCCTGTGATTTTGTGCAGGCTTTCCCTGATCCATAAGATGAAACCCTGTCTTATCTGTAGGAAATCTTGTTCCCACAGAATCATAGAATCATAAAGTTGGAAAAGACCACGAGGATCAGCTAGTCCAACCACTGCAATGCAGGGATCTTATGCCCAAAGTGGGGTTGAATCCATGACCCTGAGGTTATAAGTCTCATGCCCTACAAACCGAGCACAGAGTTGAACTCTGGAAGTCTAATGATTAAGTGAGAATGTATCTCTGCTAGCTCTGTCATGAGGTGTTTAGCATAGATCACATGAAAAAGGATACAATTACAGATCTGTTTTTATATGCAGTTTTATTATTAGTTATAAATTTCCCCCAGTGATATAGGGTTTTTTTAACATTCTACACCACTTAATAATCTCAATAAAGGTACAATAAACTCCACCCTACAAGTGTTTTGACGTAAGGAAAATTTTGTGACATGGTAAACATTTTAAATCACCATTTCAACTCCTCCTTTCTTTGATGCAGAGAGGAGATCAAAGGTTTCAACAGGATAGCACAGAATCATGCTTTGTATAAAGCTACATATGAGTTTATCTGATATTTTAGAGGAAACAAAAATAGAAATGAAGGAAATAGCTTGAATATTTGAAACGTTAATGTTTTCTCCTTATTAGCTGCTCCTTTTTGTTCAGATCAGGCCTAAAAACAATAATGTAGCACTTAGGAGTAAAGATGCAGCTCAGTAAACCTGAGCCAGATGACAGGATGGAGAAGACCTCCACGGCTACCATGTATTTCCCCTTGGTGCTCAGATAAGTTGGAACAAAGGACAGCCACACACTGCAGAAGACCAACATGCTGAAAGTGATGAACTTGGCTTCATTGAAACTGTCTGGCAGCTTCCTAGCAAGGAAAGCCACCGTGAAGCTGACAGTGGCTAGAAAGCCCATATAACCCAGGACACAGTAGAACATGGTGACTGACCCTTCATTACATTCAGTTATGATTTCTCCATACACTGAGTGACTGTCCAAATCTGGGAATGGGGGAGAAAAACCCAGCCAAAGAGCACAAATGGTGACTTGAACAAGGGAGCAACACAATACGACAGAATGTGCCAATCTTTTCCCCACCCATTTCCGGAAAATGTTTCCTGGCTTGGAGGCCATGAAAGCCACAACCACTGTAATAGTCTTAGCCAAAACGGAAGAGACAGCAATCGAAAAGATGATGCCAAAAGCTGTTTGTCTGAGGAGGCAGGTGATTTTCTTGGGTTGTCCGATGAATAGCAAAGCGCAGAGGAAGCAAAGGAGGAGAGAGGCAAGGAGAAGGTAGGTGAGGCTCCGATTGTTGGCTTTGACGATGGGAGTGTCCCGCTGCTTGATGAAGACTGCCAGCACCAGAGCTGTGATCAGGGCAAAGAGAAGAGCCAGGGAAGTCAAAGTAATGCCCAAAGTATCTTCAAAAGAAAGAAAACTTTGAATCTTGGGGATGCAGTGATCTCTACGATTATTAGGGAAGTGATATTCAGGGCATCTGATACAGTAATCCATGTCTGTAAGAGAAATATAATATGCATACGGTAAAGATGTCCATAATTGTTCTCTCTTATAAGCGCCACTTTTCTAAAAATCCACCTAAATCCTGTGTTTAAATCTTCTGGATTCAGCATTGTCCACCAGTGACCTTTATCCAGCACTGAAGTGAGAAAATAAATCTTTTGGGTGAATGGACATCAAAATGGCAAATGAAATCCAGCATTAGAAGGTGTAAACTGCAGCAAAAATCCTAATTTCACATATTCAGAAATTCAGTCGGATCTGGTGGTTATTGACTAGTAGTGAGATCTTTAAATTGTGGAGGATAGCTTGATGAAGAATCTAACCTAGTATATGGCAGCTGTGTGTTAAGGAGTGTTAGGGAAATTATTGGGGGGAAACCAGTTAGCGTCATTATATAAATCTATAGAGTGACCACTCTTGGAATACTAATGTGGTGCTGGAAAAGTTTCTGAAAGGGGCAAGCAAAATGTTCAGAGGGTTGGAACAACTCCTTTTTGAGGAATGTTACAATTGCAGCTTTTAACTTCAAAGAAAAAAAGACATGGGAAGAAGGACACTAGAGTATTTGGATTATGCATGGTGTGAAGATTTGGAAGCTCACTGTGTTTACCTGCTAAGTTTCTTTGCAGGTAGTTATATTATTATTGTTGAGTTTGGGGGTTTGTGTGTGTAATTTTTTAATCAATTTTTTGAAGGTGGAAATAAAAATAAATAAATTATTTAATTGAGTACAAAACATAAAACAGGGTCAAGGATTGTTAAAGATAAATACTCTACAGCTATGCAACTCATTGAAAGAATTGTACAGAGAAATAAATAAAATCTATCTTGTTGACAATTTCTAATTAATAATGAATGTTCTTGCATGCTCCAGGCTATTGCTTACTCCCTCCGAAACTAGACATTATTACTCTAACCACAAACAAGAATATTCTGCAAGTGGCAGCAGCTAAATCTGAAGAACTCAAAAATGGTGATTGTTTACACATATATGTTCTACTACTATCCATACTTTTCATGACAAATGTATTTCTTATAAATATTTCTCCTACCCTCCTGGTTCGAAATCATATCTTCTGGACATGGAGAACAGACATAGCAACAAAATTTCTTTCCCTCCTTTTTTTTCCTGCTGTACCCAGGATAGCACTGATCATTACATAAAGAGAATGGAGGTACCTATTCTTGAACAAAGGAAGGATTTAGCATTAATTGTTTGGATTTCCTTTCTCTTCCAAATAATAAGCGATAAACAAAGGGCTGATGAAATGAAATATTAATATCTGTGATTGCACAAATGGCAAATTCAGTGTAAGGAATGCTGTACCAAGTCTTAAGGTGCGGGTGGGTCTACTCCACCACAATGTAGGAGGAAATCTGATGCCACCTCAGCCATCCAGTTACTATGAAAGTTATCATAAAGTGAGAATTTTCCACACCTGAGACAATTCTCTGTGCCATTCAAGTCTCTCTTCATTAATAGTGAGCACTTCACCAGGGGGAGCCTGAGGATCCAGCCTTCCCACTTTGACTTTGACATAAGAGTTATTTGGGAAAGTGACCAAGCTGGTAATGTCAAATCCAGCTACTATTTCTCTGTGTTCATTAAACATAATTTCATCACCAGCAGTGTTGTTGAATAGAATGTCTTTAAACAATGAATGACTCTGGATGAGGAGAGAAGAAGAAAGGCTTGGATTTGATATCCCGCTTTATCACTACCCTAAGGAGTCTCAAAGTGACTAACAATCTCCTTTCCCTTCCTCCCCCACAAAAAACACTCTGTGAGCTGAATGAGGCTGAGAGACTTCAGAGAAGTGTGACTGGCCCAAGGTCACCCAGCAGCTGCATGTGGAGGAGCGGGGAAGTGAACCCGGTTCCCCAGATTACAAGTCCACCGCTCTTAACCACAACACCACACTGGCATGAGAAAATACCAAGACATTGATTATTTTCAAAAACATTACTCTGGGACACCCCGCCACTGTATGAGAGCTTGCAGTCACAAGGACACTTTCCTTCAAGTGTGGTGGGAGTGTGAAAAATGAACAACATTGACTATATTCATGAATATTTCTTCAATAACAAGCCGGTCTATAGCCCTGCACTTGGCTGTTAAAAGTGATCTAAATTTCACAGTTGCTTAGAAGGAGCTGCTAACTCTGCTGCTGGCTGCAGTCAAACTTGAAACTGGAAGTCTACATTGGGTTCCTTCCAGGAATGAATGGATACAGACATTAACCCATGACAGCAGGTTTTTGATGCTGTTTGGGTCTATGTTGTACATAACTTTCATGATAAAAAGTGTTCTATTCTGTATTTCATACCACATTGTTCCACCAATCAGTTATATGTATGTGTCAGGGAACTGACATCAGAGCGGGAGGCGAAGGGGAGGCTCCTAGATGATGCTGGAGAAGGACCCAGCAGCAGGGGGAGAAGCAACTCAGTGGAGGGGGAAGCATTTAAGCGCAACACCAGGAACAAAAGTGGGCAGATGGGGAAATCGGAGAGAGGGCTCACGGACTCTTCACTGGAACTCAGTGAGGAGGGGACAGGTCCTCCGCTACCTATGCCCTCCCTGCGCAGAAGGCTCCCGCGCAGTGAGAGGCGGAGGAGACTGGGTGTCAAACAACTCTTATGTTGGAAGAGATTCAAGAAACGCCCACTGACGGATTCTGCTAGTGACTGAGACAGTCATGATTAGAAAGGGCTGTGCAGTCAGAAAGGTTTAACAAGGCAAATTAGCCTAGAGAGGCACCAGTTTACGCACGAGTAACTCATATTCATCACAGTATGCAACTGTTTTTCAGTTAAAGGGTTATGGTAAGGGACAGCATCTCACTTATGGTACCAAGTGTGAGGTGCAACATGTGAACCCATGTCACTTCACCAAAAGTGGCAAAATCTTTGATCACCCTCCCCCAAAACTCCTCTCTCCCTGAAAATAGATATTTTTTTTTATAAAAAAACAAAACAAAAACCTATCCTAAATATTTCTAGGGAGGATTGAAATTGATGAGCGGGACCAAGGGTTTAGACACATGTTCTAAATGGATTTCAGAGGCATTACCTTCCAGGGTTCCACTTTCCAAGGATGCAGCTTGCCTCCATTTTCCATTTGTCTGTAATTTAATCTGTATGAACGCATGATCTGTAAAGCATGTGCCACAGCATAGACAGCATTATAGATACTGTAGCTGTGACCTGTCATGCTTAATTGAAAAAATTGTCCAGGAAGGCTCTCCAGCTTCTCACCACCACTACATGCTCCATCAATATCTGTGAAGCCATCAGAACTTGGAACAAAGCAGTCAAATGCTTGTTCCCAGAAATCTTTGATAAAACCATCTCCTTTGGCTTGAGTAGGTTTTAAAGTTTGAATATATTTTTGGAATCCTTGAACCTCCTTTGAAGGAATTGTGAAGGAAATAGCACCATGGAACATTTGGATATCCCAGGTTTTTTGTAATATAAAGAGTGCAAAATCAATCTGGGCTGTTGTAATCCATACTTTCCCAAAAGATGCAGTCTCATTGTACTGAGACTCAACTGCTAGAGACTTCTTTACCCCCAAGATAATGGCTGCCAACCATCTAATATTTGCAGTTTCTCCATATAGAACAATCACATTGGCTTTGCTGTTCTTGAAAACTGGCACGCTCTTCATAATGTATTTATTCATTTCACCCATTTCCAATATTCTCATATAAATTGGAACTTTATTTGTGAAGGCTGAACAGATTCCATTCTTGGAAAGGATTGCTTCCATGACCTGCAAGAAATGTTCTCCGCCAGCATCATCAAAAGTCATCAGCCCAACCCATTTCCATCTAAAATGTACTAGTAGCTCAACAATTCCTTGGTACTGGAGGGCTTCATTGGGGACCATGCGGTAAAAGGAAGGGAAAGCTACTTGATCATTCATTGCTGGTTGAAATGAGCCATATGAAAACTAGAACAAAGAAAGAAACAGATTTTAACTGTAATAGCATCCTGAAGAATGAGCCAGGTTGTATTTTCCCTCTGCCTCTTTTCCACAGCAAACTACTGGTCCAAAGAAGCAAGACAATATCCATCCCAACACCAGATCTAAAACCTGGACGATATCATTTAATTGGATCTGTTCCTGGAAGTCACAGTCCTCTGCCAAGAAATTGAGGCACAAACAAAAGTATGGGTGTGCCCTTAGACCCCTTCCAGGAAAAGAAGAAGATTTTATTATCCCCTATGAATGCAACACATTGATCCTACCTGTGGAATCTTGTAAAGTCCTAAAATATCTGCCATCTGTGAGGATGTATCAGATCTAAGTCCACCAACGACGCCCATTAGATGTGCCTGGGTGTCACATTTGTAGTTGGGGAAAAACTGATGGAATTTGAAAATAAGATCCAGTGTGGTGCGGTAGGTCATCCTTGCATCATAGTAGCTATCATAGATGTGGAACCCAAGAGTGACATTGGGCAAGATATTGGAATTCTCGTTGATCTCATGTACAGCAAATGCCAAGGCCAGGATGTGCTGGTAGAATTTTGGCACCATCCTGGAAACAGATTTACAAGCTTTTCTTAGGAGAAAAATCAACAGAGGAGGGAGAAAGGTTGTTTTCTGCTGCTCCAGAGAAGCGGACACGGAGCAATGGATCCAAACTACAAGAAAGAAGATTCCACCTAAACATTAGGAAGAACTTCCTGACAGTAAGAGCTGTTTGACAGTGGAATTTGCTGCCAAGGAGTGTGGTGGAGTCTCCTTCTTTGGAGGTCTTTAAGCAGAGGCTTGACAACCATATGTCAGGAGTGCTCTGATGGTGTTTCCTGCTCGGCAGGGGGTTGGACTCGATGGCCCTTGTGGTCTCTTCCAACTCTATGATTCTATGATTCTATGATTCTATGATTCAGTACATTAAAATAGGGTTCCATTCTGGTTTTAAGATAATTTAGCTGTCCAGTGAAAAGGAAAAGCTACAATTCCCAGAAGATGGTTGCGGTAAATACATTTTGTTGGACAGAAAATGAAATTCACATTGGCTCACTTTTACTGGATTGCTTTCTTTATTATTTATTTTAATAGAACACTTACCCTCTGAAGATCTTGAAGTGTTTTGTTTTTTTAAAAAATTACCCACTATTCCACCATGTAGCCCAAAGCTTCCAAACAAAAATATGGCAAGCCAGAGGCTTACACCGCCTAACAGACTTCTACAAAAATGAAAAACCCATACCAACACAAGAAATACAAGACAAACTAGCAGACACTCAAATACCCTAGCTGACCCAACAACAACTACATGGCTTCTTAAATAATCCACCAATCATAGCAGCAGCCATTAGGCCTCTGACAACCTTTGAAAAACTTCTCCTGACAACAGAGGAACACAGCAAGGGGATCGTATCCACACTATACAAAAGATAACTCCAAGATCCCTCACCAAAATTAAAGACCAATGGGAACATGATATACGTTACGAAATAAACCCTACCAAATGATCTAAACTGTGGTCTAAACCACCCTTTAAGGCCATCTCAGCCAAAAGAAGGAAACTCACTTTGCAACTACTTCATAGATGGTACCTAACACCTCGGAAGCAGGTGCTGACACAGCCAGGAACTTCACCTAAATGCAGGGGAGGTTGCACCACTACAGGAACATACCTACAGATGTGGTGGGATTGCCACCAAATTCGATCCTTTTGGACATCAGTCCTACAAGAAATATGCAAAATAACAAAACAGGTACAGTAGTACTTCAGCCAATCACCCATTCCCACCACCCTTCTGAGTAATACCCCTCACCACCCTCTCACCATACATAAGGGTCTGGTGACTTCTGTTTCAGTGTATCTGAAGAAGTGTGCATGCACATGAAAGCTCATGCCAAGAACAAACTTAATTGGTCTCTAAGGTGTTACTGGACAATTTTTTTATTTTTAAAATTTATATATTTATACATTATCTTTGTAACCAAAGCAGTCATAAATAAACAACACATACTGAACAATATTAGAACTTACAAAAAATGGCTACCAAGCATATACATATAAGACCAACTCCACATCCCTGAAGCTCTAATGGGTTCATTGCCCCACAGTTGCTGGACCATTCAATACATTTCTCCCATCTTTCACCTGAGAAAGGGTCAGTTCAGAGCAGGCTGTCACCTGCGGGGGGTGGGGAGCTATAATACTACTTCCACCCACTCAATCCCAGCTCCTGATAAATAAGCAATCAGCACTGGTAGTGACAGAGCTGGCTCAAGAGATTTTGGCATCTGAGGCAAACCATAAAATGGCACACACACCTTCCCTGCCAGGGAAGAAGGGATGAGTGAAGATCTGCACCAGGAACAAGTGGGGAATAAATATCTACATCAGGATCTTCTGCCACTGTGGAATCTTCCATCTGAGGAAGTTACCTCACCTTGCCTCATGGGTGCGCCTGCCCTGGAAAGCTGACACAAACATCAGCCTCACACTCAAGTGGTCCTGAAGGGCACCATAAACTCAAGTTGTTGCAGCCAATCAGCAGCTATGCTCTTCTTCTCCACCAGCAATTTCAGTAAAGGGAAGGGTTGTGGCAATTCAATGTATGTTTGTCCAGACAAAAACTGATAGAAGAAGTTAACAAAAGTTACAGACTGATTTTTAAAGCACTTCTTTAACTTCATATATTTACTGAGATATTTCCAGGTGGGGAAAAATGGAGATCTCTTAAAAAGCAGCACATTGTTGATCATTGACCTGTTTTGTATAAATTTTAAAAAGAGAGAGTAACAAGCCAATAAGAAAAAAACACATGCTGCTTCTTTGCTTAAATGGGAAGCCTCAGCAAGCAAGCCTATCACCTCAGCTGAGTGAAATCATCTCAAAATATTTTAATGATTCAAATGGGTTTTTAGAACAATGATATATCTAGTTAATGTCTTCTGGTCCTTAGGAACATTCACTCAGTCACAACAGTTGATACTGTTCAATATAAACCAACCTTTGGTGATTCTAAAAGGATATAAACACCAAAATAAAAGCAAAGGTCACTTTTATGGTGTGTGGGAAAAATAATTTCTTACAGTTGGACACCAATCTCCTCCTCCAAAGGGTGTTTCAGGAAATCGACATCAGTTAAAAGGAAGTAGATATGAGACATTATTCCTCCAATGTGGATTTCACTTGACTGGTACCATTCATGCGGAATATGTACTGGATCATTCCCAGTGCAGTTGAAATTTTCTACTTTGCAAGCCGTATGTGGTAGCAACAGCAGGAACAACATCTCAAACCTCATCCTGATGGCCATAGGAAGCTCTGAACTGAGATTTCTTTCTGATGCTCTAGGGTATAGTTATTATTGCTAGCTTGGATTGAACAAATTAGCTCTGCTGCCGGTCTCTTTCGAAAATACACTTTTAGGGACCTGTATCTCGTATCTACCTTGCATTTATCATCGAGAGGGTGAATGTCCCTTCACATCAATTGCAAGACAATAATCTGACTCTTGACCTGTTAGATCTCAAGCCTTGCCTCTCTCCAATCCCCCTACCTGTAGCTGGCAATTTTACAGTGGGGTAATATAAAATCCTTCCAGGCGTGCTTATTTTCTGCACCACCACCCCACTGAAAAGTCCCTGCAGAGTTGGCCAGCTGAATAAAGTACAGTAATTTGGGTAATTACAGGGTGGCATCACTACCTGTTGATTCAAACATGTTTGTGAAATGTCAAATCAAACTTCTTCAGCTCTCTAGTTGGTCTTCAGCTGAGTGGTGACTTGAAAGTGACCCATAGTGACCACAAGGATGGAAAAGGTCTGGATACAGGGATATTTCTATTAGATTTGCCAAAGTTACAGTTGAACTCCTGCTCTCCAATGACATTATGGCAAATAGCAAAGCACCCTTGGTGGTCTGTCATTTCCCACACATCCTGCCCTCTTCCTTGTCCTCAATTTCCACTGGTTATCACAAGATAATTCCTCACATCAAATTAATATGTATTTTCGAGTGATATATGATCACTGGAGTCCTCTAGGCTTTTATTCGTAGATTTTGTACTTATAAAAGTACATGGAATGTAGCTATAAGCTATGAGCCAAGGAACTATGATTTTGAGAATGTATATAAGAACAAATTACAAAATAACAACCATTGTATGCTTCACATGATACAAAATGGCTTCCAATAGAGGGCTGGCATGACACGAAATGGCTGTTGTGGCTCTAAACCACAAGTGCAATTTTGTAGTTAAAGACTCACATATACACAAAAAATAAGAATGGGGAAATAAGGACACTATGGATTAGTCTGTTCTACATTTTACTTCCAAATTCTACAATTCACCAAGCAAACAGGAACAAAATTCAATACTGAGGAAGGCATTACTCAAAAATGCATATGAAGGTTTCATTCTACATAAATTTCACAGGCTGTTTGTTTTGGGTATGTGAGAAGAATGTTTCAAATGTTTCAAAAGGACTGTCCAAAATCAGACATTGCACAGGAAAGCTGACTTTCACAGAAAACAAATTAAAATGAAGAAAATGATTTGAATATTTGAAACGTTAATGTTTTCTCCTTATTAGCTGCTCCTTTTTGTTCAGATCAGGCCTAAAAACAATAATGTAGCACTTAGGAGTAAAGATGCAGCTCAGTAAACCTGAGCCAGATGACAGGATGGAGAAGACCTCCACGGCCACCATGTATTTCCCCTTGGTGCTCAGGTAAGTTGGAACAAAGGACAGCCACACACTGCAGAAGACCAACATGCTGAAAGTGATGAACTTGGCTTCATTGAAACTGTCTGGCAGCTTCCTAGCAAGGAAAGCTACCGTGAAGCTGACAGTGGCTAGAAAGCCCATATAACCCAGGACACAGTAGAACATGGTGACTGACCCTTCATTACATTCAGTTATGATTTCTCCATACACTGAGTGACTGTCCAAATCTGGGAATGGGGGAGAAAAACCCAGCCAAAGAGCACAAATGGTGACTTGAACGAGGGAGCAACACAATACGACAGAATGTGCCAATCTTTTCCCCACCCATTTCCGGAAAATGTTTCCTGGCTTGGAGGCCATGAAAGCCACAACCACTGTAATAGTCTTAGCCAAAACGGAAGAGACAGCAATCGAAAAGATGATGCCAAAAGCTGTTTGTCTGAGGAGGCAGGTGATTTTCTTGGGTTGTCCGATGAATAGCAAAGCGCAGAGGAAGCAGAGGAGGAGAGAGGCAAGGAGAAGGTAGGTGAGGCTCCGATTGTTGGCTTTGACGATGGGAGTGTCCCGCTGCTTGATGAAGACTGCCAGCACCAGAGCTGTGATCAGGGCAAAGAGAAGAGCCAGAGAAGTCAAAGTAATGCCCAAAGTATCTTCAAAAGAAAGAAAACTTTGAATCTTGGGGATGCAGTGATCTCTACGATTATTAGGGAAGTGATCTTCGGGGCATCTGGTACAGTAATCTAAATCTGAAAGAAAAGGATATGTGTGTGTGTATATATATATATATGTATATTTTAAAGATAACATCAGTAATCAGAACCAAGTTTCTATGAGTCCACCTAAATCAGTATTTGCAGTCTTGGTAATTGTTTCCAGGGATTAATTCTCATTCATTCTGCATAAGGAACATGCGATTTGCCAGGGTTCTTTAACCTTATTGAGTAAAGAAAGACTTGTGGTGTGGCAGACTATTTGGAGATAGGGGAAAGGGGTTGATTTCAATTGAGATTTCCCGAGCCTTCCCTTTCCTTTTACAGTATATAACATACAGTATATATATAGACATATAACTATTACTATTCCCCATCTTTGTCAGTGCTTTAAAAGGTAAAGGGACCCCTGGCCATTAGGTCCAGTTGTGACCGACTCTGGGGTTGTGGCGCTCATCTCGCTTTATTGGCCGACGGAGGTGGCGTATAGCTTCCGGGTCATGTGGCCAGCATGACTAAGCCGCTTCTGGTGAACCAGAGCAGCGCACGGAAATGCCGTTTACCTTCCTGCCGGAGCGGTACCTATTTATCTACTTGCACTGGTGTGCTTTCGAACTGCTAGGTTGGCAGGAGCAGGGACCAAGCATCGGGAGCTCACCCCGTCGTGGGGATTCGAACTGCCGACCTTCTGATTAGCAAGACCTAGGCTCTGTGGTTTAACCCACAGTGCTACCTGTGTCCCTATTGTCATTGCTTTAGGCAGCGTCAAAAGCTCACTAGACCCCTTGCCTGGCTCCTTTGGGTTAATTCAGCCATAGTGATCCAGCTTTCTATTGTGCAGATTTATGATTTTCTCCCCTTCCCCCCTCTTTTTGGTAGAGTTCCAAGATTTCAACAAAAGATCAGTTGTTTCAAACATTATTAAAGGGTCATACAATATGCTGTTGGGTGTTTTTTTTGCTGAAGCAACTTTTCCATCTCCTTCCCATCCATAAAAACACTATTGAAAATAATGTACAGGCTAAATCTCATGCATCCGCCTCCAAGAACTGTCTATACTTTTCATTAGAAATATTTAAACATGTCTCCTACCTTCCTGTGTTGAGATCATTTCCTCTGGGCATGGATAACAGTCGTAGCAACAAAATTTCATCCCCTCCTTCTTTTTTCTGCTGTACCCAGGATAGCATTTATCATTACATAAGGAGAATGGAGGCACCTATACATTGGCAAAGGAATAATTTTCCATGGAATTAATTGTTTTTATTTTATAAAGAAGGGTTGGTTAATTTTAAACATTAACATATTTGACTACAGAAACAGTGCAGAGAGTGTGGGCAATGCTTACTATTGGGTTAAGAGGAAAACATGATAAAGAAATCTCTGTCCATGGCAAACCCTGTACTATATTTTTTTCAATAACTAGAAAGTAACAAAAAAGGGGGGGGGGGGAGAAATTAGAAATAGCACGACAAGATGGGCTAAAATATCTACAATCTCTTAGCCACCAGCACCAATCTTCTGCAGTGGCTTCCTGTTTGCTACGAAGCCAGGTTCAAGTCCAGGTCTAGGGACTTCCTGAACAAATATATCCCAGCTCAGAGTCTTTCAGAAGTCCCAGTTCTCAGCTTGATAACACAGTAAGCATAGGTAATTAAAAAGGAGGATTTATTGCAAAAACAAACAGATAGCTCCGGATGGCTCTAACAAAGCCTCCGGCATCGTTACTCAAGATGACCCTTCTGAAGAATCCTTCCTATGATGACAGAAGATATTGAACTCATGAACCTAACGTCACTTGTTTTGCTTCCTGTCTAACAGCCCACCCCTTCACCAATTCTCCACACTTATTGGATTAGCTCCAGCCTCTTCCTTTTCTGACAGGCTACCCATGTCTCTATTCGCTCCTGTTTGAATTTCCTGAGAGCTTTGGCTGTGCTCCAATGCTCGAAGGAGTCAAATCTGAGCCTCTCTGTTCTGCCGCAGGCTCTAACGTTCCACTAGGAGCTGGCTCATTCCTGACAGTGTCACTGGTTGTCCCCCACATTGATTCAGTTGACACTGACAAGAAATTGAGTGCCATTGGCCCAGCCTTGTAGAACACTCTTCCAATGGAGATTCAGAATGCAGCTTCTATATTGCCCTTTAAATGCATACTGAAAACTTTTATTCGGACGCTTTCTGTAATGGTTTCTGAAGTGATGATGGTGATGGCATGATGGTTTTTATTCTGTATATATAATTCTGTATATATAAACTTCAGTTCTTTTCAGTGAAATTGAGGTATACAGTGGTACCTCAGGTTAAGAACTTAATTCGTTCTGGAAGTCCGTTCTTAACCTGAAACTGTTCTTAACCTGAGGTACCACTTTAGTGAATGGGGCCTCCCACTGCTGCCGCCACACAATTTATGTTCTCATCCTGAAGCAAAGTTCTTAACCTGAGGTACTATTTCTGGGTTAGTGTAGTCTGTAATCTCAGGTACCACTTGCATTTTAATAAATAATTAAAGAGTTTTCACAATGAATTTCTTCCTTAGGGTGGCATTTCTCTAGTAATGATATCACTCATTATATATTTGTTTGTGCGCTTGTGTATAATTGTAGGCTGCCTTTTTCTATTTAAAAAAACAAACAAACCAACAAGGTGATGGACAGAATACAAAATTACTCTGAGTTCAAAAACAAACCAACAAATTACCACCCTTACTCAAGATACATTGTTATTTATTAATTGGAAGTATGTGCTAATATTATGCCAAGCCAATGAATGTTATTGATTGTATGAAACAAAATTTGTATCCATTTATTTTAAACGGATGCCAGCCCATGGATGGATGTCAATGATCTCATACGAGATGCTCTGCCAAGGCTCTGCACCTGAGACAAGTCTCTGTGCCACTCAAGTTCGTCCTCGTTGATGGTGAGTGCTTTGTCCAGAGCAGCCTGAGGATCCAGCCTTCCCACTTTGATTCTGACATAGGAATTGTTTGGGAAAGTGACTATGTTTGTAACATCAAATCCAGCTACAAATTCCCCATGTTCATTGAACATAATTTCATCTCCAACAGTGTTGTTGAGTGGGTTGTTCCTAAGCAATGAATGGAGCTACACGAGGAGAGAAATAGAACAGAGAGCCCCATAAGAAACAGAATATTCTCAGCAAGATATACGCAAACCATTGTTAAAAAAACTTTAACAACTTCAATCCTAAAAGAAGCTCAACAACTCCAACTCCCCCCAAAAGGTCAACAACTTTGGTTGGCCCTTTGGTTGGCCCCCACGGCCCTTCACTTCATCAAATCTGCCCCTCTTTGAAAAAGGTTTGGACACCACTGGTCTAAACAATATATGGAAACTACAGAAAGGAAATTGATGTGATGAGTCTGACTAGCTGCTTGGACCTATTTTTTTGAAGAGAGCTAAAAACTAAATCCATGCATACTATTCTATGTGCCACTATAATGCTCTAGCCCAAGTCATAGATGTTTGTGAGTGTGGAGGCATTTACCTGCCAGGGCTCCACTTGCCAAGAATGCAGCTTGCCTCTACTTTTAATTTTTCTGTGGTTGGAGCTAGCTGAATATTTGACACACAAGGCATGGACTACAGCATAAACAGCATTATAGATACTATAGCTATGGCCTGTCATCTTCAACTGAAAAAATTGTGCAGGAAGGTTCTCCAGCTTCTCACCACCACTACATGCTCCATCAATATCTGTAGAGCCATCAGAATTTAAAACAAAGCAGTCAAACGCTTGCTCCCAGAAATCTTTGATGAAGCCATCCCCTTTCGGTTGGGTAGGACTCACACTCTGAACAAATGTTTGGAAACCTGGAATGTCTTTTGAAGGAATTGTGAAGGAGATGGCTCCGTGGAACACCTGGATATCCCAGTTTCTTTGGAATAGAAAGAGTGCTAAATCAATCTGGGCTGTCGTAATCCAAACTTTCCCAAAAGGTGCCTTTGCATTGTAGTAAAGATTACCAGCAAGAGACTCTTTGATCCCAAAAATAATGGCAGCCAACCACCTGAGGTTTGACGTTTTCCCATATATAACAATTGCATTGGCTTTGCTGTCCCTAAAAATAGGAATACTTTCCAATATGTATTTGTTCATATCCCCCATTTCCAATATACGGATATTAGCTGGAACTTTGTTTGTGAAGGCTGAGCAGATGCCATTCTCGGAAAGCATGGCTTCTATAGTCTGCAGGAAATGCTGTCCCCCATCATCATCAAAACTCATCAGACCAATCCATTTCCATTTGAAATGCAGAAGTAACTGGACAATTCCTTGGTACTGAAGAGATTCATTGGGAACCATGCGGTAAAAGGAGGGGAACCCAATGTGATCATTCACTGCTGGATGAAATGAGCCATAAGAAAACTAAAATAAAAAAAAAGTAATGGACAGGTATTTATCTGAAGACTCTTTGAGGAATCACTGCTGTCCAACACTTATCATTTCCTGGTTTTATCCTTGCAATAAATTCTAGATGCATGTTTTTTATTATTTCCAAGGCCAGAGTCAGTAGTTGGAATTGCACCCAGAAACAAAGATGGACACAATGTTCCGTTCTATGTAGTGTGCACCTCTAACAAACATCTGACTGGTGTCCAGCCTGTGAGTTCTATATATTTGTTCAATAGCAGTCCCAAACAGATTTTATTGCAATAATCTACTCAGGAAATTATGAAAGCATGAAAGAGAGTGGCAAGCTAATCATTAGTCAAGCAGCCAAGAGAGCTAGAGAGTTCTTGGGAGAGTGGGTAGGATACCACCTGGGCATTCAGAATCAGACTTCTTGCCATATTACTCCAAGGTGAGGCAGGCAGGCTAATCTAATAAGACTGTCCTCCAGCTCCATGATCAGTTTAACTACCCTACCACCTTCCCCATCTTCCATGATTTCATGTATTTATTGACCTCAATCCATCCTCTTACTCACAACACACATTTTCTGAGGGCATTTATAGGAGAGTTTTGTTATTAGTGATTAGAGTTGTTTACGGATTGTGCTTCTGATAGATTCTGGTTTACTTGTTGGCATCCATCTTCCTTGAGAGACAAGGGGTTGAAGCCAAACCACTGTGTTAGCAACACCAAAGTGACCTTCCCAGGGTGCAAGCCTGGGCAGTGTATATTTAGAGTTTAGAGTTTGGATTTGATACCCCGCTTTATTACTACCCGAAGGAGTCTCAAAGCGGCTAACATTCTCCTTTCCCTTCCTCCCCCACAATAAACACTCTGTGAGGTGAGTGGGGCTGAGACACTTCAAAGAAGTATGACTAGCCCAAGGTCACCCAGCAGCTGCATGTGGAGGAGTGGAGACGCGAACCCGGTTCCCCAGATTACGAGACTACCGCTCTTAACCACACTGGCTCTTATGGAGGTCCTGGGCTGCCTAGATGACAAGACCCTCCTCTTGGCCATGCTGTTGTGGTCCAAAGGAAAGCAGAGCAAGATGTTTTCGTTTGTTTGTTTTGAATATGGGCTACCTTCCCAGGTTGACAATCCCCATCTGCCCCTTTATTTACTAGTTTTATTATAAACCATTGCACAGACTGTGCAAAAAATGGAATATAAATCTAAAAATAAAATATTCATCATTTTGAAAATACTTCCCCATGAACTCCACACCTGTGGAATCTTGTAACGTCCCAAGACATCTGCCATCTGTGAGGAGGTATCAGACCTAAGTCCACCAATGACTCCCATTAGTTGTGTTCTGCTGCCACATTTGTAATTTGGGAGAAAATGGGGTGATTTGAAGAGTAGTTCCAGAGTGGTACGGTAGGTCATCCTTGCATTGTAGTAGCTATCATCAATGTGCAACCCAATAGTGGTGTTGTGCAAGACATTGGGAAACTCGTTGATCTCTTTTATGGCGAATGCCAAGGCCAGGATGTGCTGATAAAATTTTGGGACCATCCTGCAAAATAGAGATATACATGCTCATCATTAAAGGGAGAAATCAACATGTTATCCATGTAGTGTTCAACTTTAACTCGCCGGTGCTGAGCTGCAGATACTATAACATGAAGGTGAGATCCATCAAATATAGTTTCACAAATGATACATTCTCTTGCCATTGATACAAAGAGGGGTGGGGTGTGTACCTGTTCATGAGAGCTGGCAAATTGCTTTGGTTCAGGAGCCAGATTGCCCAAATGGAACCATTTTTGTTGGTGTGTGTGTGTGTGTCTGACACATACCAGAAATGGTTGAGGCAACGCCCTCCTACAATTCAACATTCTCAACCCAGAGAGTATTTTCATTTTCATCATAGATTTTTGTTATTGAAAGGTTTGAAGAAGAAAGGAAACCAACACTCTTCATCTGAGCTGTTTCAGCAGAAAAATGCCAAAGGGGGGGGGGATTAATGATATACAAGTCCATTCTTACAACTGTAGAAAACCTCAAACTTCATGATGAAATTTCATTCTGAAAAGTTCTGTGCAAGTAGTTGGAAAATGCATGGGCAACTTTTTAAAAATATGCACAAGAAACACAAGTCTGCTGAAACGTTTTTACTTCTGTTTTTCTGTTTTACCTCTGTTTTTACTTTATTTCAACTGATCTTCCTGAGGAAGACGTAATTTTAAAACAAATGAAACAAATCTGGAAGCAAATAAATTAATAGGTATCATACCCATCCCATATATGATTTAGCTTATAGACACAACCGGAGAAGAATTTAATGACTCAAAGATCCTGTTATTAATGCCCTCTATTGTGTACTTCATTAATTTGAAAGGAACTTAATTTGGAGACAGTAGCAAAATACATGAAATGTATAAGCACACAGTCTTGCAATCTCCAACACCTACTCCCTCCCCCCTGAAAAACTCCTGTGAAGTTTGGGAGAAAGTGAGAAGGTAGGGTTTGTTCATTGACAGTTCTTGCTTCAAATCTGATAAAGGGCACCTTCACTTTATTTGTTCTATTGCGTTCTTAGAACATTTTTGGTTGGTTGGTGGTTTTGGAAATCCTAATCCAAAAGATACATTTCTTAAAAACTGTTTTATCTTATTGTTTACTTTACTTAGTTTTGAATGTTTTTAAATATCTGTTTTAAGTGATTTTAAATACAATTTTAATGTTTGTTTTCTGTATTTTATTAAAATCAAACAGTATATAAATTTTGTATGAAAAAAATGTCAGCAAATGCATTTATTAATACCTTTCTATTTTATTTGAATCAAAATTCTAAGACGCACCTATTTACCCTGGCCTTTGACAACTGAAATAGAGATTTTTGTGACTGTAATTTATTTTAATCTATTTAATATATTTTTAAAAAAAATTCTTGCAACCTGCCTTGGATCTTTAGAGTAAGAGATGAGTCAGAAATCTACCTTATTAAACATTCCTAGACATAAAAATGTACCGTAAATAAAAGCCAAAATAAAAGCCAACCTCTCTTCAAGGGTGCATGGGAAAAATAATTTCTTACAGATGGGCATTAATCTCTTCCTCTGAAGGGTGCATCTGGAATGAAAGTTCAGATAAAAGGAAGATGAGATGAGACATTATTCCGCCAATGATTATTTTGCTTGGTTGATACCATTCCTGTGAAATGTGCGCAGGATTATTTCCTTTGCATTGATAATCTAATACTTTGCAGGTCATACGAGGTAGCAACAGCAACAGTAACATCACAATGCTCATCTTCCTGATGGAGTGAGTGCCAAATGTAATTTCCTCCACACGCTCTACAGCATGGTTAACCTTGCAATCCTAGTTTGAACAAGATGACTTAGATGGCTGCCTGCTCTGAAAAGATATATTGTTTGACCTATGTCCAGCTTATATTTAATATTTAGCAGGTGAACAAAGCATGTCTTGAATGCCAGTTGGGAACCTGACCTACACAACTCAAAGGTGGAACTATCTGCATTAAATTTCTGCCTGTCTCAAGTCCATAACTGTATCTGGCAATGGCACAGTGTGGTTATAAAATCATATCAATATGAGTTGTTTTTTCGAGGGGGGTTGCCTGTTGTCTTCTGGAAAGCCACAGAGCTTTGGCCAGCTGAATCAAACATAGTAATTTGGATAATTACAGAGGAGATAATCAGTATAGCAAAATATTTGTGCGGTGGGTGGCATCATCCGCAGCAAGCCGGCTGATGCAAAAATAGTTGTGGAAATGTCAATCAGCCCTAGTGGGATAGCAACTGAGCAGTGAGTTGAGGATGACCTATAGTGACTTCGATGATGGAATTAGTCTGCCACAATTTATTGTTTGTACTAGAATTGGCAATGGTACAATTTGCCTCCTCTTTTCCACTAACTTTAAAGTGAATTACAGCTATCTCTGTGATGTGTAACCTAAATGATTCCTCACTCTATTCTTGCTCCTAAGTTCCCACTGCACAATTCAAATCAAATCATTGTTTCAGATTAACATATAAGCAACGGAGGCTTCTAGGATTTTATTAGGAAGACTTTGCAGGTCAGTTTTATAATAAAAGTAAAGAAGTTGAGGGCCAAAACCTGAGGGAGATATCGCTGGTTAGGTGCATATTTGCAACTACTCAGAGGGCACTGATGGCTTTATATGAAAGACAGGATAAATATTTCTATTTCTTTACTTTTCTGGGGTGACCTCCTTCACTGAGTCCTTTCATGTTTTGAGATTGGCAACCCAATTTGTACCAATGAAAAATCACAAATCAAGTGTGCAATATAGGCCCATCGAGGAACAATGAACTGGGAGTCAATTCAGCCACCGGTCCTGTTAGCTAGGGATCATGGGAGTTGTAGGCCAAAAACATCTGGAGGCCTGAGTTTGAGGAAGCCTGATTTAAGTTTATGAAACAAAGAAACAAACAAACAAATAATAAATCTTAATTTCACAGGTACAGTAGTTATGTTTGGATATCATCATGGCAGATCCAAATACTTACTAGATGGACAAGTAACTAAACAAGTGAGAAAAGTCGAACTATATTTTTATATTAGTTTATAAACCAGGCTTCCTCAACCTCGGCCCTCTAGATATTTTGAGACTACAATTCCCATCATCCCTGACCACTGGTCCTGTTAGCTAGGGATCATGGGAGTTGTAGGCCAAAAACATCTGGAGGGCTGAGGTTGAGGAAGCCTGTTATAATCTAATAAACTCTCTCTCCCTCTCCATAAACCAGTCCTTTCTCTCTCTCAGGAACAAGTTGGACCGCACTGGTCTTCTCTCTCTCTTGATTGACCAAAATCAATCCTATGATCGACCGGTCGATTGTGATTGACACGTTGGACATGCCTGATTTAGGAGACTAAGCTAGTTCCACCAGTGACCCAGGGGTCAGCAAACTTTTTCAGCAGGGGGCTGGTCCACTGTCCCTCAGACCTTGTGGGGGGCTGGACTATATTTTGAAGAAGAAAAATATGAACGAATTCCTATGCCCCACAAATAACCCAGAGATGTATTTTAAATAAAAGGACACATTCTCCTCATGTAAAAACATGCTGATTCCAGGACTGTCCGCAGGCTGGATTGAGAAGGTGATTGGGCTGGATCCGGCCCCTGGGCCTTAGTTTGCCTTCCCATGCTGTTGGGTTGAAATCACGACAGACGAGTGGTAGGTGTCATATGAGAGGCGTCTCTCCGGGGCGAGCACAATCCCATTGATTTTATACTTACGAAGAAGTTTCTTTTCACCAATCCTCTGGACTACAGCTAACAGCTGTGGAGGGAAAGAAGAGAGCTCGTGCAAATTAGTATCCATAATAGAAGCAGTAGGATGAGAAGGGAGCACCACCAAATGCGCCCAAGACTCACCCTTTTTTAATTGCATGGGCATATGGCTCCAGAGTTGAACCATTATTGTGCCTACATAGTCAGGATCCAGAACTCCTGGAATAACCTGGATTCCTTCTTTTGCCGCAGAAAATTTGGGTAAAATGAAACCTGCGACTTTAGGAGGCAGGGGGCCTGCCAATTGAGTGGGCATAAGCACAATTTCACCAGGTAAAACAGAGTCTTTGGTCTCTTGATTGATCAAATCAATGGCAAATTCAGAGGGTGTATTTTTGGAAAAGTTTGCAGCAGCGGAAACTAAAGGTGGAAAACTCTCTAATTGCCCTGGCCCGAGAGTGGGGCCGCAATGGAGTTTCCCGGACTCCTGCATTGATTAGCCCAATGATAGCCTTTTCCACATTTCGGGCATTTTTTAGAAGGTTTAGCCTTAGAGGCAGCACCATCCTTGTTGGCCCCCCCGCCAGGGGCTCTGCATTGCTTGGCAAAATGGCCTGGGCGCTTACAATTAAAGCAATCACCTGTAGGTCTATTGGTAGCTTGGATTGCGCCGGCAAGCAAAGACATCGCATGGCTCTGGCTACCGACATCCGCACAGGCTTGAATCATATCGGCCAGGTCATATTTAGGGCGATGTATGATTGACTGCAAAGCTTTCTTGCAATCAGTGTTTGCGTTTTCAAAGGCCAATTTTTTCATCAATTCATTTTGAGCTGTAGTGTTATCAATCTGCCTAGTGACTGATTCTTTCAATCTATCTATAAACTGATGGTATGGCTCCGAATGCTGTTGCTTAATATTAACAAAGGAGCTCAGCGGTTGCCCAGAAACAGGGACTTTCCGAAAGGCGCGTTGTACACAGGTCGCGGTGCAACTAAAATGTACAGGTGTCAGCGTTGCCTGGGCAGTTATATCAGCATACTGACCAGCGCCATAAAGTTGATTGGCAGTATGCTGCGGATCAGACAGGGCTGAAGCGCTATGTTTAAATTCACTTTCAAACACCACATACTGAGCTGGGGATAAAAGCATGAGCATCAGGTCTTTCCAGTCTTGAGGTAGCATTATGTAACCAGTTGCTATGCCTTCTAGCATTCCTGTCACATAAGAGGATTTTAGACCAGAATCAGCAATGGCTTTCCTTAATTCTCTCATTACAGAATAAGGAAGCGACTCATAAAAAACCTGCTGTTGAGCAGTTCCAGGGTTTGAATAGGTGATAGGGAAAGCAGACGGCATTTCACCTGGCCACTCAGACTCCTCCTCTAAGGACAGGAGCCCTTTCTGCCTGGCCAAAGAAAGCGCAGCGCGCACAGCTCCTATAGAGCAAACAGGGGCTGTGGCAGGCGGAGGAGGGATGGGGGGGAGGATGCAGGCTGAGGTGGAGGGATGGGGGGGAGGATGCAGGCTGAGGAGGTTGAGACGCAGGGAGGGATTGGCTGGGCTGCAAAGGGGAAGGAGGCAAAAGCTTTGGGTAAGGTGGGGGATTGTCTGCAATGGCCAGAAGTGCAGGAGCCGAGGGAGACACCCCTAATTTAGCAACGGCGTCTGCACATTTCTGCCAAGTGAGCAGACAATGAATCGGAGCCCTTGGTTCAGTAAAAAGGGTCTTTCCGATCTTTTGCCAAGTCTCTACCTCCAAAGAACCTTTCTCTGGATATGAGGGACATTGGCAATTAATCTCACATAGCAATTGTTCAATTTCTTTTAAGGAAATATTAACACCCACCGCTCGCTGTCTAACTAAATAAAGCAATTCTTTAGCATGCTCTTTCTGGAATTTAGTCAATTCCCCTCCCATACTCACGAAGTAGCGCGCTGAGACTTTTCCAGTCGAGTGAAGTATGAGGGCTGGCTGCGTAAGGGATCTGGCACGTTGGGGGTCACCAGATGTTGGGTTGAAATCACGACAGACGAGTGGTAGGTGTCATATGAGAGGCGTCTCTCCGGGGCGAGCCCCGGGAACTCTCTTTTATTGAATATTACAAACATTGCCACAGGTGTGCTTGTGGCTGATTGGTTGATACAAACACAAAGCAACTTGTTGCTGATTGGTTAACATAGGTACAAGGCGGGAATTACATATGACCATTTATCACTGATAGATCAAAGGCTGAGAAACGGAGCTGGAACTAGACAGGCATAAAACCTCCTAATTAAATTATAACTAAAGATTGATATTGAAAGAACATAACATGAAAGAATACAACAATCACGTTCCGTAGATGTGGTCAGCAATGCATTAAGAACAGGTCAGGATACACTGTTTCATGAACTCAATGGGAACTGTTCAGAACATTCTCAGACTCTTGTGCAGAAACAGAGAAAAGATTATGAGCGAGACTTCCCAGCATGCAAGAGAAAAGAAGCAATAGTTCTCATAGCAAGACTTCATAGCAAGATTTCCCACAATGCCACAGTTATGTGCAGTAAGAGAACTGCAGAAAGAAAACTTCCCTTCACCATGCACTAGTCTATGGACTGCACACCAGTGCTTTAGACAAAGGTAACAGAAGGAAGCTTCTCCCCACATTATAGTTTGTTGAAAATGATGCTGGAAACCAGGACATCTCTTAAATATGCATGTTCCTGGGAGAAGTGTGGCTTATCAAGCTGTTATAACAGCAAGGGAAATTTGCAGTGGGTTCTGCTGCTGTTCAGAACCCCCTGCTCCATACCCAGTTTCTCGTGACCCCCTCAACTGTCAGTAAGGGCCACTTTTCTTCCTACATTGCATCCAACTGTCTAGTTGAACTTTTTTGTATTGTCAACATCTGCTCCTAGTCTTGTTAACCTTGAGTCCAGGGAATGGAAAGCCCACTGTGAACTGTTGGCTTGTTAAAGCTTATTAAAGCTCCAGGTGTATGGACAGGTGGGTAGAGGGTGTAGTAGGCTCTAGTAGTGTGAATTCAACCAACCATTGATACTAAAAAGTGAAGTGAGAAAAATAGGAACTCAGAACATTCTTGCTCATTTTATGTGTTGTTGTTGTGCTGTTTAGCCAAAAGGAAGATATAGCAGTTTTTCGTTTTTTAAAGAAGAATACCTTAGGCCACCCTTGCGCTTATTTTATGGGGTCATGCATGAAAAGCATTATGGGTTTTGACTGAATAGAATTGCTGTGAATGGTTCATTTATGTATTTAACTGATTTTATTTATATTCAGGATCTTCTCTATTTTGGTATCAATATATTGCAACTTGGAATGCAATCCTATGGCTTCTGGGAGGGTGTATTGTGGTCACAGGATGCAGTGGACTTCAGAGCTGAAGAACGCTCTAGCCATTCTAGCATCATTCATGGTCCTGGTCCTACTGATGATGAAAGTCTGGGACGTGTTTCCCCTGGGTCCTTCCTGAGAGGGAACATCCTGGTATTGCCTGCCTCTGCTGCCTGCCTGATGCCCCACCTCTGACAGTTCCAGATCACTCCAAGAGGTGGTTGTTCAACAAACAGTGTTGATCTGGGGTTGTCTCCAACTGACTTAGGCAAAGCCAGATTCCACCCAAATTGGCATGGTTTGGTTTGTGGTTCAGGCTGTGGCTGAATCCTGTGCACAGCCCCAGCAGTTTGTACCTTGTGCAAAATACTACACAATTTCAACACCAGGCCATTTCAACCTGCCACATCTTTTCTGGTATTTTATTTTCCACCTTTCCCCCCAGCATTGTTTATGGCCCACTGCAAACCTTTGTGTCTCTTGCTATTCCACTGCAGGGAATCGGTGGAACTTTCTACAGACATGTGGTCAACATATTGTTTCCTGCTACGTTGCCTCCAGTGCCTAACTCTGCACATGCAGTTATCTTCTCTGTAATTATTCCAAATTAACCATAATTGATTTGACTTCTTACTCGTGTCCCAGAGGGGTCCTGGTAGAATGGTGAACAAGACAGAAGGATGTCATTAGCACATCCAGATCTATTCGGAGTTGAGACTTGATTCTAGACACAGCACGATATAAATCTGATGACTGTTGCTTCATCTCAGTTTCTAACCATGAAAAATCACACTGAATGTTTGATCATTCAAGTTAACCTGTTTTGTACTCAAGGACATTTTTGGGATAATGTGGAACAGGTGAAGATTTCAAGAAATAATGCTGTTGTACAGTATGTCGTTATTTCTAGTGTTGGGATTACTGCTCCTGCCTAAAACAGTGAGCAGGATTCCTGCTGCTAAATGTACAGTGAGTAAGCCTGTTCCTATTCTTCACAGATATTATCAGTCAGGAGAGCTGACGGTTGCTGGTATAATTTCTCAGACCTACATCTTGTATGACCCGATCAAATTCCAAGGGCATCCATATCAGGAGCTGATTGGGGAGTTCATGTAAGAAGCTGAAAATGTTCACCATGCCATACTTCTGCCTGACTAATATTTCCAGGTGGTGTAGACTGATGTTTGCTTCCAATAGGGTTGGGTTATTTATTGATATATCTTTATATGCCAGGATAATAAAATGCTTAATGAAATAAAGCTCTATGCAGTGAACATAAATTAACACAAAACAATAATAAATAATATACAAAACTTCAGCAATTTTAAAAATAAATAAAAAGTATGAATAACTAAATTATATTGCATAGGTAAAGGTAAAGGGACCCCTGACCTTTAGGTCCAGTCGCGGACGACTCTGGGGTTAAGGCCCTCATCTCGCTTTATTGAATTCTTCTCTTTTCAGAAGATCACCCCCCTTCTGACTGAATTGAGACCCAAGCAGAATGTATCTTCACACCACTACTTCTCCCGTCCCCAATTCAGCTTCCATGTTTTCTCTTGCCTTAAACACTTAAAATATACCCATCACTGTCTTTTGATCTAAGCTCAGAGACTTAACACCAAGAGCACAACTCTCAACTCTCCCTTTTCCCTCCCCAATTGCTCACTCCAGCTAGCGGTAATCTGCAGCCAGTCAGGAAGAGGCTCCAGTCCCCTTTTGGAATCACCAGACTCTGGTCCAGCTGAGCTTTCCATCACAACATATTGAACAGAAATGTAGCAAATATCTCTTGCAGTTGCTACACTCTTGATGCCACATGTTACTCTCATTGCAGATTACTGGCGCAGAATTACCAGCACATCTTGGCCTTGGTATTTGCAGTGAAGGAGATCAACGACAACTCCAAAATCCTACCCAACATCACTCTTGGTTTTGACGTATATAACAATTACTTCCATCCACGGTTCACATGCCAGGCAACATTGAAAGTTCTCTCCACACACAATCAGTTCATCCCTAATTACAAATGTGATGTTCAGAACCATCTGGTAGCAGTCACTGGGGGACCCAGTTCCAACATAGTTGGGCACATTGCAGCCATACTGGGCACCTACAAGATTCCGCAGGTAAATTTTGTTCATAGGAATTATTTTTAAGATGAAGGTTTTGCGTTCGGAAGCAGAAAGTAATCTGACTGAAATTAAAGGTAACACAATGCATGCTGCTTAATGTTTGGATATGATTTCTTTCTCCTATTTATAGTTTCTGATATGAAATGACAAAACCATCCCTGAATGCCAAGGGGAACAGCCCACATTTTGCTGGACTTCAAAATCTGCCAGCAATTTAAAAAATGGGACAATACAATAGATTGGGCTTCCTCAGCCAGCAGCAAAATAAGGTTGTACACCATTACAGTTTAGTCAAAGTAGACCCACTGTAAACAGTTCACATGACAAATCTAGGTCCATTGGTTTCAATTGTTCTCCTTTGGGAAAAGTGTAACTGCATAGAACCTTAGTTGCTTATTTGCAAAAGAAAAGTCTGGACACTAGCTTTGGTGTGGGCTTTGAGAGAAGAAAATCCAGCTGCTAAAACCCAAACAGACAGATGTTTGTGTGCAGTTCCCCTGCAAGGAAGTTGAAGAGCTGAAGTTTGCAACATCTGCTTTATCAGCCAGTTCTCTCAGAACATCAGCTGAATTGTCTCATAAAGACAGACTAGAAAGCCAGTTTGTGGCTATTAGAGCAGGGGCAGGCAAACTAAGGCCCGGGGGCCAAATCCGGCCAAATCGCCTTCTCAATCCGACCCACGGATAGTCCTGGAATCAGCGTGTTTTTACAGGAGTAGAATGTGTGCTTTTATTCAAAATGCATCTCTGGGTTATTTCTGGGGGATAGGAATTCGTTCATTATTATTTTTCTTCAAAATATAGTCCGGCCCCCCACAAGGTCTGAGGGACAGTGGACCAGCCCCCTGCTGGAAAAGTTTGCTGACCTCTGTATTAGAGCTTTCCTATATCATTTGCATGCTCTTTCATCCTGCCTCCTGGTTTCTTCTTCAGTCCTGATTTGCTCTCCAGTTTTGGCTTCATTCCTCTACTTTTGTTCCAAAGTAGAAGTTTTGGGTTCATATTTCATGCACTTTCAAACCCTACTCACTTGAAAAGACATGCATTGTTTCTAGCCTTCCTGTCAATTGATAGACTTTTCTACTCACAGGTCCAGGTGCTTGTGGTGGCTTAGGAATCCTTCTAATTCACGAATACTCTGTATGGTATGCAATGTTATGCTTTAGAATAAGCATCAGGCTCTGACACGCTACGTGCATTAAAGGTTCATAGTTCAGTCATAGAGCATCTGCCTTGCATATCGAAGGTCACAGGTTAAACCCAGCATCTCCTAACCACTCCTGTTTTGCTTTCTTTTATTTAGTTCACCTACGCATCTGCTCCAGAGATGAATAACAGAACTGAAAACAATTTCTTCCACTGGATGTTCCCAAATGAGGCTCATCAATATGTTGGAATGATTCAGTTACTGTTGCATTTCAGGTGGACATGGGTTGGGATGATTTACCACAATGTGGACAGTTCCAAGATATTTGTACAGAATATGCTCCCCATCCTTACTCAGAATGGCATTTGCTTCGAGTTCATCAAAAACTTACCAGATATAGGTTTTTCTAATCAACTCTCTGAAATGATGAAGAAGGCATTTGGGGTTATAAATGCTGCCATGGAAAGTACAGTCAATACAGTGATCTTTCATGGTGGCTTTCAGGCAATGATGAATTTAAGAATTCTGTTCCAACTCTTGCAATTTGAAGATGTTCCAGTGAAGTCAAAGATCTGGATCTTAACAGCAGATGTGGATTTCACATCTTCTCCGGTTCAAAGAGACTGGGACATTCATTTCATCCATGGCTCTGTATCCCTTGCAGTCTCCTCAAAGGAGGTGGCAGGATTCCGTGAATTCCTGCAAATGAGGAACCCAACACTAGAAAAAGAGGATGGTTTTCTGAGGGACTTCTGGCAACAGGTGTTTGTTTGCTCACTCCCTAGCTCTAGGGAAGCAGAGAGGGATGAAAATACTTGCACTGGAGAAGAGAAACTGGAGACTCTTCCTGGGTCTATTTTTGAAATGAGCATGACTGCCCACAGCTACAGCATCTACAATGCCATCTATGCTGTGGCACATGCACTACATGCCATGCACTCATCCATTGCAAATGGCAGAACAGCAGTGAAGGGAGACAAATGGAAGGACCTGGCTCAGAAGACATGGCAGGTAATGCTACTCACTAGGAGATAAAAACCTGAGATTTCAGCTTGCATGGCATATTCCTCTGCAGATGAAACTTGGACATAAAACCTGTTTCATCAAGGAAATCTCAAATGTAAACAATTATCACCTAATGATGTAAATTGTCTTCTCTTCCCTTTCTTTTTAGCTTCCCCACTTTTTAAGAAGTGCCACATTTAATAACAGCGCTGGGGGGAAAGTTGCATTTGACCAAAATGGGGAATTAGTATGTGGATTTGATATTATCAACTGGATCACATTCCCAAACCAATCCTTTCTTAGAGCAAAAGTTGGAATCATAGACCCTCAGGCACCCCCAGATAAACTGTTCTCCATTTCTGGGGATTTAATCATATGGCCCAGAACATTTAATAAGGTAGGACCTACGTGCCTTTCAAGACATACATTGGAGAATGCTATGGCAAGATCCTCTGGGATGAGCATCTTAGGGTGCAATGTTTCTCTAGCTCAACCATTCCTGTTCAGCCAGGCTCAATCTACATTAAGCAATGAACATTGGCTCAGCTGAGGATAAATAAGTTGCTGATTGCAACTCAGCTATGGCTAAACTGGCTGAGCTGAACCTGCCAGAATGAGGCTAGAGTAAACCCCCAAATAGGGGTATTCTGGGTGTGGGGGGGGGAGCACAAGAGAGTGGGGACTTTGGCTGTATCCTAAACTCCTTCAGCTTGGTCAGGTCACCTGGGAACTTAGGATAAAACACGAAGTCAAAGGTTTGTCCTGCCTCTGCCAGGTTTAGGCAAAGCAGCATCAGCAACCCCACCGGTGAACGGGGTCTGGATATGATGTAATTTTTCATCAGCTTAATTTAATTTAAGCTTCTAGTCTGGCCCAAATGAGGTGGTGGAACCTACGGTAGCTTGCATGAGACTTGTTTGCCTAGCATTTAGAGGGCACTGAAGGGGGGGGGGGAATCCTATCTTTATCCCCAGCATTCTCTTCTTTCATTTCTTTACAGACACCTCTTTCACTGTGTAATGACAACTGCCCTCCAGGTTATCATAAGACAAAAAGGGAAGGGAAACCATTTTGCTGTTATGATTGCTGTCCCTGTCCAGAGGGGGAAATTGCAGACCAGAAGGGTAAGAAATGTTGTGTGCAACATTTATAAGCCAAGGTACATGGACATTCAGAAGTTATCATAAAGTTCCAAGTTCTTCATAGTTGTTGTGGTGGCTGATAGATTTCACAGGGATATGTGTGCAATTATGGATTGTGTGAGTGTATACTACCGTATTGACTTGATTCTAATGTGCACCTTTTGGGGTCAAAATTAAGGTACACATTTAGGTTCAATGGCACATTTACATTTGCTAGCAAATCCTTTTTTTGGTTTCAAGTTTCTGAAAAATGTGGTTTGCATTAGATTTGATGGTGCATTAGACATGAGTAAGTACGTTATTTCTCATCCCAAAGGCCAAATTCCCTCTTGAGAAACTTTATGGGGGCGAGTTGGAAGCGACTGGATGCATTAAAACTGTTCCTTTTGGAATGAAGCATTGTCCAGACCCATTCGATATTATTCAAAACTTTACTTGCAGAACTTTCTTCATAACAGAATTAAAACATCAAACGGTACATCCAAACAGTTTCATAAGACATATGCCAGTCCAAGGCATAGGCTCAGCATCTTACAAAATATGAAATAATCCAAGCAGACCTAAAGTCTCCCTTCTTATAGCATCCATTTTGCCCGTTTTTCTGGAAGCTGTTTTTCTGGAGAGCTTCATTTACATCTTCATTCCACAGAGCCTGGGAGCAAAGAACTAAAGGCAGCTCCCTTCAAAATGGTGATTTATTATTCAATACCTTAATCATCTGATTTTAGGTTAAACACTTACGTGTTAGATAGCAGAAACAAGTTAATTATCAGCTCAGAGCTCAGAGTCCTATTCTTGGCTTCAATATAGCACTATGTTAAAGCCTTCATTAATACACATAGCCATTCCCATTTCAGTGTCAATTAAACCAATCATATGCAACATGCCAGCGGTGGGCATGGCCAGGCAAAAAAGTGAATGGAACAATTAGTGTAAAATTTGTATTTATTATAATTCCTGTTATATTTATTTATATCCTGCCTTTCCCCCAATCCAGGAACCAAGTTGGCTTAAACAGATGAAACAGAACAAGCTAAAAACAGAGAAAAGACAATCATTAAAATGTAATTAAGTGCTAGTAGATATAAGGCCTTGGTTGGTTTGCATGAGGGAATAGGGTCTTTCAGATAGTCTGGTCATAAACCATTTGGGGCTTCATAGGTCATAACCAGCACTTTGAATTGTGCCTGGAAACAGAACGGGAGTCAATGGAGCTGTTCTAAGAAAAGCCCCACATAGAGTTTGTTACAGTAATCTGAACAGGATGTAATTAAGGCATGTGTCACTGTCACCAAATGAAGCTATATGTTCAGGAATTTCACCTTCATTTTTTCCAGACATGGATGGATGCATTCAATGTCCAGAGGGCCATTATCCAAATATTAACAGGGATTTCTGCCTCCCCAAAGCTATAACATTCTTGTCTTATGAAGATCCTTTGGGAAAAGGTTTGGCCATTGCTGCTCTCTCCCTTTCATTCATTACTGTTCTGGTGCTGGGAACCTTTATGAAGCACCATAAGACACCCATCGTCAAAGCCAATAACCGGAGCCTTTCCTATGCTCTCCTCGTCTCCCTCCTGCTCTCTTTCCTTTGTGCTTTTTTATTCATTGGTCAACCCAATACGGTGACCTGCCTCCTTCAACAAACTGCTTTTGGCATCATCTTCTCAGTCACTGTTTCTTGCATGTTGGCCAAAACTATCACTGTGATTCTAGCTTTTAAGGCCACCAAGCCAGGATCCAAAATGAGGAAATGGTTGGGGAAAAGGGTGGCTGCCTCCATTGTTACTTCATGCTCCCTTCTTCAAGCCACCCTTTGTACTGTCTGGCTGGGAACCTCTCCCCCATTCCCAGAGTATGATATGCATTCAGTGGTTAGTGAAACCATTGTACAATGCAATGCAGGATCTGATGTAATGTTTTATTGTGTGTTGGGCTTCATGGGCTTCTTAGCTACCATCAGTTTTACTGTGGCTTTCCTAGCCAGGAATTTACCAGGCAGTTTCCAGGAAACTAAGTCAATTACCTTCAGCATGTTATTGTTTTGCAGTGTATGGTTATCCTTCTTCCCAACCTACCTGAGCACCAAAGGAAAATACATGGTGGCTGTGGAGATCTTCTCCATCTTGGCTTCAGGTGCAGGATTACTGGGTTGCATCTTTTTCCTCAAATGCTACATTATTGTGCTGAGGCCTGATCTAAACAAAAAGGAGCGGATAATAAAGAGAATGGTTTGACCAAAGTTCGTGTCTTCTGTTATGGTGTGTGCTTGAATGCACTTCATGTGATTCTCCTGAGAGCGTCTTCTTCCACAGGGATGGTACTTACTTACAGTTAGGGATTCTGAGGCATATCTCATCAGGTAGCACATTTTGGGGGGCACGCAGTCACACTTACCCCCTTTGCAGGGAATGTGATCAAGAAGATGGTGTTGGAAAAATTGCATGTGCCCTTGATGAAGCTGGTGTTCTGGACCGATTTCAGTCTGTGCTCCAGCTTGGCTATAGTCTTGGTCACCCTTGTGCATTCGATTTATTGCGAGAAGGACAGGTGAATTGAGAACCTGTAATACTTTCTTGCTTTTCTCCCCACATCTTTGATTTTCTTACCCTATTGCTGAAACAGCATTGCACTGGTTGCCAAGTAGCTTCCAAGCTAAATTTAGGGTGCTGGCATTGGTGTGCAAAGCCCTATACGGCTTGGCATCAGGATACTAAAAGATTGTCTCACACCTTATATTCCCAGTGCAACCCAATTGGTCACACTCCCCTAAATCTGTTCCATCAGTATTTGGGGAAAGTTTACTATAGGGATAGCTAACTAACACTTGATCTGGGATCTCACACATATTTTCCTGATTCTCTTCTAACACCGACCCCTATGATCCTTCTGAATTTAGGGGTTGCTGCATGGACAACCCCCACCCCCGAAACACAGTGCTAGGATGGGGGTAGAGATTCTTGTGTTTTCCAATATGTCAGTGAGAGTGTGTACAATGATGTCAGCTGCATCCACCACTGTCATCTGGTCCATGAAGGGCTGACAGTACGTTAATATCGGGGGTGAGGAACCCAAAAGTTGCTGGATTACAATTTCCATCCTACTTGGTCATTGGCCATGCTAGCAGGGGCTAATGGGGGTTATGTTGCTTTTTGTGTTTTGTGTTTGGATAAAAATGAAATAGAGGTATAATAAAAAGGAGAATTCCCTGGATGCCTAGATCCAGGTCTGGGCTGGTGAGAAACTCTTTGGTGAGTTTCTCTTTGGTGGCAAGTAATTTTTAGTGAGAAAACCCCAGAAGAGGTTTTAGAATCACAAAATATGCAGCAAAGCAAAGCATGAAAATATAGGCTGTTAGACCTTTTAAAAAAATCCCCTTCAAAGTTGCTTCCAAAGTTCCCTACATTCCTTAACACAGAAAGAGACCACATATCTGGCAAGTTTAAAATGATTTACTTGAAAACACTTCAAAGTTCTTTTGTATTTTTTTCCATACAACAGTAAGAAAAGACACTTAGCTTCCAAATTGATAAATGTTTCTAAATTATTTGCACAGAAACATAAAGATGGCTTGCTTCTAGGTCGTCAAATGTAAAATGTGGATTGGTGGATGATGAAGAAGACTTGGTTTCTTTTACTTTTGCATTCGGCCTGTAGATATACAGACTTGGAGTTGCATCAGACAAAGGGATTGTGGTTGTGAAATGATTTCTACTTGCATGATTGAACTTCAACACAGAAAATCTTAACATCACATTGCTTGCAATCTGTTTGAACTGATTGTGTTAAGGGTCTGCTGCATGTTATGAAACCTATACACAAGTTTCCTTACACAGCTTCCTCAACAAGAGTTGTTTTGGGGGTGTTCCCAAAAAGTTTCTACGCAGATGATGGATAGTTGGCTTTGGGGGATGAAAACACCACAGTATCCACTGTCCCTCATTCCAAGGAAGGAAGCTGGAACCCCTGGAATCTCACACTGCTCAGAGTTTGGGGTGGAATGAAGCAGAGGAGAGGTGTGTGTGTCTTGATGCAATTGAATGGTTGTGTGGTAGTCACAGCCAACAGAGGTTCAGGTACTCCATCAGGGTAAAAAAAAAAAGGTTAATCCATCTGTGACTTGTTGCAATAAAGGGAGATGCAAGCTTGCATAGAATCATAGAATCATAGAGTTGGAAGAGACCACAAGGGCCATCGAGTCCAACCCCCTGCCAAGCAGGAAACACCATCAGAGCACTCCTGACATATGATTGTCAAGCCTCTGCTTAAAGACCTCCAAAGAAGGAGACTCCACCACACGCCTTGGCAGCAAATTCCACTGTCAAACAGCTCTTACTGTCAGGAAGTTCTTCCTAATGTTTAGGTGGAATCTTCTTTCTTGTAGTTTGGATCCATTGCTCTGTGTCCGCTTCTCTGGAGCAGCAGAAAACAACCTTTCTCCCTCCTCTATGTGACATCCTTTTATATATTTGAACATGGCTATCATATCACCCCTTAACCTCCTCTTCTCCAGGCTAAACATGCCCAGCTCCCTTAGCCGTTCCTCATAAGGCATCATTTTCAGGCCTTTGACCATTTTGGTTGCCCTCCTCTGGACACGTTCCAGTTTGTCAGTGTCCTTCTTGAATTGTGGTGCCCAGAACTGGACACAGTACTCCAGGTGAGGTCTGACCAGAGCAGAATACAGTGGCACTATTACTTCCCTTGATCTAGATGCTATACTCCTATTGATGCAGCCCAGAATTGCATTGGCTTTTTTAGCTGCCGCGTCACACTGTTGGCTCATGTCAAGTTTGTGGTCAACCAAGACTCCTAGATCCTTTTCACATGTACTGCTCTCAAGCCAGGTGTCACCCATCTTGTATTTGTGCCTCCCATTTTTTTTGCCCAAGTGCAATACTTTACATTTCTCCCTGTTAAAATTCGTCTTGTTTGTTTTTGCCCAGTTCTCTAATCTGTCAAGGTCGTTTTGAAGTGTGATCCTGCCTTAACAGAACTTTAACAAGTGCATAAAAGGGCTGCTAGATTCATATCACATGATCAAATGGAAGAGTTTTTTTCTTTTTTCTAATTTTCTAATTCCCAACATTCAGAAGATCTGACTAGTGTACATATATAAAAACTTAACTCATTGATGATGTGTATAGATTCAGAAATGGTCTGTGTAACACTGAGAATGAAACTTAGTTTATGTACATAACACCTGAAAATAAAAAGACATCAATATCACATGAAAAGGGAAAGAGGAAAAAACCTGGGAAACTAAAAAGCAGTTTAAAGTTCCCAAATTTGCAAAAAGCCTTCATAAATTGATATGTGATGATATTGTATGGCAGCAAAACTAAATGAAATTCCCTAAAATGTGAAACTGGTGGTGCAAAATTAGTACATACCTTATATTTTGGTTATGTCCAAATATTAAGATATATAGGCATCTAAACTTGCTAGAATTAAATAATATAGCAGGCTACAATTCTTCTAGGAATTCATTGATACAATATTTCCCTACCCTAATCATAGCTGACAATGGAAACTTGGCCCACGCACTAACAGCAGCTCACATGACATTTTCTGATCTGAAAATGATAATTAAAATTAATCATGATTTTCAATGGAAATAACTGAATCAACAATAGAGTCCCATTTACTACAAGGGAATGCACCATTTCAACCTATGTTTAATAGGAAGTTAATTACTTTGAGTTCAACATGATTCCCCTACAGGTGTGATTAGGTTTACATTGAAAATAGACTTGAACCGTAAATTTGATTCAAAGAGCTGGCTTGAGACTATTTGGGCTTAAAATTCTTTACTTTTTTCCTCATGAGCTGTTCTTTGTTGTTCAGTTCTGGTCTCATCAAAATGATGTAACATTTTGGGGAAAAGATGCAACCCAGTAGCCCCAAGCTGGAGGCCAAGATAGAGAAGATCTCCACAGCCACCATGTACTTCCCCTTGGTGCTCAGGTAGGTTGGAATAAAAGACAACCAAACACTGCAGAACACCATCATGCTGAAGGTGATGAACTTGGCTTCATTGAAGCTGTCAGGCAACTTCCTGGCTAGGAAGGCCACAGCAAAGCTGACAATGGCCAGGAAGCCCATAAAGCCCAGGACTGAGTAGAACATGATAGTGGAACCTTCATTACACTCCAGTATAATTTCTTTAGTCATGGAGTGCATGTCCATATCTGGGAATGGAGGAGAAGTTACCAGCCACACTGTGCAAATGGTGGCTTGAATAAAGGAGAAGCATAGAACAATGGAGCTGGCCAGATCTTTCCCCATCCATGTCCTCATATTGGATCCTGGCTTGGTGGCCATGAAAGCGAGAATCACAATGACAGTTTTGGCCAAGATGCAAGAAATTGACACTGAGAAGATGATGCCAAATGCAGCTTGTCTAAGGAGGCAGGTCAGCCTTCCAGGTTGGCCAATAAATAGCAAAGCACAAAGGAAAGAGAGAATGAGGGAGATGAGGAGAGTGTAGGTGAGATTCCGGTTGTTGGCTTTGACGATGGGAGTGTTTCGGTGCTTAACAAATATCCAAAGCACCCAAACTGTGGAGAAAGAAAAAGTGAGGGCAGAAATGGCGACGCTGTAGCCTAAAGATTCTTCATAGGACAAGAAAGTTATATATTTTGGAATGCAAAAAGTTTTGTTATTATTTGGATAATGATCTTTTTGACACTGAAAGCAGTCGTCCATGTCTGAAAAAGAAAAGTAAAACAAAGCCAGTGAATGTTCTTCTGTCTCTTCAGGCCTAGCATACAAATGATGACATTTGTTTCATAATTAGAGTTGATTTCCTAACATGCAGTGTCTACTTACAGATGTAAGCTAAAAATATGTAGGGGACTGGTCATGAATGCACTGGTCCCATCTCCCATATCCCTGTGCATGTTGACCATGCCCACTCACTGTTACATCATATATTGAAACAGCAAAGGGGTATTCCAGGTGCATTTGACTCCATGTGCTTCAGTGGTGTAGCAGGGGTTGCCAACACCCGGGGCAGCATGGAGGGGGAGGGAGGGAAATGGAGTACACATGCACATTCAACTACCTTGGGCTTTTGAACACCTGTAATGTGTATGTATATAGACTGACTGTAAATACAATTCCTAAACACAATAAGGATCTCCCAAAAAATAATTAAACCACCAGGAAGACCCAAATATGTAAAATGTATATTCTCCTTGCTGTAACAATATAGCATACATAAATAGATAACCAAAAATAAGTCCACTTTGACTTTAGGCCTTATAAAGTCTGCATGCAGTTTAGAAAGATTCTTACCAGCACATCCAGACATTGTTATATGTAATCATCATTATATACTCTTTATAATCACCACGAACAGAAACACACACAGAGAGAGATGGCTGATATGAGCATTTTGGTCAACCTTACTACACACACAAATAATTCCCAAATTATGGGTATCCATTTTTGTATGTCATCCCTGGCCATTCTGAAACAACCATATTTTCTGTATGGCCTCTAATAATTTTCCCACTTTGAATGAATTTTTAGACCTGAGTGAAATGAATTTCTAATACAAATGTATGCCCAAATACTTGACATATTCCATAAAAAAACAACCCATTTCTTACCTGTATGGTTTGATACCTTTCCTTCTGGACATGGAAGACAATCATAACAACAAGGTGGCTTTCCTTCTTTCTTCTTTCTACTGTAACCCAAAGAGCATTTGTCATTGCATAGAGAAAGAGGTTGCGCCTGTTGATAAATGAAAGAGGGGCTTGTTTTAACAGTTACGGGAAAATAGTGTTTTGAAAGCTTTGCGATGTTTTCTTAAGAAATGGGTGACTGAAGAAGAAGGGGTTGCAATTTATTTGTGCCTACCAATATATTTTGTGAAAAATTAGTCTAGTGACTGCTGGTTGGACAGAGTTTCGAAAGCTACTGTGGTAAGTTTATCAATGAAATTCCTCAAATAACCCCTTTCCTAGATTCCGTAAGTCCCCAACATTTTCACAATTTGAGAATGCGGTCATACATCTTGTTTGGGGGGTGGGAGGAATAGCACTAAGTGATGCAGCTAAATAAGCAAGTGGGTGAGGAATGTGTTTGGGGGGGTTGCTTTTCCAGCTTCACTTTTAGAGCACTTGACATGCAGAATTTGGCAGCATCACTGGACTAGGCAATGAACTGTTTTTGCTTTGTTTTGAGAGGTTTTTTAAATGCAGAAATTAAGTGCATAGATATAGAAGTGTGTACAGGCCCTAGCCACTGGTGGACAAAGGTGGGGGCAGGCGGGGGGCGGCCGCCACGGGTTCCATCCAGGGGGTGACATCGCGGCTCCCCTGCTCACCAGGATGCTCACCGCACAGCCCCCCTGATGCTCGCTGTAGCATTCACACACGCTATCCACCCCCTCACCAGTCCTCCAACTCCAGAAAGACCTGGTAGGGAGAGTGATAGGGACGTGAAAGGGCTTGCGGAAAACGAGTCAAACAGTAGTATGCTGCTGCCACCATCTCCTATTCAGGATCAGTCCCCCAAAAGGAATCCAGGAGGAGGATCACCTTTCAGTATTTACCAGACTGCCCCACTCTGTCACTTTACCGTGACACAGCCAGAAATCCAACAGGTACTCTGGTAGGTTTCTGAGCGGATTAGGCACTGGTTCAGCTTCCCCGGTAAAAGGCACAGAATACAAGAAAGCAAAAGTCCTTTTCCAAATTTATTAAAAAAGGGTAATTTCAGAAAATAAAAGCATGCACATTTCTTACAGGTTTCAAACAGAAAATAAAAACATTATAGAATATCACTGACTAGGCACATACTCACAGCAGGAACAGAAATACAAAGCTTAGCAATTCAAAAGAGTGTCTCGGCTGCCCCCGCCCCCCGCCCCCGGGCAGGCTGCTCTGCATAGCAAAGGCTTTGCATGGCAAGATGATAAGCCTGGCAAGATGGTCTGCGATTTGCAACTTAATTTCTTGAAGTTTTATCCCTTAGGATCCCACGGGGGGGGGGGGGGACACAACTTAGGAGCCAATCAGTTCTTTAGATTAATTAGCAATTCACCAATGGTTACATGGGGGAACAATAACTCGGGCTTGTTAGGAGAAGTCTATTTATTCATAAGGACCTTGAGAATCAAAGCGTCCTCCTCTCATTCCCAGAGACACACCAGATTCCTTTTAGTGGTAAATTTATCCTGATAGCCTTTTCATACTGAATCTACATCCGAGACCCCAGGTGTCAAAACTACAAATCAAATAGAAGTTCTCTCCCTGCAGATGAAGGAGATAACCCGGTTCACACTTCTAAAGACAGAAAGTCTGCAATTAAACCCAGATACACATTCCCAGCTTTCTACAGTTTTTTGGCTCTCCCATAATGCTCTTCTTCTGCATGAGCCAAAGTTTTATTCTACTAAGATTTCCCAATATCACTACACGTGCCATGCCCCCTGGGACGCGTGTCAGCCATGCCCCTGGATGTACGTCCCTCCCAGTGTTGTAGCAGGTAGCGTCGCCACTGGTCCTACCTGGTTAAATCTGTCAGGCCATATGATGATACCATCTGAAATGGCGAACACTTTGTCTGTGGGAGCATTAGGGTCTATCTTTCCCACCTTTACTCTAACGAAAGACTGGTTGGGGAAAGTAACCCAGTTGATAATATCAAGTCCACCTAACAATTCCCCATTTTGGTCAAAGGAAATCGTATCCCTGGCACTGTTGTTAAATGTAGCACTTCTCAGAAAGTGGACCATCTAAACAGAGGGGAGAAACACATTTGCACCGTAAAAATGCCGATGATCAAATTAGAGGCAATATAGAAGAGCAAATAAAAGAGGTGCTGTCATTGTAGATTTGTTCCCTGATCCAATCATTGGGCTTATGTAAGGATGAACTAATAAAAAGGTTAAGACTTGGAGGGGAAGAGGAGGGTATTTACTCATTGTCTGCTTATCCTCTTCTGCGCTAAACCAAAACTCTTCATTTGTATGTCTCCATTCATTTACCCCAGGGTTTCCCAAACTTGGGTCTCCAGCTGTTGTTGGATTACAACTCCCATCATCCCTGGCTAGCAGGACCAGTGGTCAGGTATGATAGGAACTGTAGTTCAAAAACAGCTGGAGACCCAAGTTTGGGAAACCCTGATTTACCCTACACTGACTCTCCCAACTGTGTGAACATTCCAACAAGCTCTACCTCCAAAACCTCCACTTATTAGGCAAAATTATAGTGCGGGAGCTGTGGACATACAGTCAAATATCATTTGGAAAACTTTCATGATCAGGGCTCCCAGTTGCACAGAGAAGCCTTCACCTGTAAAGCTTCATATATCTTCAAAGAATAGAGAGGTGTCTGGGGTATGAAGCCAATAGCAACAATCACTTGTGGTGGTGATGAGGCCAATGCACATAGTAAAGGTAAAGGTAAACGGACCCCTGACCATTAGGTGCAGTCGTGACCGACTCTGGGGTTGCGGCACTCATCTCGCTTTATTGGCCGAGGGAGCCGGCGTACAGCTTCTGGGTCATGTGGCCAGCATGACTAAGCCGCTTCTGGTGAACCAGAGCAGCGCACGGAAATGCCATTTACCTTCCCGTTGGAGCGGTACCTATTTATCTACTTGCACTTTGATGTGCTTTTGAACTGCTAGGTTGGCAGGAGCTGGGACCGAGCAAGAGGAGCTCACCCCGTCGCAGGGATTCAAACCGCTGACCTTCTCATCGGCAAGTCCTAGGCTCTGTGGTTTAACCCACAGCGCCACTCGCGTCCCAATGCACATAGTATCACTCCCCTTTTTCATGTATTCTTTGAATACATGGGGAAAACCATGTCAAGGGAACATGTCAAGGATGCATTCTTAAGAGGAAAAAAATTCAATATGCATATACAAGAATAGATGAAAGCTGCCTTTCTTTTTGTAAAACATCCCAGTGACACCCAAGGACAGTTACAGGCACACTTGTAAAGAGTGCATTGGGCATATTTGCTTCCAGGACTCTCGAGACAGACTTGTACAATTAAGGAAGTTAAAGAAAATGAGCAGAATGCTTAAAACAGGCATAGGCAAACTCCGCCCCTCCAGATGTTGTGAGACTACAATTCCCATCATCCCTGACCACTGGTCCTGTTATCTAGGGATGATGGGAATTGTAGTTCCAAAACATCTGGAGGGCCAGAGTTTGCCTATGCCTGGCTTAAAAGGTCCACAGGCCACCTCACATTGGAGAAAATTTTAATTCTAATATAATTATGAAATACAACTTCTGCGTGAGTTTATAATGTCAGATTCTGATGTCATTGAGGAAATTGCAAATTAAGGCAGAGCCAGATTGCCCACCACTAATTTCTAAACAATCAAGGACAGTTTATTTCTTCACCCATGGATAGGATGCGATCTATAATAGTTTTAAGTTCAGAACGTTACCTGCCATGGATGTAGATTAAGAAACTTCCATTTTCCTTCATCTGCTCTTGCTCTGTGCTTGAATCTGGATGAATGCATGGCATGCAAAGCGTGAGCGATAGCATAGACTGCATTGTGGGCACCGTAGCTGTGGCTAGTCATGCTCATCTCAAAAATAGATGCAGGGAGAGTTTCCAGCCTCTCCTCTCCAGTGCAGATTTCATCAATCTCCTTGTCAACCATGGATATGGGGAAAAAACATTCAAATGCCTTTTCCCAGAAGACCCTGATGAAGCCATCTTCTTTTTCTAAAGCAGGATTTCTCATCTGAAGAAATTTATGGAACCCCAGCACCTCTTTTGAGTGAACAGCAAAGGATAGTGCACCATGCAGGATGTCTACATTCCATCTTCTTTGAAGAGGAAGGGACGTGAAAGCCATCTCAGCTGTCATAAGCCATATTTTACCCTGGGTGTTCACCGATATATCATAAAACTCTAAATACTGAATACAATTTCTAAAAACTATCATAGTATGAGTCTCACCATGGAAGACCACCACATTGGCTTTGCTTCCCATGATGACCCTAAATGTTCCAATCACCTTCTGCAAGGTGTTTTCAATCTCACTGGAAAAATCTGTTCGGGGAAATTTCTCTATGAAGTCAAAGCAGATACCGTTCTGGGAAAACATGGGAAGCATGTTCTCTACAAATATATCTGTACTTGCGACGCTGAAATAAAGCACTCCAATCCATGTCCACCCAAAATGCAGCAGTAATTGGAGAAGACCCTTGTGTTGACTGGATGCACTTGGAAACATCCAGTACTCAAAAGCAGCTTGGGAGTTGCTGTTGGTTTCTGGAGCGGAGCTATAGGTGAGCTAAAGAAAATCAAGAAAAACGAGAAGAGTGGAAAAGGTATTTAAAAATAAAATAAAATTGAAAGATGATTTTGCAACTTTCTTTCTTTTTCCGGCTATGTACACATTAGTGGTTTGAAAAAGCAGCGATGTTCTCAACACCATTGCAAATCCCTGGAACAATGCTGGATCCGGGGCATTGTGCATATTGCAAAATGGTGATCAGGCTGGCAACTCAGCTGCTGTGTCCAAAAGGCCTCTCTTCCCCACCCCACCCCAATTCCTATGACTGTGTTACTGTGTCTAAGGGACTCTCTCTTAAAAAAAATATATGTTGCTGCAGAGGACTCCACCCCCATGGATTGGCAGTAAAGGTAAAGGTAAAGGGACCCCTGATAATTAAGTCCAGTCGCAAACGACTCTGGGGTTGCGGTACTCATCTCGCTTTACTGGCTGAGGGAGCTGGCATTTGTCCGCAGACAGTTTTTCTGGGTCATGTGGCCAGCCTGACTAAGCCGCTTCTGGCGAAACCAGAGCAGCGCACGGTTTCCCGCAGTTTACCTTCCCGCCGGAGCGGTACCTATTTATCTTCTTGCACTTTGAGGTGCTTTTGAACTGCTAGGTTGGCAGTAAAGATTCCACAGTTATGTTTGACCTACACTCCTGCCTGACTTTCCAGCACTGCTTCTTCATTTCTCAATCATCTGAGGTCTTTAAGGAGAGCTGGATGTCCACTTGCTAGGAATGCTGTGGGTTCTTACAGTGAATTGGGAGTTGGACTAATAGAGGTCATAAAAGGAATATTAGTTTGAAGAAGAAGAGGAGGAGGAGGAGAAGTTTTGACTTGATATCCCGCCTTTCACTCCCTTTAAGGAGTCTCAAAGCGGCTCACAATCTCCTTTCCCTTCCTTCCCCACAACAAACACTCTGTGAGGTGAGTGGGGCTGAGAGACTTCAGAGAAGTGTGACTAGGCCAAGGTCACCCAGCAGCTGCATGTGGAGGAGCGGGGAAGCAAACACTGGCAGTTTGGAACTGCACATGAAGCCAGTTTAAGGATTATTTTTCCTTGGTATATATTTGTTCCTTAAGCAGCATGCAGCCTGACTATCTAAGACATTCCTCTTCCTGCCTTCACCCCAGATTTATAAACTTCCAGTTCCTTGGGTAGCCAACTTACACGTGGAATCTTATAGTTGTTCAAAATGACTGCCATGTGGAGACAGACATTAGAGTCAGGTCCCCCAATGACTGCTGACAAACTGTTCTGGGGTTCACATTTGTAGTTATGGATAAATCTTCCCCGTGCGCAGAGGACTTCCATGGAGGCTTGAAGTGTAGATATTGGATGGAAATAATTCTCATAGATGTTGAAACCCAGGGTGAAATTGGGTAAGATCTGAGTGTTGCAATTTATCTCCCTAACAGCAAATACAAAGGCCAGGATGTTCTGGTAATTTTGAGTCAGAAACCTACAATAGAAGTTTGATTATTTTTTCGAACTGCTTTCCCCTTCTATGATAAATATCAAGGCGGTCACATCATGAAAATACAAGACAATATCTAGTAAATATAAGGGGTGAGAGACAATGCTGATCATATTCAGAACGGATCCATTAGAATAAACATATACTTATTTCAAAGGGTGTACTCTCAGCATGATTTAGTTGGCTGTCACCTATAATCAAGAAAATCCAGCTGTTGACTTTTTTCAAAAATCAGGTGAAAAGATACCTCAAGATCACATGATCAACAACAGGAACTGATAATTGTGGTCATGAAAACTAAGAAATAAGTGCATTTCTAAGCTCAAGTGGAAGCCATCCAGAGTCAATGGCAGCCCAGCTGCCTTCTAAATATGCCAGGGGGGTAGCACATGTTTTGACAACAGCCTCTCAGCAGTGTGCAGCAAGTTCAAGAAATTCAGCAGAGATAAAATCTATTAAAAGCTTACTATAATGTAAATCTGAGAAATAATGCCAGCAACAGTAAAGTCTCAGGACTGATCATACTTACAAATAATAGGATTTAGCAATTGTAAACTCAGCTTCAGAAATTGTCCACATGGTTACTGAGAGAAGTAATGTCAGAGAATATCTGCATTTATTACTACTTTTAATGCTAATATTATCATCTACAGCAAATAAGAATATACCAAAAGGTAGCGGTAGAGGCAGAATGCCTTTCTGATAAGGAAGTAAGGAATGAGCTCAGGTCATCCCCCTAACTTCTGAAGCTAAAGCTCATCTTTATAGAACCATCCGGAGAATATTATCTGAAAAGATTATTATTATTATTATTATTATTATTGTCGTCATCATTAAAACCTAGCTCCGTACATGAGCTCATCACCTACGTCCTGAGAGGGATGTTTTGTGAATGTTATCTGGTAAGAAGATATGTAGATCTGTGAAATAATGCACCCAATTATGAGATCACCTGGCTGATAATAGTTGTGGAGACTGGGAGGATGCTCATCCCTGCAAGATTTGAGAACAGGGAGTCTGCAGCCAGCCTGAGGCAGCCACACTAATGCCAGTATTCCAAATAGAATAATCTTGGATGAAAACCATCCAGTGAGAAACCATTTTATCAGTTCCCACATTATCATTTGAGTGCCTGTTAGTTTCATCATCTGAGCAGAATAATCACTCAGTCAGCTGAGCTTGAAAGCCGGGACATTCAAGAGTGCAGTTTATCGGCACTCCGTCTGATGGCACAGCGGATGTTAATATCTAGCTTGAGTCAGAATTTACTATTTTGCCAATGGCCAATAGAATTTCCCATGATATTTGCAGAAGCGGTTGTAATCACAGTTGATTTGATAATTGCTGGGGAGTTAATCACATGTTTAGCATTTACTGTGCAGGTGAAGAGGAATATCCCCCCCCCAGACATATCAGCAGAACTCAGTAGGCTTCACAGCCCTCCCTGGTGTGGCAACAATAAGCTCCAAAGCTCCAAGGCCACCAAAAAAGAGAGGCATCAAGAAACAAACAAAGACTAACATAAAGTTGTGTTGGCCTTTCAGCCCTATGAAATGGCAGGATTGTGGTTGGATTCCAGGAACAATCCTATCACTAATTCAGGATGATGGTAGTGATGATGATTTTATTGAATTTACATACCACCCTATACCTGGGGGTCTCAGAGCTGTTCACAGAATATCAGGGCGGTTCACAGAATAGTCTGGCATCAAATGGTAATGGTACCTTAAAAAAGGTATTCATTTCCTAATCTCAGCCCATGGGGCCATCAGATAATAGGAACCATTGCATTTTCTCTGGTATTCAGGGCCCAAGAAAAGGAGACTTATTCCATAAATACATAGGCCAACCATTAAATGATGTTAATGACTAAATCCTGCTGTTGATTTATTAATATATATATATATATTCAGAATATAGTAACATTCACCTCACCATCACTATTTCCCATAAGTCAAATGTTTTAAAAACGTTTAAAAGCTGTTTTTGCGGGGGAGAACAATCCTGCTTTTCTTTCATGACACTAGACTTATTCTGGTGGTTTTAAAAATTACGTTATGACAGACCCAACCCTGAGATATCAAAACACCAGGCCTGCTACAGAGGCAGTTTTCTAATTTAGCTGGGGTGTTTGGATTGCTCCAGCCAAAGATCTGGTGAGCCTTCTTGCCCTAGTCCAATCAAGACATTATCTTTCTTCACCAAACATTTTTCTCCACTCAAATGTGGATGAACACAAGGCACGCCAAGCACGCTGTCCTGAACTGCAGGCCCAAAGGAGGGGTTGAGCAAAGAAATGATCACGGCCAGATCCAATCCTTTATTAACGAAAGGTGTAAACTAACAACAAAGTGTGCAGAGTTGCACTTTTCTTAAAGACACGGGACAAGACTTTTGGAATATTATTCCAATATGTGATCACAAGTGGAGAGACTTGTGGACACAGATGGGAGAATTTGCTATTACTCAGTCTGGAGAAATGGTGGAGAGAATTAATGGAGTAAATTTGATAATTAAGGGGGGAAAACACGGCTGACATTTGTCACGGCTAAAATGGCCGCTGTTTCTTTAATGCTTAAAAAGCTGGGTCAGCATGACTCAGCGGCCTGCACCAAGTTGTATATATAGAGTCAGAAATGTTAGTTTGGTTGCTGGTGTTTGGCTTGGCTGGTTGGTTAGGGTTGGTGTTGTTCAGTCGCTTTTGCACAAAGACTTCTAAGAATAAAACTCTGCAAGGATATTCTTCTGGACTCTTTTGGGCCGACAAGGGTCTGAGGACCAGGCTGAGGAGACAAAGGGAGGTCAGAACCCTTTCCTCCTTTTCTGCATTTTACAAACACTGACAACATTTACCAATAATATTAATAATTTGGAAACTCCTCTTGGACTTTTCATGGGGAAAAGAAATGAATGACTTTGAGACACTTTGACTTAAAAGAAATATTATTTAACAGAAAGTAGATAAGATGGTGTTATCTGGACTAAATGTCTTAATCCCCCTCCCCCGCTTTTTCTGTAATCAACAGATGGAAAATCATTAAGTCCTTTCCCCTCCTTAATTGTTTCTTTTCTTTTCTCAATCATTTCTCTTCTTACTTTCCCATCTTCTTTCTGCTTCTATCTCTTTCTCTTCTTCTGTGCTCTTTTTCTTTTTCTTGTCTCTCTCTTTCATTTTCTTCTCACAATTGGGGCTGCAATAGTAGTGCAACTTAGCTGAGGATAAGTATATTTGGTTGGAATTGCATTGTGAGTTTCATGGATGACAAGGTAGATATTTAGCTATGACTAAATTTCCATTGCTTACAATGTGGTTAAATGATGAATAACGTTAATTGGGTGGAGTACCACATTACAATGATGATTTTTTCCTCTGTATTAGCTTCTCTCTGTTGTTCAAGTCAGGCCTCACCATAATTATAAAGCTTTTCGGGAAAAAGATACAAACCAGTAAGCCTGCACTGGAGGACAAGATGGAGAAGATCTCCACAGCCACCATGTACTTCCCCTTAGTACTCAGGTAGGTGGGAACAAAGGACAACCACACACTGCAAAAAACCAGCATGCTGAAGGTGATAAACTTGGCTTCATTAAAACTGTCAGGCAACTTCCTGGCTAGGAAAGCCACACTGAAGCTGACAATGGCTAGGAAGCCCAAAAAGCCCAGCACAGAGTAGAACATGAGAGGTGAACCTTCACTACATTGCAGTACAATTGCATCACGCATTGTGTGCATGTCCAAATATGGGAATGGAGGAGAGATTGACAACCCCACAGTACAAATAATGGCTTGAATCAGGCAGCAGGAAAGAACAATTGAGGTGGCCAGGTGTTTCCCCACCCATTTTCTCATTTTAGACCCTGGCTTGGTGGCCCGGAAAGCTATGACCACAATGATGGTTTTAGCCAGCACACTTGATACAGCCACAGTAAATATGAAGCCAAAAGCAAGTTGTTGGAGGAGGCAGGTTGCCTTCTCAGGTTGGCCAATGAAGAGCAAAGCACAAAGGAAGGAGAGCATGAGGGAGATGAGGAGAGTGTAAGTGAGGCTCCGGTTGTTGGCTTTGACGATGGGAGTGTCCCTGTGCATAATGAAGATTCCCAGCACCAAAGCTGTGATGAAAGACAAGGAAAGAGCAAGGAAAGCCAAACTGAGGCCCAATGTTTCCTCATAAGACAAGAAGGTTATATATTTTGGAATACATGAATCCTGGTCATTGTTTGGATATTGTCCATCTGGACATTGGAAGCAGGCATCCAGGTCTGAAAAAAGAAAATGTAGTTTTCAAACACCTTTCATTTTGTTGTACATGCTCTGATATTGGAAAAACCCCAATGAAGGCAAATAGGTCAAAACATGATACAGTATATTGCACCCAAATGCCAAGAGCTCAGTGGCACAGGAAAATACCACTGCTGCTTTTTGTCCATGATAAAATGGGAGTAATGCCTCTGCTGCCATCTTGCCTGGATGTATATATCAAAATATTTATTTTGTTTTAGTCAGGTGGCATAATATACAGCTGTATATTACATATATCAGTTTGTAGTCTCTTCACCATCACCATCAAACTGAAATGATTTATGGAGGAAAGGATCATTCTGTTTGGCTTGTAATATAGATTTGTTAAGTATAATTGGTTTAATTCACACTGGAATGGGACTGCCTGTTTGTTTTGGTGAAAGGGCTTAACTTGAAGATTCCATTGAAGCCAAAGAACAGTAAGAAGAGCGCTCTCTGAGCTTTCACTGAGTTGATAATTAACTGGTGGTTGTTCTCTAGCAGCTAACATGTGAGTGATTAACATTACATCAGGTGACAAAGGCTTTTGGTTGCAAATCTCCATTTTGAAGGGAGTTGCCTTTGGGTTTCTTTGTTCTCAAACTCTGTGGAGTAAGGGTGTAAATGAAGCTCTCCAGAGCTATATTTGTCGGCTTTGAGTATAAATTAAAGTTATTTCTAAGTTGGACACAACAAGGTATTGTATTGATATTTTTGACATATATTTGATGTTTTAGAAGACAAGTAAGTAAACTTGTGAACTAAACTTATGGGCCTTGACAATAGTTTATTCCAAAAGGACTTTGTTTTCATGTATCCATTCACTTCAAATTGTTCAATTTTAGCATCTCCAATAAAAATTGCCTATTCATTCTTCCTGAAATAATACAAGAACTGAAAACACTGTTAACCTTCAGAATTCACTTTTTTCTGAGCTTTGTTACATAGTTCTAATCCAAAAAAATGTAGGAAAATATATGGAAAACTGAACTACAAATGTTTTTTAGAATCATTAGATAAATGAGTGTCAGCCTGACATGCATCCAGTGGACTACATGCAATACTTCTGAGAACTTGATACATTATCATGCTTACCCTTCTTGTTGGAGATCTTTCCTTCTGGACATGGAAGGCAATCATAGCAGCAAGATGGCTTCCCCTCCTTCTTGCCCTTTCTATAACCTGGATGACAATTGTCATTGCATAGAGAAATGGGAAGTGACTGGACATAAAAGAAAGCACAGAATATTTTAACATTCAAAAAATAGCTTTAGATAGTTTGTATGATATAGTAAAAGCTATGTTTTTCCCAGTAGTGATGTATGGAAGTGAGAGCTGGACCATCGAGAAGGCTGATCGCCGAAGAATTGATGCTTTTGAATTCTGGTGCTGGAGGAGACTCTTGAGAGTCCCATGGACTGCAAGAAGATCAAACCCTTCCATTCTGAAGGAAATCAGCCCTGAGTGCTCATTGGAAGGACAGATCCTGAAGTTGAGGCTCCAATACTTTGGCAACCTCACGAGAAGAGAAGACTCCCTGGAAAAGACCCTGATGTTAGGAAAGAATGAGGGCACAAGGAGAAGGGGATGACAGAGGATGAGATGGTTGGATAGTGTCCTCAAAGCTACCAACATGAGTTTGACCAAACTGCGGAAGGCAGTGGAACACAGAAGTGCTTGGCGTGCTCTGGTCCATGGGGTCACGAAGAGTCGGATATGACTAAGTGACTAAACAACAAAAAATGATATATTTTATAAATTTTAACATTCAAAAAATAGGTCTAGATAGTTTGTATGATATAATTTAACCTACAGCTGAAAATGAGATTGATGTTGGCATGGCATAATAAATCGGCTTGAGTCTTATGAGTTACTTTCTATGCAGTAGGACTGATTGAACTTCCACCTGGGCGCTTAAGATATATGAGCCTCATCTAGCTGACATGAGAAACAGAAGAAGAAGATGAAGAAGAGTTTGGATTTGATATCCCGCTTTATCACTACCCGAAGGAGTCTCAAAGCGGCTCACATTCTCCTTTCCCTTCCTCTCCCACAACAACCACTGTGTGAGGTGAGTGGGGCTGAGAGGCTTCAAAGAAGTGTGAATAGCCCAAGGTCACCCAGCAGCTGCATGTGGAGGAGCAGGGAATCGAACCCGGTTCACCAGATTACGAGTCCACCACTCTTAACCACTACACCACACTGGCTCTCAAAGAGGCAAAGTGGGTTCCAATTCTGAAGAATAAACTACAGTGGTGCCTCGCAAGACGAAATTAATTCGTTCCGCAAGTTTTTTCTTCTTGCGAGTTTTTCGTCTTGCGATGCACAGTTTCCCATAGGAATGCATTGAAAATCAATTAATGCGTTCCTAGGGAAACCGCTTGCCAGGCTGGCGGTGCGGAGAAGGGCTTTTCTCCCCACCGCAAGCCTTCAGGACAGGTACGGGAACAGAGGGGAAGGCGCGCAGCGCTTTCCCTCTGTTCCCGGGGCTTGCGTGGGAGGAGGGTTTTTCCTCCCCACCGCCAACATTCAGAACAGCATTCTGAATGTTGGCGGTGGGAAGGAAAACCCTCCTCCCACCCCAAGTCTTCAGGAAAGCCATCCGATGCCGGGCGGCGGGAGAAGGTGTCCCCCCCCCCCGCCCGGCAACGGAGCTTCGTTCCGATGCCGGGCGGCGGGAGGAGGCGTTTCCCCCCCCGCCCGGCACCGGAGCTTCGTTCCGATGCCGGGCGGGGGGGGAGGAGGCGTTCCCCCCCCGCCCGGCATCGGAGCTTCGTTCCGATGCCGGGCGGCGGGAGGAGGCATTTCCCCCCCCGGCATCGGAGCTTAGTTCCGATGCCGGGCGGGGGGGAGGAGGCGTTCCCCCCCCGCCCGGCATCGGAGCTTCGTTCCGATGCCGGGCGGCGGGAGGAGGCATTTCCCCCCCCCCCCGCCCGGCATCGGAGCTTCGTTCCGATGCCGGGCGGGGGGAGGAGGCATTCCCCCCCCCCGCCCGGCATCGGAGCTTCGTTCCGATGCCGGGCGGCGGGAGGAGGCATTCCCCCCCCCCGCCCGGCATCGGAGCTTCGTTCCGATGCCGGGCGGCGGGAGGAGGCATTTCCCCCCCCGCCCGGCATCGGAGCTTCGTTCCGATGCCGGGCGGGGGGGAGGAGGCGTTCCCCCCCCGCCCGGCATCGGAGCTTCGTTCCGATGCCGGGCGGCGGGAGGAGGTCCGAGGACAGTGGGGAAGACGCGCTGCGCTTCCCCGCTGTCCCGGAGATTTCCCTATGGGCTTTCGTCTTGCGAAGCAAGCCCATAGGGAAATTCGTTTTGCGAAGCGCCTCCAAAACGGAAAACCCTTTCGTCTAGCGGGTTTTCCATCTTGCGAGGCGTTCGTCTTGCGGGGTACCACTGTACTTTTTAAACTTTGGGGAAATAATGGGAACCATCTGAAAAGTTTCATAGATCCTTACCTGGTAAAAGATATTAGGCCATACAATGGCATCCTCATCAATAGTGAATGTTTGGGGAGCATCTGGGTCTATGCTTCCAACTCTGACTCTAAGAAAAGATTGATTTGGGAATGTGACCCAATTTATAATATCAAATCCAGATAGTAAGGCCCCATGTTGATCAAATGAAACCGTTTCCCCAGCACTGTTGTTAAATGAAACATTTCGGAGAAAACGTTGGAGCTAAAGGGAAGAGTTAAAGAGAGAGAGAGAGAGAGAGAGAGAGAGAGAGAGAGATCTTAAGAGAGAAGCAAGGCAATAATACAACACACTTCCAACTAGGATCACTGGGCTCTTTCAGTGATCAGTGCAGGATGTGGCAGTTCATTGTTCCTAGCAGGAAGCCCCTGATGTTCTCCTCTAGGGTACTATGGGCTCAAGCAGGGCAAACCCCCTTGTTCCCCCATGTTCCTTGTCTTCTGGAGGCTACTGAGCATGCTTCAGTGTGTGGGGGGTTGCTTTCTTATACTATTAGAAATACGTCTTTTTTCTGCTTATTGTGGAGTTCACCAACATGAAAAAGAAACTTTAGCCACAGTGACATTAACCAAACAGTATGAAGGTGCAAAGACCAGCTTGCTCTTTGAGGGCTTATGACCCTCAAAATTGCCTCCTGGAATACGGCAGGCTGGTACACCTACCTGCACAGGAGTCTTAATAACTATTTCATCAGTTGGATGGTGGATGGCGGCTAACAGATTGAGGTTGAATCCTGACAAGACAGAAGTACTGTTCTTGGGGGACAGGGGGCGGGCGGGTGTGGGGGACTCCCTGGTCCTGAATGGGGTAACTGTGCCCCTGAAGGACCAGGTGCGCAGCCTGGGAGTCATTTTGGACTCACAGCTGTCCATGGAGGTGCAGGTCAATTCTGTGTCCAGGACAGCTGTCTACCAGCTCCATCTGGTACGCAGGCTGAGACCCGAACTGCTCGCACACTGCCTCACCAGAGTGGTGCATGCTCTAATTATCTCCCGCTTGGACTATGGCAATGCGTTCTACGTGGGGCTACCTTTGAAGGTGATCCGGAAACTAGAACTAATCCAGAATGCGGCAGCTAGACTGGTGACAGGGAGTGGCCGCCAAGACCATATAACACCGGTGTTGAAAGACATACACTGGCTCCCAGTACGTTTCCGAGCACAATTCAGATTGTTTGTGCTGACCTTTAAAGCCCTAAACGGCCTCGGTCCAGTATACCTGAAGGAGCGTCTCCACCCCCATCGTTCAATTCGGACACTGAGGTCTACCGCCGAGGGCCTTCTGGCAGTTCCCTCGCTGTGAGAAGCCAAGTTACAGGGAACCAGGCAGAGGGCCTTCTTGGTAGTGGCACCCATCCTGTGGAATGCCGTCCCACCAGACGTCAAAGAGAAAAATAACTACCAAACTTTTAGAAGACATCTGAAGGCAGGCCTGTTTAGAGAAGCTTGTAATGTTTAATAGGTTATTGTATTTTAGTGTTTTGTTGGAAGCCGCCCAGAGTGGCTAGGGAAACCCAGCCAGATGGGTGGGGTATAAATAATAAATTTATTATTATTATTATTATTCTTAAGCATTTGACTTTATCATGCTCCAAGAAACTTGGATGACCAAATATATAGTAAAAGGGAGATACTGTGCATTCAAATTAGAGGCCACTGCACTTCTTGGTCCTGAAAGAAAGAAGGCTGGCTCTGAAAGGCAGGTCCTCAAGTATTAGGTATTTCCAAACTAACCAGTGTTTAATGTGTTTATTGTGAGCAAGAAACACCAGAAAACATGTTGAAAAATGGATTAGTGAGAAACCAAGTTTGCAGCTGCCCCAAACCCAGACTTGGCAGAGAGGGGGACCACACTTCTTTTGTTCATTTTACCTGCCATTGCAGTTTGATGAGAAACTTCTTTCTCTGTCCTCCTGCACTTGCTTTCTTTCTGAAATTGGACAAATCCATGGATTGCAGGGCATGAACTATAGCAAAAACAGCCAGGTAGATGTTGTAACTGTGAGCAGTTGCACTCATTTCAAAAACTGATGCTGGAAGAGTGTCTAGCCTCTCGTTTCCTGTGCAGAATTCCTCATTTGCCATGTCTACTTTGGTGTCAGGGAGAAGACAGGTAAATGTATGTTCCCAGAATACTCGAAGAAATTTGTCTTCTTTTTCTGAAATCGGGTTCCTGTTCTGAATAAATTTATGGAATCCTAACACCCCTTTAGAGTGAACTGCAAAAGACAGCCCACCATGGATGAAGTCTATATCCCACTGTCTTTGCAAATGAAACGATGTGAAATCCATTTGAGCTGTCATAACCAGAAGTTTTGCATTCTTTAGGCCATGACTAAATTCCCAAAACTGGATCAATGTCCTCAAGACAAGCATGGTCTGAATTTCACCATGCACAACCACCACACTGGCAGTGCTCGTCATGATTCCCACAGTCATGTTGATCCCCTTGCCCACAATTTCACCATAAGCACTGGAGGATCCTTGTTTTGGTAAACTTTCTATGAAGGCAAAGCAGATGCCTTTTTGGGAGAAGATGGGAAGCACATTCTGCACAAACCTCTCTCCATTGTCATCATCCAGATAAACCACGCCAATCCATGTCCACCTGAAATGAAGAAGTAGCTGGAGAATCCCCATATATTGGTGAGTCCCATTTGGGAACATCTGTTGGATGAAAGCACCTTGGTTTTCAGTATCCAGGACTGGTGCGGAACCATATGCAAGCTGAAGAAACAATAAAATAAAACAGTACGTTCTCATATTATCATGTTCTTATAGGTTGATGTGTGTATCTCTGGCAATACAGCCACTGTACTACCAAATCATAATGCTTCCCACAACATATCACCTAAGAAGCATCAACATTTTCTTTTGAACCTTCTGCCAATCTAACCTCATCTTAAACTCTGATATGTAATAGCATTAAAAGGTAAAGGTAAAGGGATCCCTGACCATTAGGTCCAGTCATGACCGACTCTGGGGTTGCGGCGCTCATCTCACTTTATTGGCCAAAGAGCCGGCATACAGCTTCCGGGTCATGTGGCCAGCATGACTAAGTCGCTTCTGGCGAACCAGAGCAGCTCACGGAAATGCCATTTACCCTCCCGCCAGAGTGGTACCTATTGATCTACTTGCACTTTGATGTGCTTTCGAACTGCTAGGTTGGCAGGAGCTGGGACTGAGGAATGGGAGCTCACCCCATCACAGGGATTCGAACCACCGACCTTCTGGTCGGCAAGTCCTAGGCTCTGTGGTTTAACCCACAGCACCACCCGCGTCCCTGATGGTAGCATTGATTAATGCCAAATAGAGATTTCCATTTCAGAGCCTATATACACTGTACCTTTATCTTTAAAATTTATTAAAAAATAATCCCAGTCTTCCGACGGCGCTGAGGGTTTTTACCTTTGGGTCACTACAAACAATAGCACTTCCCCCCACCATACGTTGGTGACACAGCTGTGTATGTTCCAAGAGGTGTCAGGTCTGATCATAAACATGTCTTAGATGCAAGGCTGGTGGATCCCCTTTTATTTCTGAAGCACACTGAGGTGGATTGTGGGAGGGCCTTTTTTGCCACAACCCAAGGGGCATGCTGAAGGCTACACAGAGCACAAGAGAAACACAAAGTCCTGTTGCATGAGCAGCAAACCTCTTTATGCCGAATGGACCTGAGATAATGTAGACATTCCCCCCATTGTCAAGTTTTCCTGGAAGGCTTCCAGTGTGATTTCTGCCACATCCATTTTAACCTCCAAACCACATCTATAAAGTAAGAGAAGCCCTCCGTGGTTTGCTCATACATCCTGCTCATGAGCAAAGCTTACCTGTGGCATCTTGTAGTTGCTCAAGATGGTTGCCATTTGGAGGCAGACGTTGGAATTAGGTCCCCCGATGACTGCTACTGGATTGCTCCAGGTGTCACACTTGTAGTTTGGGATTAATCTTTCCTGAGTCGAGAGAAGTTCCATTGAAGCTTGATAGGTTGCGCTTGCACTGAACTGGCTATTATAGATCTGGAAGCCCAGAGTGATGTTGGGTAAGAGCTGAGGGTTTAAATTGATTTCCCTTACAGCAAATGCCAAGGCCACGATGTGCTGGTAGAGCTGGGTCAGTACCCTGTAAGGAGAGTTACATGCCACAAAATGGTGCACCTGCTGCAGATTATATGGGCCACATTTCAATACAATGTGGCATTTCATCAAGCTATGTATTACAGCTCATATACAGGAAAGAGTCAGTTGACTGTGGTCATGCATCCACTGGCATTTTATCCCCTTTACTCTTCTCAATATGCATCTAATAACGACACTTAGTAGAGGCTAAAGAAGGCCAAGTTAGAATAGAAATTTGGGAGGCTTTGTATTGCTTAAATCAGGTCTATTCCGATTTTTGAAATTATCAGGTACCATATATTTAACAAAAGAAGATATACTGAAAGTACCAGGATGATAATCCAGGATGGTAATAATTGCCTGTAAATTGTTATCCAATCCAGAATATCTAATAGACAATGCAGTTCAAAATATCATTCCCCTACAATTTAATAGGCTGTTCCAGGCAGTTAGTTCAGAAGTGCAAATATAGGACTGACCCAATTCTTGAGTAGGACAGTTATTGAACCTTTTATGATATAGAACTATTGCAGAAGATAAGGAAATAGATTACCCCCACAGCAGATAATTCGAAAGAAGATTATGGTGAATGTAAATGCTTATCCACAAAACCATTCTTGCAATAATATTATCAGAACAGGTATATTTTATCAACTCCTTACATGATATCACCAAAGAGCTCAGTAGAGGGAGGTTTTTCAAATGTCATTGGACTTGAAAACACAAAGTTTTGCGAAGAAATGCCAGCGATATTGAGATCTCCAGGCTGATAATACTTGTGGAGAATAGGAAGAGGGTCCCTGATACTACATTTAGCATTTGGAAGCTTGCACACTGCTTGAGGCAATAGCACAAATACTAACACAACTAACACCATCATTTTCTATTAAAATCTGATTTCTAGAAAGAATTTCACCTATTCCAGCATTGCTGTTCAAGGAGCTGTGAATCCTGGAATTAGAGTCAAATGGCTACTTATTCAGCAGATGTGATGATCTGCATTTCAGAATGACAGATTTCTGCCTGTCTCTTTCTCTTTTCTGAATGGGGCAAAGGGATATGGATGGTTTATTCAGTGCCAACCGATTGTTTTGCTTGTGGCCATGGGCACTCCCCAGGAACTTTGAAAAGAAGCAGAAATAATCATAGTTAATTTGATAATTACAGAGGAGATAATAAACTTATTCAGAACTGCAGCTTCTCCATGAAAATGTTCAGTTGATCATGCCTAATTGAATATAGTGCCTACTAAATTGAAAGGGACTTAAATTATTACTAGTTTGTCACCTTGATTTCCGTGGGACCTAATTTCAACTCACTTGGTATGGAATTGATTCAAGCAAATATTATGCATTGTCAAGTTGAGGCAAACAGATTGATCAAGTTGTGTCTCCTCCCAGCCTTAGTTCTAAGTGGCACAGGAAATAATACAAACCTATATTTCACTGTTGGTTTGTAATTTTGCTAGTGCCCACTACAGGTCAACAGGGAATTGGAGAAAATGTAATCACAGTTAACCTGGTAATCAGAGGGGAAATAATCACTACTCAGACTTCTGGGTTCTCTGAGACATGAGAAATAAAACATGTTTAACTCAGCATAATTTTCTTGTCCACAAGAAAAATGAGGTATTCAGAAAAGAGTCTTTCAAATAAATATCATTGTGCAATATACTTATATGTAGAGATGTTTTAAAACTTTTTTTAAAAAGCAGTTGTCCAACATAAAGCAGTCTCCCTTCTGTTATCATCTAAAAGGGGGCATACACCTCCCCAAACTCATGTTATTTCATATGTGTGATCACTATGTCTGCCAAAATGAAACATTTTTACCAAGTTTCCCTTATGATGAAAACACCAAAGGCGAGCGAAACTTGCAGGTGTGATTTACAGGTTGAGCTCCTTACCTGGGTGAATTATTTTACAAAGGCTAGATAGTCACATTGTTTTCTGAGGTGGACATTTAATTACAAAAATGTTGCTCTTGCCTATATTCTGTGTGGTTTTTTCAGAGCAGAAATGTATCGGTAGCATTGAAGTTTCCTTAGAATCAGATAATCGTAGGTGTGCTGGTCCCAGGGGGGTTACCGTACTCCGTGCTCTGAGTCCGGTCCTGGGTCAAGGGTCTGGAGGCTGTCCGTCAAGGGTGAAGCGAGGTCCAAGGCAAGGAGCCGGGCATGGTCAAGAACGCCAGAAGAGCAGGTCAGCGTGCTGGCAGGAACAGGTTCCCAACGATGTTGCTCCCGCAACCTGGGTCTGGGCTGACTGGCCTTTATCTCCTCTGAGGCCTAGGGCGGTCCTGGCCCACAGGTGACTCGCCTCTCCTGGCCTTAAGGCGAGCACTCCTGCTGAGAGAACTAAGTTCCCTCCGCCTCTCTGCCCTGAGCCTCTGCAGCTCAGGAGAGGCTGGAGGGTTACTGGACCCAGAGGCAGCCTCACCTTCCCCTGACAGGGCTGGGAGAGGAGCACCTGCAGGCAATGGGTCCTTGATCACCTCCGGAGTCAGAGCGGATTCAGCTGGTGTCTGCTCCTGAGGATCCGGCACAGGTGAGGGCCCTTCAGGCTCAAGCCCCAGCCCCAGCTCAGCTGGCCCTGGAGCCTGGGACTCCTCTGCAGGCTGGGATTCCTCAGGTTCAGCCTCCGAGTCTGAATCCCAGGCCATCACAGTAGGGTTGGGAGGGAATATGCAGGAAGATGCAACTGTCCCATGCAGAGATCGAACCTGTGACCCAGATTTTATCAGCACCACACTCTAGCCAACTGAACTATCCAGCTGGATGAGAAACTACCTGTTACCCAGTTATATTACCCAACAAGCCTTGCTGGATCAGACTGGGAGTCCATCTAGTCTAGCCTCCTGTTCCCACATAAACCGGTTCTTCATGCGGCACCCCCAATACCAATGTAAGTTGAGCACTTATATACTGTTGTAGAAAAAATTGGGGTTATCTGTCAGAGAAAAGTGAGTGGAGGCAGGAACCAGGAGAAAGAAAGCAAGGAAGACCTTTATTTGTCTTGCAACAGAGTACCCCCACCCCCCTCAAGGAGGTGAGGACTCAGAACAAAGGTGTGTCAGCTTTTAAATACATTCGAAATTGCCCGGTCCCTTAGCCAAAGATCACCCAAAAGCATCACAGAAAGAGGTGGTCTACAACAGAAATTCAAGAGTGCAGCTTTTCTCCCATTTGTCAAGATAATCTGGTAAGGTTTGCTGGTTGCCCTCACCTTGGCCAGCCTGGGCTATGCTTTTGAAATAGTAAATACCTTAGTAATACCTTAGTTCTTTAATCCAGTTCACACTTACATTATTCATACACAAAATATGCCCTTTGGACAGGATTTAAAGAATCTGTAAGTGAAAACAACTATTGGGAGAGGGTTTTCTTTCTGCAGAGGAAATATTTGGGGTCATTAAGAGTCAAGATGGCTTCAGGATTGCTCTCCTGTACTAAGTATTAAAATACAGTAGTCTATTAAACTACTGTATTTGGTCCATGGGGTCACGAAGAGTCGGACACGACTAAACAACAACAACATTAAACATTAAAAGCTTCCCTAAACAGGGCTGCCTTCAGATGTCTTCTAAAAATCTGGTAGTTATCCCTCTCTTTGACATCTGGTGGGAGGGCGTACCACAGGGCAGGCGTCACTACCGAGAAGGCTCTCTGCCTGGTTCCCTGTAACTTGGCTTCTCGTAGTGAGGGAACCGCCAGAAGGCCCTCGGCGCTGGACCTCAGTGTCCGGGCAGAATGATGGGGGTGGAGATGCTCCTTCAGGTATACTGGACCGAGGCCATTTAGGGCTTTCAAAGTCAGCACCAACACTTTGAATTGTGCTTGGAAACGTACTGGGAGCCAATGTAGGTCTTTCAAGACCGGTGTTATGTGGTCCCGGCGGCCACTCCCAGTCACCAGTCTAGCTGCCGCATTCTGGATTGGTTGCAGTTTCCGGGTCACCTTCAAAGGTAGTCCCATGTAGAGCGCATTGCAGTAGTCCAAGCAGGAGATAACCAGAGCATGCACCACTCTGGCAAGACAGTCCGCAGGCAGATAGGGTCTCAGCCTGTGTACCAGATGGAGCTGGTAAACAGCTGCCCTGGACACAGAATTGACCTGAGCCTCCATGGACAGCTGTGAGTCCAAAATGACTCCCAGGCTGCACACCTGGTCCTTCAGGGGCACAGTTACCCCATTCAGGACCAGGGAGTCCTCCACAGCCGCCCGCCTCCTGCCCCCCAAGAACAGTACTTCTGTCTTGTCAGGATTCAACCTCAATCTGTTAGCCATCTTTCATCCTCCAACTGCCTCCAGACACTCACACAGGATCTTCACTGCCTTCACTGGTTCTGATTTGAAAGTAAGGGAGAGCTGGGTATCATCGACATATTGATGAACCCATATCCCCTGATGATCTCTCCCAACAGCTGCATGTAGATGTTAAAAAGCATAGGGGACTTCCGGGGGCGGCGCGAACGGCAATGGCGGTCCTCTTCTGAATGGGAGAGGAGGCTCCGCAGGCAACGGGTCGTCCGCTACGGCGAAGCGGAGACCCATTTTGGAAAACCCCAGGCAGCAAGAGCCTGGGGTCTTGAGGCTCGGTGGGCGCCTTGAGCGACCCTCCAAGCGCTAAAGGAACCCCGTAAGGGGCTCCGGAGCGTGGAGGGGGGTTGCGGCGCTGAGAGCTGCTTCACAGCCTGTGGAGCGAAGCCGCGCTGCTGCTGCCGGTGAGCGCTGATCCCTTTTCCTGCTAAATTACGGATTCGGACGAAAAGCAACTAACTTGTGAGTAAAAGACTGAGTCACTTGAAATTAGAGACTTTAAAGGAAAAATCTAAATTGGCTTGAACTTGGCTGAAAGCGGAGAGACGTGGAAACAGGAAGTCCGTCTTCCGCAGCCATTGAACTTGAAAAAAGCAATCAGCTGGAGGAGTGGAGGCTGAAAGAAAGAGATTCTAAGCTTTACAGATCTAAGCATCTATTGAACTTGCATCTTAAAGTAAAGACTTTAAGCTAAAGATTTGGGATTATTACTTGCACTTGACTTTCCTCCTTTTATTGGATTACAAATTAGAAGGTGAAACCCAGAGTCAGGAGCTGCCTGAGCACTAAGGGAGCTGTCAGTACTGCAGATTTGGATACTGTATATTGGAACTTGCAACAATCTGAGGGTATTGAGACCTTTTAAATTTGAAACACTCTTTTTGGAGATAAATAAGCACTGTCTGTAACAAAGTGACCATTTATAAACTCTGCTAAACATTTGTATTTGAAGGTTCTTGGACATTAAATTAGACTCTGAAAGACATTTTAAGCTCCCTCTAGAGGATTGGATTAAAACAGTGACTTTACATGCACATTTTACTTTCGATTCCCTTGTTGTTTGCTTGCTCTGGACCTTTCCATTCCCATGGGAATAACTCAGTGTGACCTTGACTGACAGATAACGTTGGAATGAGTGGCACAAGAAAAAGAGGGAGAGCCAAACAAACAACTTTAACAACTCTAACCTCAGCCTCGCAGACACGTAGATCATCTGTACCTACTTTGCCCTCAGAAGTAGAGGGAGAGGGTGAAGCAGAGCAGTTACAATTGGAAGATATGGCCTCAGGAGTATCTGTTTCTGTTCTAGACAAAATTTTTGAAAAATTGGAAGCTTTGGACAAGAAAGTAGATGCGCAATCAGCAAAGATTGACAAAAATACAGAATGTCTAAATAAACTAACTACACAAGTGGTACAGAATGCACAAGCAATTGGACAGTTAACGGAGGCCTCAGCAGAAAATCGGAAATTGGCTGAGGACACCAGACAAAAATTAGAAAATTTAGAGCAAGAGGTAAGACCACTCACTAAACAAGTTGGGGAACATCAGATTTATCTTTCTATGATAGAACTGCGAAATCGTGAGAATAACTTGAGGATTAGATCATTACAAGAGGCAGAAGAAGGACATCTAACTGAGTTTTTGACCAAAGAATTCTCCAAGTTCTGGAATTTGGAAGAAAAGGACTTTAAAATCGTGTCAGCTTTCAGACTTGGAAGATTCATAAAGAAGGAGAGGCCCAGAGACTGCTTGATAACATTGAGATCAAAGGAGGAAAGGGATAAGATCTTGGGCCTACATTTCGTAAAGTCACTGGAGGTTTTGGATAGAAGAATTGAAATCTATAAAGATATCCCAAGACTACTGCTGGATCTTAGAGCCGCCTATTCTGAACTTGCTAAACTACTAAGGAGCAACGCAATTCCATTCAGGTGGGAATTTCCCCAAGGAATATCTTTTACCTTTAGAGGGAGAAAGGTTAAAGTAAGTACACTGGAAGAGAGAGACAAATTCCTGTCTACATACGGAGAGGACCTTCAAAAAGGAATTGAACTACCTTCTGGGCCTGAGGCAACGCCAGTACCAACACCAGCACCTGTGGAACCTGAAGATCCTGAGAACAAGATACCACCCCTTGAAAAATAACCAGATAATTCAGGATGTCTCTGCAACTGTTGAGCTGGAATATTAATGGTTGTAACATTCCGGAAAAAAGGAAGAAAATATTTCATATATTAAAAAAAGAACAATTGGACATTATTTGCCTACAGGAAACACATGTGACAAGGCTCCACAGAAAAGTGTTAATAAATAAAAGATTGGGCCAGGAATTTATATCGTAGGACAAAGTTAAGAAGAGAGGCGTGGTGATATATGCGAAAGAGAGCCTGTCACCTAAATTCTTATTTAAAGATGAACATGGAAGAATTTTGGCAATTGAGATACAACATCAAGGAGAGAAATTGCTGATATTAGGAATCTATGCACCTAACGAAGGGAAATCAGAATTTTACAAGAAGCTGCAGGACACAATGCTGGATTATCTGGACTACAACAACATCATAATGATGGGAGATATGAATGGGGTCGTATCAACTAACATGGACAAATCACAAAGTCAAAATGTTACAAAAGACGGCAGACTACCTAAAACCTTTTTTGAAATGACAGACAATATGGATTTGATTGACATCTGGAGGACAAAGAACCCACTAGGAAGAGAGGGAACATTCTTTTCTGAAGCCCAACTGACCTGGACAAGAATCGACCAAATATGGATTTCTAGAGGCCTGGCACCTAAGGTCAGAAAAGTGGAAATCTGCCCAAAGACCTGTTCCGACCATAATGCAGTAAAGATGGATATGATACTATTACCAACTGGATCCTTTAGATGGAAGATGAATGACAATTTGTTTAGAGATCAGGAAATTACCAAGAAGGCCCAAAAAGTTTTGAAGGATTACTTTGAGATAAACATGAATAATATGGTGGAAAAAAGAATAATCTGGGACGCAAGCAAAGCTGTAATGAGGGGATTCTTGATACAACAGAATGCAGTAAAGAAAAGAATACAAAGTGAGAAAAAAGATAAGATCTTGGATAAAATAAAAGAATTAGAGAAGAAATTAAGAGTGAATCCGAAGTCACAGCCAACTCTGAGAGAAATTAAACTTTATCAAACACAATATTCTAAATTGATAAATCAGGAAATTGAATGGAAGGTTAAATTAATGAAACAAAAAACGTTTGAGTCGGCGAATAAATGTGGAAAACTGCTAGCTTGGCAGTTGAAGAGAAGACAAAGATTAAATACTGTTACAAACTTAGAGGTTGACGGAAAAAACATCCAGAATCCAATGGATATCAGAAAGTGTTTCCAGAGATACTTCAAAAAATTATACACCCAAGGGCCGCAAGACGATGTAGGGATTAAACAATTTTTGGCAAAAAACGGACTATCTAAATTGTCACAAGAAAACAGGACAATCCTGAATTCTAAAATAACACGACAGGAGATCGAACAAGCCATCCAGAACATGCAACTTGGCAAATCCCCAGGACCAGATGGGCTGACCTCCAAGTACTATAAGACATTAAAAGACTATTTGATACAACCTTTGATGGAGGTCAGCAATGAAATTATGGAGGGGAAGAGGGCACCGGAGTCGTGGAAGGAAGCGTTCATCACATTAATACCAAAGTCGGAAGCTGAAAAGACACAACTTAAGAACTACCGTCCCATCTCTCTTTTAAATGTGGATTACAAAATATTTGCAGACATTTTGGCAAATAGATTTAAAAAAGTTTTAAATGAAGTAATTCACAAGGACCAGGCCGGCTTTCTCCCAGGTAGACATCTGTTTGCTAATACAAGGAACATTATTGACATTTTGGAACTTTTGCAAACAGATATAAATACAAAAGCAGTTTTAATTTTTATAGACGCGGAGAAGGCCTTTGACAATATCTCCTGGAAATTTATGATGGGAAATTTAAAAGAGATGGGAGTGGGACGGGGTTTTGAGAATGGGATTGAGGCGATATATTCAGAACAGAAAGCTAAACTGATAGTTAATAATGTGGTTACAGAAGAGTTTAAAATTGAAAAAGGAACACGACAAGGTTGCCCTATTTCCCCTTTGTTATTTATTTCGGTTCTGGAAGTGCTATTGAACATGATTAGAGGGGATCGGTTGGTGGAAGGAATTCAGGTCGGTCAGAAACAATATAAATTAAAAGCTTTCGCAGATGACCTGGTTTTGACCTTGCAGAAGCCAGAGCCTAGTACGAAAAGAGTATTACAATTGATTAATGATTTTGGTCGGGTGGCTGGATTTAAACTAAATAAACAGAAAACTAAGGTTTTGGGGAAAAATTTGACTGATACAGAGTCAGAACGGTTTCAGAATGAGACGGAACTTAATGTGGTTAAAAAAGTAAAATACCTAGGGGTAAACATAACAGTAAAAAATCTAAGTCTATTTAAGGACAAATATGAAAAATGCTGGACAGAAATCAAGAGAGACTTAGATAGTTGGTCAAAATTGAAACTTTCTTTGTTAGGCCGAATTGCTGCAATCAAGATGAATGTATTGCCAAGGATGTTGTTTTTATTTCAAACACTTCAGGTTTTGGACAAAACGGAGTGCTTTCAGAAGTGGCAGAGAGACATTTCTAAGTTTGTCTGGCAGGGCAAAAAGCCCAGAATTAAGTTTAAGATATTAACCGATGCAAAACAAAGAGGGGGCTTCGCCCTGCCAGACTTAAAGTTGTATTATGAAGCCGCAGCGTTTTGCTGGCTAAAAGACTGGCTACTTCTTGAAGACACTGATGTGTTAGATTTGGAAGGGTTTAACAATGCCTTTGGATGGCATGCATATTTATGGTATGACAAGGTTAAAGCAAATAAGGCCTTTAAGAACCATATTGTCAGAAAATCATTGTTTAATGTCTGGACAAAATATAAAGACTTGCTGGAAAATAAAACACCAAGGTGGCTTTCACCTTTGGAAGCCAAGGCCCGAAAAAGACCCAATATGGAGGCTAAATGGCCAAAATATTGGGAAATACTAGAAAAGGATGGAGACAATTGGAAATTGCAGAGTTTGGAGAAAATGAAAGACAAAGTGCGAGATTGGTTACATTACGCTCAGATTAAAGAAGTTTTTAAAAATGATAAGAAACTAGGGTTCCAGGTGGAGAAGTCGAAATTGGAAACAGAATTGCTAGAACCAAAGATTAAGGTACTCTCAAGGATGTATAACTTGCTGTTGAAATGGAATACACAAGATGAAATGGTTAAATCGGCTATGATAAGGTGGGCACAGGACATTGGGCATAATATCATGTTTGAGGACTGGGAGAGGTTGTGGAGTAATGGATTGAAATTTACTGCATGTAACGCTCTGAAAGAAAATGTAATGAAAATGATTTATAGATGGTATATGACCCCAGTCAAACTTGCCAAAATTTACCACCTGTCTGATAATAAGTGTTGGAAATGTAGAGAGTGTGAGGGAACGTTCTTCCACCTCTGGTGGACTTGCCCTAAAGTGAAGGCGTTCTGGGAAATGATTTATAATGAATTGAAAAAGGTATTTAAATATACCTTCACTAAGAAACCAGAGGCTTTCCTTTTGGGTATTGTCGGCCAAGGGGTGGCAAAGAAGGACCAGACATTTTTTATGTATGCAACAACAGCAGCAAGGATACTTCTCGCCAAACATTGGAAAACTCAAGATTTACCCACACTGGAAGAATGGCAGATACAACTGATAGACTACATGGAACTGGCTGAAATGACCGGCAGAATCCGTGACCTGGGAGAAGAGAGGATTGAGGAGGACTGGAAGAAATTTAAGAACTATTTACAAAAGTATTGTAATTTGAGTGAATGCTAAATAAGATGCTAGATTAAAATAACTGAGCACCACTAAATTTAGAAGTTTTTAAGAAAATAAGTAAGACTGTGAAAATTTAGCTCCTTCCGAGAATTATAAGATTATGAAATATAGAAGGGATATAAGAATTTAAATAAGATGATAAATTGCTGACAAAATGTTACAACGATGAAAGTGGGAGCGGGAGATGTGAGGAAGTCCAAAGAAAATGTGAAAATATGTTAAGATAAATGTTATATTGTTTATTATGTTTATTTTTATTGTAAAACCCAATAAATTGCTTTAAAAAAAAATAAAAAGCATAGGGGAGAGGACATAACCCTGAGGCACCCCACAAGTGAGAGCCCAGGGGTCTGAACACTCATCCCCTACCACCACTTTCTGAACATGGCCCAGGAGGAAGGAGCGGAACCATTGTATAACAGTGCCCCCAGCTCCCAGTCCCTCTAGACAGTCCAGAAGGATGTTATGGTCGATTGTATCAAAAGCCGCTGAGAGATCCAGCAGAACTAGGAAACAACTCTCACTTTTGTCCCTAATCCGCCGGAGATCATTGACCAGCACAACCAAAGCAGTTTCAGTCCTATGATGAGGCCTGAATCCCAACTGGAAGGGATCCAAATGGTCCGCTTCTTCCAGGCGTGCCTGGAGTTGTTCAGCAACCACTTGCTCAATCATCTTGCCCAAGAATGGTAGATTTGAGACTGGACGATAGTTGGCCATGTTGGCCGGGTCTAGAGTTGTTGTTTTTAAGAAGCGGTTTAATGACCGCCTCTTTCAGCAGGTCTGGAAAGGCTCCCTCACAGCGAGAAGCATTCACCAGCCCTTCCCAGCTAGCTTTTATAAGCCAGGATGGGCAAAGATCAAGGAGACAGGTGGTTGGTTTCACTCGTCCAAGCAGCCTGTCCACATCCTTGGAGGTAACAGATTGGAACTGATCCCACTCAACTTGACTCTAGCACTCTCCCCGCCCCGGCTCTGCTCCCACGGTGGAGTCTACCTCTTCCCGAATCTGAGCGACTTTATCTGCAAAAAACTTTGCAGGAGATCATGTGGCCCGTACTGGGCCCCGATGGAGCAGGTGCTTCGGCTAAATCACGAACCACCTGAAAGTGTTCCGAACCACCTGATGTATGTGTGTTTAACCTTGTGCACTTATGAACGTTCATTTTACTTATGACACCTTAGGATTCTTATAACAATGCTGATGTAAGTTGTGTGGTTACTGGGCACATCAACTAGTCACTGTGTGTGTTTTTCAGCTCCTATATGCATATAATTCTTCCATGAAGAGGGAATTTCTACATTTTCCCGTCAATATACATAGCCCCCAACAGACCTTTGAGAAAACCTGTCCATTATCCAGTTGATATGCATAGTCTGGAACAAACATGGTTCCCCACGCTATTTCTTGTTCAGAAGTGTGCAATCTGTGTTCACCAGGCTGCTTCTTGCCCACTGCCTAATCTTACATGGCCCACAACATAACCTGTGATGGGTCAAACAGCATGAAGAAGGTTGGGCTCCAGATAATTTTCACATTTTTTTCTGCAGACCACTTTTCATTACTATCAGCTGTTTTCCAGTCAGCTGAGCAGCACAAGGGGCATTGCTGGAAGAGGAGCTTTTGAACCTTCCATCTCCCAATTCTGATGGAAATTTCCCATCCACCCCCCCCCCCCAGTGCTGCCATCAAGGGTATCACCTACTTTGTTTTCCTTTACTGGAATTAAACAAAACTCTACTGGAATTGTGAAACCTTAATTCATAACATAACAATGGATATTTCCATTTGCATTATGAAATCCTAGCCCAATTTGGAATACACACACAATCTTGCAAACTGGCTATTGTTTAAGAGCCTCTTTCTTTTCTTTTTGAAGACGACAAAGACCTTGTGGTCTTTATTTTCTTTTTTACTGCTAGTCTTTTGATGACCTATTAAGGAGGATAAAATAGGAACTGTTGCTGAAGTGTGATAAACATCCCCCCCCCCCTTGTCTCAGAGGCTGCAATGCTGTGCAGGTTATTATCTCTCTTGCGGTTATGACAATAACTATGATTACTTCTCCAGTTCTACAGAGAATTCCAGTGTCCAGTAGCAAAACATTGAAGCGAGACAGAGGGTTGCATTTAATATCACCTGCACCATTCAGAGCTGGGGCTTGAGGTACACAGGGCTGCATCAGTCTGATTGCTAAAACTTTGTATCGTATCACCCTGGCTTCAGTCTTCTGAGTGAGTGTACATTCAAGCCAGAGATTGCCGATGTAGGAACAGGTTATTTGGTTTCTAGAAAGGAGGTTTTCATGCAGTATGGTGATATTTGTGGTGTTGGTATTAGTACTGCTTCCTCAAGCAGTGTGCAAGGTTCCTATTTCTAGATGCAATGTTAGTCACCCTCTTCCTATTCATCACAAGTATCATCAGTCAGGAGACCTCATAATTGGTGGCATTATTTCTCATATCTTCCGTTTTTTAGATACGATTTGCTTCCAAAACCGTCCCTCTCCTGAACTTTTTGGTGATCTCATGTAAGGAGTTGGGTTTTCTTAAATGTACCATATCTATCCTGATAGTATTTGTTGCTGGTCTGATTCTATTATAGTCTTCAAAATCTATGGGCCTATTTGCCTGTCATATGGTCGGTTGTATTCAATCTGTAAATGTTACAATGCCTGGGAATTTTATCCACATTGGTCAAAAGAGATGGCGGGGGGCAGTTCTAGCTTCCTTAAAGAAAAACAATTAATGATAGCCAGTATCAGTAACATAGTAGATAACCTGGATTTAAATATATTGCATGTGCTATTTAAAAGCTACCAAAAGAGGGCTATTGTTTGAATAAAATGCATGCAAGTCAAAAGTTGAGGTGTGAGTGTAAAAATCAATTCATGTGTTCTTCAACCTTGGCCATATAGTGCAATAATTTTTAGTAATTGAGTATTGACTTGAAATCTCTAGCACACTCATTTTAAGGTGGCAATTTCTTTCATTTTAGAGTTCTGACGCAGCACTACCAGCACATCCTAGCCTTGGTTTTTGCTTTAAAAGAAATAAATGAAAATCCCCAGATCTTAGCCAACATCAGCCTGGGTGCCCATGTCTGTAACAGTGAATTCAGTGCAAGATCCATATATCTTGCCTCCATGGAACTTCTCTCCACAAAGGGCCAGTTTTTTCCTAACTACAAGTGTGATACCCAGGAAAATCTGGTAGCAGTCATTGGGGGACCTAATTCTGATGTTGATCTCAACATGGCAGACATGCTGTATAACTACAAGATCCCACAGGTAAATTGTTCACATAAAGTACAGGAATTTAGAGAGCTGTTGTCTATCCTGCTTTCTTCAAAGTGAAGTTTTTCTTGTGGAGATTATAAAGAGGGCTTGAGATAAATCGGAACACCTTTTACTCACTTTAGGCATAACATTCTGTCCAAGAAAAAGAGTATTTACAGTTGATTCAGAGTTGGCTATTCTGGTATTCATGCGCATAACCACTTACAGAGAAATAAAGAAATTTTCTACATTCTTGAAGGTTTTTGTTACTGCAAATATTGGCTAGGATCCAAAGGGCAACCAGTTTCTGATAGGCCAAATATTATTTTTTGTTTTCTTTCAGTTTTTAGATCTGAGGGGACTTTCAGAAACAATTGGTGGAGCAATATATTTGTTGGATATGAGCATCTGAGGGATGGAGAGAGGGACATTTTTTTAAAAAAAATTCATTTATTTATTCATCCATCCATCCCCCACATTATTCCCAGATAGGGACTCAATGTGGCTTACAGATAAAAAACACAAATGGCTAAAAACATACTAAAACAACAACAACAATTAAACATTAATACAATAACTTAAATCTTAAAGTACAATGTTTTTATGCAACATATTAGTTAATATTAAAAAAATGAAAAATTCCAGCATATTGTGTGTTCCATAATATTTAGCCTTGAACTGCTAAATAAATTGTGCTTGGGATCATTTAAAATAGTTGTTTGGAACCAGGCACATTTCTGTTGTAGGTAAGTAAGAGGTAGCTCTAATAATGAAATTTCAGGACATATTTTGGCTGCCAACTCCATGTCACAGTAAATTCTAAAAAAAACAAAAACAAAAACAAAAAAAAACCCAAGAAGGGATATAGACAAAGTTATGGGGAATGTAATGTTCCTAAACTAAAGCTGCTGACCAGTGTTTCGAACCAGTGTGCCATGATCCAGTTTCAAAGCATAACATAATATAAACATCTTTAGCTCTTCATCTCTTGATGTGCTTTTCATCTCCAGTATGTTGGGAAGATAAATAGGGTGGAAGCACAGTTTGCTGCCCTAACCTGGTCCACTGACCTCCCAGCTCTTGCCCTGTTTATACCTCAGTGCTCCTGTCTGCAACCCTTGTGGAATATCTACCGCAGCTTGGCAGCAAATCTTCTGTGTGGATGCATTAAATAACAATAGTATCATATGGTGATTATTTGCAGATGGAGAAGAATCTATCAGTGCAACTGGGAGCAAGGGCCATTTTTTACTATCCCTCTTCCACCCTGGAGTTCCCCGTGCCCACTTCTACAAATGGGAGGGGGGCTCTCATTAGCAATGCTTGGTTTGTGTGGAATACTGCAATGGGGAAAGAGATCACCAAAAACGATCTCATTTCCAATACAGCTGATGGACCGTAAGCACTGGATCAAACCCCGTGTCTATGCCTTTTCCAGTCTATAACACCTGTAGGAACTGAGAAGATTTTGAATCATCATGGATATTCACTTAAGCAACAAGATGAAATCTGGATGGGATGGGGGGATCTCAGTAGATATTTGGGGAGATGCATAATCATTTTGCATCACACACCCCAACACAAAATTGGTTTTACTTTGGAAAACATTGCCTTAGAAATAACTTTTCCATCTCCTCGTTTGAAATGTTGTTTAGCTCTCCTATGGCTCTGCCCTAATAACGGACAACAAAATGCAAGGAGTTTTCTTCCACCAGATGTTCCCGAATGTGGACCATCAGTATAAGGGCATGCTCCAGTTACTCCTTCATTTCAGGTGGACCTGGATTGGCATACTTTATTTGGATGACAGCAATGGTAAGAGATTTGTACAGAATGTACTTCCCAAGTTCTCTCAGAGTGGCATCTGCTTTGATTTCATAGACAAAATCCCAGAACCAACATTTGCCAGCAATGCCGATGTAATGGTGGACTATGGGATTCAAATTGTAAAGGTTATCATGGGTAGCACTGCCACTGCTTTGGTTGTACATGGTGAAATTCAGACCATGGCTTATGTGAGAGCATCAGTCTGCTCCTCAGCATTTTTTGATATACCAGTGAAAACAAAGGTCTGGATTATGACAGCCCAGATGGATTTCACATCACCTTCCTTTCCAATAAGTTGTGGCATAGAGTTAATCCATGGAGCCATATCCTTTGCAATACATTCCAGTGAGTTGCTAGGATTCCAGAAACTCCTTCAAGTAAGAAATCCTACCTCGACAAAAGGAGATGACTTTATCAGAGACTTTTGGGAACATGCTTTTAAATGTTCATTCTTAAGATCCGTAGTAGACAATGTGGACAGCAAAATCTGCACTGGAGAGGAGAAGCTGGAGACTCTACCTGCAACAGTTTTTGAAATGAGCATGACTGGCCACAGCTATAGCATATACAATGCTGTCTATGCTGTGGCGCATGTTCTGCACAGCATTGAATTACTCAAATCCAAGCAGAGAGCAATTTCAAACAGAGGGGGATGGACACAACCATGGCAGGTAACATCCTCAGCAGATCAATGCATTATTATCCACATCTGTAGGTGCAAAACTAATCAGAATGTGTAGGAAACTCAATTTTAGGAAGGTCTCCTATAGCTTCTATTTCACAGGAAATGCACCAGTCACTGCTACTAGTCACACAGCATTGTTCTTCTGCATCAAGGTGGGAATATATACCGTATTTTTCGCTCTATAGGACGCACTTTTTTCCCTTCAAAAATGAAGGGAAAATGTGTGTGCGTCCTATGGAGCGAAGACGCCATAGCCCCGCGACCCTCTCCCGGCTGGAGAGGTGACGGGCGGCTATGGCAGGAGCCTCTATAGCCGCCCGTCACCTCTCCAGCCGGGAGAGGGTCGCAGGGCTGCTGGAGAGGTGATGGGCGGCTATAGAAGCTCCTGCCATAGCCGCCCGTCACCTCTCCAGCCGGGAGAGGGTCGTGGGGGGCTGCTTTAGCCCCGCGCACGCTCTCCCGGCGGGAGAGGTGACGGGCGGCTATGGCAAGAGCCTCAATAGCCACCCGTCACCTCTCCAGCCAGGAGAGGGTCGCGGGGGGCTGCTTTAGCCCCGCGCGCGCTCTCCCGGCTGGAGAGGTGACGGGCGGCTATGGCACGAGCTTCTATAGCCGCCCGTCACCTCTCCAGCCGGGAGAGCGCGCGCGGGGCTGCTGGAGAGGTGACCGGCGGCTATAGAAGCTCCTGCCATAGCCGCCCGTCACCTCTCCAGCCAGGAGAGGGTCGCAGGGGGCTGCTTTAGCCCCGCGCGCGCTCTCCCGGCTGGAGAGGTGACGGGCGGCTATGGCAAGAGCCTCTCTGCTGCGCCTTTCCGCTGCTCCCTGACCTGCTCTTTGGGGCTGGTGGTGGGCTTCCCCCCGCCAGCCCCAAAGAGCAGGTCGAAATGAACCTGAAGCCTGGAGAGCGAGAGGGGTCAGTGCACACCGCCCCCTCTCGCTCTCCAGGCTTCCAAGGTAGCTGCCTGAACGCACCTTAAACGGCACCTTGTTTTAGAGCGGGAAAACAAGAGGGGGAAAGTTCTCCCCCTCTCTGCGCAGCGCCTCCTGCCACTTCGCTGAAGGGGCGCTGGGCAGAGAGGGGGAGAAATTTTTTTTCTTGTTCTCCCCCCTCTAAAACAAAGTGCGTCCTATTGTCCGGTGCGTCCTATGGTGCGAAAAATACGGTACATTCCTGGTTAGCAACCAGTGGGGCAAAATGAAAGAGAAGCTTTGTATGTGTAGTCCTGCTGCCAGTGTCCTCCAGGGCAGAAAGTGGGGTGGTCCTTCTCGCTGTTTTTGCTGTGCCAGTTCCAGCTCTGCAAAAGAGAGGCCCATATTGGAACCTTCACCAGGAAGTCCAACAAATTTTGTATCCATTGTTGGTTTTGCCCTACTCCTACCCTCAGAATGCCTTATATCCAGTTACCAATAATTTAGCCCCACATGACTTAATGGGACTTGTTGTTGTTTAGTCGTTTAGTCGTGTCCGCCTCTTCGTGACCCCATGGACCAGAGCACTCCACGCACTCCTGTCTTCCACTGCCTCCCGCAGTTTGGTCAAACTCATGCTGGTAGCTAATGGGACTTACTTCTGCATATAAAGGCATTCAGCATTCATCCATCCCAATCATAATGTTGCAATGTGTAAAGAAGCGCACTGACATCCCTGCCCCCTCCTTACCTGGGGTTCGATTTACACCTCCCTTTACAGGCTGCTGTTTTGGCACCTCCAGATCACGTTTTTGTATTGCACATACAAGATGATTTACTCTTGTGGTTCTTTCAAGGCTTTCATATGCAACCCCCCTTTCAGTACTGTCTATGGCTGCAAAAGTTTTGGGACAATCACGTTGCTTCGTTTCCACACTTATCCTGTAACTTCCTGTAACTTTTTACACCACAAACATTTTGGTTCTTTTTTGTCCCACTTTTGTTGTGCTGTTAGCCCCTCCAGACATCAGTAATGGGCTAGGATTGGGGAAGCATCACAGAACAAACTAACACCAAATAAATTCACCACAAATGCACTCTTATTCAGTCAAGAACATGTTGCAGAATACTCCTGCAATAAAACAACAGTTTAGAGGGAAGTTGTTTGTTTTGTTTTGTTTACTTTATCCCTAGTTCTGGTTTGGGTTTTTTAAAGGCACTCTCAAATATCATGCTCATGGATTGAATTTGTTGTTGTTAAAACAACATATGTCCTTTAAAATTTAGACTTTTCTATATGGTCAGTCTGCACAAAGCTTCTAAAACATGCATTAATCATGGTACTCAGCTGTGAAAAATTACCACCACCATGGAATGTTATTTTTTAATATCCTCTGCAATGCTTTGTTCTCTGTGTCTTTTCTATCCTACTTTAGCTCCACCACTACCTGAGACATGTTGCGTTCAACAACAGTTCTGGGGGAAAGGTATCCTTTGATGAAAATGGGTCATTAGTTGCTGGATTTGATATTATAAATTGGATCACATTCCCAAACCAATCTTTTCTTAGAGTGAGAGTTGGAAAAATAGACCCACAAGCTCATACTGGCAAAGTGCTCACCATTTCTGCAGATGACATTATATGGCCCAGCAAATTCAACCAGGTAGGGTCTGTGTTCATTTCCAGATATATCAGCCACTGGATGAACTGGACATGGACGAAGGGGTTTATTTCCTTCACGATCAAAAATCACCCTTTGTACGTGATAAGTCAACCAGTGCTGACTATATAAGTTATTAAGGCATGTCAGCCCATTAATGTTGGGGTGGGTGCTGTGTGTTAGGGTTAGTCTTGAAAAGTGAGTCAGAGTCTGTGTTACATCTTGAATTAGTTGAACAACTGAAATTTGCTTTGAACTATTATATCTGTATCTGTATCTGCACAGACTGCGTGTGCCTGGAACTGTATTACTGAAGCCTTATCTTCTGCAGCAGTAAACTGTTTTGGACCTTAAGCTGCCTCTCTGTGGTGTCTGGAACTGGGGACAGATTCAACTCATTTCAGCAATGCTAAAAAACTGAAATACTGTTTATATACTGTGTGTTGTCAGCCGTTAATCCTGATTTATCAGGCCCCATGATTGATAGGAGGTCTGTGTTTGTTCGGAAAAACAGACTCCATAGTCCAATCTAAATCCAAGATTCATCAGGATGAGAGAGTTTGGATTCAGCAGATCTTAGGCTTTCCTAGCTGAGCAAAGGCTCAGTGGAAGCTACACTGGTGTAAATACCTCACCCTAGCTGAGCCAAAGGAACACCATCTCAGACAATGAGGTTTAGATCAGTGCAACATAAGCTGGTGTAAGCGCCCCCCCCCCCAGGTGGAATTCCTGTAGCATGGAAGGTGTATGACAAAGGTGGGATGGGGCAATGAGAGACTTACACCTATTTCAAATCCCTTTCAACTTGGTCATGTGATCTGCAACCCAGCAGAACTTAGCCCACAAAAAAGAGTTGGTGTAACTTACACTGGCTTTCTATAGTTAGGATTTATTTAGTAGCCCCCCACTCATGGTTCTCCTCTGGCCATGCTGTGAAACTACAATGCTTTACATTTTTTTTTTTAATCATATTAATGGAGGCTCCCTGAGTGATTTTGAATGCTGGTAAAACTCTTGAAGAGCAACAGGAATAAAAGCTGAAGCTGGGGCAGAGGAAGTTTAGTGCAGTATTCCGTTGGTTTTACACATGAGTATAGAATGTACCCAAAGGGTTCCTGTCTTTTCAGAATCAAGCAAATTCTTAATGTATAATGACCTATGATATCCAAACTCCAAATTTGTACTTTCTGGGTGTTAAAATGCATTATGTCTTTCAATCATGCACAAACACCGCCCCGTTCATTGTGTAATGACAACTGTCATCTGGGTTATAGGAGGGCTAAGAAGGAAGGGAGACCATTTTGTTGCTATGATTGTTTGCCTTGTCCAGAAGGGAAGATCTCAAATAAGACAGGTAAGAAATATCATGTACAAAAGCTTTAAAAAATAAATATATGGTTGGTATCCATAATATTGCCAAGAAAAAGAACAATATGATGACTGATTGTGTGTAGCACCTCATCTGAGAAAAGGCAAAACATATAACACTATATCCCAATAAAAGCTGAGGTGGTACTGTCTTTGAGGTTGTGCTGTGCAAAGAGAGAAGGCAACTTCAGTTTTAGGATTAAGAAAGATTTTGTCCGAAGCTTAATAGGAGATGTTCCAAGTACAAGGTTTCTCTGGATCATCCCAACATCATTACATTTTTTAGGTCATGAAATTAGCTTTCAATGATCAGCCCTCATAGAGCACTTTTAAGGAATTTTAAGGAATTATTAATGTATTGCCCCATATACGGGGTTACCATATATAAAAAGCTATTTTTTTTTTACAGACATGGATGACTGCATTCAATGTCAAGAAGATCAATATCCAAACCATGGCCAGGATTTATGCATTCCAAAAAAGATAAGCTTCTTGTCTTATGACGAACCTTTGGGGACCAGTTTGTCCATTTTTGCTCTTTCCTTCTCTTTCCTCGCAGCTCTGGTACTTGGAGTCTTCATTAAGCACAAAGACACTCCCATAGTCAAAGCCAACAACCGGAGCCTCACCTACGGTCTCCTCATCTCCCTACTGCTCTGCTTCCTTTGTGTATTCCTATTCATTGGTCAGCCTGAGAAGATACCATGCCTCTTTCGACAACCTGCTTTTGGCATTATCTTCTCAATGGCAGTTTCTTGTGTCTTGGCCAAAACCATCACTGTCATCATGGCTTTCACGGTGACCAAGCCTGGGTCCAGAATGAGGAAATGGATCGGGAAAAGACTGGCCTTTTCCATTGTTCTATCGTGCTCCCTTATTCAAACCACTATTTGTGCTGTGTGGCTGGCAACCTCTCCCCCATTCTTGTATTTTGACATGCACTCAGTGACTGAAGAAACTGTTCTGGAATGTAATGAAGGTTCAGTTATTATGTTCTACTGTGTTTTGGGCTTTATGGGCTTCCTAGCCATTGTCAGCTTCACTGTGGCTTTCCTAGCCAGGAAATTACCTGACAGTTTTAATGAAACCAAGTTTATCACCTTCAGTATGCTTCTGTTTTGCAGTGTTTGGTTGTCCTTTGTTCCCACCTACCAGAGCACCAAGGGAAAATACATGGTGGCCGTGGAGATCTTCTCCATCTTAGCTTCCAGTGCGGGGTTACTGCTGTGTATATTTTTACCAAAATGCTTTATCGTTGTGGTTAGACCTGAGTTGAACACTAGGGGACAGCTAATAAGGATAAATGATTAAAATTCTTAATTCCTATTTTCCAACTATAGCTATGATTAGCTGTCATTCTGTTCCATTTTAAGGAACAGAATATCTCATCATTGTCATCATTACAGGCATGAACAGTTTCTTGCTCTGGGAAGAAGTATTCAATCATAGATAATTATAGCTGCATGAGGAGCTGTGTTTTTCAGGTTTTATATTTATTCCCATCATTAGAATGAATGTAAGCCTGATTAGGTATTATGCTTGATCATTAAATATGAGCCCATTTAGGAGGTATGTGGTCACAGCTGCCAGCTCAAAATACCCAAGTTTATGGTTTTTTCCATGTTGAATGGGGAATGAATGAGTGGGGATTCTACAATCAATTTGGTTACACCCAGTTCTAAATTTGTTTTAGGTGTTCTATTGTTTTCGATATATATTTTTAAACTGTGTTTTATTTTAGCTTGAAGTATATATTTTTTCACTTACATGAGTTTTTGCCACCTTGTCTCCTTGGATATATAAAATAAAGAAATCTGCGTGCATTTGCTTGTAGCTTCCTCTTTGTGATTTGGAACTCAATCAATCGATTTCAGTCACAATATCATGGGAAGAGAGCCCCCTTCAGCATTGCAAGACAGGGTGTGCCCAGTGTATTGACATAGATCTGGGGTACCAAAGTGTGTTAGTGAACGGTAGAAGTTAAAGTATATAGATAATATTTGGAATCTGAAAGGAAAACACAAGTTGCAGAAATGTGCCAGGTAAGAAATTTGTGAGTTAGCTTATGGCAGGCATGTCCAACAGGTAGACCTGTATTATTATTATTATTATTTTAAATGATATTTATTGAAAAAAGAACCATTCCTTTCAGCATAGGTGACTGATAAACAATAAATGAATCCAAAACTGAAAATGGGAAATATGGCGGGGGGGGGGGGGAGTCTCTACACAAATAATGTGGAAAGTACTAAAAGCTGTTGATTTCAAAACAGAAATAGTTTAAAAGAGCTACTCACAATTGTGTGTTTGCTCACTACGAACAGACTCTGTTTATAGTTACTGTCAGGGCTGCCTCAAGTCTCAGCTCACAAAAGACCAATGCCAATCTCTTCTTATATACAAAAGTGTTTATTGCAGTTCATTGTTTGCTTCACATCCGAGGCGCGCAGCCCTACGTCTGTTACGCTTAGACCGCTGAAGTCCCCTCTGAGTCAGTCCCTCCCCTGCACCAGTTTAAGAGGCTTGCGCTGCTCCACCTCTTTCTCTCTTTCCTTTTCCGCAGGGTCTTCCTGCCCGCTGGGGTTTCGCCCCTCCTGGATTCCTCTGACGCGGAATCCCCAGATTGCTCTTGCCCCCTCCTGCGGGCTTTGGGACCTGGCCCCTCCTCCGGGCTCCCTGTACTTCCGCGCGCCTCCACATTTGAACTTGGCGCGCGCGCCCAACCTCTAACCTTCCTTTTGACAGCTACACTTCTCCCTTCACTACTCCCCTCCCCTTCCGGGAGGGTGGCTTGCTCCGACCTCCCTCCCTTCTCTGCTGCCGGAGCTGCTTCCCCTGATACACTGGAACCTCCACCCCCTTCGCTGCACTCTGGCGGGGAGGCTGGTCCTGACGCCCAGCTGCCACTTTGGGATCCCCCGCTGGCCCCCTGCTCCTGACACGTTCCCCCTGGGGCTCCCCTGGCCTTGGCCACCGGCGCCCCCTTCTGGGAATCCTCTGATTCGCTGGAAAGACTCATGGAATCTCTTGAGTCATTGTCATCCTCTTCCTCGCTGTCCTGGGACTCATCCCCATCGCTCTCCATCTCCTGCCTACCCTGTGCCTCTGTCCCTGAACCCCTGACATCCATCCCCCCCTCGAAGCCCCCCCTTCCCCCCTCCCGCTGCTCGGGCGCAGGTTCCGGGAGCTCCGTTGTAGCGGGGGTAGATGCTGGATACAGTTCGTCGACGTCGATCTCCTCTGCTTCCAGTTCAGTGTATGAGTGCTCGAAACCGGGGTCCTCCCCCAACACATCCAAGTCCTCCCCTCCCCCTGTTACTTCAGCTCTACCAATGAAACACAGCGCTGGGGTGAGGGATGACCCTGTCACTGTGTTGGTTCTACCAATGAAACACAATGCTGGGGTCAGCCCTCAGCCCTCATCCCGGCACTGCGTTTCACCCTCAGACTCTCGGAGGGTCCTTAAATGGCCTTGCGGCCAGGATTTACAACCCTGTCAGGCCTGACTCGGCCCGCAGACCGTAGTTTGCTGACCCCTGGTGTAGACCACACAAACTGCACTGCACCTCCTCAGCTAGTCTGCTGCCCCATCAGCAGCATAGAAATAGGAGCCAATGACCAGCCCAGCTCAGCTTGTGTATGTGGAATTGTGTGAATGGAGGGAGCATCTTGTCATTTGCCTGTGGGGCAGAAAGTAGTATCAAAGGCTACTGTCTTCTGACATTGGTCAGAAAAGTTTCCTCAAGCAGCAAGGCATCTCAGCTTGCTTCCTCCACCTGCTTATTCTTCCAAGTGCCCACTCCTTGAACAGTTGAGTGTCTCTGGCTGATGGCTGCCACAGCACATGGAAACCCTTTTCCCTGGGGTGGGAATGGTATGTTGACTATTGATGGCTAAAGCAGAATTTTCTTTCTTCAAGCATCAGCTTTTCACGAGTTGGTTACTTTCTTCAAATCTCCAACGGGTGAAAGATTGATCGTACTTGAGATTTTCATCTTTACTGTCATGACACTGCTGATTTACACGCTATGTAAGTACATAATTGGTGTATGTTGATACTACTGTTGTGGGCTTTGCTTCAATGCCAATAGCATTTGCAAAAAAAGATGGCAGGATCCACCTTCCCTTTACCCCTTTCATCTCTCTTTGATTTCCAGGGGTAAGTTACAGCTGTCACCCATTGAGAGCAATGACAATGTTTTCTTCTCCCTGAAAAAGTGAGTTCCAGCACTTGGAAGAGAGGCATAGGCTAACACAAGTCCCTGGGACACCCTGGACAATTTCCTTTTCCAGTTTGCAATTCTCTCCTTCCTGATCTCGCCACCCTGCCCTGTAGAGTTCCCAAAGCAAGGAAGAATTGGACTCTGATTAATAAAATGCACACGAGGCTTGACCAGCAAGACTCTGGGAGGAGTGTGTATAATAATAATAATTCTCTCCACCCCTTGGCCCAGGTCGTTTTATTCACAAAAGAACTTTTTACACAGTGTTCGTAAGAACCAATCAGATTTCCTCTGAGCATTTCAAAACCCCCACGTGGGGACAAAGTTAAAAGTTAAAACTACAAAGAGCTAATTTGAGCATGCATAGTAGTCCAGAGTAAATAAAAGAGGAAGCAACAAGGAATGCTTTTAGGAAACCCCGGAGGTCATAAACAGGAGTAAACAGGAGAGGAAGGATAGGTAGTATTTACCATCTCCTTGTGAAAGATTAACAAACTACATCAAAGCTACCTTCTAGCTTCATGACCCAGGATGCCTGATGAACAACTGGCCTGTGTTTAGAATGCTGATACGTGCCTGTCAGGCAGAGAAATATCAGAGACACAGATCAGAAATCATATCAAAATGGCTCAAAGCCAGTCAACGCAATGCTTTCATTGCTGACACAAATGGCTTGCTCCATATTTTTTATAATTCCTCATAGCAATCCCACCTGATCATTACATGCCCTCTGCTAGAGCTCCAGTCCCATGAAGGAAAGTGCTTGGGGGAAACAGGCTGGGGAGGCTAAGGCCATGGCCAATGTGGGTGGGTCCAGAGCCTACCTAAATATCGAGATATATGCAGGGCTTTTTTCAGCTAGAATTAATCAGGACTCAGTTCTGGCCCCTCTCAGGTGGGTGCCCCTGTCATTCTAAGAGAACAAGGGAGGCATTCATGGTGTGTTCCGGTGTCTCTTTTTCTAGTAACATAGCACTGGATAGATGAACACACGGCCTACTTGCCTAGATAATTCGTTTTAAAAGGGGACTCCAAAGTAAGCAAAGCTCAGGGGGAGGGAACCAAATGACCAAGAATTTGCATATTTTAAGCATGAGGCAGCCTGGCAAACGCAAGTCTGTAGGACAAAGAGGGCAGGTGTATCTAGACACCCCAAAATCTAAAGCTCTCTAAGGAAGGCCAACCATCTGGTGACAGAAGTAGCAGGCCAAATGGAAACAGGACTTCTGACCACCAGGGCAGCTTAAATCAAGGCATGGGAACCCTCAGTCTAAGGGCTGAGAGCAGAAAATATTAATTGAACTCATTTTCATGTTTTTATTGATTTGATTTTTTTATTTGTCCTTCTCCATAAGGTCCCGGGGCACGTTTGTTGTACAAGTCAGCAATTTAAATTCAATATTAATAGCAGTTTGAAACCAAGTATCCCCTTCCCCAGTTTATCAGACTAGCGTGCTAGAACACAATTTCTTCATTTCTTTTCTACCTACTTCCTTCTTAGATCAGAAGGAACTGCAAAAAAGGCAGGAGTTTCAAATGGCAGTGGATATGATTCGAACTGTTCTGGTTGGGATTGATCCAGTCTATATAGACAAGGAGGGTAAGCATTTTATATGAACACCCACACTTTTGCTGTAACATGTTTAAATTAAACAGAGTTCAATTCATGTAGTTCACTTTGGGATTCAAATTGTGTGAGCAAAACATATATTCAATGAAACTCATCACCCCACAGAGTTTAGCACTTTTTCATTGCTCAGCAGGAAGAAAAGCAGATGGTTGTGATTTTCACATCTCCCCACTAGAAATGCTGTCCTCCCCCATCAAACTGTAATTCACAATGTTTGTGCTAGTGCAAGATTTTAGCACTAGCAGAAGGGAACGTTCCCCCAATTCTCCTTCATGCCATCACCAAAGCTGCTCTCCTGGGGTGAACGGGACTTCAGAACAAATTGGAGGGAAGGGGGCTGAAGATTGCATTGCACAAGGAAAAATCCTTGCGTTGACACAATGTCCTCCTTAGAATTATGTGGAATGCAACCCAGAATTCAGCAGAAAAAGAGTTTCGGTGCCTCTATTTTCTTAGATCTCACAAAGCATAATTGAAACTGCGAAGTATTCTTTGTATATTTGGCTTTTCTGTGGGACTCAAGGCAGGAATTGGTTTGTAACCCTGTGATTCCCAGCAGAAAAGGAGGACATAGGAGGGGAACATTAGAGATACTTCATGAGCCACTTTTAAAATAATAATAATAATAATAATAATAATAATAATAATAATATAGTAATTTATTATTTATACCCCGCCCATCTGGCTGAGTTTCCCCAGCCACTCTGGGCGGCTCCCAATCAGGTGTTAGAAACAGTACAGCATTAAATATTAAAAACTTCCCTGAACAGGGCTGCCTTCAGATGTCTTTTAAAGATAGGATAGATGCTTATTTCCTTCACATCTGAAGGGAGGGTTTTTCACAGGGTGGGCACCACTACCAAGAAGGCCCTCTGCCTGGTTCCCTGTAACCTCACTTCTCGCAGGGAGGGAACCGCCAGAAGGCCCTCAGTGCTAGACCTCAGTGTCTGGGTAGAACGATGGGGGTGGAGACGCTCCTTCAGGTATACAGGACTGAGGCCGTTTAGGGCTTTAGAGGTCAGCACCAACACTTTGAATTGTGCTCGGAAACGTACTGGGAGCCAATGCAGATCTCTCAGAACTGATGTTATGTGGTCCCAGTGGCCACTCCCAGTCACCAGTCTAGCTGCTGCATTCTGGATTAATTGCAGTTTCCGGGTCACCTTCAAAGGTAGCCCCACGTAGAGCATGTGGGAATAGGATAGGAATAGTGGGTTGCATGGGTCTTTGGTCTGATCAAGCTGCAGGATTCTTCTGAGGCTTTTCATTGGTGATCTCAGCCACAGAGAATCAAGTCTGCCCTCATATTCACAAGAACCCCATCCTGGAGCTCTGCTTCTTGTTTCAGACTTGAGTGTTTTTAAGTGTTTGGAAATGGTTTCCTGATATTTGCAGATTGCTATTTCAGATACTCCTGCCTTAAACTGTTTCAAATCTTTTAGACTTAGAAATACTTGCTGCAGCTCAAAACATATCAGAGGAAATGCGGTATTTTGCCAATAAAAATGATGAACTGCAAAAAGAAATTGGTAAGCTATCCTACGATGCTGAAGAATTGTAGCGCAGTGGGAACCTGACCTGAGTCTGCACCAGCTGAAAGCCCCTCCTCTAGCTGAAAACTCTTAGAGCCACCCTAGGGAAACAGCAGAGATATTCAGATCAGCTCTCCTGAACTGTTGAGATTTAGCTTCTATTGCGAGGAAAGACAAGCCCGTCATCAGAAAGAAGCCCTCATGCCCACTCACACAGTGAATTGACCCCTTGGCCACTGAATACATAATTGGTAAAGCGATTATAAAATTGTCTTTAGATGTAAAAGCAAAGAATGGGAATGAATGCCTATTACCTTACTTGTACATTTGTTGTTTAGTCGTTTAGTCGTGTCCGACTCTTCGTGACCCCATGGACCAGTGCACGCCAGGCACTCCTGTCTTCCACTGCCTCCCGCAGTTTGGTCAGACTCATGTTTGTAGCTTCGAGAACACTGTCCAACCTTCTCGTTCTCTGTCGTCCCCTTCGCCTTGTGCCCTCCATCTTTCCCAACATCAGGGTCTTTTCCAGGGAGTCTTCTCTTCTCATGAGGTGGCCAAAGTATTGGAGCCTCAGCTTCACGATCTGTCCTTCCAGTGAACGCTCAGGGCTAATTTCCTTAAGAATGGATAGGTTTGATCTTCTTGCAGTCCATGGGACTCTCAAGAGTCTCCTCCGGCACCATAATTCAAAAGCATCAATTCTTCGGCAATCAGCCTTCTTTATGGTCCAGCTCTCACATCCATACATCACTACTGGGAAAACTATGGCTTTAACTATACGGACCTTTGTTGGCAAGGTGATGTCTCTGCTTTTTAAGATGCTGTCTAGGTTTGCCATCACCTTTCTCCCAAGGAGCAGGCGTCTTTTAATTTTGTGACTGCTGTCACCATCTGCAGTGATCTTGTACATAGAAGCAAGCTAAAGATGGTTAGCAGCAAAACACACATTTTGTGAGAGTTGTATAATGCCATTTCCCCTCTTTCACTTTGTCATTGGGAAATATCATTGCCTTTAAAGACATATGCCAAAACCAGGCCTAAACTGAAAAGGATCCAGAAAATCCTGATTGAAATGGATCTAGAAAATCAGTTTCCTCCAAGAGCACCTGGATCTGGTCCGCAACCACCCGCTCAAGAACCTTGACCAGGAAGGGGAGATTAGCAACTGACAGTCAGTTACGTAAATTTTCTGAGCCCAGGGAAGATTTCTTAAGGAGTGGTTTTACCGCTGCCTCCTTCAATCTGGATCTGGGACGCGGGTGGCACTGTGGGTTAAAGCCTCAGCGCCTAGGACTTTCCGATCGAAAGGTCGGCGGTTCGAATCCCCGCGGCGGGGTGCGCTCCCGTCACTCGGTCCCAGTGCCTGCCAACCTAGCAGTTCGAAAGCACCCCCGGGTGCAAGTAGATGAATAGGGACCGCTTACCAGCGGGAAGGTAAACGGCGTCCCGTGTGCTGCGCTGGCTCGCCAGATGCAGCTTGTCACGCTGGCCACGTGACCCGGAAGTGTCTGCAGACAGCGCTGGCTCCCGGCCTCTAGAGTGAGATGAGCGCACAACCCTAGAGTCTGTCAAGACTGGCCCGTACAGGCAGGGGTACCTTTACCTTTACCTTTTACCTTCAATCTAGGGTTCCCCTCCCAGCCTACAGAGGGGAGAGAGAGCCTAGAGAGAGAAAGAGAATTTTGATAAGCCACAGCTACTTCCCCTCCCCAATCTTCAAGTCTGCCCTGATGTTGTCCTGAGTATCCAGGTGGAAACAAATAGGTGAGGCCCCTGAGGTTCAGATAAGGCCTGTTAGGGGACATACATCTTTTGTCTATTCCCTCAAATAAAAGGTTCTTGACTGCACTCCCAGCTATGCCCACCCAGGTATTTACTGCAGCATCAGCATGGGCTGAAGAGTTAATGTTGTTCTTGTTTTAATCTTCCTGAGCTTCCTAGATGAATGTGGAGTTTGGAACTGACAGGGTTAAAACTCACTGGTGTCCTGTATCTGGATCTGGGAGGAGCTGGGAGGAGCTCCATGCAGAGAAGTGCGTCACAGGATGTTGTTCTGACGCTCTTCAGATCTGTCTCTGCAACGGACAGAGAAGCAGCTCAACTTAGAGGCTGCTGTGAGAGTGCTTTTGGAAAGCACAAAGATGCCGGAATGCTCTGATGGTGTCTGATGAAATTTATTGCTCTGTAAATAAAGCTACTAGAGATAAGGACGGACTGTCTCTGGACTGATTTATCCCTTTTTCTCACACGGAAGCAGGACCGCTGCTACTCTGCAATTTCTTTGGCCAGGTCAGGGTGAGAGCAGAGCCTACGCCGAGGAAGCGCTGCCTGGACCCAAAGATTTATTTCTCCAAAGGTTATGGAAGTTACGTGTTTCCTGACAAGTGTGAGAAGGGAGGAAGGCTGCCAGCTTTGAGTTGCTGTGATCTCCTGCCAGGAAGGGCAGTGAGGAATGCTGGTGATCGGAGCCAAGAGCCAAGAGGTAACGGCTGCTGCTTCGGACGACCAGTTTTGCTGGCATCTTGTGAGTACGCTTGAAGCCCAGGGGGGAGGAGATGGCTGCTCAGGCACAGCAAGGCCATGAGAGCTACCCCGGTGAAAGGCTGCATGGGGCCAATTGGGAGGCCTGGAGTAAGAGCATGCACCGCTGGCTGGCAGAAAGGAAGCTGTGGGACTGCACCCAGGCCGATCCAGTCTTTGCCCAGTCCAGTGAGAGGTCTGCAAAAGCTTCTGAAGCAGACGTGGCTGCTCTGGAGAGAGAGCAAAGGGTGCTAGCCATTTTAAGGGCCAGCGTTGATACTTGGCTGTTGCCAAAGCTCCAAGGGAGGAAGCCCTGGGTCGCGTGGCAGGCACTGAAGATGGCATGTCAAGCCTCAGTGGGAGCCACACCAGAGGGGGCTGAGAGTTGCCCAGAGAATGCCCTATGTCCAGAGGGGGCTGGAGCTGTTTTGGGAAGCTGTGTCCATGCTTCACCACATCTGTGTGATGGACTGTGTGCTGGAGAGAAGCTGAGAGCTGGGAAGAGGAAGGCAGTTGCAGGCTGTTCCTTAGGCAGCAGAGCACCCAAGAGTGGGGGTGCAGGCCAGGCAAGCCGTTCCAAGAGCTCTGCGAAAGCCAAAGTCTCCAAGAGTTGTTTGTGCTTTGAGGCGACGTCCAACAGCGCTGGGAAGCATCCGCTAGAGGCCCAGGCTGCCAAGGACACCAGCTGGCGTGGAATGTCAACAAAGCAGGTTCCCAAGGCCGGTTCTCACCAGAGACGTGGGAAAGCAGCAGGCCAAAACAAAGACAAGGCGTCTTATCACCTCACAGCTGCGTTGGTCTGTCTGGGAAGCAGCGAAAGCCCTAGTCGGGGGGAGGCTGTGGCCATGGCAACCAGGAAGGACACTGACAGTGGGGGTGCAACCAACGCCATGGCATCTTTGGAAAACAGCCAAAGAGACACTTTTTCTTTTGTTGTCGACAGTGGAGCGTCGCATTGCCTCGTTAACTCCAGAGAGCTCCTGAGGAACTGCAAGACAGTTAAAACTGCACGCTCTGTTATCTTAGCAGATGGGTCGAAAAGACCGCAGACTGAATCTGGGTCTTTGTTTTGCTCTTTTCTAGGTTGTGAAGTGCCAGCTTATTTTGTCCCAGAACTTGCCCATTCTCTTTTGAGTGTGTCAGCATTAATGGCTATTGGAATTGATGTTTTGTTCTCTAACAATTTGTGCTCTTTTTACAGGGATGGGAAGAAGATCTACAGTGTTGAGAGGAAAGACAGGCTCTTTCTGGTGGAGATGCCCATTGAAAATGGGGCTGGTGGGAGAATGGGGCTGGTGGAAAATGGGGCTTGTGGAGAGTCCATTGATGATGCCCAAGTGCAGTGTGCTAATGTCCCACCACACCATGATTGTATTCACTTATGGCACAGGAAATTTGGGCACGCTGGGTGGTCACTTGTGCGGAAAGCAGCAATGAACACAATTGGGTGTAGGTTCAAGGCATGTGACAAATACCTAGATTGTCAAGCCTGTAAGCAATCAAAGGTCACAGGTCAGAGAGGAGGACCAGTAAACCTTTTGAACTTGTGCATGCAGATTTGTCAGGTCCCATGCCAACACCTTCTTTAGCTGGGTCTAAATGGGTTCTGATTCTGATTGATGATTTTTCGAAACACACTTGGCTGTTTACGCTTAGATGCAAGTCAGAAGCAGCTGCATTGATCAGAGATTGGATCACAGCGGTAGAGCTGCGTTTCTCTACCAGGGTGGTTTCCTTTCAATCTGATCGCGGGGGGGAATTCACAGGTTCTGCGCTGCAATCGTTTTTCAGGCAGAAAGGTATCACTCATCGATTGACTGCCCCCTACTCCGCAACAGAACGGGGTGGCGGAGAGGAAGTTTCGGACCTTACAGGAATCAGCGAATGCTATGTTGGCAGACTCGGGTTTGCCACAGCGCTTTTGGGCTGAAAGTTATAAGACAGCATGCTTTGTGCAGAACAGGGTGTTCAATTCAAGTGTAGGAGACACACCGTATTTTCTGCTTCATGGGAAGAAACCGAAGGTGGATTTTTTCCACATTTTCGGTTCGCAGGCTTGGGTTTTGGTTCCAAAGGCCATGCGCAGAAAGGGTGAGCCAAGGTCTAGGAAGATGATCTTTGTAGGCTATGAGCCGAGTTCAAAGGCGTGGCGTTTCGCATACCCTACTGGCAACCAGTCTAAGCTGCTTATTAGCGGCAGTGCTGAGTTTTGCGAGCAGAGTGGGTGGAAACGTCTTCACGGGAACCCAGATGTTCTGTTAGACTCAGGTGATGAGGAGGAGGAGGGCGAAGCTGAACCTGTTGCTGAGGTGCACGGTCCACAGCCACAGAGTCCAGAGCAGGGATCTCCAAGGCAGAGGCCCCAAACCTCTCCAAAAGGGAGTCCCAAGACCCCTCCACAGGTCTCTGTCAAGTCTGAGCTGAGGAGTGAGCCATCCTCACCAGCAGAACCAGCTGTACGCCACAAACGGCGCAGCAGGTCAGAGGGGGAGGTTTCTGACACAGGAGATGGTAGGGCTGATCCAGGTGAATCAGGCGCAGGTCCAGAATTCGCGCTGAGGAGGTCAGCTAGGTCAACGAAAGGAAAGCCTCCTGAAAGGTATGAAGCCACTAGTGTTTGGGTTGGTGTGGCTAGGTGTGAGCCTGAATCCTTTGAGGATGTTCAGAAGTTGCCTCAGGAAGAAGCTAGCAAATGGCGTGAGGCGATGCAGAAGGAGATGAACTCAATGGAGTCTCTTGGTGTGTTCTCACTCACTCAACTGCCGGCTAACCAGCGAGCTGTTAGTTGTAGGTGGATTTACCGCTTGAAACCCACAGAAACGGGAGAACCACAGTACAAAGCGAGATTAGTGGCACGTGGATTCACACAGAAAAAGGGTGTCCACTTCACAGAGGTCTATTCGCCGACCTCAAGAGCGGAGACTTTGAGAATGCTTTTAGCGATAGCAGCACAGAGAGGTTGGAAGGTGAGTCATTTTGATGTAGATGTTGCCTACCTGAATTCAGATCTCCAGGAGGAGTTATACATGCTTCCTCCTCCAGGGTTTGAAGTCAGTGAGCAAGGCAGCGTGTGGCGGTTGCACAAATCCATCTATGGGTTACGCCAATCTCCCAGGAATTGGAATATGTGCCTACATGAAGCCTTAGAAGAGCTAGGTTTTAAGAGGTCTGTTGCAGACAGTTGCCTGTACCTGAAGGGGTCAGGAGAGACACAGGAAGTGATTCTTGTTTTTGTTGATGATATCTTAATGATGTCACAGACTAGTGAACAGGTGCAGAAGTTTGCTAGGGAGCTTGGAAAGCGGTTCAAGTTGAAGCAGCTTGGGGATGTCAAATCCTACTTAGGTGTTCAAATAGCGAAGACTGAGGATGGTAGCTTTTTGCTTTGCCAGAAAGGTAAGATTGAACAGTTGCTTGAAAAGTTCAGAATGTCTGATTGTGTAGGTGCCAGGTCACCCATGGAAGCTGGATACGCGAAAGAATGTCAGCAAGCAGAACACGTTGTGTTCGAAAATACTGAAGTGTTTCAGTCAGCCCTAGGGAGTTTGTTGTACTTGTCTCAGTGGAGCAGACCAGACATTGCGTTTGCTGTCAATCTGCTCAGCAGGGAAGCATCAAACCCCAGTGTACAAGCCTGGAATGGCATCAAGAGAGTTCTGAGGTATTTGCAGGAAACCAAAGACTTTTGTCTTAGGTTGCCAGCTCAAGGAGAAGTAAAGCTGACTTGCTTTGTGGATTCGGATTGGGCTAACTCTGAAGACCGCAAATCAGTGTCAGGCCTAGTGGTGAAGTTTGGGGACTCAGTAGTTGGGTGGAGGTCCCGGAAGCAAAGTCTCATAGCGCTTTCATCTACTGAAGCCGAGTTCAGTGCGCTATCAGATGCTTGCAGAGAGCTGGAGTTCTATGTGTGTTTGGTCAAGGAAATCTGTGGAGAGAATTGTCTGCCCGTTGTGGTGCATGAGGACAATCAACCTTGCCTCAAATTGGCTGAGACGGGGCAATTCAAGGCGAGGACCAAACATTTGGACATACGTTTCCGGAATGTATGTCAGAGCGTTCATGAGGGGCTAGTTGCTCTGAAATACTGTCCCTCAACAAAGAACCTCGCTGATGGTTTCACAAAACCATTAACCTTCCAGAAGCACGAGGAGTTCTGTGAAGGTCTGTGTATGGGGAAAGCATTGTTGACTGTTGTCTCCAGATGCAGGACAAGAGGGGGTGTGGAGTTTGGAACTGACAGGGTTAAAACTCACTGGTGTCCTGTATCTGGATCTGGGAGGAGCTGGGAGGAGCTCCATGCAGAGAAGTGCGTCACAGGATGTTGTTCTGACGCTCTTCAGATCTGTCTCTGCAACGGACAGAGAAGCAGCTCAACTTAGAGGCTGCTGTGAGAGTGCTTTTGGAAAGCACAAAGATGCCGGAATGCTCCGATGGTGTCTGATGGAATTTATTGCTCTGTAAATAAAGCTACTAGAGATAAGGACGGACTGTCTCTGGACTGATTTGTCCCTTTTTCTCACACAGAAGCAGGACCGCTGCTACTCTGCAATTTCTTTGGCCAGGTCAGGGTGAGAGCAGAGCCTACGCCGAGGAAGCGCTGCCTGGACCCAAAGATTTATTTCTCCAAAATGAATATATGTTATCACATGGCCACAGAAATGAACTTAACAAAAATAATTGAAATCTGCACAGACATACAAGGTGGTTCCCATTAAATTCCCTATTTTTCTCTCTCTACTTCCTCCATACATGGCTTGACTCAAAGATATCCTTACTGAAAACTTGAACGATGGCTGGGTTATATATGAAAGGACCTTATATTGGTTTTCTAGTGAGGTAGCCTCATGGATGGATGCCCAGAAAAATTGTGAGCTGGAAGGCGCCAACCTCATTTCTGCGGAATCAGTGGAAGAACAGGTGAGCATCAAAGCTGAGTATAGGAAAGGTAGGGGATCTTCTTGAGCTAATGGGCTCCTACCATCACTATCCATTTAAGAAGGTTACATTTACCTGTATGCAGCCAAGACAGCAACTCCATCAGTCAAGCCAAGGGGTGGGTGAGGCAGGGAGCAGCTGCTACCATCTGGGACTAACTAAGGTTTCTTGGAGCTGCTGAGCTCTAATAGAATGAAGCTGGCATTCAGGAAGGAGGTTTTGAAGGGAGCGAAGGAGGAGATACTTGAGGGGCATCTATCCCTTGGCTTGCCGGTAAATTCTTCCTCTACTCTGTGAGATGTACTGAGTGCTTAGAAAGAAGGCTTTGCTCACCACCCTAACCCTCTGGCATGACAGTATCATGGAGATGACTCCAGAGGAGCTTGCAGGGTAGATCCAGTGTGGTGTAGTGGTTAAGAGAGCCAGTGTGGTGTAGTGGTTAAGAGCGGTAGTCTTGTAATCTGGGGAACTGGGTGTTGATTTAAAGCAGAGTCCCGTGCCCAGCGGAAGGATGAGGAGTACGTGCTGCATACTCTATATTGCTTTATTTACAGTTCAAAGCTGGTATATTACAGAAAGACATCTTGCCTCTGCCGGAGCAGAAAATGCATCCTCTCTCCTCGACAGCTCGGAGAGAATCACAAAGTGAAACTGCAAAGTACAGTGAAAAACAGGAAACCAGTGTACGTCACATCCAGTCTCCCTTTCCCGTGAGAAACTCCAACAGTACAGACTGTGGAATGTAAACACCTGTCTCGTGACAAGCCCTTTCGCTGCACAGTGAAGGAAAGCAGAAACCAACATCCTCCCCCTTTCTGTGAACATCACTGGGCAGCGTGTTCGTACAATATCAGTACAAACCCAACTTCTGCACATAGGTACAGTGTTGATCCCTTGATACAATCTTGGACAATACATCAGCAGGAATTTCATTACCTGGCATATAGGACACCGTTACGAGTCCCTTCTGAATACATTCCCTAGCATGCTGCAACTTTAATTGCAAGTGCTTTGTGCTTTGCTTACAACCTTCAGACTTCAGCAAAGCCAAACATGCTTTGTTGTCCTGGTAAACCTGGATTGGACATTTGACAGGAATTTTCATATCTTTGCACAATTGTATTAACCATTCACAATCCTTAAGTGAATACGATAGTGCATTCAGTTCGGCTTCACAAGTACTTAAGCTAACTGTTGTTTGCTTCTTGCATGACCAATCAAACAGACTCTGATTGTACATGTAGCAAACTCCAGACGTACTTTTCCTGTCTGTAGTGTCACTTCCAAAACTTGCATCTGCAAATATCTCAAGACCACCAGACTTCTGATTGTTAAATCTCAGTCTGTAATGCATAGTGCCTTTCAAATACCGCGCTATGCGTTTCAGAGCTTTCCAATCCTTGACACTAGGATTGTTGACTTGTCTGCTTAGCAAATTACAGCTAACAGCAATGTCTGGTCTTGAACATCTGGCAATGAAGTTTAGCTTGCCTAGCACACTTCTGTACAGTGTAGTGTCAGAAAATGCTTCTTCAGTGTCATCTACCTGATAACCTGTTGTCATCGGTGTGTCTACAGGGTTAGCATCCATCAGATTTAGTTTGCTTAACACATCAGCAATTTTCCGTGACTGGTGTACTAGAATGTTACCATCTTGATCTCTCTCTATTTCCAGAGATAGGTAGTTGTTTACCTCACCAAGATCTTTCATGTCAAAGTGCTCTTTCAGTTGAGCTAGGGCGTTATTGTACATTGCGACATCTTTCCAAAAGAATAATAAATCATCAACATAAAACAAACAGTACAGTTTCTTTTGCCCCTCCTCTTTGACAAATACACATGGATCAGCTTTTCCTTGCTGAAAACCTAGAGAAAACAATACTTCAGTGAGTTTTGTGTGCCAACACCGTGCACTTTGTTTGAGACCATAAAGGGATTTCTTCAGAGCACAAACAAATCCCTGTTTTACCTGTACGCCATCAGGTGGAAGCATATAAAGTGATTCATCCAGAGATCCGTACAGAAAAGCTGTGTTAATATCATGGTGACTAATGTGTAGATTTTCCTCTGCAGCTAGCTTGAGCATAAGCCTAATGCTTTCATATCTCACTGTCGGTGAGTAGGTCTCGTGATAGTCTTCACCTGGTACCTGTGCAAAACCTCTGGCTACCAATCTGGCTTTGTGTCTGACTATCTTGCCATTTTGATCTGTCTTCGCTTTGAAGACCCATTTGCTTCCAAGCAGTTTCATTCCTGGAACTACTGGAACTAGCTCCCATGTTTTGTTCCTTTCTAAGGAATCAAGCTCAGCCTTCATGGCATTTAACCATGGCTCAGCTTCCTTTGAATCTAAACCCTGGATTTCTTGGAAACTTGAAGGTTCAAATACCTTCTTGGAGCTTTTAACAGCTGTTACTGCTATCGTAGCAAACTCATCAGCAAATCTCTTTGGAGGTCTGCCTTTTGTGGCTCTCTGTGACCTGCGAATTAGCCTTAAGTCTTCAACACTCTCCTCTTCCTTCTTAGGAGAAAAACGACCTACTGTGAACAATGGTTCCTCCAATTCTTGATCAGAGCTTTCAGAGGGTCGCATAGAGGCTTTCGCACTCTTGAAATCCTCTGAATCACCCGATTCAGTTTCAGATTCAGACTCAGAACCTACATCAGTGGGTGTGGGTTGTTGTGGTTGCTTTTGACTATCCTCAGTCTCATCACCGTCATCAGGATAACATTGGAAAATTCCCACATTCTCCCCCCACTTTGCATTGTACTCAACACTTCTCGTGAGCTTAATTGTCTTAGAGTCAGTCATCATTATTCTGTAAGACCCTTTCTGATAACCTAGAAAGATACCATGCAATCCACGCTTGTCTAACTTGGAATTTTGTGGTGAGTGAACCCACATGTCAGAACCAAAAATCTTCATGTGTTTGATGTATGGCTTCTTGCCAAACATCTTCTCATAGGGGGTACAACCAATCGCTGAAGATAACCTGCGATTGTAACTGTAAACAAAACACGAGAGAGATTCGGCCCAATAACTCTCTGGAAGATTGGCATCATGCAGCAAGGTTTTTAACCCTTGAAGCAATGTCTGATTTGCCCTTTCCGCAAGTCCATTCTGCCATGGCGAGCGAGGACTAGACAAATCGTGTTGAATTCCTTTCTCAGTCAGAAAAGCTTCAAACTGCTGAGAAGTGAATTCCCCCCCGCGATCACTGAAAAGAGTCTTTATCTTCTTACCGTGCACATTTTCCAACCAAGCACAGAATTCCTTGAACCTAGGAAAAGCCTCTGATTTGTGCTTGAGATTGTACACAAAAATATATCTAGAAAATGCATCAATGAGAACCATGAAGTATCTATTTCCACCCAAAGAGGGCGCTAGTGGTCCAACCAAATCTGCATGAACAACCTGGTATGGTTCTGTAGCTTGCCTACTAGACACCTTACCTTTCGCAGCCATTTTCACCTTGTTTGCTGCGCATGCTTTGCACTTCATGTGGTACCTGCAGGGTTTAATAGTCATACCTTCAACCAAGGCAGGCATTTTAGATACTGCCTCAAAATGCAAATGACCAAATTTTCGGTGAAAATCATGAATACATTCTGCATGCAAACTTTTGTTAGAACCTGCAATGCAACAAGTGTCATCCTTTTCAACATCATCATAATACAAAACAAACAAACGATCAACATATTCAGCATGCAATACATAATCATTTTTCTTTGTGATGATGCACTTCTTGTTCTTGAAGGAAACGTCAATGTTCCGCTCATTCAGCTGTCCAACGCTGAGCAGATTATGCTTGGCGTCTGGCACGTAAAGCACATTCTGTATCGATAAGTCCAAACTGTGAAGAACAACAGTTCCGTAGCCTTTACTGGGAATAGTGTGGTCATCCGCCTGGTGAATCGCACCTTCCTGCGGTGTAAAAGACACAAACAGTCTCTTATCGTTGCACATGTGGTGGGTCGCCGCTGAATCAACAACGAAGAAAGATCTAGACGTCTTCTGGACCTCTGCAACCTTTGGAGTGAAGCGTGAAACCATAGCCTTGTGCTGCGTTGTCCTAGACACCGGACCTTTGCCTTTGCCTCGGCCTTTTCCGCGCGATGAGCTTTCACTGCGCTGCTCTGTCTTGGCCCTGGGATATCTGCATTCCCTCTTCATATGGCCTAGACGTCCACACGAGTAGCATTTCACTGCCTTCAAAGCTTTGGCGCCATCTGGTGGTTCCACTGCACTATGGGATGACGTCTGTGAAGACTCCCCCTTGCCCATGCAGCTAGCACCCCGGCGATCTGCTTCATTTAAAATCACGGCAGTAACATAATCCACTGTCAGCTGAGCAGTTGGTTGCACAGCAATCTGGGTTGCAACAGACTCCCAACCTGAACCCAAAGATTGTAGTATCATGAAAGAATACACAGCCTCTGGAAAGTTGAGTCCTCTCTGTTGCAGCTCATGTCTCAGATTTTGCATCTCCATCAGATGTAAACGCACATCTCCACCTTCAGCAAGAGCCATATTATGCAGCTTGTTAAAGTAAAACATAGTGGACCCAGCTTCTGTCCTTAAGTGAGCTTCTCTTAAAGCGTCCCAAATTTCTCTGGCTGAGGTCTTATCACGCAATAGACAGAGCTCTTCTGGGGATACTATCAATGTAAGAGTTCCCCTTGCTTTGGAATCCTTAGCTTCCCATGCATCTGTAACTGGAACTGGGGGGGTTTCTGTAATCACCTCAAACAAACCCTCTTTCCGCAGAATTGCCTCTGCATACAGAACCCAGTCCGCGTAATTTTTCTTGTTGAGCTTAGGAATCCCACAAGCATCCTGAAGGGCCATCATGACTCTGGCATTAGCCTTCAGCGTCATATATGCTGCTTTAAATCTTGCTGCGTCACTGCTGCAGCTGCTTTATTCCAAAAGCGCACTTAAAAGTTACTTTCGATTTCCCCAGCATAGTAACTTGTGCCTGGGAGCCTTTTGCCTATTCCCGGCAAAACCGGCTTTGAAGGTTCAAAGTCCAGCCATAAAGCCATAAAGCCATTAACTAGAAGCTGGCAGGCTGCCCGGAGCAGTAGCACATACCTCATCAATCACTTTTACGCGCAGAGCAGATTCTGTTCCGATCTGTCCCTCTGCATTCCGATCCTTTGCCGGCACTCCGATTCGACTTCTGGGCCCATAACCACGTGTTGATTTAAAGCAGAGTCCCGTGCCCAGCGGAAGGATGAGGAGTACGTGCTGCATACTCTATATTGCTTTATTTACAGTTCAAAGCTGGTATATTACAGAAAGACATCTTGCCTCTGCCGGAGCAGAAAATGCATCCTCTCTCCTCGACAGCTCGGAGAGAATCACAAAGTGAAACTGCAAAGTACAGTGAAAAACAGGAAACCAGTGTACGTCACATCCAGTCTCCCTTTCCCGTGAGAAACTCCAACAGTACAGACTGTGGAATGTAAACACCTGTCTCGTGACAAGCCCTTTCGCTGCACAGTGAAGGAAAGCAGAAACCAACACTGGGTTCACGTCTCCGCTCCTCCACATGCAGCTGCTGGGTGACCTTGGGCCAGTCACACTTCTTTGAAGTCTCTCAGCCCCACTCACCTCACAGAGTCTTTGTTGTGGGGGAGGAAGGGAAAGGAGAATGTTAGCCGCTTTGAGACTCCTTAAAGGGAGTGAAAGGTGGGATATCAAATCCAAACTCTTCTTCTTCTTCTAGATCCCTCTCCCAGAGCCTTAGCCCTGGCAGAAGGGCTACTGGGGTGCTACAGGGCATAGACATGGGTGAGACCCCATCATCATGCCATTAAGCATACCACAACCAGACTGATTCCAGTGTCTCTGGAACCAACCAACAAACATGGATGCAGAAACTGGAGTATTTGCCACACAGGTCACTGTCCCACTAGATGGCTCCAAGACCAACTGTTCTATGGCACAGTCATTAACAGTATTTGGAAATTTTAACTCTGTGCCATGACTGGAATACATATGTAGCCAGTCTTGGTGAGGGCAGGTGAAGCTACCCTTCACTACAATATTTCCTCTTTGGAATGCTTCCTTGATTCCATCATCATCATTCATTATCATCATAATGTTGATCAGGGGGACTATACCACATCCACTGTATGAAATTATTATCGGTGATGGGAATACTATGTATAGTTTTGATCACTGCTTCCAAAAAAAATGTGGGTAGGGTCTTCAAAGGTGACACCTGTTCCTTTTAAAATGTGTTTGTTTTATGCCTGTTGAATTTCTGTAAAGGGCTGTAGTCTCCCAGAGAAAGGGTCATTGTCTTAAAATATTTTATTTGTTCTTTCTCCACCCCTTCCCTAGCTTTTTGTGAGCACTGAAGTACAAAATCTTAAAAAGGTTTTTTGGATTGGAGTCTTTAAAGACAAGGGAGGGACATGAAAATGGCTGTCAGGGAAGATAGCTTCAGAAACGTAGGTTTTTGAAGAAATATTTGTTAATGACATACGTTCCAAAAAGTTTCAGATTCTGATTACATAATTGATCCATTTGCACTCCAAATATATTTTGCCATGCACTTTTCTCTACTACCAAAGATCTACATATGTACTCCTCCACATCATTATCCAGGTGAGTGACTGCTTCTTCTCCCTAGGTTGCAGAGGCAGGAAGGCTACTCTTCCTGCTTCTCTAGACAAGTGAATGTGCTGATTCAGAAAAGGGTGAAAACATGCTTTTAAATGGTTTGTGCTGCTTAGCTCAGCTTCAAAGGGACTTGTATGAACCTAAAGCTGAGCAACACTCTCTTTAGGAAAATATTTCTACAGTTTATTATTGTTATTATTATTAATTTTATTGAAGTTTTTATCTCTACAAAATAACAGAAAGAAAGGTTTACACATATGTACATGTTAGTAACACAAAGCATCCCCCCACCTCACACCCCCACCATTGGTTCGACATAACTCGAAATGTGAGTTAAAATCTGACTTCCTTCCACCGTTGCTTGACCTTAATTCTATAACTTATCTTTACAGTTGTGTTGTTATATTGTATTTGACAAATATTCTGATTTTACTTGCATTTGTAATCTTTCCCCTTTACAAACTTTGTTCTTTACATATCAATATTTCTGTACCAGAGCAGTGTTTTTTCGTATATTCATTCATGAAACTCCATTCTTTTATTAAATTTTGATTTGTTTGACCTCTGATAGCTGCCGTCATTTTGGCCAATTCAACAAATTCAATAAGTTTGATTTGCCTGTCTATTATTGTGGGTATTTTGTCTCCCTTCCAGTTCTTTGTTATAAGAACTCTTGTGGCAGCGGATGCATAGAAGAATATCCTTTTCTTATTTATGGGGATGTCATTTGTTATTAATCCCAGAAGATATGCTTCTTAAAAGATACGTTTCCAAGTAATAGTAGAAGGCATGGGGAGTGAGTGAGGAAGTAGACATCCAATCTTGATCGATCAGTGCTGCTGTTTCTTTTCTTTTCAGCTACTGGAATTACTATGAGCCAAATAGAGAACCAAACCACGACTGTATTGCAATGTCCTTTGATTGCTACTACAACAAATGCTGGATGGCAGTAAAATGTGATCTACCAATAAACTATGTTTGTAAGAAGGTGCCTAAGGATACTTGGCTCTAAGAAGACACCTTAAGATGAACGTAACTGGATCCCATGATCACTACACAAAAACAAAACCAAGAGATCACCCACCCCGCTGTTTTAATGCACAATCCACACTCTGCCACCTACATTTTGGGACTCTCTGGTATCAGCCCTCAAAAACCACCTTGAAAAGACCTTATTCTGCAAGCTCAAATGTAGATGACTACAGAAATAAAGAATGGAAGGATCCAATCATAGCCAGTTTTCCGTTCAATGCATTTATTTGCAATGCACACCAATATTTGTTTCCTTACTCTGTGTGTCTGATGCCCCATTGCCTCTTCTGATCTGCATGGTCACTAACTTACAGGGCACATAAGGGCAACCGGTGAGTTCATAGCCTGGGGGGTGGACACCGTAACTTTTTCATCCCCGGTGGTAGAATCATAGAGTTGGAAGGGCCCCTGAGGATTACCTAGTTGAACCCCCTGCAATGTGGGAATGTGCAGCCGTTACTTATGGGGCTTGAACCTGCAGACTTTGCATTATCAGCCCCACGGTCTAGCCAATTGAGCTCTTCAGTGTCTTGATGCAGTTGGGGACTGGATCAGGATCAATAAAGCAGCTTTGTCTGCTTCACCAAATGCAGCCATTCCTGGGGACCCACAGGTTGAGAACCGCTGACATACATAAATGTATAAAGCACATGTCTGAAACTCCACAGAAAAAAGTCCTGAAACCATTTTGTCTCTCCCAAATGACCTCAAATATTTCTCTGCAAGGTCGAAGGAAATGGGGAGCCTCCCCATTGTCTCTTTGCTCACAAATCCTTAACACATCAATCACTGTTGGAGTCAGCTGCTGCGACTGGCTTCCGTTTCCTGCCAAGGCAAGAAATATCCCATCTATTCCACCTCTTTCCGGTCTTGCACTGTTCTAACACCCAACTCTTCATTCTGGTTTTAGGGGATTCTGGTTCTGTTAACCCCTCCTCATCTGGAGTGGAGTCAAACCCCTCTCACTCTCCTCCAGCTTGCTCTGTATTGTTTTCAGATTCCACAGGCAGCATTCCAGAGTGAGGGTAGATTATCTCTTCCTGATTGTGCGAAGGACTCAAGTTTCTACTCCCCTCAGCTTGCCCCTCTTCCTCTTCTGATTCTTCGCTGTCTCTCAGAGCAAAAGTGCCCCTGACACCATTATTGTTATTTCTGTTGTCTAGTCTTTAACCATAATAAAGATTGATTGATTGATTGCCTTTCTAGAACAGATTACCATTCCTAGAGTAGACAAACATTAAAAAGTAGAGATATAATAGTCATGGGAGACTTCAGCTATTCTGTTATCTGTTGGAAATAAAACTGCCAAAAATGTAAAGCCAACAATTTCCTCAGTTGCCTTGCTGACAATTTCATTTCCCAGAAGGTGAAAAAAGCAACAAGGGGATTGACTATCTCAGGCCTGCTCCTCATCAGTAAGGAAGAACTGGTCACTGAGGTGAGAGTAGTGAGAACTCTGGGAGGAAGAGACCACATCCTCTGGAGATTCATTATACAGAAGAAAGGAAAATCTGAGCATAGTCAGACACACATAGCTGATTTCAAAAAGCTGAAGGAACCACTGTATAAGATTACTTGGCCAGAAAACTGAGAGAGAGAGAGAGAGAGAGAGGTTGATGAGGGTTTGTTAAAGGTGAGATGTTGAAAACACAAGTGCAAACAATTCAAACAAAAAAAAAGGAAAGGGGCTGCATCAAAAGAAAACCAAGGTGGCTGCATAAGGCACTTTCCAATGAGCTGAGATTTAAAAGGGGCATGAAAAAGAAATAGGAGAAGGGACAAATCACAAGGGAGGACCATGCCCTGTCTTGCTGCCCATTTTGCTGCAAACAGAGTAATGTTCCAGGCCAGTTGTGCTCAAAGGCATTGCCGCAGAATCAGTACAGTGGTACCTCGGGTTACATATGCTTCAGGTTACATACGGTTCAGGTTACAGACTCTGCTATCCCAGAAATAGTACCTTGGGTTAAGAACTTTGCTTCAGGATGAGAACAGAAATCGTGCTCTGGCGGCACGACAGCAGTGGGAGGCCCCATTAGCTAAAGTGATGCTTCAGGTTAAGAACAGTTTCAGGTTAAGAACAGACCTCCGGAACGAATTAAGTACGTAACCAGAGGCATCACTGTACTGATCCTCGTCAGTGGCAGTAATGGAAATAATCAAGCAATTCACTACTGCCCTGATTGTGTCCTCATAATTTCTCCTAAAGGAGCTCTTTGGGGTTTCTCCAGATCTTTTTATTGTTTACTATTGTTTACCTGTTAATTCTTTTTTTGTTGATTCTTTAATTTCTAGGGACAAGGGTATTCCTAATTTCTAATGACATACATGTAAATAAAATAGCAAGAACAGACATCCAGAATTACGAGCATGATTCAGACTTCTGGATTATTTAAAACTGTCTTCTTATTAGCTGCTCCCTGCTGTTCAGCTCAGGCCTCAGTAAAATAACATAGCATTTGGGGGTAAAGATGCAGCCCAGTAACCCACAACTGGAGGCCAAGATGGAGAAGATCTCCACAGCCACCATGTCTTTGCCCTTGGTGCTCAAGTAGGTTGGAACAAAGGACAACCACACACTGCAAAAGACCAACATGCTGAAGGTGATGAATTTGGCTTCATTGAAACTGTCAGGCAACTTTCTAGCTAGGAAAGCCACCGTGAAGCTCACCATGGCCAGCCAACCCATGAATCCCAGGACACAATAAAACATGATAGTGGAGCCTTCATTACATTCTAGTATTATTTCTTCAGTCATTGAGTCCATGTCAATGTCTGGGAAAGGAGGAGAAGTTGCCAGCCATATGCTACAGATTGTGGCTTGAATAAGGGAGCAGGAAAGAACAATGGAGCTGGCCAGTGGCTTCCCTACCCACTTCCTCATTCGGGACCCTGGCTTGGTGGCCATGAAAGCTAGAACCACAATGGCAGTTTTGGCCAATATGCAAGAAACTGCCACTGAGAAGATCATGCCAAAAGCAGTTTGTCGAAGGAGGCAGGTCACTTCCTCAGGCTGGCCAATGAAGAGCAGAGCACAAAGGAAGGAGAGCAGGAGGAAAAGGAGGAGAATATAAGTGAGGTTGCGGTTGTTGGCTTTAACTATGGGAGTATCTCTGTGCTTTGTGAATATTTGAAGTGCCAAAGCTGTGATGAAGGAAAAGAAGAGGGCAAACGTGGCCAAACTGATCCCCAACGGTTCTCCATAAGACAAGAATGTTTTGTCTTTGGGGAGACAGCCATCCTGTTCATTGTTTGCATATTGATCTCCAGGGCATTCTAAACAATCATTCATGTCTGAAAATGAAAAAGGAAGAAACAAATCTTATTTTTTTAAAAGGTCTTCTTTCCCCAAATTGGCACAGTGCATCTAAGAGATGCCAGAATGTATATTTGCTACTTCCACACTGTTTTCCCACTAGAGAAAGGAGCTTCTGATGCACAGGTAAAATTAAAGTGTGTGATGGATTCCTTACCCTCCTTGTTTGAGATCTTCCCTTCTGGACACGGAAGACAATCATAGCAGCAGAATGGCTTTCCTTCCTTCTTGTTCTTTCTATAACCTACATGACAATTCTCATTACACAGAGAAGTGGGTTGTACCTGTTCATAAATGAAAGAAGGAAATTGTTTAGGAGTTTGCATCTCATTGACCTATCGTCAAATAATAAAAACGACAGTAAAGCAATAGCTTGCTAGAGGTTTGTGCTTTTTTCTAAAGATGACCTTTAATCCAGCACTAATTATAGCATTGGAACTCCAGTACATTTCCCTTTATGAAAGCCATATTAGTAAGTATTTAAATTTCTACTGATATTAGCATGGCAGTGCTAATCTCTATCAAATTAGAAAATGTTCAGGTGAAAGCTTATTGGGTCAATATCTCATTATAGAAATTGCTCAAGCATTTTTGACATAAACATTGGCTCTTGATGCAATCTTTCAGTGCCGTTTGTTTCTAGAGTTACCTTCTTCATCACCTGCATGTGCCCTACAATTTACCGTATTTTTCACTCTATAGGACGCACTTTTCCCCCTCCAAAAATGAAGGGGAAATGTGTGTGCGTCCTATGGAATGAATGCAGGCTTCAGGCAGCCATCCGCAAGCCTTCGGAGTGCGGCGGGAGTTCCTGCTGTGCTCGGCAGGCTTGCGGATAGCTGCCTGTTCTGGAGGCTGGGGTCGGGGGAAGCTCGGGCTTCCCCGCCCCCAGCACCCAGCCCCGCAAGCTCCGGGAGCAGCAGCGAGGTTGCGCACAATCTTGCTGCCGCTCCTGGACCTGGGGTGCCATCAAATTGAGGAGGATTGAGCCCTCTGCTCACCAACTTCTGAGTAAATGGTCCAATCCTGACTGCAGGGGTCTGAAGTATGGTCTAAAGAAAGGTGGAGAGCATTTCTGACAGTATGTTCAATTGGAGTTTTAAGAACCCTAATCAAACATTGCCTTATCCCCACTTGATTTGGGGCCAAATAACTCCAGAATGGATTGGTGGTGTGCGCGCATGCAAAATACTAGGAAGGAAAGAAAAAAGAAAGGAGGAAGGAAGGAAGGATATTCTAATTAAAAGACATACTGGGCTACTTTGAATTTAATGGACTAGTGACACTCTGCAGCTCAGATACCTCTGCAAAGAGACTTGGAAACACAATAGCTTTCTTTCGAACAGACAGGTGTTTTCTCTAATATATCTAGTCTGATAATTGATGGTGATTCAATGTGTTGCAGTGAGGCAGATTTTGGACTGAGCAAAAAACTAGAGAAAATCCAGAACAACTTCGTACCTGGTTGAACCAGTTGGGCCACATGATACCATCATCATGAATGGTTAACCTCTTTTCTGGGGGAGCTTGTGGGTCCATTGTTCCAACTTTGGCTCTCAGAAATGACTGATTTGGGAATGTGACCCAATTTACTATATCAAATCCAGCTATTAATTTCCCATTTTGGTCAAAGGAAACTTCTTCCCCGGCACTATTATTAAATGAAACTCTTCCCAGAAAGTGGTGGACCTAAGTTTGAAGAGGAAAAAAAGCAATAAATGAAGATGCCAAAAATAATTAAATATAAATAATATTTGTACAAACAGAGCGTTTATCTTTAACATTTAAGAGGTATAGTTCATGGTCTCCTTAAAAGATGTATGTTAGTGTCTTTCTCTCTGTGTTTTTAATGCGTCTCTTTTAATGAGTCAATTTATCAAGCTTATCCAAAATGGATGGAGCTAAAAAGGAAAAACGAATTAATGAGCTGTACTATTTTCTAGAAAAGGGATGCGGGTGGCGCTGTGGGTAAAACCTCAGTGCCTAGGACTTGCTGATCGTATGGTCGGCGGTTCGAATCCCCACGGTGGGGTGAGCGCCCGTCGTTCGGTCCCAGCTCCTGCCCACCTAGCAGTTCGAAATCACCCCTAAGTGCAAGTAGATAAATAGGTACCGCTTTCTAGCGGGAAGGTAAACGGCGTTTCCATGCACTGCGCTGGTGCTGGCTCGCCAGAGCAGCTTTGTCACGCTGGCCACGTGACCCGGAAGTGTCCTCAGACGGCGCCGGCTCACGGCCTCTTGAGCGAGATGAGCACGCAACCCTAGAGTCGGACACGACTGGCCCGTACGGGCAGGGGTACCTTTATTTTCTAGAAAAAGAGGTGCTGGAACTCACCACAGACACCTCCCTCGTTCCCTTGGAATGGCAATGGTGCCCCCTGGAGAGGGGAGAGAACTGAGTTCCCCTGAGTTATGGCTGAAAAAAGCCCTGCTCATGAGGATATACAAAAGTTCGACATTGTGGAACACAATATTCATTTAAATGTTTTGTGAAGGCTAATTTCAATTGTAGCAATGTTCATTGTGAAGGTAAGATGTAGTTCTTTTAAGAATTACAGTTAGTCTTGGCCTAAATTTCATAGAACTTAGACCACAAATCTAAAATACTGGTGTCCATGTGTTTTATTATTCAACAACTGGGCGAGGGCTCAGGGCCTTGACACGCAGTGAGTTTCCCCTACTGACAGAGGTATTCAAGAAAAGTGCCCCCTTTGGCTGAGCTCCAGAGTTGATTACAGACATCTGTATTAACTGGAAGACAACATTACCTGCCATGGCTGAAGATCTGTAAGTTTCCCTCTCGCTCCACCTGCCATTGCTCTGCAATTTAACTTGGTGGACTGCATGGTGTGCAAAGCATGTGCCAAAATATAGATTGCATTGTAGATGCTGTAGCTGTGGGCTGTCATGCTCGTTTCAAAAACAGACCCAGGAAGGCTCTCAATATTCTCCTCCCCAGTGCAGAATTTGCCATCTTTCTTCTCTGAAGCAGGGTCAGGGAAACCACAATTAAATGCCTCTTCCCAGAAAACACTGAGAAAGCCATCTTCTTTTTCCAAGGTAGGCTTTCTCATCTGAATAAATTTATGGAACCCTGGAAGATCCTTAGAGTGAACTGCAAAGGATAGAGCCCCATGGAGGAATGTGATGTCCCAACCTCTTTGAATGGGAAATGAGGTGAAATCCATCTGGGCTGTCATAATCCAGACTTTTGTATTTCCTTGTATTGGCACATCATTTGTTTCTGCAAGTTTGGGTATCATTCTCATTACCATAATTGTTTGAATTTCACCATGCACAACCACAGCATTGGCAGTGCTTCCCACAATAATGCTGATTGTTTTCGAACCTTCTTCCACCATTTCATCAAACTCACCAGAAGAGGTAACCTTAGGGAAATTTTCTATAAAATCAAAGCAGATACCCTTCTGGGCAAACATGGGGAGAATATTTTGTACAAATCGCTCTCCAGTGTCATCTTGGACAAAAAGCACACCGATCCACACCCAACGGAAATGCAGCAGTAACTGGAGGATTCCCTCGTATTGCTGAGTCCCATCTGGGAATATCCAGTGGGTGAAAAGGGCTTGAAAGTCATTAGTCGTCAAAGGAGAAGATCCATAGATGAGCTGAAGAGGGTCATTGTTAAAATAAAGGGAGGAAAGATGATAACAAATGATGATATCAAAACACCAATTAGACTCAAAACCAGATTTCAATCTCTATTTAATTGGTATACAGTGGTACCCTGGGTTAAGAACTTAATTCGTTCCGGAGGTCCGTTCTTAACCTGAAACTGTTCTTAACCTGAGGTACCACTTTAGCTAATGGGGCCTCCTGCTGCCGCCACGCCGCCGGAGCACGATTTCTGTTCTCATCCTGAAACAAAGTTCTTAACCCAAGGTACTATTTCTGGGTTAGCGGCGTCTGTAACCTGAAGCATCTGTAACGTGAAGTATCTGTAACCCGAGGTTGCTGTTGTTTAGTCGTTTAGTTGTGTCCGACTCTTCGTGACCCCATGGACCAGAGCACGCCAGGCACTCCTGTCTTCCACTGCCTCCCGCAGTTTGGTCAGACTCACGTTTGTAGCTTCAAGAACACTGTCCAACCATCTCATCCTCTGTCGTCCCCTTCTTCTTGTGCCCTCAATCCTTCCCAACATCAGGGTCTTTTCCAGGGAGTCTTCTCTTCTCATGAGGTGGCCAAAGTATTGGAGCCTCAGCTTCACGATCTGTCTTTCCAGTGAGCACTCAGGGCTGATTTCCTTCAGAATGGATCACTTTGATCTTCTTGCAGTCCATGGGACTCTCAAGAGTCTCCTCCAGCACCAGAATTCAAAAGCATCAATTCTTCGGCGACCAGCCTTCTTTATGGTCCAGCTCTCATTTCCATACATCACTACTGGGAAAACCATGGTTTTAACTATATGGACCTTTGTTGGCAAGGTGATGTCTCTGCTTTTTAAAATGCTGTCTAGGTTTGTCATCGCCTTTCTCCCAAGGAGCAGGCATCTTTTAATTTTGTGACTGCTGTCACCATCTGCAGTGATCATGGAGCCCAAGAAAGTAAAATCTCTCACTGCCTCCATTTCTTCCCCTTCTGTTTGCCAGGAGGTGATGGGACCAGTGGCCATGATCTTCGTTTTTTTGATGTTGAGCTTCAGACCATATTTTGCGCTCTCCTCTTTCACCCTCATTAAAAGGTTCTTGTAACCCAAGGTACTACTGTATATTAACCAGGAGGATTTGCCTTTTTCATTATTTCTGTTTAAAAATCTAAACAGAAATAGATTTAGAATCTACAGATTTGGGAAATACTTGGCTATTAATGACTTCACATCAAATATAGCAATTTTGCAGTTAGGTTTATGGAAGAATTGGCTGCTTTTCACATCTAAAGAAAAGTAAAGGAAATAGCTGGTAAATGCTTGTTCAAAGAAAAGCCTGATAAAGCTTTCTCCCCCTGCTGCATGTAAGGTTTCTCGTCTGAATAAATTCTGGAACCTTAGATGATTCCTTGTGTCAACTGCGAAGGATAGAGAACCATGTAGGAAAGCTATTTCCCACCACCTTTGCATAGGTTATGATATGAAATCCATCTGGACTGTTCTAATTCCAAACTTTTGCCATGGTTAGTATTGGTACATCATCTGTTTCTGCAGTATTGAGCCACGTTCTCACTACCATACTGGTGTGATTTTCAACATTCCCACCACTTGGCTGTGCTTTCTATCACAACTATTTCAGGGCCATTCTCCACAATTTCACTGAACTAACCAGCAAGAGCTTGTTTATGGATCCCCCCCCATAAAATCAAAACAGATTTCCCAAACCTTGCACAAATAATGCTCAACTATCACCCATCAGATAAACCAAGCCAATCCACATCCATGTGAAATGCAGCTGTTGCTGAGCACCAGTTGAGAACATTTGGTGGCTAAAACCAGCTTGGATGCTTTCATTCATTACAAGGGAAGACCCATACAGCAGCTAAATGCATATTTTTTTAAACAACAACAACAATATTATTTGTATGCCATCCATCTGACTGGGTTGCCCAACCACTCTGGGCGGCTTCCAACAGAATATTAAAAACACGATAAATCATCAAACATTAAAAAACTTCCATAAACAGGGCTGCCTTCAGATGTCTTCTGAACAAGAGGAAAAGTGATACCAAAAAGTGATATCGAATATCACTTAAATGCAAATCCAGATTTCAATTTCAATTTGATCAACATTGATTAATCTGAAGGATTCACGTATTCTTTACCTCTGTTGATTTGGAAATGTTAAAGTTATTTTGGAAAATATTTCGATATAAGTGATTTTTCAGCAGGCATAGCAAACATACAGTTGTGGTGCCACAGGCCACAGATGTTTTATTACAGTCCTGAACAGCAGTAAAATGTCCAATGAAGAATTATTCCACCTGAGTTTTTAAGGATGTCTTGAACCGAAGCAGACATATTTTCCACAACCTACATTTTTGGCTGAGAAATACCAACCTATGCCCACTTTGCCATTCAATTACCAGCACGCAACCCAATGAGATTTAGTCAAAGGCAACTGTAAATGGCTTTCATGATGACCCATGTTCCATGCAGAACTCTTACTCTTGGCATCTTGTACATAGACAGGATGGTTGACATGTGGATACGTAAATCAGAGTTTGCCCCCCCAATGACCACCTTTGGAGTCTCCTGAACATCACACTTGTAGTTGGGGAGGAGTCTTTCTTGGCTAGAGAGAAGTTCCATGGCTGCTTGGTAGGTCCAGCTTGGATTGAAATGGCTGTTATAGATGTGGAAACCCAGAGACATATTGGGCAATATTTGGGGATTTTCATTTATCTCTTTCACAGCAAATGCCAAAGCCAGGATATGCTGGTAGAGTTGTGTCATTGGTCTGTATGGAGAGTGACATAGTGCATAACAGTTCACATTCACAAAAAATGGATTTCATTCCCACAGTGAAGGAAAGTGTGTGGATATATTGAAACACAATATTGAAACCTGGATGTTTTGCTGCGCTGAATATCTAACTCCTGCCACCGCATAGGCAGCCTGCCCCTGATTGCTACTAGTTCTGTTCTACAGAGGAGGAGGAGGAGGAAGTCTGGTTACCAAAAGCTTACAATAAAATCACTTCTAAGTCTGAATGAATTATGACTTTGCTTGGATTAAAGTCAAATATTCAATAAGAAATCCTTAGCTCACCATGGTAAATGAGCAGAAAGCCTTAACAAAGTGAATGGGGATGTTATCTTCTTACTGCCTTGCAATTATTATTTTTAAAAAACTGAACATTGGTATAAGCCTACCGTATAAGAAGAAAAAGTTTACCACAAACTGGGTGTGAGCTATCAGGTCTGCCCCCATGTCTCACAAACACCAGAACTACGTGGAAGGAAAAGGGTGGTAGGAATTCATACACACGTGGCCAATATTATGAAAACATTTTGGAAAATATTTCTGTATCTCTGGCTCACAACATCAGTAGTTTTTAGATCAATACCATAAATATATATAGCATTAGAATGATAATATAATGCAACAGTGTTGAATTATCCTTATTCTATCAACAGTTATACCCAAATAAAAATGTTATACACAGAAAACCATGATAAAAGGTATTTCATAGCTTTTCATTATTTCTTTTGCTGCCATTACAGCCCAACAATGGCATCCCATGGAGTAAACCAAAGATTTCAGTTTGTCAGTTGTTATAATGTGAAACCGAGATTGCATTATTGCGTCTATCAGTTGTGCTTTATTCCTTGGCTGCTTCTGACTAAAATTGTTTCTTAATCAGCTCCACAGATTTTCAGTTGGATTCAGGTCAGGGCTATTCAGCACAGTTTGTGGCATTATATTCTGCATTAGGCGATCTTTCTAATAATATTTAATTTCATGGCATTAGTACTGTTGTTACGAGCTGCCAAACCTTAGAAATACAGCTTTTCCTAAAGTTTTCCACAATTTTGGCCACTAGTGTAATGAGCATAACCTTCATCATATGTCAAATGCAGAAATATATTCATTACAGATATACGATAAGGTTTTTAAGGATACACACACACACACACACACACACACACACACACACACACATTTCCTTACAGAATGTCATCAAAGAGTTCAGGTGTAGGAAGTTCAGTGAAGGCTATGCTTGAAGTTATATAGATTTGAGACATAATGCCAGCAATAACAACATCTCCAGACTGGAAATATTTGTGAAGAATAGGAAGAGGGTCACTGATGGAACATGGAGCAACAGCAGCCTTGCACTCATCTGGAGGAAGCAGCACTGACGCCAACATCATGGAAAGTACCATCCTGCCCAGAGCATGGTAGGAGCAAGAGGAATTTTTTAGGCAACAATTCATCTCTTTGCCCATTTTCATCTGAGTGATACTGAGCAGCAAAGTCTCACCGGGATGGTTACGAAAGCCAGATTTTTGCAGGAAAAAGTATCAATGATCAGTCTGACAGAGCCCTTGGTGTAAGGCCAAGCTCTGAACATCACAGGAGATATTAATAGTATCTGCAAGTCTTGATTCATCGTTTTCATGCAGCTACTGGAACTCCCCAAAGAGTCAAAGAAATGATCATGATTTCTTTGATAATTACTTAATCAACTTTGCTGGGTTGTTGCTTCTTGGTGATGTGCAGTGGGGAGATGTTTATTACATCATAGCCAAAGTCTCAGCTGGTCCCCCTCAGTAGGGAGGAATAAGAGTTTAATGAGATTCAGCAAAATGAGAGAGAAAAGTCACCTAGAAAACTGTGTGAAAGAAGAAAATTTATAATAAAAGAATAACTGCTTTGCAGCCAATAATTTAAAGAGGTAGAATAAAACTTTGCACAACCTTTAAATTGAGTCAGTTTATCAAGCTTATCAATTATCTATTATATTAACTAACACCATATGGACAATTATGGACATACCATAATTTTAAATTAAAATTCAATAATCAAATTTAGATTTAGAAATCTGTTAATTCAGTGATTTAGGCTCTTTCTCAATGAGGTTTAAAATGTTCAAGACTCCAATACAGTGGTACCTCAGGTCACCTACGCTTCAGGTTACAGAGGCTTCAGGTTACATACTCTGCTAACCCAGAAATAGTGCTTCAGGTTAAGAACTTTGCTTCAGGATAAGAACAGAAATTGGGCTCCGGCGGCACGGCAGCAGCAGGAGGCCCCATTAGCTAAAGTGGTGCTTCAGGTTAAAAACAGTTTCAGGTTAAGAACAGACCTCTGGAACGAATTAAGTACTTAACCTGAGGTACCACTGTATAGCAGTCAATTCTGAACAAGTTATGTCCAAAGAAGTAAGGCAATACTACATAAATATTCTTATTTCTATTTTCTGGTGCTGAAAAACTGTAGGTTGTATTTTTCTAACTAGATTGACCACCACCAAATTCTGAGGCCTGAGACCATATTGTAAACAACATGTTTGATCTTGTGATCTTGTGGGGAACTTGATCTGAAAGGTGTCCTGGATCTTTAGGTGCAGCATATCTCTCAGTCATCTGATATCGCAGTGACATCAGATAACCTATTTATCTCACATGAATGATCAGCTGATCATTGGGGTTGAAAATCTCCAAATATGGCACTCTGCAACCCCTTGCAATCAGTTGATCATTGGGGCTTGCATGCTGGTACTCACAGAGCTATGGCAGCCTTCATGATCAGCTGACTGTTGGGGCTTCCATAGCACCATGAAAGCTGATTTGCAAGCCTGAACTATCAGCTCATCACCAGCACTTGTAGAGCACTTTGCACAGGGCTTTGTAGGTGCTCCTGACAGCTGATGGAATCTACAAACCCTCATCAGCCCAGCCACTCATTATCTGTCCCGCAGCTGACATCAGATATATCACATCAGATATAGCATATCTGTCAGGGACTGGCCAGATGAGGAGGAGGAATGGTGGTGGCCTCCATCTCAAGAGGCTTCCAGGCAGGAGGCAGATGAAGATTGCATGGACCCAGGTGTGCGGCGATGGCAAACAGGAGGAGGAGGAGGAACAGGAGAAAGGAACAGGAGCAAGCCAGCATATGTTCTAATCCTGAACAGAGACAGAAGTCAGAAGTGGTAGAAACAGTACAGCAGACCATGTCACCTGAAAGCCTGGTAGCTCCTCCTTCACAGTAGGCGGTAAGGACCAGTTTGGAAGCTAGGAAGTGTTTTGGTGTTTTGCAGTGTTTGGGCATCTTTTGTCCCAACATATCTAAGCACCAAAGGGGAAAAAACCTGGTGGCTGTGGAGATCTTCTCCATCTTGGCCTCCAGTGTTGGGATGCTGAGCTGTATCTTCCCCCCTAAATGTTATATAATTATCTTGAGACATGAAATGAACAATAAAGAACAGTTGGAAAAAAAATAAGTATCAGTCTAACAACTGAAATCATTATATTCAAATGTGGATACTTTTTTAAATGTTTCAAGGTTTGTTTGGTTGAGATGAGCAACAGAAAGAGTTCAACTCTCAGGAATCCTTATTTTTAGAATGAGATTATTATTATTATTCTGCATAATACAGTGTGATAGCGGCTACAGAAAATACAAATTGAATGGGTAGAATACAGAGTCCTCTGTGGGTGGACTCTTCTTAGCCCTTACCACCCACAGCAGAGTGTAGCTCTCCTGAGTTCTCACCCGGAACCGTTACTTTCTCCTCTCACCCTGGGAGACAAACATTACTGATGGAGAAAATAATAATGTAATATTGCATCATGTTGTGGTTCCATTTTCTTTTCAATCTATGGCCTAGCTAAACTGAAAAGACCTGGACCTATCCACCTTTTACTGTACAGTACTAGCTGCTTTTAGGTACTGTACGTAACAAATGTCCATTCCAGAACACTAAGGCAAAAATGGCAATTATGGCAATTACGATTTACCTTGAATTGTTTTGTAGCCAGACAAAAAAGAATATTGGGAGATATTTAACAAATAGGAAAATTAGTCAAAGTCTTAGTAAGGAAATATGGCTATATGTGATCACATGATATTATGATGAGAGTTGATCTGAAGCGCCAAATGGTTTTGATTTGTTCAGGATGATGACATTGGGTTGCATCTATTAAGATTGCTGTGATCCTTCGATTAGTGAATAGCAATCATGTGTGTAATTTGAAAGTATATAAAAAACATTGCTTTGGATGTGGTTCTTTGCAGCCTCCTCCTTATTTTTGAGGCTGTCTCGCTCAATAAAGGCCTATATCTTCACTTGGTGTCTGCATCCTCTTCTGTTGGGTTTCTGTGAAGGTAACCTCCAGGCTAGGAACCCCCTTTAAAATTTCACCAACATTACCCTGTCTCTCAGGGTCCTCCATCAACCATCTACCATCTCCATGAGCTTACAATCTCTGGACCTTAATAAAGGCACCAGACATAGGACTCCAATGAAAGAACAAAAGAAAAAGAAAGAGGCAATAAGAAGAGAGTGAAAAAATAAGTAAATAGGAGAGAGAGAGAGAGAATAATTATGAATTTGTGGGTGGCTGTGTATGTACAAAGTTGAGTTTGGGAGTAGGAAAGAGAATTCTCAGCATTGTGCCCTAATACAGTATTGTGCTCCCTAGCTGGGGCTGGCTCTCCTAGGTATTTGGGGAGAGAGAGAGAGAGAGAGAGAGAGAGAGAGAGAGAGAGAGAGAGAGGGAAGACCAAAAGAAATATTAGAGAAAGATACAAAAAGAAAACTTCATTTTTTTCATCTTCTGTCTATCTCCAGTAGCCTGTTGTTGTTGTTGTTTAGTTGTTTAGTCGTGTCCGATTCTTCGTGACCCCCTGGACCAGAGCACACCAGGCACTCGTGTCTTCCACTGCCTCCCACAGTTTGGTCAAACTCATGCTGGTAGCATCAAGAACACTATCCAACCATCTTGTCCTCTGTCGTCCCCTTCTCCTTGCGCCCTCCATCTTCCCAACATCAGGGTCTTTTCCAGGGAGTCTTCTCTTCTCATGAGGTGGCCAAAGTCTTGGAGCCTCAGCTTCAGGATCTGTCCTTCCAGTGAGCACTCAGGACTGATTTCCTTCAGAATGGAGAGTCTCCTCCAGCACCATAATTCAAAAGCATCAATTCTTCGGCGATCAGCCTTCTTTATGGTCCAGCTTTCACTTCCATACATCACTACTGGGAAAACCATAGCTTTTACTATACGGACCTTTGCTGTAGCCTACCTGCTCCTAATTATGAATTGGTGGAGGGCTGTGTGTGTACAAAGTTGAGTTTGGGAGCAGGAAAGAGAATGCTCAGCATTGTGCCCTAAGATAGTAGTGTGCTAGGGCTGGCTGTCCTAGGTATTTGGGAGAGAGCTCTTACTCCCTTGCTATTCAAGACACTACTTTATCTGGACCTGACTGTCAGTTTGCATTTCTCGGTACAGAAAGTATTGATCTGATGTGTAGAGATCTTTCCTATTCTAATTAATTCAAGAGGTTTCTGGGAGCTTCTCCGTGTGAAAGAAACAAGCAGAAGGTTCCTGATGTTTGGGTTATTCCTTCAGAGAAGCTGAGTACAGCTGGCTTAGACTGGTTCTAGATTCAGCCGTGTTGGTCTGATGCAGTCGAAATATACAGCCATATATATTCTAGTAGCACCTTAGAGACCAACTACATTTGCTCTAGGTATAAGCTTTCGTGTGCATGCACACTTCTTCAGATACTGGTTCAGTAATCTCTTCTGTCAACATAATGCTGACTATAATAAGAGACCAGAAGGAACCTGGGTTTCACACTTTCTCTTTCTATCTCTTCAGGTGCAGTGTTCTGTATATAGGGTTGAGGTTTAGTCTTATTATAATTTATTGTAAATTTAAATTAAGTCTGCTGCAACTGGAATTCTTATGGACTGCACCAATCCTGAATGTATTGGATTTGTGACCATTATGCTCATTTGCCTTCAGAAGCAGTAAAGCTCTGCTGGATGGAATATTAATTGCCTCTGGTCTATTTTTGGGGAATCCTGCAATGTGTTTAAGTTTTTACTCTGCTAACTATACATTGGAGTTCTACTCTGGATCAATGTTGAGTAGAATTCCATGACATTCCCTTGCACATTGAAAACATTTTTCTGTACAGTGAATCGCTTCTTCTGGAACATTGTTGAAGGTCAGTGCTTCCACTCTATGGGCCAGTTAACCCATTGCTATTTCTACACCCATCCAGACCTTCCTGAGCCCAAAAGTTTTGCCTGATCCACAATGGAACAGAGAAGGTTCTTGTCAAGAGTGAGAAAACATGTTTTGTTCACTGCAGATGGTGCCACGAAGAGTGCAATGCTCCAGGGACTGTGAAACACACAATTATCTCAGTTCACTGTGATTCACTCTTCCTTTGGCAATATCCACATGGCATTTTGAAGTCCATAGACCATAAAGAAAATTCAGAATCCTTATTAAATGCAACCCCAGTGCCAACAAGAACTGTTCTACCTAGAGACCAGAGCTGGGGCAGCAATGGGTGCTAAAATCATCTGACAGTGGATGATGGTAATGAGCCTAGATAGAACATGGTGATTTAGAGTTAAGAGAAGAAGATTTTCATCACAAAATGTTAGTGTTGTTCTTGTTGCCGTTACTCATAGTGTTCCCTCTGACTGACCCCATTCACGTCCAACACCAGTATTATCAGCCAGGGCACTTCATCATCGGTTGTATCACTTCACAAATGCTAGCACCATCCTTCACTCCACTAAACTTCAAGGAGAACCCACGGGAAATGTTTGTCGAGGATTATGTGTAAGAACATTTTTTATATATATCTCTGAAGTGAGGGGGAGCCCTAAGTTATAATAATCATCACAACCAGGTAACAGGGGCAACCGGGATGTTCAGAAAGCTGTCTACACAGAGGTGGAGGGTGCCGAATAGGACTTGTGGGGCTGAAGGGAGTGGGGGGTGGGAGTAGATAGAATCAGAGTAAATGACAAGCAGAACCACTCCCTGGACTGGCTGTAAGAAGAAAGGGGGAGAAAATGGATTCAATCACCTTTTAAAGGCAACCCTATGTAATCCAAACCTTCTGAAACACAGGCATCCTTGAAATTCATATTATTATTTTTCTTGTGAGAATGGAAATGCCATTGTGCTCAGCATCCACTGACAACCTTCCCTGCCATAAATATCTCTAATCCACTTTTGAAGCCATCCATGTCCATTACCATCACCAGCTCCATAGTTTATGTATGTGCTGTGTGAAGAAACATCTTCTTTTGAATTTCCAACATCTTCAAAAATTGAGATTCATAAAGTGTCCCCAAATTCTTGTCTGTTGAGATAGAGGATATTCCCCCACCTGCTTTCTCCATGCCAGATTCAAGACCTTCCAAGACCTTCAATGCCAACCTTTCCATGAGAATAATGTATTTGATTTATCCTGTGTTCTACTTTTGAATTCTTACCTGATGCTCATCACAGTTTCAAATAGAAGCATATTCTTAAAAGTGGCAATTGAAATGTTTAGGGGCATGGCTTCTTAGGAAAGCATATATATGTGTTAGAAATATTACTGAGTTTCATAAAAGAAGCAACACACTTATTCAAAATGAGAGTTAACAAAATACTAAATTGAGAAAACTGCGCCTCACATAAATGTTTTGGATTTCATGCGGAATATGCTATCGTTAGTTCCATCTAAAACTTGACTTACTTCATTCTTAAATAACTTGTGGAATAAATAAAGCTATGTCCTTATGCATTTTTGCTTCCCATTCTGTTTTTGGTGGAAATTGAGATTTGTTTCCTATAGCGACCTTGACATAGTCTTGCTGCAACAATTTCAGTTCTCTTTGTTTTTGACTACCTTTAGGGTACTTTTCTCCTCCCAGACTAAGTATACCTGTCTAGTGCGGATTGTGCTGCACCAGATACTTCAGCAACAGCGGGTGAGTCCATCACATTCATCATCTTTCTCTTGTTTCAGCACAGTACCCAAAAACTACCAGCATGTCCTTTCCTTAGTCTTTGCTGTGAAGGAGGTCAATCAGAACCCCAAGATTTTACCCAATATCACTTTGGGGTTCCAGATCTATGACAGCTACCTCAATGCAAGGATGACTTATCAGAATACTTTGAATCTTCTGTTTCGCCAGAAGAGGACTGTCCCCAACTACAAGTGTGGTGTTGAGAAGAACCTGATTGCTGTCATTGGAGGCCTTGACCCTGAGACTTCTTTCCACATGGCCTCCATCTTGGGCCTTTATAAGGTTTTCCAGGTAAGAAGAGTGTGGACGGAATTAAGATTACACAACTATGGCATGATTCAGACTTAATGTATAATCTCGGGGCATTAAGTAGGGGAAAAGGAAAGGGTGAGAAGGACCAGTAAGAGAAACAAGACAGATGGGTCTTCCTTGTTCTTAAAATATTTTTTAGTGAAAGCCAATCCAGGATTCAAGCTAATGTAGTACCCACAACCTCTCTTTTACGCCTTACCCTCCTAGAATACCACAGAGACTTCATTTGAAAGGTAAGGATTTTAAAAATCCATTCCTTGTTCTCTAGGTCACTTATTCTTCATTTAATCCGGTGGTGAGTGACAAAGACCGCATTTATTCCTTATACCAAATGGCCCCCAGTGAAGCACATCAATACACTGGGATTGTCCAGCTTCTTCTGTTTTTCCAGTGGAAGTGGGTTGGAATCCTTGTCACAGATGATGAGCTAGGTGAAACCTTTGTGAAAAAGTTGACCCACCTGCTGTTCCTGAGCGACGTGTGTGTAGCTGTCACTGAAAGAATGCCAAACCCCAGTGGCTTTTTTGATCCTTCTCAGATGATTGACAACTTTCAAAATAAGGCCAAGTCCCTAAGCGAAACAAATGTGGTTGTATTTGTTGTAAGTGCGGATACTCACACCAGGACATGTCTGCAGTGGTTGCTAATGGTAACTGTGATGCTCAGTTTGAGGCCTTTAAACAAGGTGTGGGTTTTGACTGCTGACTGGGATATCTCTGCAGAAACATTCCACAGAGATCTGGATATTCAAAGCTTCCATGGTGCCTTATCCTTTGCCATCCATTCCAATGAGGCTGAGGGGTTCCACAATTTTCTCCTGAACCTCAATCCTCACTCTGATGCTGATGACTTTCTCAGGCTCTTCTGGGAACAAGCATTTGGTTGTGAGTTTCTAGATGTGGATTTGGACCAAAGCTGCACAGGTGAAGAGAAACTGGAGAGTCTTCCTGGGATTTTTTTTGAAATGCAAATGACCAGCCAAAGCTACAGCATCTACAATGCTGTCTATGCTGTGGCACATGCTTTGCATGCCATGTGTGTATCCAGAAGAAAAAATGGAGAAATGGTGCTTCCAAAATATCGGGGACGTCATGAGCCACAACATTTCCAGGTAAGGTCTCACTTGGAAAGGCAGATCTAACTGACAGAAATCATTACAGAGAGAACAGGCTAAACTTCAGCATCTAGAATCATAGAATCATAGAGTTGGAAGAGACCACAAGGGCCATCGAGTCCAACCCCCTGCCAAGCAGGAAACACCATCAGAGCACTCCTGACATATGGTTGTCAAGCCTCTGCTTAAAGACCTCCAAAGAAGGAGACTCCACCACACTCCTTGGCAGCAATTTCCACTGTTGAACAGCTCTTACTGTCAGGAAGTTCTTCCTAATGTTTAGGTGGAATCTTCTTTCTTGTAGTTTGGATCCATTGCTCCGTGTCCGCTTCTCTGGAGCAGCAGAAAACAACCTTTCTCCCTCCTCTATGTGACATCCTTTTATATATTTGAACATGGCTATCATATCACCCCTTAACCTCCTCTTCTCCAGGCTAAACATGACCAGCTCCCTTAGCCGTTCCTCATAAGGCATCGTTTCCAGGCCTTTGACCATTTTGGTTGCCCTCCTCTGGACACGTTCCAGTTTGTCAGTGTCCTTCTTGAACTGTGGTGCCCAGAACTGGACACAGTACTCCAGGTGAGGTCTAACCAGAGCAGAATACAGTGGCACTATTACTTCCCTTGATCTAGATGATATACTCCTATTGATGAGGCCCAGAATTGCATTGGCTTTTTTAGCTGCCGCGTCACACTGTTGGCTCATGTCAAGTTTGTGGTCAACCAAGACTCCTAGATCCTTTTCACATGTACTGCTCTCAAGCCAGGTGTCACCCATCTTGTATTTGTGCCTCTCATTTTTTTTTGCCCAAGTGCAATACTTTACATTTCTCCCTGTTAAAGTTCATCTTGTTTGTTTTGGCCCAGTTCTCTAATCTGTCAAGGTCGTTTTGAAGTGTGATCCTGTCCTCTGGGGTGTTAGCCACCCCTCCCAGTTTGGTGTCATCTGCAGATTTGATCAGGATGCCCTTGAGTCCATCATCCAAGTCGTTGATAAAGATGTTGAATAAGACCGGGCCCAAGACAGAACCCTGTGGCACCCCACTAGTCACTCTTCTCCAGGATGAAGAGGAACCATTGATGAGCACCCTTTGGGTTCGGTCAGTCAGCCAGTTACAAATCCACTGAGTGGTAGCATAGTCAAGACCGCATTTTACCAGCTTCTTTACAAGAATATCATGGGGCACCTTGTCAAATGCCTTGCTGAAATCAAGGTAGGCTACATCCACTGTGTTCCCTTCATCTACCAGGCTTGTAATTCTGTCAAAAAACGAGATCAGGTCAGTCTGACATGACTTATTTTTCAGAAATCCATGCTGACTATTGGTGATCACAGCATTCCTTTCGAGGTGCTCACAGACTGTTTGCTTAATGATCTGCTCCAGAATCTTCCCTGGTATTGATGTCAGACTGACTGGGCGGTAATTATTTGGGTCCTCTCTTTTCCCCTTTTTGAAAATAGGGACAACATTTGCCCTCCTCCAGTCTGCCGGGACTTTGCCTGTTCTCCAGGAATTCTCAAAGATGACTGCCAGTGGTTCTGAGATCACATCTGCCAGTTCTTTTAATACTCTTGGATGCAGTTCATCTGGCCCTGGAGACTTGAATACATCTAAACTAGCCAAGTATTCTTGTACTATCTCCTTAGTTATTCTGGGCTGTGTTTCCTTTGCTGAATCATTTGCTCCAAATTCTTCAGGTCGGGCATTGTTTTCTTTATCGGAGAAGACTGAGGCAAAGAAGGCATTGAGGAGTTCAGCCCTTTCTGTGTCCCCTGTTTGCATTTCACCATCTTCTCCTCTGAGTGACCCCACTGTTTCTTTGTTCTTCCTTTTGCTACGAACATACCCATAAAAGCCTTTTTTGTTGCTTTTAACCTCTCTAGCAAGCCTGAGTTCATTCTGTGCTTTAGCTTTTCTGACTTTGTGTCTACATGTGCTGGCTATTTGTTTGAATTCCTCTTTGGTGGTTCCCCCCTTTTCCATTTTTTGTACACATCCTTTTTTAATCTTAACTCAGTTAAAAGTTCTTTAGATAGCCACCCTGGCTTCTTTAGGCACCTTCCATGTTTCCGTCTCATTGGTATTGCCTGACGTTGTGCTTTTAGTATCTCCCTCTTAACAAACTCCCAGCCATCATGAACCCCTTTTCCTTTTAGTATTACTGTCCATGGGATCTCACCCAGCACTTCCCTAAGTTTTATGAAGTCGGCTTTCTTAAAGTCAAGAAATTGAGTCCTAGTATGTTTGGCTGCCCCTTTCCGCTATATAGTAAACTTCAGAAGAGCATGATCACTCGCGCCTAATGATCCTTCCACTTCTACCCCACTAACCAGGTCATCAACATTGGTTAGGACCAGATCTAAAATGGCTGTTCCTCTTGTTGCTTCTCCCACTTTCTGGACAATGAAGTTGTCTGCGTATGAACAAATAAGAGGTGTCCTCTTTTCTTTAATGTGTCTCTGCTTAAATAATAAAAAACTAGGTCTCTTTTCCCTTCCATGGCAAATCTGCTGATTCTCTAGCTGCCTTCATAATTGCTTCTTTTTGTGAGGAATGTGCCACTTTTCCTACACTCTCACGAGGCCAGTGTCCTGGGGGTGGTGATGGTGGCAGGATCCTGGGCATTCCATTCTCTCTATGTGTATTGGACTCATGTTTATGATGGGGAATTGCTAATTTAACCAGTCCACAAAAAACACTTTCCTGTCACCTCTATTAGTGCATTTGGGGCTCCTTTCACCTTCAGATGCTCTCATCTACTCCATTCCTCCCAGGCCTGGGGGGATGCAGGGGTACGCATACCCCTAAACATTTTGTGAATCTGGTCTCACTGAGGGGCAGTATTTCAATGAGTGGGAAAATGAGAGTAGCCCTAAACATTTTTTTAAAAGAAAAAAGCACTGTCTGCAGTACTGAACTACTCTTATTCATCCCCACCCCTTTCAAGATGTGAATGATTGCTTCCACTGTCAAGAACATCTGTATCCTAACAAAGAGAAAACCCAATGCCTTCCCAAAAGAGAAAACTTCCTGTCTTATGGAGAAACTTTTGGCATCAGCTTGGGTCTTTTGGCTCTGGCTCTTTCTGCAACCACAGCCTTGGTGCTTGGAATCATCATCAAAAACCGGAACACTCCCATTGTCAAAGCCAACAACCGGAATCTCACCTACACGCTGCTCGTCTCTCTCCTGCTCTGCTTCCTCTGCTCTTTGCTTTTCATTGGCCAGCCTCAGACATGGACCTGCACGCTAAGACAAACTGCTTTCGGGATCATCTTCTCAGTAGCCGTTTCTTCGGTCTTGGCCAAAACCCTCACTGTGGTTCTGGCTTTCGTGGCCACCAAGCCAGGATCCAAGATGAGGAAATGGGTGGGGAAAAGATTGTCCATCTCTATCGTTCTTGGCTGCTCCTTTATCCAAACAAGCATTTGTATAGTCTGGCTATGTAGCGACCCTCCTTTCCCAGATCGGGACATGCACTCTCTGCCGGACCAAATAATCGTGGAATGCAATGAAGGCTCGGTCAACATGTTCTACTATGTTCTTGGTTACATGGGGCTGCTGGCTCTTGTCAGCTTCATTGTGGCTTTCTTTGCTCGGAAGCTGCCGGACGTTTTCAACGAAGCCAAATTCATCACTTTCAGCATGTTGGTGTTTTGCAGTGTTTGGGTGTCTTTTGTTCCAACCTATCTAAGCACCAAAGGGGAAAACCTGGTGGCTGTGGAGATCTTCTCCATCTTGGCCTCCAGTGCTGGGATACTGAGCTGTATCTTTTCCCCTAAATGTTACATAATTATCTTGAGACCTGAACTGAACAATAAGGAGCAGCTAAAAAGAAAGTAAAAATTTAACATTTGATTATATTTCCCTAGCAAAATCTAAAATGGATTAGTAGGCTGGAATTTTCATCCCAAAATGTATACGCTTGTTTATTAAATGTTGACTAATGTTACAGTTTTGATACCGACCTGACTGCTGCCTACCAAGGCAAGAAATATATCCATCATGAGCTGTTCAACACACACTTTTTCTTCAGGGCATACCAGCTCTTCCATCTTAAACTGAGATCCAGTTATTCAGCCCTAACGCCTTGCCTCAGATGCCATTGCTAGGTCCTCAACAAGGACACTAAACAAGGCCAGAGATGAGTGCATGAAAAGCCATCAAATCACTGCTGGTACCATCTGGGTCTCTCATTACTTGTTTTCCTGATACCAGGCAGATTGAGGTTCTTACTCTGAGAATCTTTGAAACCAGAACTGAACAATAAGGAGCAGCTAAAAAGAAGGTAAAAAATTAACATTTGAATATATTTCCCTAGAAAAATCTAAAGTTGATTACTAGGCTGGATCACGTTATGTTTTGGCATTTTCAAACAGCTACTTTTTGTTTTGAATGCTTTTCTGCTGGGGCCTTGCTTTTCTATTAGGCAGGCTTAGGGAATTGCCTCAGGTAGAGGAGCAGCCTAGTTATCTCCTTCTGTACAAGCCCACTCTCCCTGTATCTGGACATAGTTTGGAATAGTCTCCCTGTTCCCAAAATCCACAAAGAAGTAGTGCATAGCATAGGTTGTCCATTCATTACTGCAGGGGGCACAGTTTGTAGGAGATTAGATTAGCAGGAAAAGCATTAATTTTTGTAAGTGATTAAAAATTAATTCTTTCATTTCTTTTTTTAAAAAAAAGAAAGGCTTCTCACATAGGATATTCATCACTAAGAATTATTACTTTCATATTGATATTTAATGTTTTGTCCTAAGGGGGGGGGGGAGATGAATTGTAGCACTGGCATTTTTATCCCAAGCATGCTCTGCTTCCTCATATATTTGATATTGGGAGTCACTGTAGCTTGCCCTAAATTCCCCTTCTCTGTCCTGCTGGTGCAGCTAGAAGGGATCAGGGAGATCTGCTGAATTGAGAAGTTCTGAGACCTTAGAGAGCAATTCTTTGTAATAGTGTGAGTTGTTTCATAAGGGGACAGGTGGTCTTGCATGCTAGTAGAACCCCCTTCATTAAAAGTTTCTATGCAGATGATGGATAGCCAGCTTTGGGGGGTGAAAACTCCACAGTATCCACTGTCCCTCATTCCAAGGAAATTGAACCCTGGGTAGGAAGCTGGAACCCCTGGAATCGCACACTGCTCAGGGATTGGGGTGGAATGAAGCAGAGGAGAGGTGTGTGTGTCTTGATGCAACTGAATGGTTGTGTGCTAGTCACACAAGAGGTTTGCCTATGGTTCAGGTGCTTCATCAGGGTAAAAACAAAAGGTAAATCCATCAGTGACTTGTAAAGGGAGATGTAAACTTGGATGCCTCAACAGAACTTCAACAAGTGCATAAAAGGGCTGTTAGATTCATATCACATGATCAAATGGAAGAGTTTTCTTTCTTTTTTCTAATTTTCTAATTCCCAACATTCAGAAGATCTGCCTAGTGTACATGTATAAAAACTAAACTCATTGATGATGTGTATAGATTCAGAAATGCTCTGTGTAACCTTAGTTTATGTACCTAACACCTGAAAATAAAAAGACATCAATATCACACGAAAAGGGAAATAAGTCTCTTAAGAGAGAGAGAAAAAACAGGGAAACTAAAAAGCAGTTTAAAGTTCCTAAATTTACATAAAGCCTTCATAAATTGATATGTGGATGATATTATCTGGCAGCAAAACTAAATGAAATCCTCTGAAATGTGAAACCCTAAGTTAGTACATACCTTATATTTTGGTTACGTCCAAATATTAAGATTTATTGGCATCTAAACTTGCTAGAATTAAATAATACAGCAGGCTACAATCTTCCTAGGAATTCATTGATACAATATTTCCCTACTCTAATCATAGCTGACTTAGTGGAAAACTTGGCCCATTCACTAACAGCAGCTCACATGGCATTTTCTGATCTGAAAATAATAATTATAAATATTGCTGGAATGCAATGAGATTGAGTTGGGCTTAGTATGCTGATTATTTGTTTCTTCTAATCAGCTGCCCCCTGGTGTTCAGCTGAGGCCTCAGTAAAATAATATAGCATTTGGGGAAAAAGATGCACCCCAGTAATCCAAAGCTGGAGGCCAAGATGGAGAAGACCTCCACAACCACCATGAATTTTCCTTTTGTGCTCATGTATGTTGGTACAAAGGACAACCAAACACTACAAAAGACCAACATGCTAAAGGTGATAAACTTGGCTTCATTAAAGCTGTCAGGCAGCCTCCTAGCTAGAAAAGCCACAACAAAGCTGACAACGGCCAGGAGGCCCATGTAGCCTAGGATACCATAAAACATGAGGTCTGACCCCTCATTGCAGAACAGTACAATTTCTTTGAGTATTGTGTGTGTGTCCAGATCTGGGAATGGGGGAGAGGTTGCCAGCCACACTGTACATATGGTGGCTTGAATAAGAGAGCAGGAAAGAACAAGAGAATTGGACAACGGTTTCCCCACCCATCTTCTCATTTTGGAGCCTGGCTTGGTGGCCATGAAAGCCAGAACCACAATGGTGGTTTTGGCCAATATGCAAGAAACTGCCACTGAGAAGATCGTGCCAAAGGCAGTTTGCCGAAGGAGGCATGTGAGCTCTACAGGCTGGCCAATGAAAAGCAAAACACAAAGGAAGCAGAGCAGGAGGGAGATGAGGAGAGTGTAGGTGAGGTTCTGGTTGTTGGCTTTGACGATGGGAGTGTCGTTGTTCTTCACGAAGATTCCAAGCACCAAAGCAGTGAGGAAAGAAAAAGAGAGAGCCAAGGTAGCCAAACATATCCCCAAAGCTTCTCCATAAGACAAGAAGGTTTTTTGTTTTGGAAGGCATCCATCCTGGTCCTTGTTTGGATACTGGTCTGCAGGACATTCAAAACATTCATCCATGTCTGAAAAGGAAAAGACAGATATTTGTACATGGAAGCCCCATCTCTTGTGCTTGGCAGATATGATGCACTAGTATGGAAAGGCCTTGAATTATGACTCCTAGGTCAGTTCTGTAGGACAAGTCTTTATGTTCAGAAGAAGTCATTTTCAGCTATGATCCCCAAGCAATGTGCATCTTAAGGTCAATGGGAAGAAGTTTCCCTCAGGTACAGCAATGGCTGTCTGATTTCCAGCTGTGGACAGTGGTACCCTAACAACTCTAGTCCTTGCCATTGTAACCTCAAAACTGGCTGATTGCAATTCTTTCTGTGGGGCTGGCCTGGTTTGGAAGCCCCATCTGGTGTAAAATGTAGTGGTTAAACATTTAATGGGACACCATTAAAATATTTGTACTGGTTGGCAATGTACTACCAAGCTAGGTTCAAGGACCTTTTAATATTTTACAAAGCCCTCAACCCCTCTGGTCTAGGCTTTATCCACTCATTTAGTAGCCAGTTGATCACAGTGGGTCTCCAAATCTTCCAGAGGTTCCCTTCCCCCTCCCACAATGGGAGTCAGTAACCTCCAGAGCCACAAAATAAGCATTTTTCACAGCCCACACAGTCTCATAATAGGATGATTATGTTTGCTAATAAGCTTTTCATTGGCTTCGGAGCAAGACTTGCACTAAGTGTGTTCCAGTCTTCTTCCAGCTTGTTTCATAGTGTGCAGCTCCTCAGAATACCAAGGGGGTCCTCAGGCACCACAATTGTAACCCAAGGACAGTTTTCCATGGTAATAAATCAGACCACATCTGATAGTACAGCATACACATCAGAGAAATTGAATTCTGATCATCCCTTGAATGGTTTGCAGTAAATTCCTTACCCATTTGGTCTGAGATCTTCCCTTCTGGACACGGGAGGCAATCATAGCAGCAAGAAGCCTTCCCTTCTTTCTTGGTTCTCCGATAACCTAAATGGCATTTCTCATTACACAGGGAAACCGGTAGTGTCTGTGCATAAATAAAATGAGATAATAGTATCAGAGATAGAATATGAAATCTATAGTTAAGCAGTAGGACAGTGATAAAGGAAAATGCTATTATTCCTTCTCAGAGAGCACTTTCTAGGCATCTGCCGCCAGAGCTAGTTGTACTACCAGGAACTCAATTTATCCAGTAGAATAACTTTATCTTAATCCTCTTGTTAAATATGCCAATGCTCTCAAAGCTGAGTCTATGGCTTTATCACTTTAGAATGCATTCAAGAATTGTTTGATATAATTTCATTCATTTTTTCCAATGGTAAGGCAATTTAGAATTGTTGCTTGTCATGATTCCCAGCCTGATTCCCACAACAATCTTCTTCATTTTTACATGTTAACCATTTAACTTTGTTTTGAGTCATGACTGTTGCAACTGGGGTTCTTGAATTATTTTCATAACATTGGAAGCCCTCGACCTATAAGGTTTCTCAATATTACTATTGTTTAGAATATTAGTAAAATAATACAGAGTTAATCATTATTTGGCTTCAGGGACTTTCATATACAATGGTACCTTGGGTTAAGATCTTAATTCGTTCCAGAGGTCCGTTCTTAACCTGAAACTGTTCTTAACCTGAAGCACCACTTTAGCTAATGGGGTCTCCCGCTGCCGCCGCGCCGCGGCTGCGCGATTTCTGTTCTCATCCTGAAGCAAAGTTCTTAACCCGAGGTAATATTTCTGGGTTAGGGGAATCTGTAACCTGAAGCATCTGTAACCTGAAGTGTATGTAACCCGAAGTACCACTGTATGCACTTCAACATATGACTTCATGCTCCCGGATGTTTTCAGCTCTATATTAATATCCGTGTGCTCCCCATCACAGTTGCAATCACTTCTTTGGTAGGTAATTTCGGTTTGTGAAATGACCTCCAATAAGTGTAATCACAATGGATCTCCCAGTCAAGTCTACATTGGCCCCATTAGGCAGGAGTTTTACCATTGAGAAAATGACTCATATCCTTTGAAATTGGCCTTACCTGGTTGAACCTACTGGGCCACACAACAGCATCATCATGGATTGTAAGCCCCTCATCTTCTGGAGCCTGAGGGTCCATCATTCCAACTTTGACTCTAAGAAATGACTCATTTGGAAATGTGACCCAGCTGAAAATATCAAATCCAGCTACTAATGCTCCATTTTGGTCAAAGGATATCTCTTCACCGGCACTATTGTTGAATGAGATACTTCTCAGAAAGTGATGCAACTAAATTGGGAATGAGGAGAAACCATGAAGGTAAACAAAAGGATTCCATCTTACATAAGTGTGATTATCTTCCACCTTTGAGAGCTTTGGTCCATTTTATGTTTGAAAGCTAATCCTCTCCCTGAATCAGTTGTCTACTGACCAAGAGTACATCAGTCTCACCAGAGTGCTGAAAGGGGTGTTGGAATTGTATGTGGAAATGCATGCAAACTGCACAATTCAAATCATTATAGAACTGAGCACAAGCGAGGCCACTTTAGAGTAAACAAAGGCGTGGAATGCACAACTATTTTCCATACACTGTGTTTTTCTAAATCTTACTGGATGGTAGTGTTTCCTCTCAATATAAGCCCTAAGGAAGAATATAGCCCCTATACCTAAGTCCTAAACCTTTTTAAATAAAATAAAATAAAAATCTGCATTACTTGGATCACATTACCTGCCATGGTTGTGGTTTCAGATGGTCCCATGCTATTCCATTTGTGATTGTTCTATGGTTCAATTTGAAGCATGACATGGTATGCAAAGCATGTGCCACAGTATATAGAGCGTTGTGGATGCTGTAGCTTTGGGCAGTCATTCTCATTTCAAAAACAGAGCCAGGAAGACTCTCAAGATTCTCCTCACCAGTGCAGAATTTGCCATCTATCTTGTCTGAAGTAGGATGAGAAAAATAACAACCAAATGCCTCTTTCCAGAAAGCTCTGAGGAAGCCATCTTCTTTTAACAAAATAGGGTTTCTCATCTGAATAAATTTCTGGAATCCTGGAAGATCCTTAGAGTGAACAGCAAAGGATAGAGCCCCATGGAGGAATGTGACGTCCCAACCTCTTTGAAAGGGAAATGATGTGAAATCCATCTGGGCTATCATAATCCAGACTTTTTCCTTGCCTTGCATTGATATATCATCTGTTTCTGCGAGGCTGGGCATCATTCTCATTACCATAATGGTATCAATTTCACCATGAACGAGAACAACATTGGCAGTGCTTCTCATGACAATTCTGATTATTTTAGAACCACCATCTACCATTTTATGGAGCTCATCAGAATAGGTTGCTTGGGGGAATCTTTCTACAAAATCAAAGCAGATACCCCTCTGGGAAAACGTGGGAAGAACATTTTGTACAAATCTCTCTCCTGTGTCACCATGCCTTGAAAGCACCCCAATCCACATCCAGCTGAAATGCAGTAGAAGACGGAGTATCCCATTGTATTGCTGAAGCCCATTTGGGAACACCCAGTGGAAGAAAAGTGTTTGCACATAGCTATTGATAATGGGAGAAGAGCCATACATGAGCTGAAAGTAAAGGAAGCAAAGGGTCGGCTGAAGGAAAGGGAAAGGAAAAGTGATACCCAATTGTCCTATCAAGCACCAGTTCAAGTGGAAACCAGTCAGATGGGTGGCAGATAAATAATAAATAGTTATGATAGAATAAGGTTACCAGACAGTTCCCGGATTTACAAATCAGTCCCCATACAAAATCAATTGAAGTTGAAAAGTGTCCCTGGATTCATTGAAAAAAATCTGGTAACCTTATATAGAATGTAGAGATGCAGTACAATTTTGTTTGATCTGCTTTCTGAAGTGCATTGACCTGAACCAATGCTTGTGAACCTGCTTTTGGATTGAATTGCAGCTGCACTACTTAGGATTTGCAATGCACATGGAAATATTTCCCTTGTGCAAAAGATGCCGCCAAAAACCAAACTTTAGGAAGGAGTGCACTGAAAAGCCTTGGAAAGTGTGCAATTTAGAATGAAATGTTTTATTCTTTTCAAGAAGTATACAAAAAAGGCATAGATTCCAAATGTAGGCATTATGGGGGGGGGGCTCTTTAAATGAGCACAAAATGAGACATAAAGAACCAGAAACATTGAAAGGGGGTGGATATTTTTAAATGGGTGGAATTAGGTTGCTCAGTTGATGCACCATTTCAGAGATGTGTTAAGGATGCTCAACGGGGACAAACCAAATGGAGACAAATGAAGGAGAAGGCATAGAGGCTGGGATATGGCTATTATATTTCAAATATTTTTGAAATCATGGTCGGATTGGATAACAGGTTGTGGAATTTAGTGGAGGGACTGATTTTTACAAAATGATTTGGGAATTTGATGGAACGGTTTATATTAATTTTCAATATTCTGTCCAATTAGAAATTCTTCCTCCTATGTTGTCTACATAGGTGAGCATGAAGAATAAATTGTCATTTCAGGAATTATAGAACTAGGTTAAAAAATATCACCTACTGCAGATACACATGCACACAAACACACAAACATATATATCCCCTATTGCCTACACACACACACACACACACACACACACGGGCTGAAATGCTTTGTCCAATACTAAAAAGATACTATTCTATTGTGGTTATGATTGTTTTGTTCTTACTTGGGCCATCTTGTACATGGACAGGATTGTGGCCATGTGAATATATAAATCAGAGTTTGGCCCACCAATGACTGCTATTGGAGTGCTTCCAGCATCACATTTATAGTTAGGGATGAGTGTTCCTTGTCCAGAGAGCAGTTCCATGGAGGCTTGGTAGGTCCACCTTGCACTGAAATGGCTGTTATAGATGTGGAAGCCAAGAGTGACATTGGGCAAGAGTTGGGGGTTTTCATTGATCTCCTTTACTGCAAGTGCCAAGGCCAGGATATGTTGGTAGAGTTGTGTCAATGGCCTGGAATGAGAGCTGCGTATGGCATAACAGTGCATCTTTGCAAAGAATATATTGTATCCCCCACAGCCCAGGGAACCGTCTGGCTATATTGACACACAAACCTGGACATTTGGCTTCCCTGGACAGTACTTTTAGTGCTGCTAACCAACCCAATCTATGCGTAGATGAATGCACAACACTCCCTCCTGCCCCAAACTGGTTTGGATAAAACTCAGAAAGGGAAGTGTGCTTTAATTTTGTACATGTAAAAAAAACACACCACATTATTGAATTAACCAATGAATGACTCTGGGTACGAAAATATAGCATGCATGAGAGAGACGTCATAAAATCAAGTTATATCCTCCCCCCACAATTTTATTGTCTTAACTGCAATCACCAATATGACAGCCATTTGAAACAGAGAAAGCAAATCTTCTACTGAGATGTTACAATGATATTTGAAAGTTTTATAGCTATTTCACACAACAGAATATGACTTAGGGCCCAATTTTAAGCAGGAATGTGTTCTTTGTTCACAGAATGTAAACAATTCTTTCTGCCAACTCTGCTACTATTATTATTAATTCCAAGTCTGAGCGATTAATGATTCCTGACATATCTGATAAAAACCAAAGCTGAACTCTAGAAACCCAGAGACTTCCATTTAAAATAACCAGAATGCCTTAACAGAGTAAATGTAATTTCTGCTATGCATATTGCCATGTGATAAAGTTGAAATGGCTAAATTCTAAATCTGGAACATATTTATAGGCAAAAATTCCAAAGCAAAGGTTGACACAGCTTGAATAAAGCATTTTGAGATATCATATCTTCTCTAACCCCTAACAAAATACTAAAAAGGAGATTAGTGGAAATCATCACCACAGTTCATTATCACCATGCAGTAAATGCATAAATATACTCATAACACATGGAATCTTAGAACTGGAAGGGACCCAAGAGTCATCTAGTCCACCCCCCCCCCACAATGCAATTCCTTACAAAGTATGATCGAAAAGTTCAGGAGAGGGAGGGTTCTTGAAGGTCAATATACTCGAAGCTATATAGATTTGCGACATAATGCCAGCAATGATGACGTCTCCAGACTGATAATATTGGTGAAGAATTGGAAGTGGGTCCCTGATAGGACACTGAGGAATAGGAGGCTTGCATACATAGGAGGCAGCAACACTGATATTAATACTGGATATAGCACCATCTGGAATGTACGGTTTTACGAAACAATTAACCTCTTTGCACATTATCAACAGAGCATTCCTGATTAGGAAATTCTCACTGGAACATCCATGCAAATTTGGTCTGTTCAGTGCAAAGAAATCAGTGATCAGTCTGAGAGTGCCTTGAGTCTAGCAGCGCTGAATGTCACAGGGGCTATTCATTGCATCTTCTAGCCTTGGTTCCCAGTTTGTATGTGGCTGCTGTATGATTCCCCTGGGATGGAGAGAAGAAGCCGAAGTGACTATGATTAACTTGATAATCAGAGGAGAGATAATTACCAGTTTTGAGTTGTAGGTTTTCTATCAGATCGCATCAGAAAATCCCATTTCCCTTATCGTAGTCAAAGCATCACCTAGAGGTGCAAAATTGCGAACAAGGCATATCTATCCCTGTGGAGGCAAAAAGGCATGGGCAATAACGTTAATGCAAAAGCATTCTAAAGACATGAAAGCTCTGATGGGTGAACAGGACACATTTGATGCTATGGATCTGTTGCAACTCTTCATGTCTCACTGGAATGGCAAGAAATGCCAGATCTTTGCAGTGTAAGGAGTAATTGATCAGACTGAGAGAACACCAAGGGTCAGCCCAAGCTTGAATATAACAGGGGATATTAACAGCTTCATTGAGTCTTTGTTCATCGTTGGCATGTGGCTACTTGAATTTTCCTGGGATTTGGAGAAGAATCAGTTATTTCTATGAACTGGATGATAATAGTAGGAGAAATAATTTCCCTCAGTAACATTGCACACAAAAATATGTTTAGTACATCACTGACATTGCCCCCACACTCAAAAGAAGACTTGGAGATATAAGTGGAGTAAAATGTTTATTTGTTAAAATATAAAAAGTCAGAGGAATGGTGAATAAAACTCAAAACAATTTGCTCATCAAAGTATGGGCGAAATCTTTACTAAATCTAGTAGGGACACCTCCCTCCATCCCTCTGGGCTTGTCACACAGCCTCAAGCTGTGGCTCACCAACTAAGGATGGGGAGGAAATGATTCCCTCCTTGGGACGTGAGACTCAGTTATTGATTGGCACTATTAGGATTCGCCATTGAGCAGTGCACACGCACGACCCCCATAGTTGATTTTGGGGGGAGCGATAACACAACTCCTTGCCAAAGGCGCTAGGGACCCCAGATACACACTATGACATGCACACATCTCAGCTAGGGAACCAAACTGATTCAGACAGGAATGACACAGGAGCCCAGCTTTGAACTTTTATCAAGCCTCCTGAGACTGTTTCCACTGAAATTGTTCTTCAAGGTTGCAGGGGTTTAGAGGATTGAGGTTGAATCCTGACAAGACAGAAGTACTGTTTTGCAGTCATAGGGGGTGGGCGGCTGTGGTTCCCTGGTCCTGAATGGGGTAACTGTGCCCCTGAAGGACCAGGTGCGCAGCCTGGGAGTCATTTGGGACTCACAACTGTCCATGGAGGCACAGGTCAATTCTGCATCCAGGGCAGTTGTCTACCAGCTCCATCTGGTACGCAGGGTGAGACCTTACTTGCCTGCCCGCAGACTGTTTCGCCTGTGGTGAATGTTCTAGCTACCTCCTGCTTGGACAACTGCAATGCACTCTATGCTACCTTTGAAGGTGACCTGGAAACTGCAACTAATCCAGATCCAGAATGTGGCAGCCAGACTGGGAGTGGCTGCCGAGACCACATAACACTGGTCCTGAAAGACCTACATTGGCTCCCAGTACGTTTCTGAGCACAATTCAAAGTGTTGGTGCTGACCTTCAGAGCCCTAAATGGCTTTGGCCCAGCAGACCTGAAGGGGCATCTCCACCCCCGTCATTCAGCCCACATACAGCGAGAAGTGAGGTTGCAGGGAACCAGGCAGAGGGCCTTCTCGGTAGTATGGCCTGCCCTGTGGAAAGCCCTCCCATCAGATATCAAGGGAATAAACAACTATCTGAGTATCAAAAGACATCTGAAGGCAGCCCTGTTTAGGGTAGTTTTTAATGTTTGAAGTTTTATTCTGTTTTTAAGGTTCTGTTGAAAGCCACCCAGAGTAGCTGGGAAAACCCAGCCAGGTGGGCAGGGTATAAATAATAAACTGTTGTGTTGTTTTGTTGTTGTTGTTGTTATATTTAACTCAATCAGAGGTCAGAATTGAGGTTTCCTGTGATGCCCTTCATTCTTAACCCAAGTTTGGATGAACATCTGTCAGGGATCCTTTTGCTGTGATTACTACATTAGACCCTGTCCAACTCTTCAATTGTATGAGTCTATATTCATTAAAGTTCCCCAATGTTCAACATTATCCCCATTCCATGAATAGAAAGGATCCAGAAGGGAGTGTCTCAATCCTAATGTCACACTATTGAGTAACACGTGATTTAATCTCAAAGATTTATTTAAACGTGCCATATAGAATTGAACAGACAGACTTGTTAATTATTTTAATTCTTTCTTATGTTTAGCTGCTCTTTGCTATTCAGATCAGGTCTCATTAAAATGACATAGCATTTTGGGGAAAAGATGCAGCTCAGTAGTCCAAAACTGGAGGACAAAATGGAGAAGATCTCCACGGCCACCATGTACTTCCCCTTGGTACTCAGATATGTGGGAACAAAGGACAGCCATACCGTGCAAAAGATCAACATGCTGAAGGTGATGAACTTGGCTTCATTGAAACTGTCGGGCAACTTTCTAGCTAAGAAGGCCAGCGTGAAGCTGACAATGGCCAGGAGACACAGGAAGCCCAACACACAGTAAAGCATGACAGTCGACCCTTCATTGCATTCAAGCACAATTTCTTTTGGCATTGAGTGTTTGTCAAAGTCTGGGAATGGGGGAGTGGTTGCCAGCCACACACTACAGATTGTGGCTTGAATCAGGGAGCAGGATAGGACTATGGAGATGGCTAATTGTTTCCCCACCCATTTCCTTATCCTGGACCCTGGCTTCGTGGCCATGAAAGCTAGCACCACAATGGTGGTTTTGGCCAATACGCAAGAAACTGCCACAGAGAAGATTATGCTAAAAAGTATTTGTCGAAGGAGGCAGGTCACAACCTCCGGTTGTCCAATGAACAGCAAAGCAGAAAGGAAGCAGAGCAGGAGGGCGAGGAGGAGAGTGTAGGTGAGGCCCCTGTTGTTGGCTCTGACTATGGGTGTGTCCTTGTTCTTCATAAAGATTCCAAGCACAAGAGCTGTGATGCAAGAAAAGGAGAGAGCAACAGCGTCCAAGCTGATCCCCAGAGGTTCTTTGTGAGAAAGGAAGCTGATGGTTTTTGGAAGACATGTATCCCGACCAATGTTTGGATATTGATCTCCTGGACATTGAATACAGTCATCCATATCTGGAATCAGAATACAAAGAACATAGCAAGCATAAATGAGAATCTCAGCCCATGCACCATGCATCAATTCATTTATTTCTTCCTTTGCAACAGTGTTAGTAGAACAAAAATACCAAAGTTAATCTTGCAGTAGGAATGGTACAGTATTGTCAGGGAACTGACATCGGAGCTAGAGGCGGAGGGGAGGCTCCCAAATGATGCTGGAGAAGGACCCAGCAAGGAGAGAGGCAGCTCAGCTGGGGAAGGAAATCAGCGCAACACCAGGGATAAAGGGGGGCAGATGGGGGAATCGGCGAGAGGGCTCCAGGACTCCTTGCCGGAGACCAGCGGGGAGAGCACGGGTCCTCCGCTACCCACACTCGCCCTGCGCAGAAGACTTTCGCGCAGGGAGAGTAGGAGGAGACTTGGCGTCAAACAGCTTTTATGCTGGAAGAGGTTTAAGAAACGCCCACTGACGGATTCTGCTAGCGACTGAGGCAGCCACGAATTGAAGGGCTGTCCAGACTGAAAGGTTTAACAAGGCAACATAGCCAGGAGTGGCGGCAACTTACGCACGAGCAATCCCATACACATTACAAGTATATATCCCTGTTCCCAGATACAGGGGTATGTTCAGGCCATGTGTTTTAAAGGGATGATGAAATATTTTTAAAAATGCATTTTTAGAAGCTTTGAAAGTGTTTTAGATATTCATACACCTCAGAATTCATACTTTCTATATCACATTTATGTGCATATGCAGTTTTAAAAATATTTATATGTTTATTAAAAGTTTTCAGAGGGAGAATACACTTGGACCTCAGAAGTCAAACAGAATCCATTCCAGAAGTCCGTTTTGACTTCTGAAACGTTTGAAAACCAAAGTGTGGCTTCTGATTGGCTGCAGGAAGCCATTGAAGCCCCATGGAACTACTGAGAGTTGCGATTGAAATGATCTGGAAGGCACCAGGTTAGTGACATCTGGCATTGTCATTAATAATAACAATAACAATAATAATAATAGTAATACAAACAAAAAATCCCCCTCCCACAGGTCATTTAAAAAGGCATTGATGTCATAGAATCATAGAGTTGGAAGAGACCACAAGGGCCATCGAGTCCAACCCCCTGCCAAGCAGGAAACACCATCAGAGCACTCCTGACATATGGTTGTCAAGCCTCTGCTTAAAGACCTCCAAAGAAGGAGACTCCACCACACTCCTTGGCAGCAAATTCCACTGTCAAACAGCTCTTACTGTCAGGAAGTTCTTCCTAATGTTTAGGTGGAATCTTCTTTCTTGTAGTTTGGATCCATTGCTCCGTGTCCGCTTCTCTGGAGCAGCAGAAAACAACCTTTCTCCCTCCTCTATGTTGTTCTGCCTGGCCTTTGGCTTGGAATCAACTTGATCCCCTTCCCCTCTTTCCTTTTTCCTTTCTTTTTCTGTGATGGAACTCCTACTTGGGGACTTCCCCGGCTTTTTTCTGGCCCACGTAGGACCAGTCTGGATAGTTGGCCTTGGTGAAGACTTGACGTTTTCATCCCAAAAAGTTTTTGATTGGAGTTTCTACTGAAATGAGGCTGCATTTTAATGTTGTATTTTAATCTTCTTTTTAAGTTGTAATTTAATCAATTGTTTTTATACCTGGTGTTAGCCGCCCTGAGCCCGGTCTTGGCTGGGGAGGGCGGGGTATAAATAATTTTTTTTTTATTATTATTATTATTATTATTATTATTATTTGTAGGGATGATCGCTGGGTCCGGAGCGCACTCCCCACCCGCAGGCAGCCTCAGCCTGCCTGCATGTGTGACCTTGGGGTGCAGGGCACACTCCCCCTCACAGATAAGGCCACAGCTGTCTGAACATCATGCCCTCTGTCATGGTTGTCAGCCCAAAGCCTGATTGAAGAATAGAACAACCACCACAGTCAAAGCAGTGTGAATTCAATGTGTAAATTTAAAATTCCTGGAGTGAGCCGGTAGGTTGATGCAATGAAGAAGAGCTTCATGTTGGGGGCTGGCACAGGCTTGTTTAAATCCCCTGGATGCAGACCTGGTTGTTCCCTCAAGCCCACCCCTGGAGACCCCAGCCCTCTGCACCAGCCAACCACTGGCCAATTTGGCAGGCTGACGTGGAGCAGGATTTCAAGGCAGGAGCGTGAGCCAAAGCTCACGCTCTAGCAAGGATCGGACCCCGACACATAGCCCAGTATCATTGGCGAGGGGGGCCTCTGGCTGTCCCGCAAATCCACCGCATCCCTAATAGGGGGTAAGCAGGCTTGTCCTCAAAGAAGTTAAGCACTTCTTGAAGCAGAAACAAAATATGCAGATTTTGAAACCTGGAGTTGCAAATCTCCTTGAACCATCATCCAAGGGGGCAATGAAGTGCTATGTTGTCTTGTACAGGGGAAAAGGTGGATGTTAAATAATGTTGACTTTTATAAACTGATAAAGATAAGCAAGGTCATAGCGGTTCATTCTGATGAGCTACTGATTAGATCAATTATCTATATGAAATTTTTGACCTTTCTGGTTTGAGATCTTCCTTTCTGGACATGGAAAGCAATCATAGCAGCAAAATGGCTTTCCTTCTTTCTTGGTCCTACTATAACCTGGATGGCAGTGGTCATTACACATGGAAAGGGGCTGTGACTGCGCATAAAAGAAATAAAAATGTGCTTACTTGAGATCTTATATACTGGATGTTTTATCTCAGTCTTCTCTATCGATTTAAGAAATGACTTCACAGTGGGGTTGTGTAATAACATCAGTTCCAGAGGGCATGTCTGGCCCATTGAGAGATGTGCCAGGAAAGGTCAGGGAATGGATTTGACCCAATGAATTAAAAGCCACATTCGCCCTCTGAAATACCCTCATATTAGATTGAGATTTATACCAGCATAGGAACTCATCTAAATCTCTACTGTGAAAGAGGGGAACATTTAAAGGATAGAGGACTGCAAAAGTGCTCTTCGGCCACACCAGTGAGAGTCCAGGATGGCTTTAGATGGGTGGTTGAACAGTCTGCAGATTTTCTCTACTACCAGCAACCTTTGACTAGAACAATTAAAAGGCCAAAGGACATTGCATAGTAATGAAGTTCCAGCATTAAGGCGAATGTTTTGGTTCAAAAGCATGATTTCACTGGGGACCTCAAAATTTCAAGAACATTGAACTACAACCATTTGAGTATCTAGATAACTCACTTCTTGACTATTGAGGAAATTAATCAATACAGCCTGAAATATGCAAGGACTGCACCTGGTTAAATTGTTTGGGCCAGATGATGAGATCCTCATGAATGGTGAAGACGTTGTCCAGGGAGGTCACAGCATCTTCCTTATCTTGGAGAGTCGGAGGGTCTATCTTTCCAACTTTAACCCTGAAGAAGGTCTGGTTTGGGAGTGTGACCCAGTTTATAATGTCAAAGCCAGCAGTCAATTCCCCATTTTGATCAAAGGACACCATTTCCCCCACACTGTTGTTAAATGAAATACTTCTGAGAATACGGTGGAGCTAAATTATGAGGAAGAGAAATCGTAAGTGTCTAAAGGTGCAAAAGATGGAACTATGAAATATGGTGATAAAATATTTTACTTGGAGTGTTCAGATTGTGTTCCCTTAAAAGTCTTTATACAGGCCAATGGCATCAACAGTAACAATAAATCACCTAAAATTTCAGATGAGCTCCATTTTTACCCAACAATGCCTCTGGGGTGATACTATATGATAATAAATTATTCTTCTAAATAAGTTATTTCTGAGGAAATTGTGACTACCAGGCTGCTCATGGAAATAGACACAACTCTTGTAGAGATGGTCGAATTACATTTTAAAGCAAAGGGGTGGGAAACTGAAAGAACGCTCCTCTCTTGTTCTGGTAACTACTTCCCAAAAAACACACATAAATTCAATGTGTGTTTTAAAACAGTTCCATTACAAAGTTTTATCATCACTAGTTATAGTCAAACCACTGTTCAGCTTTTTATAACTTGCAGTGGGCAGGGGTTGTTGTTTTTTAGAAGAAAGTCATTTCTTCAACCACCATTTAGATGCCAATATTCTATCCTTAATAAGGATGCAAGTTTCTGAACCATCTAAGGGTTGCTGTTGCACGAAATATGTGGTGGTGTCTTCCATCTGATCAGGCCATTACCTGCCACTGTTGTGCCTTCAGAATCGTCCACCTTCCACTACGTGACATTCCTTTGTATTTGATTTGTGATAAATAGCTGGCATGCAAACTATGTGCTATTGCATAGACTGCATTGTAGACGCTGTAACTATGAGCAGTCATGCCCATTTCAAACACAGAAACAGGAAGCAGCTCCAGCCTCTCATTCCCAGAACACCTTTTCCTGTCCATCTTGTGTGCCGCAGAACTGGGAAATGAACATTCAAATGATTCTTCCCAGAACTCCCTGATGAAGCCATCTTCTTCTACTGAAGCAGGGTTTCTGTTCTGAAGAAATGTGTGGAAAAGCAGCACCTCCTTTGAATGAACTGAAAGGGACAAAGCACCATGGAGAAAATGTATGTCCCAATCTCTTTGGAAGGGGAATGATGTGAAATCCATCTGGGCTGTCATAACCCAAATTTTAGCCATTGTCCTCCATGGCATATTCTCCATTTCTGCAACCTGAGGCATTGTTCTAAAAACCATCATGGTCTGAATTTCTCCATGCACAAGCACAACATGGGCAGTACTTGACATAGCAACACTGACTGTCTTAAAGCCTTCTCCTACCATGTCTCCAAAGCCACTGGAAGAAGTTAGTTTGGGGAATTTTTCTATGAAGTCGAAGCAGATGCCACCCTGGGAAAGCAGAGGAAGTATGTTATCTATAAAGCTCTCTGTGTTGTCGTCATCCTGGGAAACAACTCCAATCCACGTCCATGAGAAATGCAGAAGTAAGTGGAGAATTCCCTTGTACTGAAAGGCACCATTTGGGAACATCCGGTGGAAGAAGACAGCCTGAGTTTCATTATTCATGACTGGAGAAGAGCCATATATGAGCTAGTTTTGAAAAGGTAAGAGAAGAGAAACATTTGCCGCTTTGTGAGTATAGAGACATGACAAATTGTGCTTTCCTCCTCAAATTATTTTATCCTTGAATATCAAAACAAATCTAGTACTAAATGTCTATAAAGAAAGATTGATATGGATGTAATGAATCAGGTATATAATCTTAGAAAATATATTTGACCTGTGGTCCTGCTCACCCCATTCCTCACCTAACATCACTCTGCTAACTACAGGGCCATATAAGGTAGGGAAAACTTTCACATTCAAAATATATAATGGGTAAAACATCTTTGGTACTGAAATCATGCTATATTTAAATAGCCTGGGAAAATTTAGCTAACGGACCATCAAAGAAGAACAAGGAGTAGGAAACTACCTTAGGTCACTGAGCCATGAGGCCTTTTCCTTTTTTCCCCCTATTGGTACAAAAATGAATAAGATGATAGATGTTTAGATAGATAGATAGATAGATAGATAGATAGATAGATAGATAGACCACAAGGTGTTTTTTTTATTTCAGTAATATTCTGTCTATTTCAGTCACAGCTTTTCCAGTCTGCAAGATGCATCAAGATGGAGGTGAATGAAGTTCAAATGACTTGTTCAATTTAGAGGTGCTTCACACACACATCTTACTTGTGGCATCTTGTACATGCTCAGGATAGTTGCCATGTGAAGACAGACATTAGAGTTTGGTCCCCCGATGACTGCTACTGGAGTATTCTCAACATCACACTTGTAGTTAGGGATGAACTTGGCCCGTCTAGAGAGAAGTTCTATGGAGGCTTGATAGGTCCAGCTGGCACTGAAATGACTGTTATAGATGTGGAATCCAAGAGTGACATTGCGCAAGATTTGGGGGTTGGCATTGATCTCCTTCACAGCAAATGCCAAGGCCAGGATGTGCTGGTAGTTCTGAGTCAGGACCCTTTATCAAGTGTCATATGGTGAGAGTCATGTGTTACATTTTACACCATCGGCTTCAGTTCATCACGTTCACAACATTTCAGTTCAGTGTATAAGTTAGTTGCACATATATTGCACATAAATAGTTTTTAAGGCCAAGGTCAAAAGTAGTGTAAACAGGAGCTGGTTGTAAAACAAGGACCTCCAACTTCAAACATCATCTCATTTACAAACATACATTCATTGTGTTGCAAACAGAAGCAGCAGCAGCAATAGAAATTTGCAGCACAACTATACAGGCCAATGGGAATGAAGAAGACATTATCTGATACTCTGACCTGTCTTTCCATGGCTGCATTAGTGCCTACTCCTTAAGACATATCCAGGCATGCCACTTCATTCAACATGTGCAAACTACACTCCCTAATGCTATTCCCTTGGCCTCCTGAAACTCAGCTTCAAGCCTCTGAAACAGTTAATCCTGGACAAATATTTTCATTGGAAAAGACGCCTCAAAGCACCACTCTTCCTAAACTCTTGGAAATCAACTATTCTCACATTAGATTTACTGCCTGTAATGTTGATGAACAAACCCTGAAAGTCATTTTGCCGTACCTTTCTCAGAAAGCAGGGAATAAAACACTAAACTAATGCGAAAATATATCATTGAAACTCAAGACATTACATATAGTATCCCTCTGTATATCAGTTCCAATAAATGTTCCACATATTTAGCATCAAAATGGAGAGATAGTGATCATCTCTATGAAGCACAATTGAAAGCAGTATGCTGTCCAGACCACTATGTAACGAGAAAATGATTAATCTGTAGTTTTCTCATCCTCACATGACAAAGAGAGATTGAGATTTCAGATATCCACAAAAATAATCCCCCAAACTAACTAGCTGACCCTAAAGACAATCAATAAAGCAACAGTTTCCTCCCAAATCTCGTACAACAGAGCAGCATGACTGGGAATAGTATCACTAAAACACTATTATATGGCTTTAAAGCAACATACATGTGGTCATTGGAAAGTTCCAGAGCCGGATGTTGTTCAAAGGATATGGTGCTTGAAGATATGTAGATCTGAGAAACAATGCCAGCGATGATGAGGTCTCCCGACTGATAATATTTGTGAATTATAGGAACAGGTTCATTGATAGAACATGGAGGGAGAGGAGCAAGCTTGCATATCCCCTGGGACAGCAGTAGGAACACCACCACCCCAAATAATAACATCTTGCAGAGAGTTTAATGGTAGACACCAAGCCATCTGCTCTGTGATTCTTATTCAGCGGAATTTGAATGATCACTCACCCAGCTGATTCAAGGGCAAACAATACAGAATAAAGAATAGGTGGCCATTCAGAGCTATGTCTATAGGCCCAGCTCTAAGTGACTCTTAGATATTAATAACATCCCTTAGTCTTTGATTGTTATTTTGCATGGGACCAGTAGACCGCTCCAAGGATGGGGGGGGGGGAGTACAAATAATGGTGATTAATTTGATAATTGCAGGTCTGTTAAGAACTTGATCTGATTCATTGTTTCTCTGCAATATTGCAAAAGAAAACATGTTTTTCACATCTCAGCTGAAATCTTCTCTGGACAATCCTCAGTGGAAGGAAGTTCTAACTTGTTATAGTTACAAATGTGTTCACAACTGAGGTCTTAAAATGAAAAACAGCACAGGCATGTAACTGGTTTGAACTATATTTAATCACTGAAGTGGAATTAACTTTTGCAGAAGTTCCAAATGGACCCTTATTTTGAAAACTTGAATGTTTTCGAATTCAAATGAAAAACCACATTTGGTCCTTCTTTGTGGTGTCACTGCATCTGGGGGGGAGACAGTCAATAGACCTTCTTGTGCCACCATGCCCACTGATTAGATGTCTGGCACATGGGCTCTGTCTGGATGAAGTGGGCAAGGCCTGGAAACAGACCAGAGTGGAGACTCTACCTCTATGACCCACTCTGCAGATGTGTTTTATTTTTTAAATTAATTACCCGCCCTTCACCACGAGGTTATGGCAAGCTGCAACAAATAGAAAATAAAATTTTAAAATAGATACAAAAGAGTAGAATTTCAACATCTCCACTTTCTCCTCCTGTCTCCAGCTGATCCAGCCTTTCACGGATAACACATGAACATGAACACCAAAATGCTTCCCTTAAAAAAAACCTGGAGATGTTAGGACTATATTTCATAGTAGTCATGTTTGGTGCTCCTTGTTGTGGTCTTCACTGCAAAAGAGAGAGAACCCTGAAGATGCTGCGAGTCATTAGGGGAAATTGAGAAGTCCAAGCTGATTTCATGGAAAGCTATTGTGATCCAGACTTTTGCTCCTATTTCCTTCTCATACACACTGAGTATTGAGCAGGATACAGTGATTTCCATTACATTGGTTACATAGCAAAGAAACATCCTGACTTGTCTCCAGAGGAGGAAAGGTTCACTTGGGCTGATCGGGTTTTAAAAATGATTCAAATTACTTTCTTTCAATGTTTTGGATAAGGCAATGCAAATCCCTCTGCTGTGGCTCAGGCCTTAAGCAACTCAGGCCTGCGACGCATGTCTCAAACTTCAACACTTGCACACTGACATCAGCAGAAGTCATGTAAATCTTTTCCAAAGTACAAAACTTAAACAGACTGACAAATACTCACCTTTTCTCCACACAAGCTATTATAGCAACAATTATGGATTATTTTTTCTGGAAGTGCAATAAGTATTCAGTTGCTTCTGTTGATTAAAAATATAAGGTTTTGATCCAGACAGTTTTAGTAGTTTAGCCTATTTCACTCGAAGATAAGTACTATTATGAGTCTGAATCCAACCCAGTATCTCACATATATTTTCTTTTGTCTGGATATTGAGAAGTCAATTAAACATAAATATTGTACATCAATGAGACTATTCTATGTTTCACTTCTTTCAAACAGTCTATTCTAAATATGAGTAAGTCTAGATCCAAACCGCAGTTCACATTGCATTTTATCTACACTAAATAAATAATAAAGAATGCAACAGCAACATAGGTCTCAGTCCAATAAATTACAGCACAATTTAGCTCATGTGTATTATTTTTCTTTATTAGATTCCTAGACTACCCTTCATCCAAAGATCACAGGGCAGTTTACAGTATAAAAACATAAAAATACATACCACAATAACAAAACCAATACATTCCCCCTCAGTATGAAAGGCCACAGGAATGAGTTATTTCTCCCTGGTTAAATACCTGTCACTTACACATTGCTAATTTAAAATGGCCAAATAATTTAGAATATTTCATTGTTTTGTTCTTCTTAGCTGTTCCTTGTTGTTCAGCTCAGGTCTCAACAGAATGATATAGAGCTTTGGAGAAAAGATACAAACCAGTAACCCAGCACTGGAGGCCAAGATGGAGAAAATCTCCACGGCAACCATATATTTCCCCCTTGTGCTGAGATAGGTTGGGACAAAGGTCAACCAAACACTGCAAAAGACCAACATACTGAAGGTGATAAACTTGGCTTCATTAAAACTATCCGGCAACTTACGGGCTAAGAAAGCAACACAGAAGCTGACAGTGGCAAGCAAACCCATGAAGCCCAAGACGCAGTAAAACAAGGCGACTGAGCCCTCATTACATTCTAGTATAATTTCTTTAACAACTGAGTGCATGTTGAAATCTGGGAATGGGGTAGAGGTTGAGAGCCACACCGTGCAAATAGTGATTTGAATCAGAGAGGAGCCAAGAACAATGGAAACAGCCAGTCTCTTCCCCAACCATTTCCTCATTCGGGATCCGGGCATGGTGGCCATGAAAGCTAGAACGACAATGGTGGTTTTGGCCAGAACACAAGACACAGCTGCCGTGAAGATAATGCCAAAAGCAGTTTGTCGAAGGAGACATGTCAGTGTTTTTGGTTGGCCAATGAACAGCAAAGCACAAAGGAAGGCAAGAAGGAGGAACATGAGGAGAGTGTAGGTGAGATTCCGGTTGTTGGCTTTGACAATGGGAGTGCCCTGGTGCTTAACAAAGATGCCAAGCACTAAAGCTGTAATGAATGAAAAGGAAAGAGACAATATTGCCAAAGTCATCCCCAAAGCTTCTTCGTAAGACAGGAAACTTATGACTTTTGGAATGCATGAATCCTGGGCATTATTTGGAAACTGATCCTCTGGACATTGCAAACAGTCGTCCATGTCTGGAAAAGAAAACATAAGGTTTGAAATACGGAAGCCCTGTTCACAGCGGAATAATCAAGAATAAAGAAATAATAATAAACACTAGTTGGGGTAGCCAATATTAATTCTACAAAACCTAGAAAGATGTGTTCTTGGTAGATGCATGACAAACATATGTCTGTCTTTCGTATGCAATTATATATTCAGGATACTGTACTCAGAGATAGTAGGCATAGAACCTAGTTGTGGATTCCAATCAGAAGTGGATACTATCCCTGGAAATTTCATCCAGTTCTGTAAAAAAAGGGGGGAGAACATTCCATAGATGGGGAGCCACTGCAGAGAAGACCCGTTCTCATGTGACCACCCTCCTGGCCTCTCAAGGAGGCGGCACACGAAGGAGGGCCTCGGAAGATGATCTCAGGGTCCAGGTAGGTTCATATGGGAAGAGGTGGTCCTTGAGGTATTGCGGTCCTGAGCCATTTAAGGCTTTATAGGTCAAAACCAGCACTTTGAATTGGGCCCGGAAACTCATAGGTAGCCAGTGCAGTTGGACCAGGATTGGTGTAATATGTTCAAAATGTCTTGTTCCCTTGAGCAACCTGGCTGCTGAATTCTGCACTAGCTGAAGTTTCTGAACCATCTTCAGAGGCAGTCCTACGTATAACACATTGCAGTAATCTAACCTTGAGGTTACCAGAGCATAGACAACAGTAGTTAGGCTATCCCTGTCCAGATAGGGGAGTAGCTGGGCCACAAGACGAAGCTGGGTCACTTTGCACTACCCATGCAAAGTAAAATTAAATAACACAGCTTGTGCAAAGAGATAGTTAAACATCTTGAGATTAAGTCATTTGTGAAAGTGTACCATTATACTACTTACCCTTCTGGTTTGAGATCTTCCCTTCTGGACAGGGAAGGCAATCATAGCAGCAGAATGGCTCCCCTTCCTTCTTGGTTCGACTATAACCCAAATGGCAATTGTCATTACAAAGAGAAAGGGGCAGTGCCTGTACATAAAATCATAGAAACATATATGCTATAAACATGGTGTCCCCAGACTGACTCCAACATCTGCATCCCTTAGGACAGGTGTGGGGGACCTTCAGGTCTTGGCAATGCTTGCTGGGAATATGGGTGTTGCAGTTCAGAAAAATCTGGAGAGCTGAAGGTTCCTCACTCTTGCCTTCTGGGAAGGGCCATAACTCAACAGTAGAATATCTGCTTTGCATGCAGAAGCTCCTGGGTTCAATCCCAGGCATCTCCAGTTAGGGTTCAGAAAGACCTTGGTCTTGAGCCCCAGAGACCAGTTGCCAGTCAATGTCAACTATACTGAGCTAGATGGGTCAGTTGTCTGGCTGGTTATAAAGCATCTTCCCATGTTGCTAAGTATATTGAATGGAACGTAAGAAAAACAGTGTCTAGAAACATCTCATCATATCATGATTACCATTAAACTTATTTATTTCATTTATCACTTTGATGCAAAACAACCTGAAGGCATCTTACAATATACAGAATAAAGTAAAAATGCAAGAATAGCACAAGAGGGTAAAAACACAACGAACAACAAAGCACTAAATAGCATCATGCACTAGTTCTCATAGAGTTGTATGCCTTATGTGGTCCATGCAATTAGGACAACTGTATGAGCAGGGTCTTCACTGCACCAAGTCCCTATAAATAGATAGCCATGTGCATATGTAAACAAACATGTTCACATCTGCCACGCAACATGCAAACATGGTGGACACAATTAGCAATAGCACAGTTTGTGGCATGCTCCAAAGGGTGTGAGCCTACCTGCCAGGGTGTAAATGAAGATGCAAAGGAAGATGACTACAGACAGATGTTTTGCCATGACACTTTTTAGACAGAGCCCACAAAAATGGGCCTGAACTGTACCTGGTTAAATCTGCTGGGCCACACAATTGCATCCTCATGAATGGTGAACTGTTTGCCCAAGGCGGCTTGTGGGTCTATCCCGCCAACTCTTACTTGAAGAATGGACTGGTTTGCGAATGTCACCCAGTTCATTATATCAAATGCAGACTCCAGTTCTCCATTTTGGTTGAAATAAACTTTTTCCCCAGCACTATTATTAAAGACGCTACTTCTCACCCAGTGGCTGAGCTAAATTCAGGAGGGGGAAAGAGAAGGGGAATAGAAGGGGAATTAATAACTATATAGGTAAAGGTAAAGGACCCCTGGATGGTTAAGTGCAGCGACTATGGGGTGTAGTGCTCGTTTCGCTTCAGGCCGAGGCAGCCGGCGTTTGTCCACAGATAGCTTTCCAGGTCATGTGGCCAGCATGACTAAACTGCTTTTGGCACAACAAAGCACCTTTACGGAAGCCAGAGCCCATGGAAACGCTGTTTACCTCCCCACCACAGCAGTACCTATTTATCTACTTGCACTGGTATGCTTTTGAACTGCCAGGTTGGCAGAAACTGGGACAGAGCAACGGGAGCTCACCCTGTCGCACGGACTCGAACTGCTGACCTTTTGATCGGCAAGCCCAAGAGGCTCAGTGGTTTAGACTACAGCGCCACCTGCATCCCCAAATATAACAGATATAGCAGGTTGATGATGAGCTTTCCCACTTGAGGGATATGAGGAATGGGTCCTTCAACAAAGGATTTATAAAGACTAGTAGTATATGCAATTGTAGTTATCAAGCACTAAAAGCCCCACATCTCCACCATCTTCTTTGTCATTACCTTCATTCCATCAAGAAGAATGCGTAACAAGCACACATCACAAGAAAAGGAAGAAGGAAGGGTTACAGCCTTTCAAGCAGCCTTTACATCTTATGAACAAGTAAGGCTTGTTACTACATTTTTATTTAGAATAAAGGAGGGTTAAGCTCCACCAACTGAAGGGATTTTTAAAGAGGTTTGAAGAATTCACAGGGGATAAGGCTGTCAGTGGCTGCTGGCCATCATGTCCATGTTCTGCTTCCATGGTTGAAGGCAGGATGCCTCTGATTGCCAGTTGCTAGGAATCAAAATTGGGGTGAGCCCTGTTGCAATCAGGTCCTATGGGCATCTGGCTGGACATTGTGAGAAGAGGATGTTGGAGTAGATGGGTCATTGGCCTGATCCTGCAGGATCTTCTTATGTCCTCAAGTAAGTGAATGCAGACAACTGACCTTCTGTATATGCTTTCTTAGTATATTATATTACTACTGCTGCTTGGGGAATTTGCTGAATTTCAGCAAGATTTTATATGATGCATCTTTTCATGAAAAACAATCATACAAAAGACATTCTGCAGCAGCTGCCATTTGGCATTAAATAAAACTCCTGTTGCAATCTCCTGTTAGTGAGATGAAAGGCCTATCCCCATTCAGGATGAGTCCTCACTGAACTCCCTGGCAGCTTCTACTGACAGATGTAAAACAGATTCATAAAACAGTGAATCATGTTTTCAACAAGACATGTAATTTGGTCTTTAGATGTGAACCACTAATAATAATAATAATAATAATAATAATAATAATAATAATTACCTATTCAGGTTGAGTAAGTTAAAAAGTTATAACACGATTAGGAAATAGAGGATATAACAAGAAACAAAATTTAACGTGGTAGACCACTAGTCGAGAAGGAGGGAGGTCATAGCCTCATTGCAGCCAAAAAGTGTGTTAATGAAAACATAATGTGATGTAATGATAATATATGTAAAAATTAATGAAAATTGTTATATAGAAAAAAAGAAGCTAACCACTGTTGGTGAGAACAGAAGCTTTTCAAACCCTCTGGATTCTTCCCTTTTTTATTATTTCCAAGGGTATGGGGAGCATTCCTGCATTATTGCGCTCCTGATATTACCTTCCACACCTGTTGATTCCAAAACGTCAGCCATCCTCCACCCACAATTGCTCTGTGTTTGAATTGAGATGAATGTGCGGCATGCAAGGCATGTGCCACAGCATAGACTGCATTGTAGATGCTGTAGCTGTGGCCAGGCATGCTCGCTTGAAAAATAGACCCCGGAAGAGTCTCCAGCTTCTCCTCCCCTGTGCAAATTTTGCCATCTTGCATATTTTCCCCAGAGTCAGGGAAATCGCATGCAAATGCCTTTTCCCAGTACACCTTCATAAAGCCATCTTCTTTTTCCAAGATGGGATTTCTCATCTGAAAAAATTCCTGGAATCCCAAGACCTCCTTTGAGTGAATTGTGAAGGATAGAGCACCATGGAGGAAGTCAATGTCCAGATCTCTTTGAAAGGGAAGTGATGTGAAATCCATCTGGACTGTCATGATCCAAACTTTCCCTTTAGCCTTCATTGGAATACCTTCATATTCTGACAATTCAGGAAATGCTCTCAAAACTGTCATGGAATCAATTTCACCATGAATGAGCAACACATTGACAGTACTTCTCATGGCAATATTAAATATCTTGAGTCCATCTGTAACCATGTTTGTAACACTGCTAGAATATGTAATTGTGGGAAATCTTTCCATGAAATCAAAGCAGATTCCTCTCAGGATAAATTTTGGAACCACGCTCTGTATAAACCTGTCTCCATTCTCGTCATTCACAGTCAGCAAACCAGTCCATGTCCACCTGAAATGTAGCAATAACTTGAGAATCCCTTCATACTGATGGTCTAGATTTGGGAACATTTGGTGGTAGAAAGCAGCTTCAGTTTTCATTTTCCCCACTGGAGCAGAGCCATAGATGAGCTAAATGAAAGGTAGGAAATGACGAGATGAGATACTTTTAAAAAAGGGTGAGGTGGTTTACTTTTTAACTTGTATTGGCAGCAGTTAAAATCCAACCTAGATTTCAGATTTGTTGCTGTTGTTGTTGAGTGCTGATGACCTGGGAGTTTTTCAGGTTTTCTCAAGCTTAAGAGAAAGTGTTGGAATTCAAAGGTATAAGTATGCTGACCAATTTTCTAAACCAGAGCTTTCCGAACTTTTCATGTCGGTGACACACTTTTTAGAAATGCATCATTTCATGACACAGTAATTCAATTTTACTAGCAAACTGGAGGTTAAACTAACCCTTTTCCATCCGTGGGAGGAGTGTGGGGAGCATTCGTGCGACACAGCGACACACTAACGTGTTGCGACACACAGTTTGGAAAGCTCTGCTCTAAACCAACTATCCTAGCAAAGGAATTCATTTTGTCCTCACTTGTGAAACTATAGTGGCAGAAAGTATATACTGAAAGAGGGTTGTTCCAGTCTACTCAAACAATTGCACGCATTTGCCTTTCGTGGTTGTCCCATGTCTTACATTATACTGGCATAGCAGGTCTTCCACCATATTCTGTTGTTGGATTAGAACTCCCATAATCTATGAGCACTGACCACGCTGTCTGGGGCTGATGAAAGTTGGATTTCAATCACATCTGAAGGACACCACACTGGCTAGATCATAAATAATTGAGCACCACTAAATTAGATGACTTAAGACAATGAGTGAGATTGAGAAAATATAAACTTTTTTTTTGAGAATTACAAGATTATAAATATATAGATGGGACACAAGAATGCAAATAAGATGATAAATTGCTGGCAAAAAGTTATAACGATGAAAGTGGGAGCGGGAGATGTGAGGAAGTCCAAAGAAAATGTGAAATTATGTTAAGACATATGTTATACTATTTGTAATATCTATTTTTATTTTAAACCCTAATAAATATTTAAAAAAAAAAAAATGAAGGACACCACACTGGCATATTTACTGTAGTCCCTCAGCCAGTTTACTTCAAGCATAGATCAGCACAATTAGACACAAATATTTATATTAAGATATCTGTCCAGCTCTTCACCATTTATTTCCATGGCAGTTATCATATATTAAGCAATAAGGGAAAAGAGCAAAGGGAAAAACAAATGAAAAAGGATAAACGCAGTAACAGTTGTAAAGGTACAGCTGATCATCAGAACTTGCAAAGTGCCATGCCTTTGCCTCAGAAGAAGACCCAATGGTCTGGGTAGTTTGACATCATGAGAGGTGCGCTGGGAGAATTTTACCTGTGGAATCTTGTAGATGCTCAGTATAGTTGCCATGTGGAGACAGACTTCAGAGTTAGAGCCTCCAATGACTGCTACGGGGTTATTCTGGAGGTCACACTTGTAGTTGGGGATGTATCTGCCATATGTAGAGAGGAGTTCCAAGGAGACACGATAGGTCCAGCTTGGACTGAACTGACTGTTATAGATGTGGAAGCCCAGGGTGAGGTTGGGTAAGATTTGGGGGTTTACATTGATCTCCTTTACAGCAAATACTAATGCCAGGATATGTTGGTAGAGCTGAGTCATGATCCTGAAATGATAGTTATGTACATGTTGTGCCACAGTGTGTTTCCTTCTGGTTGGGACATCTGCTACACTTCAGTTGAGCTAATAATATTTTACAGATCAATCTATCTCAGTCTAGGAAAATCTGGAGGAACATTAGCACACACAGATTCCAGCCCTAAACTGGGGAACTAAGCCTTTGGATGCTAGGTCATTTGAAGGAAACCCAATAGAGTATGGAATAGATCTCCACCTGCCCCAACACTGCCCAGCCCCTGGGACATCTCCCCTTTCGGGGGCTTACCCTGGCCTTGTATGAGCCAGGTGAGCTCCCAATTAGCTGGAATGGGAGACTTACATCACTATATCTCTGTCTGATCTGGGATGAGGGGTTTCAGCTGGCTGAGCCCAGGCTGATCCACCTTGCAGATCCTGGCTTTGAATTGCTTCTTAAGCTGCTGAGGGAAATAGGCTTGGGATGTTAGATTCATGGCTGCCACAACTAAAAAGACAAAAGGAAGGTGATGATTAATGTGGCTTAGCTACTGGTATGATGCAATTATTTGACAAAGGCAGGGAAAATTGAGCTGCTATTCTTCTCCCATTCACTGGATCTAACACTCCCATTCACTGGATCTAACACTGATCTATGGGCCTGGCTCTTCTAGGGAAAATATAATAAATATGTGGTACCAGAGGATTTTAGAAAACAAATCTTACACAATGTCATCAAAGAGGTCACTAGAAGGACATTTTTCGAAGTCTATTGAGTTGAAGAATATGTAGATCTGAGACATAATACCAGCAATGATGAGGTCTCCTGGCTGGTGGTACTTGTGAAGAATAGGAAGGGGATTACTGATGCTGCACTCAATATTAGGAATCTTGCATGTCACCTGAGGCAAAAGCACTGGCAGCCATAGTACAAATCCAACTATCTTGCATGAAATAATTCTTCTTGTACATAAATTCTCCCACCTCCACATTCTCCTTTGCTGAGTCCTGTACTGAAGCCTGCACAGCCTGACTTAAGGAGACACTAGGGGCTGATTTGTGGCTCAGATGGTGCAGGATAAAGTCTCTGTTATCAGACTGACCAAGCACTGGCTATCTCGTCATACCTTGGAAATGTACAAGGGATATTAGTAGGATCCTCCTATTTTCGTTAATAATAATGCAGCTCATAGTACCCTTATATGGGGAGAAGTGTCTTCTGTTCTTATGTTAATAATTACAAGGGTGATAATCACATTATTATGGTTTACAGGCACATAGATGTGATGGCTGCAATCATCCAGTTTATGTCATCACCTAGTTGTGTTATGGAAATTAATGGGTCCAGGTGATGCAATTTGTAGCAAGAAACTAGATGGATGTAACTATAGTAGTTAGGGGCCGATGATGTTTATATTCTCAGCTTTGCACTATCAGGGACCATTAAGCAAATAATATGCTAGATGCACTATACTTGAAAGTGAAGTTGGGCTGCCTGCTCTGTGCAGGTCCCAGAGGTCTATATGAATGGAGAGAATGAGGGTATTTTGTGGGTATTTTCCAGAGTTCAAAAGTAGCAGAAAAGTTTCGAAAGATTCCCTATTAATAAGATGATGTTTGAAATCCCCTTGAAAAAATATTGTGTGTGGAGGGAGTTTAATATCCTTGAGAACCAGCCCTAACTTTGTATTCTCTGCAGTCCTGACTTCTGTTCATTTGTAATGAGACGCCTGGAGAACAGGGATCAACTCAGCAGACTCTCCACCTCTTCCCATGCCAGAGGTTGTCCACCTTATAAGGTCTGCCAGAGACTATTCATTGCCTGCCCAGTGATGCACTGTAGAAACTTCCATGCTTACTTAAGAAGAGTTTGACTTCTTCAACCCCAGCCTGGTGGAATACTCTGTCACAAGAGATCAGGGCCCTGCGGGATTTGACATCTTTCCACAGGGCCTGCAAGACGGAGTTGTTCCGTGAGGCCTTTGGTCAGGGCTCAGCCTGACTCCCCTTTTCTTTTTGTATAAGAACTAATATGAAAGAGGCCTCCCAGTGTTCTCACAGGCCCATATAAGATCAGCATAAACAGTTGGGCCTGATGAACATTTACTGTTCCCAACGCTAACCCTGCGGAAAGCCATCTAATTAGATTTTAAAGTGATTTTGACCTGTTTTTAGGAGGTAATTTCATTATTGTTTGATTTTATACTTATGTTAAATATCTGATGTTAGCCGCCCTGAGCCCGAATTGGGCCAGGGAGGGCAGGATATAAATAAAATTTATTATTATTATTCAGGCCTTAAGGTCCTGAAAATTATAGACTGGTTAGCATAACATCTGTCCTGGGAAGACTTGTAGAAAGTATGATCATTCAGTCAGTCATAATTTTATTTGTAAGCTGCTCTTCTACAAAAACAATCAGGCTCCAAGTGTCTTACAACAAAGAAAACAGGAAGACATCTCAAAATGAACCAAGTCCAAAATTTTATTCGTGGCTTTTCTAAAGTCATAGAATTTTAGTGGCTTCAATGATTCCTTCTTCTTAACTGCTCCTTGTTATTCAACTCAGGCCTCAGTATAATAATATAACATTTTGGGGGAAATATGCAGCCAAGTATCCCAAAGCTGGAGGCCAAGATGGAGAAGATCTTGACAGCCACCATGTATTTTCCTTTGGTGCTCAAGTACGTTGGGACAAAGGAAAGCCAAACGCTACAAAAGACCAACATGCTGAAGGTGATGAACTTGGCTTCATTAAAACTGTCAGGCAACGTCCGGGCTAGGAATGCCATGATGAAGCTGAACATGGCCAGGAAGCCCATAAAGCCCAGAGCACAATAGAACATGAAGGATGATCCTTCATTACATTGCAATACAATCTCTTTGGTCACTGAATGCATGTCTAAATCTGGGAACGGAGGAGATATTGCCAGCCACACAATGCAAATGGCGACTTGTGTAAGGGAGCAGGAAAGAACAATGGAAATGGACAGTCTTCTTCCTGCCCACATCCTCATCCTGCTCCCTGGTTTGGTGGCCATGATTGCCAGAACTACAATGATGGTTTTGGCCAACACACAAGAAATTGCCACTGAAAAGATTATGCCAAATGCGGTTTGTTGAAGAAGACAGGTAAGACTTTCAGGCTGGCCAATGAATAGCAAAACACAAAGAAAGGAGAGAAGGAGGGAGAGAAGGAGAAGGTAGGTGAGGCTCCGGTTGTTGGCTTTGACTATGGGAGTGTCCCTGTGCATAATGAAGATTCCCAGCACCAAAGCTGTGATGAAAGACAAGGAAAGAGCAGAACCGGTCAAAGTGATTCCCAAAGGTTCTTCATACGTCAGGAAGGTTATGTATTTTGGAATACATGAATCCTGGTCGTCATTTGGAAACTGATCTTCTGGACACTGGAAACAGTTTTCTGTGTCTGGAAAAGAAAACATCAGCTCTGAAATAATCAAATCTATTATTATTTGGAACAAACTACTTCTCCTCTTGGTCTGGGGAAGGGCAGCCTTGCCGTCTCCACTGACTGCTGAAGGATCAGCTGCAGGGACCACTGTTAACCCTTTCCCTGTCAGCAAGAACATTCTGCACCAACTATACAAAGGCAGTTGACAGCACCAATTATCAATTTCTTTGTGCTGCAGAGCTGCAAGAAAGCACACTTTGGCTCAATCAATCACATAGAAGATTTTGAGCTGCTGGTGTTGGGATGCTGCCGAGGAGACGAGGGAATTTGGCAGGCCCCCAGCTGGCTCCAGCCACCGGCCAGCAGCCAGGAGAACTCCAGTTCCCAGAACAGCATCAATCAGCGACACGAGCCTCCGAAACGTTCAGAAGCTATGCACACTCTTATCAGCAGAGTGAATAAATCCTCACAACAGAAGTGGCAGACAGAGACATGTGTAAGCATTATTTACAGGTGTTTTTTCAGCATAAGTTCTCAGCAGACTGTGCTGGAAATGCAAACAGGCATGTGACACACAACAGTCATGCCTGTTCCTTTTAAGGTAGAATGGAACTATATCCCAACAGCTGGGTCTGGGATGAGTACGTGTAGCTTCCTGTTCTTTTGCATTTCACCTCAAGAGGCAATAGACTGAAAGGTGGGGCATAAGTCTTTAAAACGAATGAATGAGTTTGGTCTGTGTCACTCTGACATTACCTTTTGAAAATTGTGGCATTCCATTGTTGATATTTTATTGTTAGATTGCTTTAAGCTGTTTTACAGGAAGCAATTCATGAATGGAATTTATGTATCATGTGTGGTGTCTTCCAGGTGCAAAAATTCACAATGTGGCAGAGAAATTGCCAAGTCTTGTAAAGCCCACTCACCACAACCCTTTCCTTCTGATCCATGTGGGTACTAACCATACTGCCGCAACAACCTTCAATGTATAGCAGGGGGCTGTGCGACTTGGGGCAGGAAGCTGAAGGGCCTTGAGACACAGGTGGTCTTTTCCTAACTCCTTCCTGTTGAAGGTCATAGCCCAGGAAGAGAGAGGAAAATACTGGAGGTAAACCACTGACTGCGCAGGTGGCGTCATCAGGAAGGGTTTGGCTTCTTGGACTGGGCTATGCTGACTGCATGTCAGTTTATCAGACTGCATCTTCATTCATATCAGCAGCTACCACCACCATTGTAGAATTGTGAACCACTCTTTTGACACAAGGGAAATGACTCTCTGTATATCCTGATGTCAATATCCCTGACAAACTGTGTGCATGATATTTCTTACCCTTCTGGTTTGAGATCTTCCCTTCTGGACATGGAATGCAATCATAGCAGCAAAATGGCTTCCCTTCCTTCTTGGCCTTCTGATACCCTGGGTGGCAATTGTCATTGCATACAGAAAGGGGCTGTGCCTGTCCATACATGAAAGAAAAGAATGTTTTAATTTTTGCAAGTTTGTACCTCACTGGTTATTTTGAATCAAGGAGGATTTTGTTTCATTTTGCAATCTGGAGCAAGCCTCCCTTTTCTGCACCTGCTAGATTATACCTGAATCAGATAATTTATCACTTGTCTATCAACTTTTGCAGAACCCAGTTCATCCAAACTTACATTTGCAAAGGGTGCTCTAATATACTTCTTGACCCTCCCTCTCTTTCTTTCTTTCTTTCTTTCTTTCTTTCTTTCTTTCTTATTATAAATTTCTACCAGCTTGACATGCTTGCTGAAAACATTTGACCAAAAAAATTCAATCCAAGGTTCCCAGAGCGACCTGTGAACCACAGAATGTTTGACTATAGCACCACCTGAATGCCCTTTACCTGATTAAAGCTCTTGGGCCACACAATAGCATTCTCTGAAATGGTGAATGTTTCTTCCCGTGGTGCCATGGGGTCTATCTTTCCAACTCTGGCTCTCAGAAAGGACTGGTTTGGGAATGTCACCCAGTTGGTGATATCAAATCCTGTTTCTAACTCTCCATTTTTATTGAAGGAAATTGTTTCACCAGAACTGCTGTTAAATGAGGCGCTTCTTACAAAGTGGTTGAGCTAAATTTTGGAAGGAAATATAAGAACAAGAAGATTGGGGTGTTAAAGGATATGGGTAATGAATCTGTATTTTGGTGGAACCTCACATATACCAGAGGATGATCGACAAAGCCTAGTATCATGCTCTCACACTGACCAACCAGGTATCCATGGAAAGCTTGGGAGCCGGAACAGAGTGCATATACCAGAGGATGGCCCACCTAGCCTAGCATCATGTTCTCACACTGACCAACCATGGAAATCCTGGGAGGAAAAATATTGTCCTCAGTGTGGTTCTCAACAGTTAGTAGTCAGAGGCATACAGACTCCAACTGTGGAGGTAGAACATAGCCTTTATATCTAGCAGCATCTGGTAGTTCTTGAGTTCAACTTGCTCCTCAGGATTCAACTCATATGAATAAAGCATATTGTGAAGGGGGGGATAGACCAGTAACTGTTTTGGAGCTGGCTCTTGAAGGCTGAGGAAAAGAATAAGTAAGGGGAGGGTGTACGCATCCATCTCTAGATGCTACTTAAAAGCATGGGTGCGCTATAAACAATCCCTACATAGGGAAAGACAAACTCGGTGATGAGCATGTGCTTTGCATGCAGCACATCCCAGGTCCAGTCTCTGACATCTCCAGGTAGGTCTGGCAATGTCCCAAGGAGCTGCCAGCCAGTGTAAACAAGATTGAGCTAGACAGACTGATGGTCTGATTCAATATAATTGGCCTTCCTCAGTTTATTCCTGTTTCCTAGATAAACTTAACAAAATGGAATCTATGACAGGACTAAGAGCAAAACTGTGTGATGACACTTGGAGTTGACAGAAAAGTTGGAGGACAGGAAGCCAGGATTAGCCTAAAATCCTTTCTTCCTGTGTGACACTTCTAATGAAAGTTATTACATAGACACACACACCCATGCACACACACTGGCTTCCACTGATATGAAGAAATGATCAAATTCCCTCTGAACCACTGCTAAAATCCTAGCAACTATTATTCACAGTTTTTAAAAGAAGCACAAAGCCAAGTGATGCATTCAATTTCTTTAGTGATTTGGCTTTTAGATGCAAAATAGCCTTGATAGACAGCTTTGTACACTGTCTGGATTCCACTTTTTGTTCTCCCAGATATGGTGGTGTTTCCTGCATAAGTTTCCTCAAGACATTACCTTCCACAGCTGTTGACTCAGAAGCTTCATTCTTCCTTCATCCACCAATGCTCTGTGCTTGAACCTCGATGAATGCATGGCATGCAATGCATGTGCCACAGCAAAGACAGCAGTGTAAACACTGTAGCTGTGGCCTGTCATGCTCATTTCAAAAACAGAGGCAGGCAGAGTCTCCAGCTTCTCCTTCCCACTGCAGATCTCACCATCCCGCCTGTTGACCATAGGTCTTAGGAAAGAACATTCAAATGCTTCTTCCCAAAATACCTTGATAAAGTCATATTCTTTGTCTGAAGTTGGGTTTCTCATCTGGAGAAATGTCTGGAAAGCTGACACTTCCTTTGAGTGGACAGCAAAGCCTATTGAACCATGGAATAAGCCTATGTCCCAAGTCCTTTGGAAGGGAACTGATGCGAAATCCATCTGAGTTGTCATAATCCAGACTTTATCTTTTCCTTTTATTGATGTGTCCTCAAGTTGTGAATACTGGTGAAACATTCTCAAAATTATAATGGTATCAATTTCCCCCTGAATGATCACCGCATCAGCAGTGCTTCTCTTGACAATATTGCTTGTTTCCATCCCTTCTGACACTATGACAGCAATGTCATTGGAGTTAGTCATTACTGGGAATCTTTCAATGAAATCAAAGCAAATCCCTCTCTTGACAAACTGGGGAAGTATGTTGCTTACAAATGTCTCTCCATTGGCATCGCTCACAGACAGCACCCCAACCCACGTCCACCTGAAATGCAGCAGTAGTTGGAGAATCCCTTTATACTGATGAGCCACATCTGGGAACATCTGGTGGTAGAAAACTCTCTGGGTTGTCTGCTTGGTCACTGGAGCAGAGCCATATATGAGCTGAAGAAATGAAAGGAGGACAAAAGAGCAGGAAATTTCCAAAATTAAAGGGGGAGGGATAATTCTGTATTGTTTCATTCTGTTGAAGTTGTATGCCAAACTTTAAAGAAGATTTAACCTTGATTAAGAAGTCTGCAGGGACGCGGGTGGCGCTGTGGGTAAAACCTCAGCGCCTAGGGCTTGCCGATCACATGGTCGGCGGTTCGAATCCCTGCGGTGGGTTGAGCTCCCATCTTTCGGTCCCAGCTCCTGCCCACCTAGCAGTTCGAAAGCACCCCTAAGTGCAAGTAGATAAATAGGTACCGCTTTATAGCGGGAAGGTAAACGGCGTTTCCGTGTGCTGCGCTGGTGCCGGCTCGCCAGAGCAGCTTCGTCACGCTGGCCACGTGACCCGGAAGTGTCTCCGGACAGCGTTGGCTCCTGGCCTCTAGAGTGAGATGAGCGCACAACTCTAGAGTCGGACACAACTGGCCCGTACGGGCAGGGGTACCTTTACCTTTACCTTTTTAAGAAGTCTGCATTTATTGAATGCTGCTGAGAATTTCATGTGTTTGTGAGGTACAAAGAGGCTGAGTATTCATGTACACCAGGATTAGGACACCTCAGACCCTGCTTTGGACAGTGTGACCTGCCAATGCTCTCAAGCTAGCCCTGGAACAACCACCCCACTAGCTCTGCTACACACCTTCAACAGAGGTCTGGAAGGAAGATTCAGAGGGGTGCCTGTAAAAAGACTTATCCTACTGTACAAAGGTAACATTTACATTCATTGCACTACCACTTTTGCCTCTCACCTCAACCATCAATTGCAGAGCTCTCAAAAGGTTGCTCAGGAGGGAATGTGGTCCTTGGGCTGGAAAATGTTCCCCATTTCTGCTATGCTCCCCCAGCTATGCTTAGAGGGAGTAGGGTCAAAAGCAACACTTCATATTAGATCACAAAATAGAACCATATTCATTTAGTCTGACTTGATTTCATTTCCAAGCAAGGAGGAACATGGCCAAGGACTCAGGATATTTGAATACTTTAATTGCTTCTACTTGATAAAATGAGGGTCATTTTTTTTTTTTTTTTTGCAAGCTTGTCTTGTTTAACTATCATTTCTATGCTATAAATGGTTCTAGTTGCTTCTTTTAAAGCCTTCACATACCTGTGGTTTATTTACTTTGGCTTTATTTTATGTCTGGATTTGTCTGACAAAGATAAATAAGTGTATATATATTATGTATAATATCATCAGATCTTGTCTGAAAACATTGCAGTTTGCAGAATCACTTAATTTTTTAAAAAAATTAATAAAACTATTCTTAAAAATTTGTTCTCTCATTCTTGCCTTTACTCTCCCATTCTGAAAAAGTGTTGAAGGATACCTTCCTCAAAAACATCAGACCTTCATTTCCCCTGTGAACTTCACCTTCATAATATGAAGTTATACAAGATAAGCAAAGAGAACTTTGTACTTCTTTGTACATTAACAAACATTGCTGCTTATTTACAGTTTTTCCCTGGAGAAAACCTACAGTTCCTTCCATATCCCTCCTCTGAGTTTCAAATATACAAGGCAAAGAGGAAATGTAAGTCCTTAAGACAGGTTTCTTGGGACTGACATATATAGCTAACTTATAAGTTAAGTAGTGGAGCTTTCCCAGGAGGAGTGGACCTCTTCAGACTCAATGTCTGTGAGAACATCAGGCTGATCCTTTCCCCTTTTACACTGAAATATTTAACGCCAACCCCTACAGATGGCTGAACACATTAAAGTACTCTGTATTCTGAAGACAAGGATATATTCAGTACTTAACTTTTCTGAATGTACAAACTGACCTTGGAAACAGCCTAAAAATCTTCAAATCACCAAAACACAAGTGAAGTGAAAATTACTCCGATGCTCTGGTGTACGCCATACCTGTGGGATTTTGTAGATGCACAGGATGTCTGCCATGTGGAGACAAACTTCAGAGGTGGGCCCCCCAATGACAGCTACTGGGTTGTTGACATTATCACATTTGTAGTTAGGGATGAATCTGCCCTGGGTGGAGAAGACCTCCAGTGAGGCCTGATAGGTCCATCTTGGATTGAAATAACTATTGTAGATATGGAAGCCCAGGGTGAGATTAGGCAAAATCATGGGATTTTCATTGATCTCCTCTACAGCAAATATCAGTGTCAGGACATGCTGGTAGATCTGTAGCATGACCCTGAAATGAGAGGATTGGAGGATTCACAAATTGTTTCCATCCCAAGGATGAAGAAATGTTGTCATGCAGAGTTTGCCTTTTCAGTCACCCAATACTATTTTGAGAGAAGTTGGTAAGTACTAGGATGCAAATTTCTCATTGGAAGTTTTTTCGCATATTTGGGAGATTTGAATTTCTTAGTGTTGGTTTTCAGAATGGCATCCAGGATTTGACATTGTCTCATTTCTAAAAACATATACATGCCGACAAATTGCACCTTATAAAATGAGAGTGAACAAAATCCCTGAACAATCAAAAATAGTTAAAAACGGACCATTTTTATCCTTAACTCACCTTCCATTTAAGAACTGTGGTCTAGTTTTGATGGCTACAGTAATGAACTTTGCTCTATCTTATTTCTTTGTAATCCACTTAGAGGGTCTATTCTCTATATATAATTCTTCTGTGATGTTAGGATGGAGGGTGCCATTAAAATCAAAATACAAAATTTAGTTGAGCTTCCCAAGAATATAGGAAGCTCTGGGGAGATTAATTGGGAATTCATGTCCTTATTTTTATTGGGGGAGGAGTTAAACATCATGAGAGAACATGGGCTAATGTTCTTAGAAAAGAAATTGAGTTTTATGACTCAATAATTTAGCTAGTTTACTAGTAAGGGTAGCATTCACCCTTTTTAATTAATTGTGCTTCCAAATATCAATGATCATTTTGGACTGTGGCAATTTATAATCTGTAGAAGCTGGTTGTTGGATAGCAAACTATTTTTAAGGCAAATTTTAATGTGTTGAATACAAATTATTTCAATATTTTGTGTCCAAGACAATCAGAGGCAAGTGGAAGGTAAGATCACCACCGGAGGTCCCTGCAACACCATTAGTTGAATCACTCCTTTGATGGTAATCCCAGTTTTTAGGGGCTCTAACCTAAGATCCATCTTTTCCAGAGCTCAGTCACATAGTGGCCAACCAGATACTCATGGAAGGCCCACAAAACTCCATGGGATTCATAGGACAGGCTATTTAATATATCAGGCAAACCAAGCTTTGGAGAGCCATAGTCCCATTTGCAAACTTGAAACACATACCAAACACATAGGGCAACCTATGCTATCAGTTATAATGCAAGACGTCTTTCAAGATTAATTTCAGTGGAGCAAGGGGGGAACCCTGTGGGCACCAGGGAAGATCTCTGGGGGTGCATGCATATCCCCCAGGTGCCACGTTGGTGATTCGTATAATGGAAAGTTTGAAAATCTTACAAAGTTCCATCAAAAAGGTCCATTGAGGGACATTCTATGAACGTTATTGGTTTGGAAAACATGTACATCATAGACACGATGCCAGCAATGGTGAGATCTCCTGGATGGTGGAACTTATGAAGAATAGGAAGAGGGTCACTGGTGCCACATTTGACATCTGGAATCTTGCACACTACCTGAGGCAAAAACACTAGTACTAATACTACAGATGCCACTAACTTGCAAGAAAAAAATTCTTCTCCACACCCATTCATACTCACTATCTTCAAGCATGGCTTGAATGGGTCGATGCACAGCTCAAACTGCACAATATAAAGTGTCAATGATCAAACTGACAAGAGCCCTGACTCTCTCTAGCCCCAGCATGGAATGATACAAGGTTTATTAATAACATACCTCCTTCTGTGCATGGTTTTGCTGGTGATTAGTACTGAAGCTCCCTTGGGACTTTGTGGAAAAGTAGAAGTCATCATGTTTAATTTGATAGTTAGGAAGAACAATAATTGCCTATTTAGAATCACAGATTCTATGAGACATTGAGGACAACATGTTTATCTGATCTCAGCAGGTCTTCTGTGGTCTTCATCACATGGACAGCAAGAGAGGCATCAGCTTGTAATAACCAAGAGCAACTGAAAAGCCCCCCAGAAACAAGTGAGCCTGGGATAAGACTAATCAACCACAAATGACTTGTTTGCAAAGTCTACATAAAAGGTCTCATATTCAGAAGGTTTTTAAAGAAAGAAATACTTTTGGAAATCCAGGTGAAAACTTCAGTGGCCATTGAGTAACCAGTATGGTTAGATAAGAGTTGAACATATTAGGAAGAAACGCACAGAGTTGTATTCAAAGTTAGTAATGCTTAGAACAGACACATTTACATTAATGGAATAACTAATTTAGGTACATGAATTCAATGCGTCTACTCTGAGTATGACTAATGTTGGATACAACCCATAGTAGCAGGCACCAGTAACATGAAGTAAATTCACTAGATTTGCAGTCTGGAGAATGATCAAGATGTGCATCGACTGAGCATACCAATAGATCCACCATCCTGCTGAATCACGCAACGAGAGCATTAATATCGAACATCATGGCTGCTGTCCAGAGAATAGCATGTAGATACAACATAACTGTCAGCAGAGATAGCCAGTTTTGGATTTAGGAAGACCTTGATCTTTATGCAGTGGCTACTGGCAGGTGATCAAAAGTAGAGGGATTGTGCAGCTTCTGAGAAGAAATGAAAACCAATAGAGACAACAGATACACATGTGCAATGGAGCTCACAGACAAATTTCAGTGCGGTGGCTGTAATCTCCAGACTGCTTGTGATATGGATGTTAAATGGACTGATTTGTTCTCTAGCACATCTCAGTTCTGTTACGTCCTGCTCACTCTCACAGCTAGAGATGCAGAAGCCTATACTTGTATAGGTTTCAAAAGAGTGAGCAAAAGAAAAACACCTTAAAAATGAGACCTTAAGGAGAGGGAAATAGTATAAAATAGATTTACAAGATCTGTATTTTTATGTGGCATTAAAAGCTACCACCTGACTCACTTTTTTATACCTACAATACTTCAAAATCGAAATGTGAACCATAGACACATAGAACTGTTGGAAGGGGCCCTGAGGATCATCTAATCCAACCCCCTACAAGAGAGGAATATGCAGCTGTTCCATGTGGGGGTCATTCCTGCAACCTTGGCATTATCAGTGCCACACTCTAACCAACTGAGCTATCCAGGTCCACAGTCACGCAGTTAACTAGAATATGGAAAAAGTCATCCAAGCACCTGACCGATTTATATACTTGTTGCTTTGGTAGCCCACCTTTCCTCCCAGGAATTCCAGGTAGCATATGTGTTCTGTGTACCTTCCCCATGTTTTATTCTCACAACCAGGGTTTTTTTTTTACAGCTGGAACTCAGTTCCGGCACCTCTCATGTGGGTGCCATTGCTATTATAAGTTATTGAACCAATTACAGTTGCTGAAAGGCACTTCTAGCCTCTGACACTACCTAAGACTTCAGGAAAGTGCAAATTAAGTGCACTGGGCTTTCAGCGTAAACCAAATCAAATTCCGCACTCTCCCTAGAAAGAATATCACGGACCCAATCAGTTTGTATCATAGAAGCAGAGAGAGAGAAAACACTTCAGTGTGTATATACATTTATTCCTGATTGCAGAGTTCAACAAATGCAAACATATGGGGGAGAAAATAATTACTGTATTAAAATGACAGAAGATCTTTCAGCACTGCAGTTTCCTCAATTTTATTCTCTTGCCACAGAGGTCTCCTTGTTAAATACTCATCTATTTAGCACAACACATTTTCAATGTGGCCACAACTCATGCAGCAGCAATGCAGACATCCTTTAAAGTTAAAATGTGATGTGATGACTCCCAAATAAATTCACTCAAACATGTTTCTTGCAGCTATGTGAAGTTCCTCTGTTTCCTCCTGACCAAGGGATGAGGGCCACAGAATATTAGATGCCTCAATGCTTTATTCTTCTCAGCTGCTGCTTGCTGTTCAGTTCAGGCCTAAGCACAATAATGTAGCATTTTGGGAAGAATATACACCCCAGTAAGCCAGCACTGGAAGCTAAGATGGAGAAGATCTCCACAGCCACCATGTATTTCCCTTTTGTGCTCAGATAGGTGGGAACAAAGGACAGCCAAACACTACAAAAGACCAGCATGCTGAAGGTGATGAATTTGGCTTCATTAAAACTGTCAGGCAACTTCCTGGCTAAGAAAGCTACAGTGAAGCTGACAATAGCTAGTACGCCCATGTAGCCTAAGACACAGTAGAACATGGTGACTGAGCCATCATTACATTCCAGAAGGATTTCTTTAGTCATTGAGTGCATGTCTAAATCTGGGAATGGGGGAGAAGTTGTCAGCCACAAACCACAAAGAGTGGCTTGAATAAAAGAGCAGGAACAAACAATGGAGAGAGTTTGTTTTTTCCCCACCCATTTCCTCGTGGGTTTTGTGACCGTGAAAGCAAGAACCACGATGGTTGTCTTGGCCAGCACGCAAGAAACTGCCACTGAAAAGATGATGCCAAAAGCAGTTTGTCGAAGGAGACAGGTCACCTTGTCAGGCTGGCCGATGAAGAGCAGTGAGCAAAGGAAGGAGAGGGAGATGGAAAGGAGGAGGGAGAATGTGAGGCTCCGGTTATTGGCTTTGACGATGGGAGTGTCCCGTTGCTTAATGAAGATGCAAAGCACCAAAGCTGTGATGAAGGAAAACGAAAGAGCCAAAGTGGCCAGACTGATCCCCAAAGGCTCTGTATAAGACAAGAAACTGATGCATTTTGGAATGCATGAATCCTGTTCTAGGTTTGGATAATGATCTTGTGGACATGGAAAGCAGTCATCCATGTCTGAAAAAGAAAAGTTTGGTTTCTGTACATGACAGCGTTATGTGCATTGCACTAAAATTATCAATCCCAGCATTACAACAATATGAATGAGACTTTACAGGTTCTAATCTGGCAAAGAATTAAGTGGTCTCCTCATGCAATTTGTAAGATACCAAACTATGGGGTGTTCCATGGGCCACCTGGGTCTTTATGCCCACCTCCATTTTAGAAGCTGAGTCCTATGACCGAGGGTGGCTTCTCTTCAAAGATATTATCAGTTAGAAGTATGCAGAATATTTCTATTTGCCTTTCTGTTTTAGCTTATACACTTTCAGCCGTCATTCTCTTCCTTTCCATTTCTGTTATCATCTCTCTCTTTCTTAGGTGGAAAAAAACACCTCCTGAAAGTACAGGATACCCTTCCACTCCCTCTCTTATCCTGTTTTCATTCCACTTCTCCCAACATGTCAGTTTGCATTCCAACAGCACTTAGCATATTCTGTCCTTATTGGTCTTGTCTGGGAGGTTGCCTGTGCAGGTATTTTTTAAGGGATTTTGAAGTTCTGAAAAATGTAGCATTCCCAAAGCAGACTTTTCTATCTCCATTTTGTGTGTGGTTCATGTCCTTGCCCCCCACCCCCAACATAATGATTGGCACATGTGGGGCTGTGAATCCTATTTTTATCTACATAATGACAAATGTAAGGTGCTGCCCTCATATCGTTAACCAGGCAGAGGGCTTTCTCGATAGTGGCGCCCGCCCTGTGGAATGTCCTCCCATCAGATGTCAAGGAAATAAATGACTATCTGACTTTCAGAAGACACCTCAAAGCAACCCTGTTAGCGAAGTTTTTAATGTTTGATGTTTTATCGTGTTTTTAATATTCTGTTGGGAGCTGCACAGAGTGGCTTGGGGAACCCAGCCAGATGGGTGAGGTAGAAAACAATCAATCTATTATTATATTATTATTATTATTATTATTATTATTATTATTATTATTAACCACAGGTGGTTAGACCGGATGACCCTTCTAACTCTTTGATTCCAACCATCCTTAAATTCTACATAACCTTTCCAATTGATGGCTTGTGACCCCATTAGTGTCCATAGACTCTGGGCATGACTTCCTTACCTGTTTGGTTGGAAATCTTCCCTTCTGGACATGGAAGGCAATCATAGCAGCAAAATGGCATCCCTTCCTTCTTTGCCTTACGATAACCCAAGGGGCAATTGTCATTACAAAGAGAAAGAGGCTGTGCCTGTCCACAGATGAAAGAGGAGGATGTTTACTAGATGGTGAAATTCTGCAGTGTTACAGTGTCTACCATGTATGCTTCAACTGAAATCCCTTGGGGTCCCTCCCAATGATAAAATTCTATGATTCTATCTCATGCAGGACAGCCAATCACTGTCAGAGAAGAGAGAGCCATGCTTAAAATAATTTTCCCCTTATACTTTACAGTGATACCAGTCCTGTTTGGTTTGTCGTTTCTGTGATATTTCACTTGTCCAAGCTATTCTAGTACATTCCAGGTGCTGGGTGAGTATGGAAAAAGAGGGGGGGAAATGAATATTGATGAGCCCCAGCCACTCTGGGGAATCTTGGGCCAGACAGCCTCACCTCCTCACCCATGAAAGGCGAACCATCTTTGGGGTTGGAGATTTGGCCAGTCTTCTCTAAGCACATATTTCAATGTGAGGGTCATGAGGAACAACTCTTATAGGGCTCAGAGTGTGGTTGGGTTATTCCTATGGGGTATGATGGGGGCTGTGTATCTATTGCCTCATGCCAGGTGGTTAACACTCACTTTGGAGGTGAGGTTGAGGCAGTTTAATAAAATCAGATCTTCAATGCCTTTGACTCTTTATTAAATGTGTAAACATTATTGAACTCCAACATTTATATCTCATCTCGTTATCCATGTGGAAATGTGTTGAGTTTATGTTAGGTTTCCAAAATAGCAATAAATCTGGAATTTAGAATGCAGAGGCTTCATAGAACCTTTTCTACTACTGGTAATACTTATCCATAGGATAAAAAATGGGAACTCTATGCACCTTCTCATATTTTGGAACACATTGAAATGCGGGTTACTATAATTTCTTGTCCCTCCGATGAAATTGGTTGTTTTTGCTTGGTTATAGTTTGCTTATAATTTTAAGCCTATTTTTATTCATTTTTTGTGTTTATACTTCTACATTTCTCAGTGTTGTTTAGAAGTATGTTCAATGTATTCCTTGTAGTTTAATTCTTGATTACAACCTTTTAGGACAAATGTCTACAAATTCTTTAAATATTAAAGTTTTCCAAGGAGAATATTTTATTTGATGAAAAGAAGGGTTTGGATGGGTGACATCACCCAACTGACACAGCAAAGAAGACCTCTGCACCCATGTCCCCATGTGTACACTAAAGCTATAGATGAGCAGAGCTATGCCAGTATCTGAACTGTTGAAAATTGAAGATGGGACTAATGAATAACCCCCAATACATGAATGGACCTTACCTGGTTAAACCTGTTGGGCCACACAATGGCTTCCTCAGAAATAGTGAGCGCTTCTTCTTGAGGAGCCATGGGGTCTATGCTTCCAACTTTGACTCTGCAGAAAGACTGGTTTGGGAACGTGAGCCAATTCATAATATCAAATCCAGCCTCTATCTCACCATTTTCATTGAAAGATACTTTTCCTCCAGCACTAGTATTAAATGAGATGCTTCTTACAAAGTGGTTGAGCTTAAATTGGCAAGGAAAGAAATAGCAATTCATGAGGAAATCATGGGGATTTCAATGAATCTATCTAACGAAAAGTTTGCCCTAAGAATTATTAAAACTGGATCCAACCAAATTCAAATTTACATTAAGATTTAGAAACAGAAAATTTGTCAACTAGACATGCATAGAATGATTCCTGCCCTCTGCCCATCAGCAGAAGGAATAGACAGGAACAGATTGATCCATGGTCTCTAAACCAACCCTTATGAGGAACGGTTGAAGGAGCTAGCCATGTCTAGCCTGGAAAAGAGACTGGGAGCAGATATGATAGTCATCTTCAAATAATTGAAGGATTGTCACATGGGAGATGCAGCAAGCTTGCTTTCTCCTGCCTGATTGAGGGAGTTGCCCCAGATTGAGAGAGTTGGGGATGTTTAGCCTGGAAAAGAGGAGACTGATGGCCATCTTCAAGTATCTTAAGGGCTGTCTAATGGAAAATGGAGCAAGGTTGTTTTCTCCTTTTCTGGAGGGTAGGACCTAAACCAATGAATACAAGGTACATGAAAGGAGATTCTGACTAAACATCAGGGAGAACTTTCTCACAGCAAGGGCTGTTCGGTTGTGGAATGGTCTCCCTTGGGAAGCTGTGGACTCTCCTTCCTTGGAGATTTTTAAGCAGAGGTTGGATAGCCATCTGTCATGGATGCTTTAGCCGAGATTCCTGGGTGTTAGACTTGATGACTCTTCAGGTCTCTACCAACTCTATAATTCTATGCTCTTACGTTCCTACATTCTTAGTGTGCTCAGAACATTACCTTCCACAGCTGTTGACTCAGAATCTTCATTCTTCCTTCTTCCACCATTGCTCTGTGCTTGAACCTTGATGAATGCATGGCATGCAATGCATGTGCCACAGCAAAGACAGCAGTGTAAACACTGTAGCTGTGGCCTGTCATGCTCATTTCAAAAACAGAGGCAGGCAGAGTCTCCAGTTTCTCCCTTCCAGTGCAGATTTTTCCATTGTCTATGTCTATCATGGGATTGAGGAAAGAACATTCAAATGCATCTCCCCAAAACTCTCTGATAAAGGCATATTTGTTTCCTGAAGAAGGTTTTATCATCTGAAGAAATTTCTGGAATCCTATTATCTCCTTAGAGTGAACGGCAACGGAGATAGCACCGTGAAGGAAATCTATGTCCCAATTTCTTTGAAAGGAAACTGATGTGAAACCCATCTGGGATGTCATAATCCAGATTTTACCTTTGTCATTTGTTGATCTACCCCAGCCAGTGTAGACGGGCAGCATTCTCAGACTTAACATGGTATCAATTTCACCATGAACGATCATTGCATTAACGGTGCTATTCCTGATAACATTGCATGTTTTAATCAACTCATCAATTTTCTTATCAAAGTCACTAGAGTGAGTAAATTGAGGCATTGATATCATGAAATCAAAGCAGATGTCTCTCTGAGCAAACATGGGAACCACTGTATGTATGAATTTCTCTCCGTTGTCATCATGTGCAGATACCACCCCAATCCACGTCCACCTGAAATGAAGCAGTAACTGAAGAATCCCTTTATATTGATGATCCACATCTGGAAACATCTGGTGGTAGAGGACAGTCTGACTTTTCTTATTTATCACTGGAGCAACACCATAGATGAACTAAATAATATGGGGGGGGGGGAATTAAGGTTAGGAAGATGATATAGAAAACACAATTGCACCAGAGGAAACATATATGGCAGCTTCTCCAGAATGGAGGACAAAATAGATGCCCTCATGGAACAGCACAGTGGAGTATTCAGTCAGTTTCACTGGCATATCTCACATGATATCAGTGTAATTCAGGAGTAGATGCCTTGCTGCTCAGGAGGTGTTTTGGACTCCAGTTCCCTTAAGCCCTAACCAACATGGCCAATGGTCAGAGACTGTGAGAATTGTAGTCCACAATTTTTAGAGGGTAAACATTTTGGCTGACCCTGATCTAATGAATGTGTTTGTTTTAAGGAAACACGGCCTTCTGAATTTAAAAATAACTGATCTTAGTTAACTTACCGTAAATGTTTCTTTCTTTTTTTAAAAAACAAATTATTCAAAAGTTACAATACAGTTACAATACCATTCAATTCCAAGGAATATATCCCCTCCACAGAAACCTCTGTGATGATGGTGGCTTTAAAATATCCTGTTCTTCTTCAATAAAATAGAAAAAAGGAGACCAGATCATGTTAAAGGTATCTTTTTTGGAGCTGCCTTTGATTAGTTGCCGATGGTATGTTAAATGTTTCTGACATATAGCATAAGTAATACACAGAGGTGAGCCTTTGTCTGACTTAATTGGCTATCACCCATAACCTACATGTATTTCATAAGTGGAAGACACCACATTGGCTAATCCTATAGCAGGTCTTATAGCGAGGTGGACAGAAAGTACATTGGGATCTAATGGCAGATCTTGCAGAAAAGACTAGATACTGGTATGCTAGCGCAATATTTTCCTATCTATTTGGGATATCAATTCCTATCTATTTGGAATATCTATTTGGAATTTGGAATCAATTCCTATCTATCAATTCCTATGAGAGCCAGTGTGGTGTAGTGGTTAAGAGCGGTGTACTCGTAATCTGGTGAACCAGGTTCGCGTCTCCGCTCCTTCACATGCAGCTGCTGGGTGACCTTGGGCTAGTCACGCTTCTCTGAAGTCTCTCAGCCTCACTCACCTCACAGAGTGTTTGTTGTGGGGGAGGAAGGGAAAGGAGAATGTTAGCCGCTTTGAGACTCCTTTGGGTAGTGATAAAGCGGGATATCAAATCCAAACTCTTCTTCTTCTTCAACAACCCCCCAAATGCCCCCAACCACTGTATTCTCTCAATAAAGGCTCACGCCTTAATACATTTAAAGGGACAACCTGTCAAATCCTCCACTGTTAAATATGGTATTTTGGAATCATTCCTATCTTCAATGTACAAATCAATATCTGAAACCAAGGGATGTGGCTGATGCTCTCATAAACTCTTCAGCTCCACACACAGGTATTACCTGTGGAATCTTGTAGATGCACAGGGTGTCCACCATGTGGAGGCACACTACAGAGGTGGGCCCTCCAATGACAGCTACTGGACTGTTGACATTATCACATTTGTAGTTAGGGATGAATCTGCCCTGGGTGGAGAAGACCTCCAGTGCGGCCTGATAGGTCCATCTCGGATTGAAATAGTTATTGTAGATATGGAAGCCCAGGGTGAGATTAGGCAAAATCTTGGGATTTTCATTGATCTCCTCTACAGCAAATATCAGTGCCAGGACATGCTGGTAGATCTGTATCATGAACCTGAAACGAGAGTTTTATGTTGTGTCACAGTGCGTTTCCTTCAGAATTGGAGGATTCACAAATTGTTTCCATCCCAAGAATGAAGAAACGTTTTCATGCAGTTGACCTTTTGTCACATGGGCTCAGTCACCCAATACTATTTTGAGAGAAGTTGGTAAGTACTAGGGTGCAAATTTCTCATAGGAAGTTTTTTCACATATTTGGGAGATTTGAATTTCTTAGCGTTGGTTTTCAGAATGGCACTGGCACATCCAGAATTTGACATTGTCTCATTTCTAAAAACGTATACATGCACACCAATTGCACCTTATAAAATGAGAGTGAGCAGAATCCCTGAACTATCAGAAATAGTTAAAAATGGACCATTTTTATCCATGCATACCTCACCTTCAATTTAAGAACAGTGGCCTAGTTTTGATGGCTACAATAGTGAACTTTGCTCTATCTTATTTCCTTGTAAACCACTTAGAAGTTCTATTTCTACATCTGTATATAATTTTTCTGTGATGTTAGGGTTGGAGGTTGGCATTAAAAACAAAATACAAAATTTAGCTAAGTTTTGATAGAATAGAGAAAGTTCTGGGGAGATTAATTGGGAATTCATGTCCTTATTTTTATTGGGGGAGGGGTTAAACATCATGAGAGAACATGGGCTAATGTTTCATCTGAGCTGCTTCTCCTTGGAAAATAATATGAGTTTTATGACTCAATAATTTAGCTAGTTTACTAGTAAGGGTAGCATCTCCCCTTTTTAAATATTTGTGCTTCCAAATATCAATGATCATTTTGGACTGTGGCAATTTATAATGTGTAGAAGCTGGTTGTTGGATAGCAAACTATATTTAAGGCAAATTTTAATGTGTTGAATACAAATTATTTCAATATTTTGTGTCCAAGACAATCAGAGGCAAGTGGAAGGTAAGATCACCACCGGAGGTCCCTGCAACACCATTAGTTGAATCACTCCTTTGATGGTAATCCCAGTTTGTAGGGGCTCTAACCTAAGATCCATCTTTTCCAGAGCTCAGTCACATAGTGGCCAACCAGATACTCATGGAAACCCCACAAACCTCCATGGGATTCATAGGACAGGCTATTTAATATATCAGGCAACACAAGCTTTGGAGAGCCATAGTCCCATTTGCAAACTTGAAACACACACCAAACACATAGGGCAACCTATTCTATCAGCTATAATACAAGACATCTTTCAAGATTAATTTCAGTGGAGCAAGAGGGGAACCCTGTGGGCACCAGGGAAGATCTCTGGGGGTGCATGCATACCCCACAGGTGCCACGTTGGTGATCCATATAATGGAAAGTTAAAAAAATCTTACAAAGTTCCATCAAAGAGGTCCATTGAGGGACATTCTATGAACGTTATTGGAGTGGAAAACATGTACATCATAGACACGATGCCAGCAATGGTGAGATCTCCTGGATGGTGGGACTTATGAAGAATAGGAAGAGAGTCACTGATGCCACATTTGACATCTGGAATCTTGCACACTACCTGAGGCAAAAACACTAGTACTAATACTACAGATGCCACTAACTTGCAAGAAAAAAATTCTTCTCCACACCCATTCATACTCATTGTCTTCAAGCATGGCTTGAATGGACACACAGTTGGTGTATGCACAGCTCAAACTGCACAAGATAAAGTATCAATGATCAAACTGACAAGAGCCCTGACTGTCTCTAGCCCCAGCATGGAATGATACAAGGTTTATTAACAACATACTTCCTTCTTCTGTGCGTGGTTTTGCTGGTGATTAGTACTGAAGCTCCTTTGGGACTTTGTGGAAAAGTAGGAGTCATCATGTTTAATTTGATAGTTAGGAAGAACAATAATTGCCTATTTAGAATCACAGATTCTGTGAGACATTGAGGACAACATGTTTATCTGATCTCAGCAGGTCTTCTGTGGTCTTCATCACATGGACAGCAAGAGAGGCATCAGCTTGTAATAACTAAGAGCAACTGAAAAGCCCCCCAGAAAACAAGTGAGCCTGGAATAAGACTAATCAATCACAAATGACTTGTTTTCAAAGTCTACATAAAAGGTCTCATATTTAGAAGGTTTTAAAGAAAGAAATGCTTTTGGAAATCCAGGTGAAAACTTCAGTGGCCATTGAGTAAACAGTATGGTTAGATAAGAGTTAAATATCCTAGTAAGAAACACACAGGGTTGCATCCAAAGTTAGTAATGCTTAGAGCAGACCCATTTAAATTAATGCAATAGCTAATTTAGGTCCATGAATTCAATGGGTCTACTTTAGTATGACTAATGTTGGATACAACCCATAGTAGCAGGCACCAGTAACATGTAGTCAATTCACTAGATTTGCAGTCTGGAGAATGATCAAGATGTGCATCTACTGAGCATACCGATAGATCCACCATCCTGCTGAATCACGCAACGAGAGCATTAATTGTTGGCTTTGACTATGGGAGTGTCCTGGTGCTTAATGAAGGTGCAAAGCACCAAAGCTGTGATGAAGGAAAACGAAAGAGCCAAAGTGGCCAGACTGATCCCCAAAGGCTCTGTATAAGACAAGAAACTGATGCATTTTGGAATGCACAAATCCTGTTCTAGGTTTGGATAATGATCTTGTGGACATGGAAAGCAGTTGTCCATATCTGAAAAAGAAACGTTTGGTTTCTGTACATGGCAGCGTTATGTGCATTGCACTAAAATTATCAAGACCAGCATTACAACAATATGAATGAGACTTTACAGTATTAGTATTAGTATTAGTATTAGTATTAGTATTAGTATTAACCACAAGTGGTTAGACTGGATGGCTCTTGGGAGTTGAGTTTGGGAGCAGGAAAGAGGATGCTCAGCATTGTGCCCTAATACAGTATTGTGCTCCCTAACTGGGGCTGGCTGTCCTAGGTATTTGGGAGAGAGCTATTGCTATTCAAGACACTATTTTATCTGGACCTGACTGTCAGGGGAGAAAACCCAGAATTAAATATAAACTACTAACGGATTCCAAAGAAAGAGGGGGATTCTCTCTGCCAGATTAAAAAAATTATTTTGAAGCTGCTGCACTTTGTTGGATTAAAGACTGGATTAAAGAAGATACAGACTTAGTAGACTTGGAGGGATTCGATAATGTGTTTGGTTGGCATGCATATTTGTGGTATGATAAGGTAAAAGCCCATAAAGCATTTAAAAAGCATATAATTAGGAAATCATTGTATAATGTTTGGATAAAATACAAAGACCTTTTAGAAAGAAAGATGCCCGGATGGCTTTCACCAATGGAGGCAAAGGCCCAGAAAAAATTAAATATGGATACCAAATGGTTGAGATATTATGATTTATGAATAGAGGAGGAGGAAGGTTATAAATTAAAACCATTTGAGCAAATTAAAGATAAGCTAAATTGGCTACATTACCACCAGATTAATGAATTGTATAAATTGGATAAGAGAAATGGTTTTGCCTTGGAAAAATCTAAGTTGGAGACGGAGTTGTTGGATATTGAAGGTAAAAAATTATCTAAAATGTACAAGCTTTTGCTGGAGTGGCGTACGAAAGATGAACAAGTTAAATCTGTGATGATAGATTGGGCAAGAGATTTAGGACATAATATAATGTTTGAAGACTGGGAAAGATTGTGGAAGAAAGGGGTCAAGTTCACTGCATGTACTTTGTTAAAGGAAAATATTATGAAGATGATGTATAGATGGTATTTGACTCCTGTAAAATTAGCAAAGATGTATCACAATTGTGATAAGATATGTTGGAAATGTAAAGAGAAGGAAGGAACATTCTTTCATATGTGGTGGACCTGTCCCAAGGTGAAAGACTTCTGGGAAAAGATTTATAATGAATTGGAAAAAATGTTGAAATATACATTTATAAAGAAACCAGAGGCCTTTCTTCTTGGAATAACAGGTTTGGAAATGCCCAAGAAAGATGTTAAACTATTTTTGTATGCCACAACTGTGGCTCGTATTTTGTTAGCTAGAAAGTGGAAAACCCAAGAAATACCAACAGTAGAAGAATGGCAGATGAAGATGATGGACTTTTTGGAGCTAGCCAACCAAACCGGAAGAGTCCGATACCAGAAGGAGGAGGAATACCACGAGGAATGGAATAAATTTAATAATTATTTAGTTAAATGTGTTAAGCTAAACTAACCGGAAATAGCTTCCTGATATTTAATGGGCTTAGGATTGTATTTATGTTAACTGATAAAATAATGTGTTTAATACTATAAGGAGAAGATTTAAAGATGTTAATGTTCAATTTAAAGTGTATAAAAATGGGTTTTGGAAAACCGTTATAAGGATTTGCAATGAAATTCAACTAAGGGGAAATGAGGAAGTCGCTTTACAAAGTTAATAACTGTTATTTTTAATAAGGTTATGATTTATGTTTGTTATTTTGTTGTTTTGTGTTTTGTTTGTCGTTAATATTGTAAAAATCAATAAATTTTTGAAAATATATATATATATATCTCTGGACCTGACTGTCAGATTGCATTTCTTGGTACGGAAAGTATTGATCTGATGTGTAGAGATCTTTCCTATTCTAATTAATTCAAGAGGTTTCTGGGAGCTTCTCCGTGTGAAAGAAACAAGCAGAAGGTTCCTGATGTTTGGGTTATTCCTTCAGAGAAGTTGAGCACAGCTGGCTTAGACTGGTTCTAGATTCAGGTAGGTAGCCGTGTTGGTCTGATGCAGTCGAAATATACAGCCATATATATTCTGGTAGCACCTTAGAGACCAACTACGTTTGCTCTAGGTATAAGCTTTCGTGTGCATGCACGCTTCTTCAGATACTTGTTCTGTAATCTCTTCTGTCAACATAATGCTGACTATAATAAGAGACCAGAAGGAACCTGGGCTTCACTTTCTCTTTCTATCTCTTCAGGAATAGAAAAATTCCTTCCTGTAGCACCTTAAAGACCAACTAAGTTAGTTCTTGGTATAAGCTTTCGTGTGCAAGCACACTTCTTCAGATACACGAAAGCTTATACCAAGAACTAACTTAGTTGGTCTTTAAGGTGCTACAGGAAAGAATTTTTCTATTTCGACTATGGCAGACCAACACGGCTACCCATCTGTATCTCTTCAGGTGCAGTGTTCTGTATATAGGGTTGAGGTTTAGTCTTATTATAATTTATTGTAAATTTAAATTAAGTCTGCTGCAACTGGAATTCTTATGGACTGCCCCAAACCTGAAAGTATTGGATTTGTGACCATTATGCTCATTTGCCTTCAGAAGCAGTAAAGCTCTGCTGGATGGAATATTAATTGCCTCTGGTCTATTTTTTGGGAATCCTGCAATTTGTGTAAGTTTCCACTCCATGGGCCAGTTAACCCATTGCTATTTCTACACCCATCCAGACCTTCCTGAGCCCAAAACTTTTGCCTGATCCACAATGGAACAGAGAAGGTTCTTGTCAAGAGGGAGAAAACATGTTTTGTTCACTGCAGATGGTGCCATGAAGAGTGCAATGCTCCAGGGACTGTGAAACACATAATTATCTCAGTTCACTGTGATTCACTCTTCCTTTGGCAATATCCACATGGCATTTTGAAGTCCATAAAGAAAATTCAGAATCCTTTTAAAATGCAACCCCAGTGCCAATGAGAACTGTTCTACCTAGAGACCAGAGCTGGGGCAGCAATAGGTGCTAAAATAGTCTGACAGTGGATGGTGGTAATGAGCCTAGATAGAACATGGTGATTTAGAGTTAAGAGAAGAAGGTTTTCATCACAAAATGTTAGTGTTGTTCTTGTTGCTGCTATTCATAGTGTTCCCTCTGTTTTGGGTACCTGCTGCCTTGTATTGTGTGACTGACCCCATTCACGTCCAACACCAGTATTATCAGCCAGGGCACTTCATCATCGGTTGTATCACTTCACAGCTGCAAGCACCATCCTTCATGCCACTAAGCTTCAAGGAGAACCCACGGGAAATGCTTGTTGAGGAATATGTGTAAGAACATGATTTTTTTATATATCTCTGAAGTGAGGGGGAGCCCTAAGTTATAATAATCATCACAACCAGGTAACAGGGGCAACCGGGATGTTCAGAAAGCTGTCTACACAGAGGTGGAGGGTGCCGAATAGGACTTGTGGGGCTGAAGGGAGTGGGGGGTGAGAGTAGATAGAATCAGAGTAAATGACAAGCAGAACCACTCCCTGGACTGGCTGTAAGAAGAAAGGGGGAGAAAATGGATTCAATCACCTATTAAAGGCAACCCTATGTAATCCAAACCTTCTGAAACACAGGCATCCTTTGAAATTCATATTATTATTTTTCTTGTGAGAATGGAAATGCCATTGTGCTTAGCATCCACTGACAACCTTCTCTGCCATAAATATCTCTAATCCACTTTTGAAGCCATCCATGTCCATTACCATCACCAGCTCCATAGTTTATGTATGTGCTGTGTGAAGAAACATCTTCTTTTGAATTTCCAACATCTTCAAAAATTCAGACACATAAAATGTCCCCAAATTCTTGTCTGTTGAGATAGAGGATATTCCCCCACCTGCTGTCTCCATGCCAGATTCAAGACCTTCCAAGATCTTCAGTGCTTTTTACCTTTCCATGATAATAATGTATTTGATTTATCCTGTGTTCTACTTTTGAATTCTTACCTGATGCTCATCACAGTTTCAAATAGAAGCATATTCTTAAAAGTGGTAATTGAAACGTTTAGGGGCATGGCTTCTTAGGAAAGTGTGTATGTGTGTTAGAAATATTATTGAGTTTAATAAAACTTGACCTCCTTCATTCTTAAATAACTTGTGGAATATATAAAGCTATGTCCTTATGCATTTTTGCTTCCCATTCTGTTTTTGGTGGAACTTGTGATTTGTTTCCTATAGCGACCTTGACATAGTCTTGCTGCAACAATCTCAGTTCTCTTTGTTTTTGACTACCTTTAGGGTACTTCCCCCCCCCCCCCGCGGACTAAGTATACCTGTCTAGTGCGGATTGTGCTGCGCCAGATACTTCAGCAACAGCAGGTGAGTCCATCACATTCATCATCTTTCTCTTGTTTCAGCACAGTACCCAAATACTACCAGCATGTCCTTTCCTTAGTCTTTGCTGTGAAGGAGGTCAATCAGAACCCCAAGATTTTACCCAATATCACTTTGGGGTTCCAGATCTATGACAGTTACCTCAATGCAAGGATGACTTATCAGAATACTTTGAATCTTCTGTTTCGCCAGAAGAGGACTGTCCCCAACTACAAGTGTGGTGTTGAGAAGAACCTGATTGCTGTCATTGGGGGCCTTGGCCCTGAGACTTCTTTCCACATGGCCTCCATCTTGGGCCTTTATAAGATTCTCCAGGTAAGAAGAGTGTGGACGGAATTAAGATTACACAACTATGGCATATGATTCAGACTTAATGTATAATCTCAGGGCAAAATCATTGCAGGAGATCTTGGAGTCCTTACCATACCCCAGTTGCAAAGGTGGTTCTGACCTGTCAAATGAACTACGGGAATAGCCCAGGTCTCTGTCTCTCCTGTTGCTGCAGCCTGATGTACTTAACAATATGTTTGATTATTCAAAGATACCTGGTGATTTAAAAGAACCCTCTTCTCTACTCTAGGTCACCTATTCTTCGTTTAATCCGGTGGTGAGTGACAAAGACCACATTTCTTCCTCATATCAAATGGCCCCCAGTGAAGCACATCAGTACACTGGGATTGTCCAGCTTCTTCTGTTTTTCCAGTGGAAGTGGGTTGGAATCCTTGTCACAGATGATGATCAAGGTGAAACATTTGTGAAAAAGTTGACACACCAGCTGTCCCTAAATGACATGTGTATAGCTATCGCTGAAAGAATGCCCAACCCCAATGACTTTCTTGATCCTTCTCAGATGTTTAATGACTTTCAGAATAAGGCCAGGTCCCTAAGCGACACAAATGTAGTTGTATTTGTTGTAACTGCAGACACAAACACCAGGACATGTCTGCAGTGGTTGCTAATGGTAGGTGGGATGCTCAGTTTGAGGCCTATAAACAAGGTGTGGGTTTTCACCGCGGATTGGGATTTCTCTACGGAAACATTCCACAGAGATCTAGATATTCAAAACTTCCATGGTGCCTTATCCTTTGCCATTCATTCCAATGAGGCTGAGGGGTTCCACAATTTTCTCCTGAACCTCAATCCTCACTCTGATGCTGATGACTTTCTCAGGCTCTTCTGGGAACAAGCATTTGGTTGTGAGTTTCTAGATGTGGAATTGGGCCAAAGCTGCACAGGTGAAGAGAAATTGGAGAGTCTTCCTGGGATTTTTTTTGAAATGCAAATGACCAGCCAAAGCTACAGCATCTACAATGCTGTCTATGCTGTGGCACATGCTTTGCATGCCATGTGTGCATCCAGAAGAAAAAATGGAGAAATGGTGCTTCCAAAATATCGGGGACGTCATGAGCCACAACATTTCCAGGTAAGGTCTAGCATGGAAAACAGATCAATTCTCAATTGAATAGGCTATCATTCCATGGCTGGAGTCCCCCCCCCCCCCATTATAGGCAGCAGCCAGGAAATGCCAGACTAATTCTCTATCTTCTGCTAGTGCTTTTAAATAGTCAACTAGCATAAAGGTTCCTCTGGCAATTGTTGAAATCCATCTGTGTCGAGAAACAATGGAGTGTGTCTCCAGGGTTAAGTCAAACTGTGGCATTAGCAGCATCGCAGTCACCTCCACAGGGTGCAAGCCTGGGCAGTGTGTCTGGAGGTCCTGGGCTGCTCCATCAACAAGACTCACCCTTGACCTCACTGATACTGATTTCCAAAGGAAAGCAGAGCAATATGGCACCAACTTGGCTGCACAAAATTCTGGAAGGAGACATTCAAGGTGCCACCCAACCATCTTATTGACTCTACCCTGGATTTGTGTAGGGTTTACTCCTTGGCCTTTTCTTCTCCCAAATATATGCATCCTGTTTACGGTCTTTTTGTGTTCTATGATCTCCTTCAGCCTGTGGCAGCACTTTCTCAGTCTCTCATACATGAAGTTATGAGATAAATGGAAGTGTATGTCTGTCTGTGGGAATGTGAGAGTGTCAGTTTAAACTTCATAAACTTCTTTTTTATAGTAATTTGTGAAACTGGTGGTCGTACTGTCTTCTTTGGTAGATTCATCAAGACAGTAGCTTTGTGAAGGTGTCTCTGCTGTTCCCTTTCCAAAGTCCCAGGAAGGAAAGAAAATGGGGTTATGGTGGCAACAACTTGCCATTACTGGTGTTCTCCTTGAGAAACAAGTAAAAACCACATGGCTAAGGAATTTCCCTTCACTAGCCAGAGAAGTTTCAAGAAATACTGTGAGTTTATCCCAGCATGAGAAAACAGAATCTTTGTTGTGTGTTCTCTGAACCCACCTAATCTCCTGTTCCTCTGTAGCTTCAACCTTTCCTGAAGAATATCTTCTTTAACAACAGCGCTGGGGACACTGTGTTTTTTAATGAGAACCATGAGCTAGAAGGTGGATTTGATATCATCAACTGGGTGACTTTCCCCAATAAGTCCTTCTTAAGAGTGAAAGTTGGAGAAATGGATCCCCAAGCTCCACTGGGCAAAGATTTCTGCATTAATGAGAAGATCATTACATGGCACCAAAGTTTTAACCAGGTAGCACCCAATTGCAACTTCTATTGTCCATTGGGAAATATTTGTCAGATTTGTTTTATAATCATTTACAACCTGTTAGATGAGTTTGTGAACATGTCACTGTAGTGATTCTGGTTCCCAGGATTCAACACCATGCAGTTTCTCATCTTGACAAAAATATTCTAAAGGAAACATATATCAAGGGAAACATATATCAAGGGATCCATGGGCTTGCACATCTTCTTTCATTTATCCACTCACTAGCAGAAGTTCAGGGACATGGGTGGCGCTGTGGGTTAAACCACAGAGCCTATGACTTGCCGATCAGAAGGTTGGCGGTTTGAATCCCCATGATGGGATGAGCTCCCATTGCTCGGTCCCTGCTCCTGCCAACCTAGCAGTTTGAAAGCACATCAAAGTGCAAGTAGATAAATAGGTAACGCTCCAGCGGGAAGGTAAACGGTGTTTCCGTGCGCTGCTCTGGTTTGCCAGAAGCGGCTTAGTCATGCTGGCCACATGACCCGGAAGCTGTACGCCAGCTCCCTCAGCCAATAAAGCGAGATGAGTGCCGCAACCCCAGAATCATCTGCGACTGGACCTAATGGTCAGGGGTCCCTTTACCTTTACGTTTAACAGAAATTCAGGACATTTGTTTCTTGGCTTTAATATGCACAGATCTTGGTGATTGGCACCACTAACTTGCATCTGAAACAAACACCTTATGCCTTATTTCAGTAGAGCCCCCTGTTGTTGAAAAGTCAAAGAACAACTGAGAGCACAGCAGAATACATGCAATGCCTTCTTTTGCTTGGTTAGGTGGTTCCCCTGGCCTTGTGCAATGACCCCTGCCATCCAGGTTACAGCAGACAAAGGAAAGAAGGGGAACCATTTTGTTGCTATGATTGTGCTCCGTGTCCAGAAGGGAAGATTTCAAACCAGACAGGTAGGAAACAACATGTTCTGAATATCTGTGATGGAGTTGGCTATGTCAAAAGGGAGCTATGTACATCTCAGAAAGCATAATTCTCTGTTGTGGTTGCTGTGCAAGAAGGAGCTGACAAACACCCTGATTTATGAACAGCTAATAAACATCTATTCTGCTTACCTCCATGCCCATAAACGTCAGGGATTGCTACAACAGCTTACTTAATCACCAAAGTTTTAGCACTGTCAATTCAAGAGTACTGTGCTTTTTATAACCATACAGGTGTGTTGACTAGATTATATCAACAGTATAAGTCTTCTGTTGATGTTAAGCTGTCTTTCTGGGCAAACTTTTGCTTTGCTTTCTAGGAAATGCTTTCTATATCGTTCAAGGAAACTTCCTTTTTAAGGTCCCCTTCTACTGTGAAACATGGTTTTGGTAAATAATATTTCTCCATCCAGATTCCTTGAAAGGGTCTGAGCAGCCCAAGCTTGTGCCCAGAGTGGTCACTTGAGTGCTGCAAACACAGCAAAAAGAATGCAAGAGACACACCAAAACTTTAACCGTATGCATGTGTAAATACAGATAAACCCTTTGAGGGTTATGGAGCTTATGATTTAACAGTGTGTATAGGACTTTAGCTTCTGGATGTTTAGTCTGATTTAATTAACCACTGGAAAGAAACCTAAGTACTCAAAAAATAACTTAGAGAGCCAGTGTGGTGTAGTGGTTAAGAGCGGTGGACTCGTAATCTGGTGAACCGGGTTTGCTTTCCTGCTCCTCCACATGCAGCTGCTGGGTGACCTTGGGCCAGTCACACTTCTCTGAAGTCTCTCAGTCTCACTCACCTCACAGAGTGGTCGTTGTGGGGGAGGAAGGGAAAGAAGGGAAAGAAGATTGTTAGCCGCTTTGAGACTCCTTAGGGTAGTGATAAAGTGGGATATCAAATCCAAACTCTTCTTCGTCTTACCTTACCCTAAAGACAAAACAGGTAAATAGTCTAAAGGTTTCCTGGAAAATATAATGTTTCATATTTTGTATACTGTAAATTGCATTGAAACATAGGACAATAACATTCAAAGTTTCCTGATCCTTTACTATAAATAATTGTACCTCAGCAAGACCCAAAACTCTGTATCTGGAAGCCTGATTTATTTATTCCCCCTTCAAGATATCAGTGATTGCTTACTCTGCCAAGAAGATCAGTATCCTAACAAAGAGAAAACCCAATGCCTTCCCAAAAGAGAAAACTTCCTGTCTTATGGAGAAACTTTTGGCATCAGCTTGGCTGTTTTGGCTCTGGCTCTTTCTGCAACCACAGCCTTGGTGCTTGGAATCATCATCAAAAACCGGAACACTCCCATTGTCAAAGCCAACAACCGGAATCTCACCTACACGCTGCTCGTCTCTCTCCTGCTCTGCTTCCTCTGCTCTTTGCTTTTCATTGGCCAGCCTCAGACATGGACCTGCACTCTGAGACAAACTGCTTTCGGGATCATCTTCTCAGTAGCCGTTTCTTCGGTCTTGGCCAAAACCCTCACTGTGGTTCTGGCTTTCGTGGCCACCAAGCCAGGATCCAAGATGAGGAAATGGGTGGGGAAAAGATTTTCCATCTCTATCGTTCTTGGCTGCTCCTTTATCCAAACAAGCATTTGTATAGTCTGGCTATGTAGCGACCCTCCTTTCCCAGATCTGGACATGCACTCTCTGCTGGACCAAATAATCGTGGAATGCAATGAAGGCTCGGCCAACATGTTCTACTATGTTCTTGGTTACATGGGGCTGCTGGCTCTTGTCAGCTTCATTGTGGCTTTCTTTGCTCGGAAGCTGCCGGACGTTTTCAACGAAGCCAAATTCATCACTTTCAGCATGTTGGTGTTTTGCAGTGTTTGGGTGTCTTTTGTTCCAACCTATCTAAGCACTAAAGGGAAAAACCTGGTGGCTGTGGAGATCTTCTCCATCTTGGCCTCCAGTGCTGGGATACTGAGCTGTATCTTTTCCCCTAAATGTTACATAATTATCTTGAGACCTGAACTGAACAATAAGGAGCAGCTAAAAAGAAAGTAAAAATTTAACATTTGATTATATTTCCCTAGCAAAATCTAAAATGGATTAGTAGGCTGGAATTTTCATCCCAAAATGCATATGCTTGTTTTGCTTATTTTATTAAATGTTGACTAATGTTATAGTTTTGATAACGACCTACCTGCTGTCTACGAAAGAAAGAATTACATCCATCATGAGCTGTTCAGCACACACTTTTTCTTCAAGGCATACCAGGTCTTCCATCATAAACAGATCTAGTTATTCAGCCCTAACGCCTTGTCTCAGATGCCATTGCTAGGTCCTCAACAAGGACACTAAACAAGGCCAGAGATGAGTGCATGAAAGGCCATCAAATTACTGCTGGTACCATCTGGGTCTCTCATTACTTGTTTTCCTGATACCAGACAGATTGAGGTTCTTACTCTGAGAATCTTTGTAAGCTACTTTCAAAAAATAATGAATATGTAAATAAATATTTTATGGAATGTTCCTCTTCAGAACATATAAATGGAAATAGGTGCAGGAAGCTGCCGCTAAGATCCTGCTTTTAATGGAGCCAGGTCCATCAACTTTACCATGCTGGTCTTTTGTGGTTTTTGGCTATCCTCTGTTCCTACATACCTGAGCACATGAGGAAAATACAGTACATGGTAGCTGTCCATCTTGGCTTCCAGTGCTGGATTATTCTTTTCTGCAAAATGCTACATTTGGTGAGACCTGGGTTGAACAACATAGAGCAGCTAATACAAAGAAAACTATAAATAGCAGAAGAGATTCTGTTTTCATTTATTAAAGCTACTTAATTCAATGATAGCAGAGAATAATGATTTTATGGCAAAAATGGTTCTTTGACCCCAAATCCCACCTGATTGTTGCAATACCTGAGTTGAACAGCAAAAAGTGCTTAATAACATTGATATTTGTGGTTTCCTTTATGTTGTTGTTATTCTACCTAGGATTATGAAAGAAGCATAAATCAAGGCAGGAGCATGTGAAGGAATCAAATTATATTCAGGATTTTTGTGTTATGTTTTGGCCTTATGAAACAGCTACTTTTGGTTTTTGAAACTTTTCTGCTGAGGCCTGGCTCTTCCATTAGGCAGGCTTAGGGAATTGCCTCAGGTGGAGGAGCAGCCTAGCTGTCTCTTTCGGTTTCTGCCCCCCACCCAAATAACTCTCCCAGGGCTTCCCAGGGCACCCGCTCTATTCTCTTCTTTCTTTATTGACATTATAAACAATCCAAAAATGCAAAATTATATCGTACTGTACACAAAGTAAACAAGCAATAAATAACAGGAAAAAAGAAATGGTGGCACAGCAATATAAATCACGACATCCATATTCCCCAAGCTGACATGGATGGTGAACACTGATCAAGTTCTGAAGCATAGGAAATAAAATCCCACCAGATGATATAGAAACATGGTGGGTCCTTCATTCCCCTAGAAACATGCTATTTATGTCTGTGTGTGTCTGCTGATTTTTTTTCAGCAGAAGCTAAATTCCGTAAGTTATTACACCATGCAGCCCAATGCAGACTTGCCAAGACAAGATTGAATCACGTAGTAGAATAATAATAATAAGAAGAAGAAGAGTTGGATTTGCTATCCCGCCTTTCACTCCCTTTAAGGAGTCTCAAAGCGGCTAACATTCTCCTTTCCCTTCCTCCCCCACAACAAACACTCTGTTAGGTGAGTGGGGCTGAGAGACTTCAAAGAAGTGTGACTAGCCCAAGGTCACCCAGCAGCTGCATGTGGAGGAGCGGAGACTCAAACCCGGTTCACCAGATTACGAGACTACCGCTCTTAACCACACCACCACACTGGCTCTGGAGTAGAAACCCAGCCCCTCAGAATGAGTGAGATCTCTTCCAGAACAGGCTGCCTATCTCATTCCTGGACATGTTGTTGTTGTTGTTGTTTAGTTGTTTAGTCATGACCGACTCTTTGTGACCCCCTGGACCAGAGCACGCCAGGCACTCCTGTCTTCCACTGCCTCCCCCAGTTTGGTCAAACTCATGCTGGACATAGGAACAAGCAAACCACAGCACTTCTGTCTTGTCAGTTTCCAGCTTATTGGCTTTCATTGAGCCCATTATGACACTTGCAGACACTGAGGGATTTTTCTGTACGCAACACCCTTCCTAACCCTGATGAGACCTCCCTGTCCTTTTTTATTCATTTTCATTTGTGGCTCTAGTGAAACAGTGCTGGTGGAGATTTTCCCATATACATCAAGAAGCCCAGAAAACCCTACAAATATGTGTGGCATCTAAAGGGCAGCTGCATTCCCTATGGGTTGTTCGATTCGGAGTGACTGTTAATGAACCTATGTTCGGAGTGAAGTTAATGAATCTATGTTCAGAGTGAAGTTAATGAACCTATGTTGATCAACCTATGTTGATCATATTCACCATCTAAAATAGGTCTAGTAGGGCTAGCATTGGGTCCAAGCCCATTCTCCCTACACCTGGACATAGGTTGGAATAGTCTCCCTGTTCCCAAAACCCACGAAGAAGTACTGCACAGCATCGGTTGTCCATTCAATATTGCAGGGGGCACAGAATGCAGGGGATTGAATTAGCAGAGAAAGCATTAATTTTTGCAAATAAGTGATTAAAAATAAATTATTTTATTATTATTTTTCTCACATAGGGTATTCATCACTAAGAATTATTATTTTTATATTGATGTTTAATGTTTTGTCCTAGAGTGGGGGGGGAAGACGAATTGTAGCACTGGCATTTTTATCCCAAGCATGCTCTGCTTCCTCATAGATTCGATATTTGGAGTCACTGTAGCTCAGCCTAAATCCCCCTTCTCTGTCGTGCTGGTGCAGCTAGAAGGGATCAGGGAGATCTGCTGAATTGGGAAGTTCTGAGACCATAGAGAGCAATTCTTTCTAATAGTGTGAGCTGTTTCTTAAGGGGACAGGTGGTCTTGCATGCTAGTAGAACCCCCTTCATTAAAAGTTTCTAAGCAGATGATGGATAACCAGTTTTACAGTACCGTGTGGCAGAGTTGGACTAGATGATCGTTTAGGTAAAATTCCATGATCTGACAAATATTTTTCTGGCAGGAGTTTTCCTCCTGTTGATGCATAACAGTATCCAAAAACACTGCAGAAATCATGATCTACTCTGCAATTATCAAAATGTCTATAATCTGCCCAGAGTGCCAGTAGCCTTCTAGAAGCGAGTACGAAAAGGTATTGATAAAAAGACTGAAATGATGATAAGGAAACCCAATGTTCCAGAGACAGCTAAGATTAGGGGGAGGCAGGTCTCTGTCATTTGGATAATTCCTCCACCCACCCCCATGTATAGGGCAAGTCTGAATATTGTGTTTCAATTAGAATTCAAGACACACTTCTGAAAAACTGCTGAGCTTAGTGGTTAGGCAAAGGTAATAAGTCCATGTGAGAATTACATTCCCAGAGTCTTCAGCAATCTAAACCATCTGTCAATCAGGGCAGTGGCTTGTTTTATACGTAGAGAGAGAGGAATTTGCACATGTATTGGGATGCTGCTGCTTCTGATTCTGCTGCTTCCGAACATGGTGTGCTATGTGCATGCTGTTAAGTGCACCAGAAATAATCCCGAAGATGTTCCACACGAGTGGCACCAGTCGGGTGATTTCCTCATCAGTGGGATAGTGTCTCAGCTGTCAAATCCTGTGTTCTCCATAGTTTCCTTCAACCAATACCCTTCTCAACACTCCCTGATTAAGTCCCCAGTGTAAGCAAAAGGTTTTATTTTTAATTGAGAAGTTCTGTATATCTGCATGAATACTTGCTTTTTTAACTTGGTTTTTAAAAGAAATATTAAAGGTTGAGAAAAGGACATTCTCCAACATATGCGTAATTAGGCTGTGCTTGTACTGGTAACTGGACATTTGGAAATATTAGTCTCATATTACCTATTTGCTCTCTATTCTGGCTCTGGTACATAGGTGCTCAGTCTGCCCATTTTAGAAGGGGACTGTGAGGAAGCTTTCCATAGCACCAATATTTCCACCCATTCAAACATATTTGTCAACATAATCTTGTAGTTTTGGAGATGGCAAGTTGGAGTCTGAGGGCCACATCTCATGTTTCAAGAAAGAGGATGATAGAAAACTGCATTAAATTGAGTCAAACCAATAGTCCATCTATTAAATATTCTCTGCAGCAAAATGAAATTTGATAGAAGAGACATAGCAAGAGAATGCCCCCCATCCCTCAAGAGTACGGCTGCAATCCTATATACATTATACATTATCTGAGCATAAGCTTTGCTGTAAATAGTGGGACTTTCATATGAGTAAACATGCATAGGATTGGGCAGTGATTGGGAGGTTTCAGAATGAGTGACTGGTATGTGTGGGAGTGGGAGAGAAGGAAAGGAAAAGTCAATGGAGGGAGGGAGGGAGGAAGAAGGGGACTGTCCTTACCTGTCACAATCCCTTCTATCTCCTTCACCCACTAAATACCTCTCAGGACAGTCCATCCTACACTGTTAAATGCTTTTTAGCCTTCTTATTCTTCTATACCTGCCCAAAGTACAGGAAGAGGAATGAAAATATCACATATCATGGAAAAGAAAGAAGACAGTCTCAGAAAGTCTCAGCCCCCCAGGAGGGAAGCTGCTGCAGCCTCCACAACTGGCTTTCCTGAATAGAGGAGATGTGGGCTGGTTTCATCCTGCACAGCATTTGATAGGAATGTGTGTGAGGCCCTCAGTTCTTACTTCACTCATTGGCATGGATTTAGTGCATCCAAGCTAGGCTAGCACATTGCACAGAAATTGTGGTGGAAGCACAAGTCTAAAGCCACCGAGAGCCAGTGTGGAGTAGTGGCGAGTGTCTGACTGGGACATGGGAGAACAAGGTTTGAATCTCCACTGGGTGACCTTGGGCCAGTGCCTGCCTCTCAGCCTAACCTACATCTCTGGGCTGTTGTAGGGATTAACTGGAGAAGGGATTTTGAGCTCCTTGGGGGGGGGGGAGTGAGATATAGGTTGCTGTGGCTATAAGACCATGAGATAATCTTTTGAAGCACAAGCCTTGATTCCACCATGAAACAGCAAGTCCCTTTATCTGCAGCATGGTGACCAAGTTCTACCAACACATCCTTGCCCTGGTGTTTGCTGTTGATGAGATCAATGAGAATCCCAGGATCTTGCCCAATGTCACCCTCGGGTTCCACATCTACGACAGCTATACTGATTCAAGGAGGACTTATCGCACCACTTTGGACCTGCTCTTTAAATCACACAAGTTTGTCCCAAACTACAAATGTGGCACCCAGGAAAATGTAATAGGAGTAATTGGAGGACTTAGTTCTGATACCTCTTCCTGCATGGCAGATATCTTGGGTCTTTTCAAGATTCCACAGGTAGGATCTGAGTACTGGAGCTCAGAGGCTTTCCTCTCACCTCCCCCATAATTCACTTTTCTACTCTTTCCAGCAGTAATTTGATGAAGTGTAAAGCTAGAACGGTGTGATGGGAAGAAGAATGAACTGAATTTGCATTACTATCCAATGATGTGCATGAGAGGTGTGTAGGTTTAAAATGATTTGTGTTTCATTTGTAGAGAGGAGAATTGTTTGAGGTGTGATAGAAGGAGAGGGGCTGTTCACCTTGGGGAATTACAGCAGCACCATCTCAAGAACCCTAGAACCCCAAAGCCAGAAGAACCCTCCTTCTCTCTGCCTTTCCTCCGCATACACTCATTCCTTTGAAGTCTACTGGAAAGCAGATTGTAGTCAAACCACTTGTAAATTACTTCAAAGAGGGTGGCTCATAGTGTCTATAAGCTGATGCTCCCCCCAACCCCAACCCCCCAACAACAGGAATATTCTCCTTAAAAGAAGTTAGCTCAGAATGAAAAGAAAGGGTTTCAATATACATCTCATTTAGAGTGTATGTTAACCAAAACTGTCAGGAGTGTCTACATTAAGAGGGTTGTGTAGTTTTCTTAGTGTGAGTAAAAGGTGGAGGAACCTGTCCGAACAGAAGGAAATTGGGCATAGAATCATATAATCTTTGAGTTGGAAGGGACCCCAAGGGTCATCCAGTCCAACCCCCTGCAATACAGGAATCTCAGCTGAAGCATCCATGACAGATGGCCATCCAACCTCTGCTTAAAAACCTCCAAGGAAGGAGAGTCCACCACCTCTTGTGGAAGTCTGTTCCACTGCTGTATAGAATTCCACTGCCTGTGGAATCCACTAATTTGAAATCTGGGGAAATAATTATCTCCTCTTCCAACTCTTATTTTTTAAAGATTTCATATGGCTCATTTGAGCCAGCAGTGAAGAATCAAGTCCAGTTCCCTTCCTTTTACCGCATGGTACCCAGTGAAGCCCTGCAATACCGAGGAATTATTCAGGTACTTCTTCACTTCAAGTGGAAATGGGTTGGGCTCTATGCTATAGATAATGAAGGTGGAGACCGATTCCTACAGACCATGGAGGAAATGCTTTTGCAGAATGGAATGTGTTCAGCATTCACAGAAAGAGCTCAAACGCACCTGCTCTTCTCTGACAGCATACAGGAGATGCTCCACCACAAACAAAATACTTTGCCAGTATTCATGAGGAGCAACGCCAATGTAGTTGTTATATATGGAGAAAGTGGCTCTATTACATGGTTGGGAGCAGTTATAGGGGTAATCAAGATAAGTCAAATACTAATTCCGCAAAATAAGAGACTCTCTACAGCAAAAGTGTGGATTACAACAGCCCAAATAGATTTCACATTATACCCCATTCAGGCAATCACTGATGTGGACAGGCACATGTTCCATGGTGCTATCTCCTTCACAATTCATTCAAAGGAAATAGAAGACTTCCAAAAGTTTCTTCAGCTTGTAAATCCTTCCTGGGGAAATGAAGACGGATTTATCAACGTTTTCTGGGAGCAAGCATTCAGTTGTTCATTATCCAACTCATCAGCTGTGTCTGCATTCATCTACGGCAGATGTACTGGAGAGGAGACGCTAGAGAGCCTTCCTGCCCCTTATTTTGAAATGAGCATGACTGGCCACAGCTACAGCATTTATAACGCCGCCTATGCTTTGGCCCATGCCTTGCATATCTTGCATTCAGCTGGGCTGAAACGCAGTGCAAGGGAGTCCAGCAACAGAATGGTTCCTCAGAATGCGGAGCCCTGGCAGGTAACGTTTCCTCATCTCCAATGTCAACTGTCCTTATATAGGTTCTGGACAATTGCCTGGACCCAATATCCATGGTGTGACCAACCAGTGATGTACAGAATATTTCTATCAAGCTTTTATTTTCTCAGTTTTCTTAAGTCTTCTTCCAAATACTGATCCCATATAACCATGATTTTCCAGACTTATTTCTCCACCACAGTTGAATTTTATACCCTTTCATGATTTGTTACTCCCTTGCTGCTTCTGCAAGTAGATTACTATCCATGATGAATTGTAATGACTTGTAACCATATAGGAAAATGACCTTCAGGTCCTCGTTCTCTTTCCACCCAGCTCCACTCAATCCTTCACAAGATCTCATTCAACAACACTGCTGGAGATGCAATTGCACTGGATGAGCATGGAGAATTAGCAGCCGGATTTGACGTTACAAACTTGGTCACGTTCCCAAATAAATCGTATGTCCGAGTCCAAGTAGGGAGGCTGGATCCTCCTGGAAAAGCGCTCACCATTTATGAGGACAGAATTGAATGGCACCGAGGCTTGACTCAGGTGAGGATAACAGGTGTGTGTCAACACTGGTGGTCATTCAGCAATATGTGAGGGGAATGGACATAACCAAAACACTAAATGCCTCTCTTAGCATAATAAATAGTCAAATGTGAAATTCATTGGGACCTCACGGTGAAAGGCAGGCAAATAATAACAGTAAGGATAATACAGTGGTACCTTGGTTTGCAACCGTTTTGGATTACAACCACGTCAAACCCTGACGTGTGTGTCCCTTTTTTTGGAGTACAACCAATTTTTTTTTGAAGGCCCCATTGGCGAAAGTGTGCCTTGGGTTACAACCTGTTTTGGTTTACAACCGGACCTCCGCAACGGATTATGGTTGTAAACCAAGGTATCACTGTAATACAAATAGGATAAAATGTTTTATTAGAGGGTGTATTGATATATGGAGGTTGAGCATTTCATTGAAGGCAAGGCATCATTTTATGAACTACCTTTTCCTATACAAACATATCTGATTCTTAAATAAACCATTGTGATGTAAAATGCAATATTTAAAGGTATTAAGTCAGCACATCCTTAACCAAAGAGAGTCCTTGGCTTTCAGATAATGTATAATACTGACTGTTTTGTGACTGTGTGAAATCTCTAGTTAGTGATGTGAGATTGAATGTTAAACTATTTGATTCATTGATCAGGCTAAGTATGCAAATTCGAATCTGTCTTTGTATGATACTTAACAGAGCGGATATCCCTACTACTTATTGTATACCTGTGTACTTACAGCTTTTGCATTCTGTGTCACTTGCCCTCCTGTTTGCTGGTCGATTATCTGATAGAATATGAAAAAAGATGAATTAAAGCTAAACCGTTCCTATATATTTGGGCAGGTGCCACCTCTTTCAGTATGTAATGACATCTGCCACCCTGGTTATGGGAAGAAAAAGAAGGAGGGGAAGACCTTTTGCTGCTATGCTTGTGCTCCTTGTCCTGATGGGATGATCTCAAATGAGAAGGGTAGGATATGCTATGCTGTAAAAGATCAAGCGATGCATTTTATCGAAGTAAAATGTGGGCAACTCTTTTGCAAGTTCATTCTCATTAACATAGTGGCCATTTTTAAATTATGGCATTATGCATGGATCCCCATTTTTACATAGATACAACAATCTAATTGATATTTTGTTATAATCATACCAAGGAATATATCAATAGCTCAGTGAATGATACATTAAGTTCTCAGATATCTCTGAGACATTGGACTTGTGTTCTTGAACGCATGAATGGAACTCTGAGTAACTGTAATTCTGGAACAAAGATTAAAGATGATATTTGAAGTCCTACTCAAAAATGAAGAGCTTGAGAGATTTCTGGGGTTTTCAATGAGCAGTAAACATCTTTGGAGGCATCTACAATGGTTTAACCTGAACGTAAATAGAAACTCCCACCTTCTAGTACCAGTGCCCTGTCCCAACAATGAAGTGGAGGTTTGGTCTTCCTTCTCAGTCCTTTCCAGTCAACCATCCCTGCATCAGAGATCATGGCTAGTTTTACCCTTCATAGTCCTCACATTGATATGACAGGGAAGGCCTACCAATTTAATCACTCTCGAAGTCTCTTAGTTTTCTGTGAGTGAGTTAGGCATGCAATATCAAGAATACACTGAGAGTTTTGGGGAAAGATTTTGAGCACCACAATGTAGGTAGGAGTATAGGAATATGAACTGATTGCCATACCCATCGGAGGAAAGATGGGAACTTGTTATGTGTACAAGAACAGGAAGGACACAATACATTGACAAGAAAAGGAAGTATAGGGATACTATGGGATATAGCAGAGAGTCATATTCAACTAAATCATTGTGGTAGTGGAAGCAATGATCGTCACAAGCGCAAGGAAACTTCCCCCTCTTCTGTCCCCATTTGCCCCCTGAACTCTCCCCAAAAACTGATCTGGAGGTCTAGATCCCCCTCGAACAGTGTGCAGGGAGAGCAGAGGGAGATTATTCTGTTGGACAAGAAGTCATGCTTGCAGTGATGGAATGATTTTCTGAACACTATATTGAAAACAACCCAGAATATTTAGGTCTAAAAGGAAAAAAGGAAACAAGAAGAAGAAATACTTTGCTTCTCTAAATCAAAAGGTGGGCTTGTAATATTTTAAGGCTTGGGAGGAGAAACTTCTTCAGCCCAAATTCAACCTTCTAGGAAAACAGACTACTGTTGGGTAGGGACAGAGACCGTAGTCAAATGGTCATGATCTACACACCGTGGGTTAATTTCAGGCCATATTAAATGCCTAGCTTTGCACAGAAACCATGCCCAGGCACCTGTCAATCGGCCAACTACACAAGAAAGAGGCAGCATCACAGTTCAACAACACATTCCAGCCACACAAAAGGACTGGGGCAAGGAGCATGGCCTGGACAGAGTCCCAAGGTCAAGAAAGGGATGGGGAATCACATTTAAACCCCAGGAATACTGTTCCCAATGCTTTTTCTTAAGCCTTACTATTTCAACATAATATTAACTCATTTAGAATTAAAATATTATTAGAAATGAGATTCATTCTCAACAAGTTTTTGATTTTTATCTCCAATTCATATTTAGTCTATGTTCTATGCATTTTGAATCTGGTGTTATTTCTATTTGTCTATCCCGTGATTTCCTTTTCTGTGCAGCAAAAAATGACCCTTAGTCAGACTTTCCTCTTGTCCCTAAATAAATGCTGGTTGCAAAATCACTTCCTTCCCGACCATAATGTGAGACTGGGGCATACAGCACATACTTCAGTTATTTCCATATGTTTACTTAAATGTCTCTTTATTAAGGATAATAAAAAATTAATTTTCAGATACTTTGAAAGCAAAGTGTGTTTTGTATGTCTTATTAGAATTATGAAAGTCAGACTAGATGCCCATGAAATAAAACATCAGGAGATGAATTGACTGTTGGTTTTTTTAAAAAAAATGAAAATGAGGCAGTTTGGAGAGAGATCAATGTGACAGTCCCAATACACCTTTCTTAGTTGACTCCTACAATTTTGAACTACTGCCAGAATGGTTGTATCATTTCACTTAACAGTGTTTTTTATTTTAAGACTAACTTTGTTGAACACCAGGAGAAAACTATATTTCAAACCAGATATGATTCATGACGTTTCTACTTGATGCACTTTGGGCAGAAGAATTTGAAACACTCCAAGTAGGCATCTGTTCTTGAGCATGAACCATTCTGGTTCTTACATTATCATGCATTCTTTTTCAGACGAAGAAACATGTGTCAGTTGCCCGGAAGACCAATATCCAAACAGAGGCCAGGATCAATGCATTCCTAAGATGCCAAACTTCCTGGCATTTGGTGACACTTTGGCCATTGTTTCAACTTCCTCTGCACTATTGTTGTCTCTGCTCACAGCTGCGGTGCTCGGCATCTTCATTAAGCACCGGGACACTGCCATAGTCAAAGCCAACAACAGAAGTCTCACCTACATTCTCCTCATCTCCCTCCTCTTCTGCTTCCTCTGCTCCTTGCTGTTCATTGGGAAACCTAATGAGGTGACTTGTCTTCTCCGACAAACTGCTTTTGGTATCATCTTCTGTGTGTCCATCTCTAGTATCCTGGCCAAAACTGCATCTGTGCTTTTAGCCTTCATGGCCACCAAACCAGGATCTAGGATGAGGAAATGGGTGGGGAAACGATCGGCTTATTCCATCATTCTGTCCTGCTCCCACATCCAAGTGGGGATCTGCGCTCTCTGGCTTGCAATGTTTCCCCCCTTTCCAGATAGAGATACACATGCAATGATGGATCAAATTGTGCTCTTATGTAACGAAGGGTCGGTCACTATGTTCTACTGTGTCTTGGGGTTTATGGGCTTCCTGGCCATTGTTTGTTTCACTGTAGCTTTCATAGCCAGGAAGTTACCTGACAGCTTTAATGAAGCCAAGTTCATCACCTTCAGCATGTTGGTCTTCTGCAGTGTTTGGCTGACCTTCATTCCAACTTACCTGAGCACAAGAGGAAAAGACATGGTGGTGGTGGAGATCTTCTCCATACTGGCTTCCAGTGCTGGGTTACTGGGCTGCATCTTTACCCCTAAATGCTACCTCATTTTGGTGAGACCTGAGCTGAACAAGAAAGAACATCTAATAGTTAAAAAGAAATAAATGAGATAAAGTACACATACATTTATCCCCTCCCACAACAGATATCCCTCTCCCCTCCCCATATATAATGGTTAAAATGGGGAACATTATTCCTGAGCTGTAAGTGTGAATTTGGTGGTTGCCACAGTTGAGTGATGTGCCCTTCAATATGCAATAAAAAGATACAATGCCTCTATGAAATCATCCTCATCTCTCTTTCCAGCTAAAGCCTGAGCTTCCTTGGTCAATTTTTCTGAAAGTGCTATGATTCACACTTTCTGTTACCACATTGACATTTGCAAGTGTTCACACATGTGCTTGCATGCACACACACATTGGAAAAAAATAATAATTGCCAAACCAAAGTATTCTCAAAACCCCTCTTTTAGAAATAGGATATATATTGGCCACTTTCCAGTCCTCATGTGCTGAGGCTGATCTGAAAAGTTGTCAATGATTGCTCAGCTGGAAATATGCCAGTGCAAGTTCATAGAATCATAGAATCATAGAGTTGGAAGAGACCACAAGGGCCATCGAGTCCAACCCCCTGCCAAGCAGGAAACACCATCAGAGCACTCCTGACATATGGTTGTCAAGCCTCTGCTTAAAGACCTCCAAAGAAGGAGACTCCACCACACTCCTTGGCAGCAAATTCCACTCTCGAACAGCTCTTACTGTCAGGAAGTTCTTCCTAATGTTTAGGTGGAATCTTCTTTCTTGTAGTTTGGATCCATTGCTCCGTGTCCGCTTCTCTGGAGCAGCAGAAAACAACCTTTCTCCCTCCTCTGATTCATCACCCTGATTCATCCAGAGCTCATCCTGGTTAATTTAAAGTAGATTAATTTATGCTGGTGTAAATAAAATGAAATAAACAAATAAACCCCATTAGTGTTCTGGGGGTGAGGCGAACATGACAGGGCAAAGAGAGACTTACATCTGTTTCAAATCCCACTCAGTTGGGACATAGTACCTAGGGCCTGATCGTGAAAATTTAGGCTTACACTCATTTATCAGTTTAGTTGGCGGTCGCCCCTCCCAGAAACTCCAGAATGGTTTGGAATAGGGATAGTTTATGTCATCTTGAATTATGCTGGTTTCTATATTTAGGGTTGCTCTGTCTAAGGTGTATTGTGGCACTGACATTTCTAGGCCATTTCTAGGCCACCACTTCTTTGATGATTTGTAGAATCATATACTAATGGATTAACTGGGATTTCCCTGTAGCTTCATCATCTGGCATTATGTAACACCAGAATCAGCCAGATCCATCTGCTAAATGTGGCACATCAGGAAGAGATTTCTGATGGCAAAAACTACTGGGGCAATGGCCTTCCTCAGTGGGGGGTAGACTTTCCTTTCTTAGGTCATTGTAAGCAGAGGATGAATGCCCACCTAAGTATAAGGAATTGTATAGCAGTGGATTCCCTGCAGAGGCTGGGGTGGACTATATGGCCTTTGAGGTCCCTTCCAACTCTATGATTCTATTATTCAATATAAAGAAGCAGACAAACTATTCCGGGAAAAGGATGATTGCTCTGGAAGTTCAACTACCATTGAGTCAACAAATTGGAGACGTAATTATCTCCCGTCATTATATGAATCACTGTAATTGACCCAAAGCTCCAGCAGCTTTCTTGGAAGCTACAGAGGGGAAAACATCAACAAGCAAGCCTGGAATGGTTATAAGTACTGCATTGCTTCTGATGCAGCCAAGATTAGGCTTAAGAGGGGGACTCTGTCAGTTTCCTTCTTTCATTGTATATAGTATATCCTTCAGATCTTGTCCCTTGACAATGTAGATGATGAAGTGCCCTGGTAGAGTCTGTTTCCATCCAAGACGTGATACTGAAATCAGGCTGGTGGTCAGAATGATGTTTTGACCTGAGAAACACAGGAGCCTCGTTTGCAGAAGGAAGTTTTCCACCCAGATGTTGGTGCTGCTCCTGCTCCTGCTCCTGCTACTCCCAAACATGGTGTTCAAAGTACATACCAGTAAGTGTGTCGGAAGTAATCCAGGACATGTTCCACATGACTGGTATGAGACAAGTGATCTCCTCATTGGTGGGATGGCATCTCTTATGCATTACTTTTCCCCTGAAATTGTATTCAACAAGCACCCTTCTCGGGTCTCGATAGCCAGCACCCCAACGTAAGAAAACTGCCTGTCATTTTATTTTAGTGGTGTTTAGTCTTTATATATGCATGAACAACTGCAGGGCATACTGCTTTGAAAAGATATTAGAATTTTTCAAAAATGGTGGGTGGGTGGGTGGATAAGAACCACTGGTTGAGAAGAAAATGAAATTCTCAAACATCAATGAGTTTAAACTGTGCGTTTATGGTCAGTTGGGCATTTGGAAACATTATCCTTTGATGATCCAATTATTCTTATCTCTTATATGTATGTATTTTTATATATATGCATTCTTATTTTATGAAAATTGTACATATTCAAGCACATTGAACCTATAAAGTTCTGTATTTCAGGAGTAGGCAATTTGTAACCTTTCAGCTAATTGTAGATGGGTGTCAAAGGGGAGGAAAGAAAAGAGGGTGAGACAGAAATTTGTGTGTGAGAGAGAGAGACAGACAGACAGACAGACAGACAGACAGAGAGATGGCAGAAATGCGGGGAAAAAAGGGAATTGAATGGCTGCACCTTGAATGTACAGGGCTGGAGTGAGATAGGGTGCTGGTAAGGACAAAATTCTGGGAGAAAGAGAGTGTCCTGCTGATGTTTCCATATAGCCCCAACCTCCCCACAGCCCTGTCCTTTCTCACCCCATTAAGGTAAACTTGAGCCACACTGGTGTGGGGAGAGAGGCTCTGCAGCACTTCTACTATTCTGCACTTGTTAGAAAGTGCAGGGAGAGAGAGAGAGAAATGAGCAGAGTGAAAAATGCCAGTCCATACTTTGTCCCCATTGACTACCTATTTCCAGAGAAAACTTGAACATAACAGAACAAACAGAAACTGCTGCCAAACACCAGCCTAGGATATCAAGTGGCTCCTTTGAACGATCCATTTGTATCATGAAAACAGAAATGGCTAAAGAAAAGTCTGAATCATGGCAGCAAACAGTTCACTAGTAGAGCACCCCATGCCTTACGTGCAGAAATTTCTTTTTTTAAAAAAATAATAATAATTATTACATTTCCAAAAAATTTAAACACTAAAAAAAATACAATACAATTCATTAAACTAACAAAACAAAACAAAAACAATAAAATAAATCAAGCAATTTCATTATCCCATCTTTCATTTACTTATTTCCACGACCTCCTCACACCTCCCTTTTTGTATTCCACTTCTGTTAATTATTTCAGCAATTCCTTTCCATCTTCCTCTGTTTTCTGTCCTATAATTATCTTAACTCATTCTAACCTTATTTTTCCTTTAATACTCTATTAATCTATTTATACTTAATTCCTTATACCATTTCTACTAAAGCCATGTAACTTCATCCCAACATTTTTCTAACATTCATTAATTTTACAGTATTTCTGTAAATAATCTTTAATTTTTTTCCAGTCTTCTTCCACCGACTCTTCTCCCTGGTCTCAGATTCTGCCAGTCATTTCCGCCAATTCCATATAGTCCATCAACTTCATCTGCCATTCTTCCCGGGTGGGTAAATCTTGTGTCTTCCAATATTTTGTGATGAGTATCCTTGCTGCTGTTGTTGCATACATAAAGAAAGTTCTATCCTTTTTTGACACCAATTGGCCGACCGTGCCCAGGAGAAAGGCCTCTGGTTTCTTCAGGAAGGTATATTTAAATACCTTTTTCATTTCATTATAAATCATCTCCCAGAATGTCTTAATCCTTGGGCATGTCCACCAAAGGTGAAAAAATGTACCTTCAGTTTCTTTACATTTCCAACATTTATTATCGGGCAAGTGATAGATTTTTGCAAGCTTGACTGGGGTTATGTACCACCTGTATATCATTTTCATAATATTCTCTCTTAAGACATTACATGCCGTAAACTTCATACCTGTGGTCCATAACTGTTCCCAGTCAGCAAACATAATATTATGTCCAACATCTTGTGCCCATTTAATCATTGCTGATTTCACCGTTTCATCCTGAGTATTCCATTTCAACAGCAAGTTATACATTTTTGACAAATTCTTAATTTTGGAGTCTAACAACTCTGTTTCCAATTTTGATTTTTCCACCTGGAAACCAACTTTTTGTCCAAATTGTATGCCTCCATTATTTGATAATAATGGAGCCAATCTCGCACTTTATTTTTCAATTTTTCAAAGCTCTGCAATTTTATTCTGTCTCCATCTTGATCCAGAATTTCCCAATATTTCGGCCATTTGGCCTCCATATTGAGTTTTTTCTGTGCCTTTGCTTCCATTGGAGACAACCATCTTGGGGTTTTCTTTTCTAACAAATCTTTATATCTTATCCAGACATTAAACAATGCTTTTCTAACAATATGATTTTTGAACGCTTTATGTGCTTTTACCTTATCGTACCACAAATATGCATGCCAACCAAATACATTATTGAAACCTTCTAAATCCAACACGTCAGTGTTTTCAAGAAGCAGCCATTCTCTCAGCCAGCAAAAAGCTGCTGATTCATAATAAAGTTTGAGGTCTGGCAGGGCAAATCCATCTCTTTCTTTAGCATCAGTTAATATCTTAAATTTTATTCGAGGCTTCTTTCCTAATAAAGGGCAAGGTGATGTCAGTAGAGTTGGGAAATGATCCTCTTTAAAACTTTTTGAGCACCTGATAGAACAGACCAGGGCTAGGGAGCCTGTAGTTTTTATTCTGCTGCTGGACTCCAGCCCTATCCTCCCTGTTCATTAATCACGGTGGCTGTGGCTGACGAGAATTGGGAGCCCAGTGTCATCTCAATGGCCACAAGTTCCCCTTCCTCTTGTACAGACAATGGTGAAATAGAGGGACTCAGAAGAAAGCAGCTTCCAAGAGTGCAGTGCAGCAAAAGTTAGCCCCAACACATTCTCCTTCTTCCCAACAGGACTTAACTGGTGAATAACTTTTCTGGTTCTATCATCTTCTTATAGTCAGATAGCTGAATACTGAAGAAGAGTACTGCGAGGAGATGAATACTGTGATTTGATATTTTGTGCAATGCATTGTTATCCTGTGAAATACCAAGTCACTTTACTTGCAGCCTGGTGACCAAATTCTACCAGCACATCCTTGCCATGGTGTTTGCTGTTGATGAGATCAATGATAATCCCAGGATCCTGCCCAATGTCACCCTCGGGTTCCACATCTACGACAGCTATACTGATTCAAAGATGACCTACCGTACCACTATGGACCTACTCTTCAAATCACATCACTTCATCCCCAACTACAAATGTGGCACCCAGGAAAATGTAATAGGAGTCATAGGTGGATTCAGCTCTGATACATCTTCACGCATGGCAGACATCTTAGGTCTTTTCAAGATTCCGCAGGTAGGATCTGAGAAGCAGAGAAATGGGGACTTCCCTTGATACTCTCTTTCTAGTAGGATTCATAGTTATGGAAGTGGTGTAATGAGAAAGGAAATTAATATGGTCTGAATGGCGTGGACTTGCATCATGGAATCTCTTGTTTTAGTTGACTGTATCTAAGCCCACTCTGGAAGCATTTTTTACTTAAAAGTGAGGTAGAAATGATCAAAATAAAATAATATGGGTACCCAACTATACGAACAAGATGGAAGAAGTCCCAAAAATGTGCATTATACACATAGAAAAGTAATAAGACTGAATAGCTCAAGGAAAAGATACCATATGTTTATTTTGTGCAGGTTTGTAAAAGGAAACAGCAGCTTAAAAATAAGTAAATTGTGGGTATATAAAATTGCACTGTATGGAAATATTTAGATAAATGAAATCAGTATGAGCTCCTGTTTCCACTCTGTATGTACTGCCTGGCTTTTGTTTTTCAGATTTCATATGGCTCTTTTCAACCAGCAGTCAATTACCAAACCAAGTCTTCTTCCTTTTATCGAATGGTTCCTAGTGAAGATTTTCAGTACAGAGGAATCGTCCAACTGCTTTTGCATTTTGGATGGAAATGGGTCGGTCTCATTGCCCAGGATGATGAAGGTGGAGAACATTTCTTGGAGGTCATAGAGTCAATGCTCTCCAAGAGTGGGATCTGTTCTGAATTCACAGACATAGTTCCAACAAATGCTCGCTACTCCAAAGGTCTGTATCAAATGTTCTTAAAGCGAGTCGGAAATCTTCCAGGTTTTCTGGCGAGCAAAGCCAATGCTGTTATTGTATCTGGAGAAAGTGCACCGGTTACATGGTTGGCAAATACTGTAGTAATGATCCATGCCTATCAACTAAAATATCCTTTGTATAAACTCTCTGCCGCAAAGGTGTGGATCACGACAGCCCAAATTGATTTCAAGTTCTTCAAAGTTCAAATGGTGACTGGCCTTTCGACCCGAATGTTCCATGGCACTCTCTCTTTCACAATTCACACAAAGGAGATTCAAGATTTCTATGACTTTCTTCGGAATGTAAACCCTTCCTGGGCAGTTGGAGATGGTTTCATCAGTGATTTCTGGGCAGAATCATTCCGTTGTTCTGCTTCAGACTCGGGAATTTCTAAGTTCTTCAGAAGTGCATGCACAGAAGAGGAGATGCTGGAGAGCCTTGCTACACCGTTCTTTGAAATGCGCATGACTGGCCACAGCTACAGTATCTATAATGCTGTCCATGCTCTAGCACATGCCTTGCATACCTGGTACTTAGTAAGAGCCAAGAACAGAAGAACGGAGGCTTGGGACGGACTGTCTTCATGGAATGTGGAGCCCTGGCAGGTAGTGCTTCCTTACAGACAAGTTGTTGTGCCCTGGGTTTAGGACACTGGTGTGGCATACAGAAGAGATATTTTTTGAAAATGCTACAGCACATGTGGGGGGGGGATATCCTCTACCCGTGGCAAATGGGAAAACTTGGAAAGAGGCATAAGCAGGCCTTCCATTGTGCAGGAGCTAAAGACCAGGTACCCATTTAGTTAACTTACAGTACAATGGTCTAGGTGAGTGCAGGATTTCAGCCTAGGCTTGAGACTTGCATAGAAGGGAGGAAGCGAGGTTATGGTGCATTCAACAGTTGTGTGTCAGGGCAGGAAATCAACATGTTGAGAGATTTCTTATATGGAAATAGAATAAAGAGGAAAGCTTCACCTGTTTACATTCTGTCCATCAGATGTTTTATTATATTTATTATATTTCATTATAAAACAGAAAGAGTCATCACTGTTTTTATTTCTGGACATCCCATTCCATCTGGAAGAGGACCCAAAAAATTGCATATGTCAAAAGGCATTAAAAAAATACACTTAATTTCTGCACAGATTTTTTAAAAATCCCTTTCAAATATGGGCAGAAGTGGAACCAGATGGGCTGAGTTCTTTCCTCCTGTAGAACGAGAGATTCTAAAATTCATGTTTAATAGGAAGTAGTGTTACTTTGAGTAATATGTGTCCAAAAATAACAGATTCCACTTCATATTTGTCCCTATACAAGATGAATTAGTTCGTGTTGAGTTCACAGTGGAATTCAAGTTCACTCAACATCTGGCCCTCCAGATATTGGTGAACACTGATGGAAGTTACAGTCTGAAAACAGCTTCTCCATCCCCACACTAAGCCCCACTTTAATATTTCAACATTTTTTATCTTTCTCTTTTTTCCAAGCTCCACTCATTCCTTCACCAGATCTCCTTCAACAACAGCGCTGGAGATTTAATTGCACTCAACGAACATGGGGAATTAGCAGCTGGATTTGATGTTACAAACGTGATCACTTTCCCTAACAATTCCTACATCAGGATGAAAGTGGGGATGCTGGACCCACACAACCCTCCTGGCAAAGAACTGACCATTGATGAGGACAGTCCCTTGCAATGGCACAGAGGCTTGGCTCAGGTTTCAAGTATCAACATTCATCTCCATGCAGTGAAGTGGGAGGGTTAAGAGATGTTAAGGAGGGATGAAGAATTCATTCATGCAATGCACAGCTTTGAAATTCAGTGGAATACCACATCGTGTTGACAAATAAGAGTGTGCTGAAAATGATGAGGAAATAAATATGTGGAGGGTGGGCATTCCAGTGGAGACAAACTGCCATGATCTACTTTGTTAAGCTGCTGTATCTAAGTGATTTACAGTAAAATAAGCACATAAGATGCACGAGTTAAAGCATAAATCACAAATCAATATTGTAGCAGAATATATTGATACATGACCAGTGGTGGGCCTAGGGGTCTCAAATTTCAGCAGCACCAGTGTGGCACTAAAATTCAGTGTCCCCACCTTTTATCTTCCATTCTGCACCACAGTTTCTGCACCCCCTGCAGTACCCCCAAAGAGCCCCTCCCAGTGTGATTGAACCCATCGCACATCCCCAAATCCGCCTCTGGCATAGCAACAGGATCAATGTGTGAAGAAGGAGCAAATACACAATTAAGATTTAATCAGAAAATCCTCAGATAAAACAGAAAGTTTCTAGCAGCCCTCAAAATGTAGACTCACCCTGTTTCCCTTCCGGTAGGCATCATCCATAGGGGCAGCCAAGGCCCATTCATTAATGAGAGCAGGCCTGAACTGTTATGTACTGAAGTCTCACCCTGGGCCAGCAGGGGGATACTGTAGATAGTTTTCACTCAGGTCCACATATGCAAATAAGGGATTGAAAGTGACGTTCAGTGATTGGATAGTTACAGAAAATGGTTACTGTTGTGTTCTAGTGGAGCTCTATATAAGCAGGTTTGCTGAACCCTTCAGTTCAGTTCTGTTCTGGCCTGTGAATAAACAAGAGCTGTTTGAAGAATCGCTGTGTCGTCTGATATGTTCACCCACAACTTAACATGAACCTAGTACACAGGGGGGCTATTCATGGGGAGGAATATATTACAATTGCCTCCAGTTACATCCAGCTGCATAACTCTCCAAAAGAACTGTAGTTTACTCCTCACAGATCTACAATTCCCAGCACCTTTAAAAAACTACAGTTCCCATATTCTTTGGGGTGGGTGAGTTTTATGTGTGCTTTAAATGTATGGTGAACACAGACACAATGTCATTGGCAGAACTTTTTACCGAAAGATCATCTGATACGAGATGAATTCTCTGAATGTATTTTAATACTAAACTTTCCTATACTTTTTTGGACAGGTACCACCCCTTTCGGAATGTAATGATGAATGCCGCCCTGGCAATGGAAAGAAAAAGAAGGAGGGGAAGAAATTTTGCTGCTATGATTGTGCTCCATGTCCAGATGGGATGTTCTCAAACGAGAAGGGTAGGGCATGTCACATTAAGATGAACCAAGCAATACAACTGACTGCAGTAAACTGTGACCAGTTCTTTTGCAAGCTTCTTTTAATTAGCTTTGTAAGTTTTATGAAATAGTGGCATTTTATATTCATTCTCACTGCTCATATATATATACTGTATGTTTGTACTTACATTCTCTTAATCAAGTAAGAAAAACATTCCTGGAATGACAAATGATTCATGTTAACATAAACAAGTTCCCAGATGACTTTGATGCCATAATGGCCGGATTTGTGATCTATAAGACATAGAATGACCTTCCATTACTATTAATTGCACCTCAGTTAACAGAGAAAGGATTTTAAGGTAGGCATTTGTACACATTCCCCCAAATGAAGAGGCAGCACTCAGGAATCTGCGTGATTTTGAATAAGCAACAACTTTTCTGGGAATATGCACTGGCTTAAAAATGAATGTAACAGGAATCTGTGTCTTCCCAGTGTAGGTAACCTTTAAAAATGAAGAAGAGGAGTTTGTTATTCAGTGCTTTCTAGGAAACCTCAGGACTTTTAATGGTCCTGACACACGTATGTAATAACTCTCACACATTCATATATCACAACACATTTGCTCTTCTCTGGGTAAAATCTTAAGAAAACATTTGATGTATCAAACCTTTTCATCCATGGTTAAAGCAGCCTCTTAGATTATCCTAGAAACAGCTGTCATGGTTGTGGGGTAATTAATTCTCCCCCTCTGTATTCAGGGCTTGGGAAAGAGTCTCAGTTTCTAAAGTTAGTTAATGCACGTGTGTCTTTAATTAAGCAAATTTAAATCAGGATTGCCAAAGAGAAATATATATATAAGATTTAGTCAATCAGAGATAGAAATGTCATTAAAGAAGACAATAATGCCATTTGATCAAAACTGTTGAATTGATGAGGCAAAATACACAATTGACTGAGCATAAGCTCAAGTTCTCTCAATTAGAGAAGACTGAGCTGATATCCAAAAAAATTGCAGTGTTTCCCTCCCTCCATCTTTCTTTTGATTCAGAAATATTTTAGCGGATACCTATGATGAGTGATGGGATGCGGGTGGTGCTGTGGGTTAAACCACAGAGCCTAGGACTTGCCGATCAGAAGGTTGGCGGTTTGAATCCTCGCGATGGGGTGAGCTCCCGTTGCTCGGTCCCTGCTCCTGCCAACCTAGCAGTTCAAAAGCACATCAAGGTGCAAGTAGATAAATAGGTACCACTCCGGCGGGAAGGTAAACGGTGTTTCCATGCGCTGCTCTGGTCCGCCAGAAGCGGCTTAGTCCTGCTGGCCACATGACCCGGAAGCTGTATGCCGGCTCCCTCGGCCAATAAAGTGAGATGAGCGCAGCAACCCCAGAGTCAGTCACGACTGGACCTAATGGTCAGGGGTCCCTTTACCTTTACCTTTATGATGAGTGATGAAGGCTATTTTCTCTACTTCCCTACAGAGAGTGGTTAGGTCTGGAGCTCTCCCACCTCCCCACCCTCTCCCCATCCTCCACTGCTCTGTCACATACTCCCATGTCCTCCACCAGCCACTTGCTCGCCAGCTTCTGCAGCTCAGTCACCTGATCTATCAGCAGCTTCAGCCCCCCAGGCACCACTCTCCCACTCATCAGCCTCCACCGCTCAAGAGGCCACTAAGACTGTTGCCACGTTATATTTCCCAGTGCCATCTATCCGTGGGCACATTAAAAAGATCTGGATAGAACTTGGCTGGAGAAAGGTAGGTAATTTGCATATATGATGGGTGGAATTTGTTTTTGAAGCATCTTGGCCAGAAAAGGTTGGCCTTTTCCCTTGTGAAAAATACTCAGGCAGACTCCTGGGAAGGCTGTGCTTAAGCCTTAGAACAGTTCTTTTTATTCACTTTTTTTTTTAGACAAAGAAACTTGTCGCAGATGTCCAGAAGATCAGTATCCAAACAAAGCCAAGGATCAATGCATCCCCAAAACGCCAAATTTCCTAGCATTTGATGACATTTTGACAATCGTTTCAACTGCCTTTGCACTTCTGTTCTCTCTGATCACAGCTTTGGTGCTTGGCATCTTCATTAAACACCGGGACACTGCCATAGTTAAAGCCAATAATAGGAGCCTCACCTACATTCTCCTCGTCTCTCTCCTTTTGTGCTCCCTCTGCTCCTTGCTGTTCATTGGGATGCCCAATGAGGCAACCTGCCTTCTCCGACAAACTGCTTTTGGCACCATCTTCTCAGTGGCCCTGTCTAGCATCTTGGCCAAAACCATATCTGTGGTCTTGGCATTCATGGCCACCAAACCAGGATCCAGGATGAGGAAATGGTTGGGACAAAAGTTGGCTTATTCCATAGTCCTCTTCTCCTCCAGCATTCAAGTAGGCATCTGCGCTGTCTGGCTGGCAACCTCTCCACCAAAACCAGATTTGGACATGGACTCAATGGCAGAAGAAATTGTTCTTTTGTGTAACGAAGGGTCGGCCACAATGCTATATTGTGTCTTAGGCTATATGGGCTTCCTGGCCATTGTCAGCTTCACTGTGGCCTTCTTAGCCAGGAAGTTGCCAGACAGCTTTAATGAAGCCAAGTTCATCACCTTCAGCATGTTGGTCTTCTGCAGCGTTTGGCTGTCCTTTGTTCCAACTTACCTGAGCACAAGAGGAAAACACATGGTGGCTGTGGAGATCTTCTCCATCTTGTCTTCCAGTGCTGGGTTACTGAGTTGCATCTTTTCCCCTAAATGCTACATCATTCTGCTGAGGCCTGAGCTGAACAACAAAGAACAGTTGATACGAAGAAATACATAAATGCTAGAAGAGCCCGCTATTTTATTTATGTTTTTGGTTTTCGTAGATATGCACATGAACTGGCTCCATGTGGATTTCACAATCTCGGCAGTTCTGTGTTTTATTTTTGGCAACTCTCCCTCCTTATGCTACATGGTTTTGCCAATGCCTGAGCTGATTTTTTAAAAAGCATCTAAAACAAAGATATAGCAACAGCATAAAAATACTTCAATTGTAAAATTAATACATTAAGTTCTATAAATAATAAATGAGGTTTTTTGTTCCATTTCTGTTATATTTATACTACATGGTAATAAAAGGGGGTGTACGTGCAATGAGAAAGAATCAAACTACTTTTGTGCTTTATTCCTGGATTGTAGAACCGTCGTCTTTTTGTTTTAGATGCTGTTTTGGCGGGGGGGGGGTGAGTAAAGGGAGCTGTAAGGATGACCAACTCCTCCTGCCTCTCTAGGCAGCCCACTCTGCTGCTTTTTTCCAGCTCCTGCCAGCCTCCTCCAGACCTCTCCCAATGATTTACTGCCCCCCTGCAAACACTCCTCTCCTTCTTGCAAAGCTGCTGATCCCCTCCGCTGCTGCAAGCACCCAGGTAGACAAAGGGGGGGATCTCTCTCCTCCCCCACCCAACTGCACTGTAATCTGACTGAGATGTAAGTGTAAGTACAGGCTCCTGGCAGTGCTGCAAATGGAGAGGCTACAGAGAAGGCAGATTGTCCCTTAAATAGGGATCAAGCCCTCCCTCCCTCCCTCCTCGGACCACCTTAGGAATACACCAGTCGGAACCAATGATTTCCCCACTCTGCCCCCCCCCCCTGATAATAATATTTATTAAGTTTTCCATTTTAACAATCCAATAAAAACCACATTAAAAACATTCCAAATTATAAAATAATCAAACAATCCAAATTTTATGCCTAATTATAAATCTTTGGTTGACTTCCCATGCTCTGATGATAATCTCACATTTGTGCTGCTTCTCTTTATTAGTCAAGGTAGTTCCAATAAATCAATCTGATGTTAATCCTTTGTTTATTTTAACAGCCTCTAAGTTCGTCTGGTTTAGACCAATATAGTATGTTTCTGTGTGGGTGTTTATTTTCTCCCGCTCTGCCTCTCTCACTTCAACGGCCCTCAAATATGCCCAGACGTATCGGCACCATCAAGGCCGTTTGGCTGAACATTCTCATTTTCAACAGTTATAAATAAGCTTCATCAATTTATGAAGGAGTTTTGGTTTCAACCTAAATTTATGATTCGAGAACAGAAAAGCAGCAAATGGATCGCCATCAGTTCATTCTGGAATGTGGCTGCCCTTTCCTTTCCCATAGCTGATGCTGCACCCTAGCCTTGTAACTGTGAAGATGTGCTGGTCCCGGGGGGGGGGGGGTTACCATGCGGCATGGTCTGAGTCCGGTCCTAGGTCGAGGGTATGGAGGCTGTCCGTCAAGGGTGAAGCGGGGTCCAAGGCAAGAAGCTGGGCGTGGTCAGGAACTGGCAGGAACAGATTACCAACGATGTTGTTCCTGCAACCTGGGACTGGGCTGACTGGCCTTTATCTCCTCTGAGGCATAGGGCGGTCCCGGCCCCCAGGAGACCCGCCTCTCCTGGCCTTAAGGTGAGCACTCCTCCTGTGAGAACTTAGTTCCCTCTGCCTCTCTGCCCTGAGCCTCTGCAGCTCAGGAGAGGCTGGAGGGTTACTGGACCCAGACGCAACCTCACCTTCCCCTGAAAGGGCTGGGAGAGGCGCACCTGCAGGCAATGGGTCCTCAATCACCTCCGGAGCCAGGAGCCAGAGTGAATTCAGCTGGTGTCTGCTCCGGAGGATCCGGCACAGGTGAGGGCCCTTCAGTCTCAAGCCCCAGCCCCGGATCAGCCGGCCCTGGAGGCGGGGACTCCTGTGCAGGCTGGGATTCCTCAGGTTCAGCCTCTGAATCGGATTCCCAGGCCATCACAGAAGACCTGTTCTCCAAATAGAAATAAAACATCCCAAAGGAAGCTTCTTCAACTGTTAGCAGGTGTCAGCTTTTATTCTCCAACCCCCCACCCCTAGTAGGACTTCCTACCACCAGCTACCCTTTGGGAATGATCCCAGGAGATGGAAGTAGGTAGGTCAGGATGACACCAGTCTTCCATCTGGACCATCTCCTCTTCTTGTCCTGTGAGAAATATCACTGTGACTTTATATATATATATATATATATATATATATATATATATATATATAATTGAATTAATAAATTACGATGCTACTTGCAATCTGTCCCAAAATGATTTGTATTCTAAGCTAAGGATAAAATTAAATGCATTTAATGAACAATGATCTAGTTCTAAGGCAAATTGCTGGTTTTGGACTCTAGGAATGAGCCTAATGAGTTATAACTTCCCCCTGAAATAGGAAATCTCATATTGGAGGACACAATGGGGTAACAAATAAAACTGATGTTTCATATTAAGATACAGTGTGTTTGCTGGACCTCTGCTTCTCCTTCAGCAAATGATTGCAAAGAAAAGCACCTGCAAGGACCCTTAACTTTGCAGTTTCTTTTCAGTGAGGCTAAAATACACGTTCTATAACCTTTGGAGGAAATAGATACTTGTTTCACTATGAGAGCAACATCTTACCTATCAGCAGTTGTGGGCAAAGAAGGGGAGTTGCAGCGTTCTGCTCACATTTGGAAAAGATCTCCTGCATGCTACCAGGGCCAACCCACCCATGAAGTGGGATGAGGCGGCCACCTTAGACAGCAGAAGCCTTTGAGGCACTGCTCCTGTGGGCAACTGACGTCTCCCCCCACCTCTGACACCAGTGTAGAAGCAGAACCAGCATTGGCACCAATTTCTCGTGAGATCATGTGAGATCTCACAGAGAGCGAGAGGTCTTACGAGAGTTCAGTAAGATCACGTGAGATCTCACTGGAAATTGTGATCAGTGCCAGCGGCAGAGATGGGAGGGTGGGCAGAACAACAGGGCACAGATGCAGTTCCTGTTTCTCCTCAAACAGTGAAACAGGAAGCATTGCCTGTGGTGCTTCCCCACCTTGGTCACCTATGTTAGATATAATGTAGCAGTCACCTGGAGAGGAGGGGCCTGGGCTAGCAGAAGGAAGGTGGATACATTGAGTGATATGTGTCTGCAAGCATTTTCTGAGTGGTGTTTGCTTCAAAAAGCACCTATGCAATACCTGCCCATTCCAATGAAGGAATAAGTGTGTGTGTGTGTGTGTGTGTGTGTGTGTGTGTGTGTGTGTGTGCACGCGCGCGCAGGGCATTGTTTCTAGAAAAAAAGGTGCTGGAACTTGCTGACATTTTTTTTAGGGGGAGCAACCATCCCAAGTTGTTGAGCTCTTTTTGAAGGAGAAAACATATCTTCTTCACCTGATTGCCTTCCACCTCCCCCTGCCGCCCCAATTGCTGTGCTGCCCACTGCCTCCACCACACAGCCCTGACCGCCATGCTATCCTCCTCCTCCATCCCGCAGCCCTGAGTGTCATGCTTGTGACTGGCACTGCAATGCTACAGAGGTGCCGGAACTCACCAAAGAGATGCTGAAACTCAGTTTCGGTGAGTTCCGGCTGAACAAAAGCCCTATATATATGCAGAATGAAGAAATGGACACAATAAAGTTCATGGCAATGTTTATTCATGTAGTTTATTTTTTCTAGGATATATTATTTATTCTCAGTTATTCAATTGGGCCCTGGCACAGCGATGTAGCATTTAGAGGGGAAAATGCAACCCAGCAGGCCACAATATAAGAATATGATAGACATGACATCTACAGAATGAAGAGGTGGACATATGCCCTCATTTTATTTTCCTTACTAGTTGCTCCCTGTTGTTCAGCTCAGGTCGCAGAAGAATGATGTAGCACTTAGGGGAAAAAATGCAGGCCAGTAACCCAAAACTGGAGGACAAGATGGAGAAGATCTCCACAGCCACCATGTATTTCCCTTTGGTGCTCAGGTAGGTTGGAACAAAGGATAACCAAACACTACAAAACACCAACATGCTGAAAGTGATAAATTTGGCTTCATTGAAACTGTCAGGGAGTTTCCTGGCAAGGAAAGCCACCACGAGGCTGATAATGGCTAGGAAACCCATATAGCCCAAGAGCAAATAAAACATGGTAGTGGAACCTTCATTACATTCCAGTATAATCTCCTCATTCACTGAGCGCATGTCTGTGTCTGGGAATGGAGGGAAAGTACTTAGCCAAAGAGTACATATGTCAACTTGAAGAAAGGAACAAGAAAGGATGATGGAATTTGTCAATCTTCTCCCTACCCATTTTCTTATTGTAGAACCTGGCTTGGTTGCCATAAATGCCATCACCACCATGATGGTTTTTGCTAAAATGCTGGAAAGAGCCACAGAGAATATGGCACCAAACGCTGTTTGTCGGAGGAGGCAGATCGCTTTCCCAGGCTTTCCAATAAAGAATAAGGAGCTGAGGAAGCAGAGGAGGAGGGAGATGAGGAGGATGTAGGTGAGTGTCCGGTTGTTGGCTTTAACGATTGGAGTCTCCCTGTGCTTGATAAAAATCCCAAGAACTAAAACTGTGATCAATGAGAAAGCAATAGTCAAGGTAGTTAAGATGATCCCTAAATCTTCCTTGTAAGAGAGGTAGCTTAGAACCTTAAGAATGCATCTAGTTTGGTCCTTGTTTGGATATCGGTCTTCTGGACATTTGACACAGGCATCCATATCTGAAAACAACAAAGAGGCGTTCAAATATTTCTATAGGTTGAGCTGCATAATTCTAATAATCTATTTTAGTGCAAGAGTTTGCTGTTGATGGTGGCTTTTGATATTTTTGATGTAAACCCTGATTGAAATCAATGTAGAAAATCAGTTTCCTCCAAGAGCACCTGGTCAGCAACTTGGATGGCTTTAAAAGAGGATTGGACAAATTCATACAGAATACGGTTATCAATGAGGCATTATGCATCTGAATACCAGCTCCTGGAAATAACACAAGGAAGAGTGTTCTTGTGTTTGGGTTGTATGTTCAAGGGATGTGCATTCTCAAAGCAAATATGATATGTTACAGAAGATGAATGATATCACAATACACAATTGTCTCCTACCCTTCTGACCAGATATCATTCCTTCTGGACATGGAGCACAGTCATAACAGCAAAATTTCTCTCCCTCCTTCTTTTTCCTGCTGTAGCCAGGATAGCAGTGGTCATTGCACATAGAAAGGGGCAGCACCTGCACAGAATAATATAAAGGGACTTGGATTGGTGCTCTTCATTCATTCAGCTCTACGAAGAGAATTATGTTGGGGAAATGCCGTATTTTTCGCCCTAAAGGACACAATTTTCCCCTCCAAAAATGAAGGGGAAATCTGTGTGAGTCCTATGGGGTGAATACAGGCTTTCACTGAAGCTTGGAGAGCGAGAGGGGTCGGTGCGCACCGACCCCAATCGCTCTCCAGGCTTCAGGAAGCTATCCGCAAGCCTGGGGAGCCTGCGGGAGTTCCTGCAGGGCTCCCCACGCTGCGGATAGCAGCCTGCCGCCCGGCGCGTGGGGCGCCCTGAAGCAGAGCGCCCAGCGCGCCGGGCAGACATCGGGCAGCCCCACAAGCTCGGGGGACAGCGGGGAGGTGCAGTGCCGCCATCCCACTGTTCCCCGACCTGGTTTGGGGGGGGGAAATAAAGGGGGGGAAATTTCCTTGATTTCCCCCCCCCAAAAAAAAAACTAGGTGTGTCCTACGGGACGGAGCGTCCTATGGGACGAAAAATACGGTAAACCAGTTGGCCCAATTCCTAAAAGAACCGTGTAAGGTGTATTGCAGATATTATATTGTGCAGCTTGAAGTGATGGGAAATATACATCCAAATAATTCCATAACTGGTGCATATCCCCACAGACTCAGAACCTTAGAAATAAAAGATAATACCAAACAGACCTACACTAATACCTCATGTTGCGTCTGCTTCATGTTGTGTCTCTTCACATTACATCCCGGGGCAACCCGAAAATACCAGATTGGGTTACTTCCGGGTTTCGTCCCTCTTGCATGGGCAGAAGCACCAAATCGCGCCACGCGCCTGCGCAAATGCAGCTCTTCAAGTTGTGGGTATTTCGCATTACAGACAGGCCTCCAGAACGGATCCTGTCCATAACACACAAGGTACCACTGTATAAGCAAAGATATCTCTCTCTTCTTACAGCCTCCATTTTGGCTGCAGCTGTTTGCTCTCCCTCCAGGAGACAGTTTCACACACCTTTACTCACATAGAGCCTGGGAACAGACTCAAGCCACCACCCTTCCAAGATGGCAAATTTGCTATTCAATTCCCTCCCATGTGATCTAAAGTTAAATATCTCTTAAGAGCTGCCAGAGAACCATCACATTTAATTGTCAAGCCATCAAGGAGCTCAGAGAGCTCTTCTTGCTTTTCTTTAGCTTCAGTGCAATCTTCCAGTTAAACTCTTTCTGCAATACACACAAGGCATTTTCCATTTAAGTGTAAATTAAACAATTATACTTCATAATGTATATATGGTACGAAATTATGTCATTGCTTGCCTACCAGAGGGACTGGACACATTCCAATTTGCTTATAAAATGAAAAGATCAACAGAGGACGCTGTGGCGATTGCCCTTCATGCCGTCCTTGCACATTTGGAGCAGCGGGGGGGTTATGCCAGACTGCTTTTTTTAGATTTCAGCTCGGCATTTAATACCATTCTACCACAATGTCTGATGTCTAAACTGGAAGATCTGGGGCTTCCGTTATCACTTTGTGGGTGGATATTGGACTTTTTGTCAGACCGCCCACAGAGGGTTGGGTTGGACCCTTATACCTCTAATATGCTCAAGACTAACATAGGAACACCACAGGGATGCGTACTCAGTCCGCTCCTGTATATTCTCTACACGTACGATTGTGTCGCTACTCACCCTAGTAATAGGGTTGTCAAATTTGCAGATGACACAACCGTGATTGGGCTCATCCCTGAAAGGGAGGGTGAAACGGATTATAGAGATGAGGTGGAGCGGCTGACAGAGTGGTGCAGAGCTAACAACTTGCTCATAAATACAAGGAAGACAAAGGAGCTTGTGGTGGACTTCAGGAGACAGAAGAGCAACGTCCAGCCACTTTTGATTGATGGGGTCTGTGTGGAGAGGGTAACAACGTTCAGATTTTTGGGCATTGAATTACAAGAGGATCTGTCCTGGAGTGTCAACACAAGGGGGCTTGTGAAGAAGGCGCAGCAGAGACTGTACTTTTTGAGAATACTAAGGAAAAACCATCTTCCGCAGAAACTGCTGCTTGCCTTCTATCACTGTGCCATTGAGAGCGTGCTCACTTATGGTTTATGTGTGTGGTACGGAAGCTGTACTACCCAGGACAGGATGGGGTTGTGCAGGGTTGTTAAGGCAGCAGAGAGCATTGTTGGCTGCCCACTCTCCACCTTAGAGCAGATTTATGCCACAAGGTGCCATAGGAAGGCACTGGACATAGTAAAAGACCCATCGCATCCTGGTCACTGTCTCTTCGAGCTCTTGCTGTCGGGACGGAGATACAGGATGATGAAGACAAGAACGAGCCGTCTTAAGAACAGCTTCTTCTCCAGAGCGATCTCGGCCCTGAATGGGAAGCCCGGACTTTGAAAGTCATCTAATCTCCATTGCTGTATTACTGTATTGATTAATTAGTGTTTTTATGGAGCAGTCAATTAATTTCGTTGTCCCCGAAGGGGGCAATGACAATAAAGATATTATTATTATTACTATTATTATTATTATTATTATTATTATTATTATTATCATCATCATCATAAAATATTGCTATCCTGAATAATCTAGTTGCTAAAAAGCAAACAGAAAGTTAAAGTGGCCAAAACTTTTCTTTCTGGCACATCTCACCTGATTAAAATGTGGATGCCACACAATCTGGTCATCATAAATGGTTAACTCTTTGCCTGGAAGAGCCTGAGGTTCTAATCTTCCAATCTTTACTCTAACCACTGAACCATTGGGGAACATCAGCCAGTTTGTAACATCAAAACCTGCAACCAATTCTCCATTGTCATCAAAGTGCACATTCTCAGCAGCACTATTATTGAATATGATGCTCCTCAGATAATCATGAACCTTGATTGAAAGAGAAATGAATAACGAGATAACATAATGCTAAGATTACTTTAGTGAACTTCCCAAAGTTGTCCTTATAGTTGTCATCTGGTTTATGTAGGTGGCTACCTGTGAATATCAATCAATCAATCAATCAATCAATCAATCATAGAATCATATGTCTGTAGCGTTGAAAGGGACCCCGAGGGTTATCTAGTCCAACACCCTGCAAGATGACCCTGGGGACCCCTTCCATCTCTACAATTCTAGAACTCTCTAATTTTAAAGTATTGCTTTCTAATTACCTGCCATGATTGCACACGGTGAAATAGTCTGACCCTTTCTTCCAATCCTCTGTGTTTGGATATGGATTTGTAGATGGCGTTCAAAGCATGCGCCACAGCATAGACAGCATTGTAGACATTGTAGCTGTGGCCAGTCATGTCCATTTCAAACAGAATTCCAGGAAGGCTCTCCAGCTTCTCCTCCCCAGTGCAGATCATTTCATTTTCATTTCCCTCCTCTGACTCTTCAGACATTTTTAATAAACAGCCGAATGCCTGTTTCCAGAACTCCTGGATAAAGCCATCTCGTTCTGCCCAGAAAGGGCTCAGCTTCTGAATGAACCTTTGGAATCCTGATGGCTTATTTGAGTGGACTGTGATGGATATGGAACCGTGAAATGCTTGTACCTCCCAGTTCTTCTCCATAGAGTGTGATGCAAAATCCCAGTGGGATGTAATAATCCACACTTTGCCCAAAGTTGGAAAAGAGAGTAAGGGTGATACAAATATCAACATTCTCAGAACCTGAAAGGATGGAGGTTCTCCATAAACAATGAACACAGTTGGGTTTTCCTCAAAGACCATTGCATAGGTTCCTAAATGCTGTAAAGCGAAGTCTATCATCTCATCCACATAATTCAATTTTGGTATTCTTACTATGTAGGCATAACAGATGCCATTAGGGGAAAGGATTGGGACCATTGTCTTTAAAAACCTGTCCCCTCTGTCATCTTCCACAGCCCAAAGCCCAATCCATGTCCACTTAAAATGCTGAAGTAATCGCACAATCCCTGTGTACTGGTGGGCTTCATTTGGGACCATCTGATACAAAAATGGGAAGAACTTTTCGACACCTTTTAGTGGCAGAAATGATCCATAAGTCAGCTGAAATAAAATTAATAAGCATTTTTCAGATGGGTTACAAGCATTTACATCACAGATTTACTTATTAGAAAATAGTCCTGTGGTCCATCTCATTCAATGTCCTGTCAAAATTCAGATGGGGTGATCCTGCATGAGAACCTGACTATCTTTGGTCGTCAGCCACATTGAGCCACTTGTCTCAGGCAGCAGTTCAGGAAGGCTGCTGCCACAAAAATGCCCCACTGGGCTGTTTGTCTGAGCTCCCTACACTGTGCCATCAGAGATGCAGCTACACTAATCAATCACTTCCACTCCCTGTTTCCAGAACCTGTAGAAGTAATATCTGAGTTGTGTGTTTGGGGACATTGCAGACAGATGCAACTGGGAAATTCCTGTAGGGTTCTTGACCAGCTTGAAGGCTTTGGGACTCAGTGACGGTTTCCCTGGTGTGGCTTATCTCTTGCTGAGAGAATTGGAGTTACTTAAAATATGTTGTGAGAGTAAGTAGGTTCTGTTTGGCATCATGAGTTATTTTCCTGTCTTCTGAAGTGCTATCTAGCCCTCACAGGCTTTTGTCATCTCCAAACTGATAAGGATTCTCTCCACCCTTTTGTCTCAGTGATCAAGAAATATTTTGAGAAACAACACCTTCAAAACTAAGTCCTGAAGTATCACACTTGAAATATCCCCAAACTCTGATGAGAAACTATCCATGTGTTCTGTTGTCCTACAAGTTCTCTATCCATCAGATTGTATAATCATCTAGCCCATAATTCTCTCATTCAGTTACTAAAAATCATGGCGAACCCTGTCAGAGAGTTTCCTGAAACCAAGACGGTGTGTCATCTTGTGAAACCTCCATGTCCTCATGCACACGACTTACCTGTGGAGTCTTGTGGATTGCTGAAATGATGGCCATGTTGGCAGAGACTTCAGAGATACATCCCCCAATGAAAGCTATCAGATTGTTTTGGTTGTCACATTTGAAGTTGGGGACAAACCTATGTTCTGAGGAGAGCAGGCTGAGGGTGGCCTTGTAGGTCATCCTTGCAGTGTAGTAGCTATTGAGGATACGAAACCCCAGAGAGATATTGGATAAGATGTTGGGATTCTCGTTGATTTCTTTGACAGCAAATGCTAAGGCCAGAACGTGCTGGTAGTTCTTTGGCACTGATCTGCAAGAAAGGTAGCAGCTGTTTAATAAAACCACAGCCATAACAACAACAACAACAACTTGTGCACTTCATCATCACATCTTTACAGGTTTCTAAGATTAAACTGTAGTTTATAACTGCACAAGATTATATACCAGAGTACAAAAATAAGACCTATGAAATAAATATTTCTCCAATCAATTAATGATCTAAATGCTCATACAGTTCTAGGACTTTTTAATGCTTAATAAAATATTACAGGTGGAAAGTACAATGAAATCCTTTTCCCAGATACTATTGTATTGTACTGGAGTCAATTCACAAATCACCTTTAAAAAGGGGCAGTACCATATTTAGTATGCACACTTTTAAACTGTAATTGTGAATACCTGCTGGATAACTTAGTAGGTCAAGCATGAGACTCCTGCATGGCAGAGGTCTGGTCTAGATGACCCTCATGGTCCCCTCCAACTTTACAATTCTATGATTCTAAATAAAAAAGTATGAACAAGAAATAGGGACAAGTTTCTTTTGTAAATATTAGCCTATCTAATCATACTTCCATAAGAGAGTTGGGTTTGCTTTGTCCCTCTAAAGTCTGTTAAGTATTGCATCAATAGCCCTATGTTTCTCCCTGTATGATGTGAGAGAGTAAGCTTTGAAAAATAGATGTGTTAAAACAGGAATAAGAAACATGTCCATTTCTCTAAAATATAACAATATGAAACCAAATGTCAGAAATACCTGAAGTCTGAAATGGCAAGGGACGGGCTGAGATTGAGATCAAGCATGTAAGACAACAAAGTATAGCAAGAGCAGAAATGAAATAGTTTTCAGCAGGACTTTTTCCAGCCAGAACTCACTGGAACTCAGTTCTGGCACCTCTCAGGTGGGCGCCATTGCCATTATAAGAGAACAAGGGAGGCACTCATGATGAGTTCTGGCACCTCTTTTTCTAGAAAACTAGCACTGGTTTTAAGGTTTCCTCATTTTACCACTCATTTAAAAAGGAATAGGACTTCTAGCAGTTTGGAAATAAATTTAAAATGTAGTATGAACAAATGACAAACAGAAAGAAGATAAATGCTCCTTGCCAGATAACCACCTCAGAAGTAAATATGAGAGGTATGAGAGGGTCTTGCTCCAGCTGCAATACAGAAATGCACACAATCCATTCATTTCTGTAAGATTTCTGGAGGAAACACACTAGCGGTTTATGCCAAACAAGATATTGTAGAAGGTATCACACACATATTAACAAACCAAGCATCACTTCATTTACATCAAAAGCTCAGTAAAACACATCATTCCTTAAGGATATGTTCTGAATAATTATAATTCATACATATTTCAAATTGTGTGAAAAATATTGATGCCTTACATAGGTTCATCAATCGTGATCTGGGCAGGCTGTTCCATGAAAGAGAGCGTATTAGAGAGGAAAAAGACTTGAGAAACAATCTCACCAATGACAATGCCTCCTAGCTGGTAAAATTCATGAGGAATAGGGAGGGGATCATCATATATGCTGCAATTAATAAAATGTGCATTGCATACTGTATGACGCGGTAGAAAGAGCAGCAATATCACCACAAGCAAGATTCTGTTGATGAAACTCCCCTTCCAAAGCTGTATTACCATGATTCCAGTTGCAGAATTCAATGTGGCTCTTTTTCAGCTTTTCTACAGCCTTCCTTGAATGGTAGATGGTGTTGCTGCTACACAGATTTACAGCATGGCTATTTAGGGAATCTGGGTACCAGTATCCTGCTACTTTATTTCATTTCGCCTCCTTGTCCATCGTTAATTTCCCAAAACAGCGTATTTTCTTTATCTCCCCCCTTTATCCTCTAAGGATGAGCGAATTTTTAAAATTTATTTCTAAACAACTTAATATGCGTGTCTACAGGTCAGGTGTCAGCAATTTTGCTGTGGTGAGCAAAGGAATCCAAATGCAAACTTGTGAATTATCAGCCTGTTTCCCAAAAAAGATGGGTATGCAAATTACAGGGCATGTGTGCTATTCTATACTGGTCAGTGAGGTTCAGTTTTCCACAATAAGAATCTGGGAAGCAGAAAATAAACAGGGCAAGCAGGAGAATATATGAGGAACCAGGACACTCACAGCATACTTTATTTGTTAAAAATCAATGGAAAAGTGGTTATGCAGAAGAATGAAAATACCTTACATATCCCTAGATCCAGTTATGAACAACACAGGAATTATATAGGTTTTTCAATATGCTTATTGTTGATTTTTCTTACAGGCTCTGGATGGCAATTGTGTCACAAGACAGAAAACAGTAATTTTGACAATGATAGGAATGATTTTAATTTCCCAAGTGTGTTTTTGGCCTCTGAAGTGGCATCCTTCAATACAAAGCTCCTAGGATAGCTTTTCTGAATTGTGCAACTATTGTTTTATTGTCGTTATCCTCTTTCTTTTTCCTTTTTTGCTGCTCCCTGTTATATAGTCTCATGCCCAAGTAGAGAAGACAACTCAACATGGAGACCAAGATCCCGACAACAGTTCTTGAATATGAACTACAAATCCCAATTTCACTGGTCAAAATAGATACCAGCACTACTATGTTTTCATAACCCTCAATTTATTGATAGCCAAAGCCAAGTTTTATTTTCCTGGTTGGCAAAGGGGTAATGTTAATATATGTAAGCCAAATCAAAACAGGGCATTGACCTGTGATAATGTTTGTCCAGTAAAACTATACTCACAAGAAGGCTACATTTGAGCAATGATCTCTTTCTATTAAAGCACTAATACTAAATATTTCATGATGTGGACTTTCCAGTGAATTTTTAAGTGAGCTTAATAAACAGATGAACTTACATCCTCTCACCTTTTCTGGCCATTATTTGCTCTCTACTGTTCAGATCAGGCCTGAATAAAATTATGTAGCATTTAGGAGAAAAGATGCAACCCAGTAATCCAGCACTGGAGGCCAAGATGGAGAAGATCTCCACGGCCACCATGTATTTTCCTTTGGTGCTCAGGTAGGTTGGAACAAAGGACAACCAAACACTGCAAAACACCAACATGCTGAAAGTAATAAATTTGGCCTCATTGAAACTATCAGGTAATTTCCTGGCCGGAAAAGCCACAACGAAGCTGATTACGGCTAGGGAGCCCATGTAGCCCAAGACACAGTAAAACATGGTCGCTGAACCCTCATTACATTCCAAGATGATTTCCCCATTCAATGAGTGCCTGTCCGAATCTGGGAATGGAGGGGAAGTACTTAACCACAGGATACAAATGCCAGCTTGAATGAAGGTGCAGACGAGGACAATTGAATTTGCCATTCTTTTCCCCACCCATTTCCTCATCCCAGATCCTGGTTTGGTTGCCATGAATGCCAGAACCACGGTTATGGTCTTTGCCAAGACACAAGAAAGAGCCACAGAGAAGACGATGCCAAAGACCATTTGGCGTAGAAGGCAGATCCCTTCTCCTGGCTGTCCAATGAAGAGCAAAGTGGAGAGGAAGCAAAGAAGAAGGGAAACGAGGAGGATGTAAGTCAGGGTCCGGTTATTGGCCTTGACTATGGGTGTCTCCCTGCGTTTCATAAAACATCCCAGCACTAGAATTGTGATGAAAGAGAAAGAATTGGCCAAAGTAGAAGAAGAAGAAGAAGAGTTTGGATTTGATATCCCGCCTTTCACTCCCCTTCAGGAGTCTCAAAGCGGCTAACATTCTCCTTTCCCTTCCTCCCCCACAACAAACACTCCGTGAGGTGAGTGGGGCTGAGAGACTTCAAAGAAGTGTGACTGGCCCAAGGTCACCCAGCAGCTGCATGTGGAGGAGCGGAGACGCGAACCCGGTTCCCCAGATTAGGAGACTACCGCTCTTAACCACTACACCACACTGGCTCTCATAGCCAGGATAATCCCTAAATTTTCTGTGTAAGAGAGGAAGCTTAGAACTTTGGGAATGCATTGAGTGTGGTCCTTGCTGGGATACTGGTCTTCGGGGCATTTGATACAAGCATCCATATCTGAGGGGGGAAATGAAAAGCTGGTTAAGATACACCCATCCAGTTAATGAGTACTTTCAATACTCCACCCCTTATTTCCCACCCAGATCCTTCACCAAAATAAGGTCACTTCTGTTACCCATTAATATTTGCTTTCTTGTTTGTTTGTTTGTTTGTTTATTACCCTCCCCTCACTCTGAGGCCCCATCATCATCAGATCACTACCTTCCCCAAATAAAATTAAACTTTAATAAATGCAGTGGTGACAGTGGTCTATAAATCTCATTTGATATTGAATACAGTGGTATCTCGAGTTACAAACACCTCAGATTACAAATGCTTCAGATTAGAAACTCCGCTAACCTGGAAGAGTTACCTCGAGTCGAGAACTTTGCCCCAGGATGAGAAAGGAAATTGTGCACTGGTGGTGCAGAGGCAGCAAGAGGCCCCATTAGTGAAAGCACACCTCTAGTTAAGAACAGTTTCAGGTTAAGAATGGACCTCCGGAATTAATTAAGTCCATAACTAGAGGTACCACTGTACTTACAAAGAGTTGGCCAGCAAATGTTTTTCATTTATACTGTCTTCCTCTTAATTGTGTTCTCTCTTGGCCTCCTTTCCTTGATCTTGTTGTAGCCTTTGATAGGATCTGCCAAGGTTTCCTCCTGAACCCCCTCAGTGGATTGGGTGCTATGGGCACTGCTTTTTTTTTGTGGTTCTTAACCGCAAGATTGGGATTGCTGTTATGGGCATTCTTTTGCCCTCAAAGTTGTTTAACAGACAATGGAAAAGATCTTGCGAAGAAGAAACAAAATGTCATCTGATGGCACACAACTCTTCTTTCCTGTTAACACCTTAATCAGGAGTGGACATCCAGTCTCTGGATCAATGTCTGTGTGCAATACTAGGTTGGTGGAGCTTAAATTGAGTTTAAATCCTGGAAAGCCTGAGGCCTTGTGAGTGAGTGGTTCCCATTTCTGGGAGATAGATCAGTTACCTGTTCTGGATGGGGTTGGGCTCCCTCTGAAGGGATCGTAAATAATCTGGGAGAGCTCCTTGATTCAGCTTTGTCACTAGAAGCACAGGTGGTCTTAATTGTCACATTTTTAAGAGAAAAAGGTTAAAGAATCATAGAATTATGGAATTGTAAGTTGGAAGGGACCCAAAGGGTCATCTCGTTCAACCTCCTGCAATGCAAACATCTCAGCTGAAGCATCCATCCAACCTCTGCTTAAAAACCTCCAAGGAAGAAGAGTCCACAACTTCCCAAGGGAAGCAATTCCACTGTTGAACAGCTCTTACTGTCAAAAAGTTCTTCCTAATGTTTAGTCAGAAATATATATTTTGTAACTTGAATCCATTGAAGATTCCACCTAAACATTAGGAAGAACTTCCTGACAGTAAGAGCTGTTCGACAGTGGAATTTGCTGCCAAGGAGTGTGGTGGAGTCTCCTTCTTTGGAGGTCTTTAAGCAGAGGCTTGACAACCATATGTCAGGAGTGCTCTGATGGTGTTTCCTGCTTGGCAGGGGGTTGGACTCGATGGCCCTTGGGGTCTCTTCCAACTCTAGGATTCTATGATTCATTAGTTTGAATCCTACCCTCCAGAACAGGAGAAAACAAGCTTGCTCCATCTTCCATGTGACGGCCCTTGAGATATTTGAAGATGGCTTTCATATTTCCTCTTAGTCTCCCCCCTTTCCCAGGCTCCTTCAACCATTCCTCATAAGGCTTGGTTTCCAGACCCTTGATCATCTTGGTTGCCCTCCTCTGCACATGTTCTGTGTACAGTGCCCTACATTGTGAACTATATTCTTCAAATGAATAATTAATGTGCTACATTATCAAAAATTATTAATATCTCTGTACATTATGCCTCCTACCTTTCTTGAGAGATACTGTCCCTTCTGGACACAGAACACAATCATAGCAGCAAAACTTCTCTCCCTCCTTCTTTTTCTTGCTGTAGCCAGGATAGCAGTAGTCATTACACAAAGAAACAGGCAGCACCTGCACAGAAACAAAAAAAGTGAGACTGGGAATATGAACTATTCCTTCTTCAGTATCTTGTGAAAGGGAGGACAAAGAAGAATCGAATGACCCCCTTTCACATCACCTTCCACCTCTTGGGAGCTGAACGTTTAGTGTTGTTGTCAGTGTCAACTCCTGGCATGTGTTGCGTGGCAAGTTCCCGCCGCCCACCAGTAGAAGTAAAGACACATGACACCGTTATTTTAGGTTAATGGGCTAAAATTGGCCACAACTTTATTGGTTACAGGTGAAGAGCGGTATTGGCTTAGGCATTAGTAATAATCGACTATCCGGCTTCAGCTGTCTGCCTGAAGGCTGGGAAGGGTTAACACCAGCAGGGGGAGCCCTGCTGATGCACATCAACTAGGCACTCCCCCAGGGTCACTGCTCGGGAGCGTGTCTTGGGCCCTGGCTTCCATAGGCTTCGGACAGGGCCACGCCCCCCCGGGATCTGTTACTGGACTACCCTTCATATCCGGGGGAGGTGATGGCGCTTATCCTCCCCATTCTTCTACATAACAATACCCCTACCAATGCCTAACCACCAAACCGAGGAAGTTGTGACGATTTGCTACGAGGTAGGCGAAAAAACCAAATGGCTGGTGCCAATTTGCCAAGTGGAAAAAATCCTACCAGGCCCCTTAACGGCGACCAACCAAAGTTCATAGCAAGGTCAAAGAAGAAACCTTGAAGGGCGGGTGGGTGGGAAATTAACCAGCTGAGCGGCGGCCAAAGAGGAAGATCCTCTGCCGCACTTGCCTTAAATGCAGCAAACCACACCCCCAGAGACAGCCGATTGGCTGGCTAGGGGATGACGAGGCAGAGGATTTCCCTGATTGGGCGGGGCTGGGAACCAGCCTCCGCGTGAGTATTGGGGGCGAGAAGCCCGCAACACCACCTCCTCCCGAGGTGGGAAGTGGCTTTGCGGGTCCAGGCATCCCCAGACCCCGACCCCAGATACATAAAAGACCATTAAGACTGGTTGGGATCCAAAGAAGCCGCAACTTTATTGAATACACATGGAAGAGGTTTGGCTTGGGCATGGGGCAATCGAAATACCTCTGGTCCGGCCACCGGAAGTGATGTGTAGGTCAATCCAGACGTGTGGGCCTAAGACTTACCGTATTTTTCGCTCTATAGGATACACCTGACCATAAGACGCACCTAGTTTTAGAGGGGGAGAACAGGGGGGGAAATTATCTCCCTCTCTGCGCAGCGCCCTTCAGTGAAGCTGCAGGAGAAATGGAGCCCCTTCCATTTCTCCTCCCGCTTCGCTGAAGGGGTGCTGCACAGCTTTCCTTCTCCAGCAAAGCGAAGCCAGGAGAGCAAGTGCACTCCGGAGGCTTTGCGTTGCTTTCGCTGAAGCCATGGAGCCTGCATTCACTCCATAAGATGCACACACATTTCCCCTTACTTTTTAGGAGGGGGAAAGTGCGTCTTATAGAGCAAGAAATGTGGTGCATCAAATAGGGTGATCCCCAAAGGAACTACTCTCTGGGGGAGTTTCTTCTGCCCTGGCCCCACCTGGGCACATGGACATGACCACTCTCCCCAGATCCCTTTAACGGGATACTCCAGCATTTGGAGGGGCAGGTGGAGATTACAACCTCCCCTCCATCCAAGACAAAGGGTTGGCCCAATGCCCAAGCCAGTTGTGACGACTGCTATGAGGTAGGCAAAGCCACCGGGTTGGAGCCAATCTGCCTGGTGGACAAATTCCTATACGGCCCCTTAAAACAGCAACCACTGTAGCCACAGCAAAGTCATTGACTATCAGCTTAAACCAAAGATGGGTGGGGAACCCGACTAGGGGAAAACAGGTAGCGCCCCAGGAGAGGGCTGTTTAAATGGCCAGGGAGCAGATCCGTGGGAAGCCTTCCTGCCCCCTGGCCCAGCCCATGTCCAAGCCTGCATCCCCATTCGCCAAACCAGGATGCAGGCCATGATCCATGGGCTTACTCCCCCGCCACCTCTCAGGAAGGGGCATTGAAACCAGGATTCCCTCTTCGGGGGCCCCAGTGGAGCCTCTGCCATCCCACAACGCCGCCACACCAGAAGGGTGAGCAAACATACCTGATTAAAGTTTGGATCCCAAACAATTTTTTTTTTACAGGGTAGGGAATGAGCTACAATTAAAACAATAACAAACTAATGCTAACCAGCATCATTCAGAAGCTGAGGAGCATGTCAAACAATAAACTGAACAAAACATGAGGCTTTCCCCCTGATATATACTCAAGTATTGATAGCTATGTCACACCTGATTAAAGCTTGGATGCCAAACAATTCGGTCATCATAAATGGTTAATTCTTTGCCCGGAGGAGCCTGTGGTTCCAGTCTTCCGACTTTGACTCGAACCAGTGATCCATTGGCGAACATCAACCAGTTTGTAACATCAAAGTCAGTAACTTGCTCACCATTTTCATCAAAGCGCACAGTGTCTCCAGCGCTGTTATTGATTGTGATGTCCTTTAGAAATGGATGCAGCTATACTGGAAGAAAATATAGACAAAGGGAACTAGGTATTGCAATTATTTAAGAGAGGGTCACAAATGCCTCTCATACACACACACTCTCTCTGTCTCTCTCTCATAAAAATCATGGTGACTTGATATGCCTTGATGTTGTTTTGGTTCCTTTGGTCCAAAACAGAACAGAAAAGAAAGCCACACACATTTATTTATTTCTTATAGAATTGTATTCTGCAAAATCGGAGCGTATTGGGAACAAAACTTAACCTATAAAAGCTTTGAGCTGTAATTACCTGCCATGACTGTATATTCTGAAATGCCAGTCTCTTTTCTCCCTGCCTTCTGGGTTTAGAGTGGGATTTGTACATGGCATTCAAAGCATGTGACACAGCATAGACTGCATTGCAGACACTGTAGCTGTGGCCTGTCATTTTCATTTCAAATAAAATTCCAGGAATGTTTTCCAATTTCTCCTCCCCAGTACAGCTTTCCTCCTTCTCTTCTTTCTGTCCTTTAGACATTTTTAATGAACAGCTGAAGGATTGTTCCCAGAAGTCCTGGATAAAACCATCTCTTTGGGCCCAGGAAGGTCTTATCATCTGAAGAAACTCGTGAAATCCTACCAGCTGGTTTGAGTGAACAGTGAAGGTTATGGAACCATGAAAGGTTTGTATATCGAACTGTTTGCGAAGAGATTGTGATGCAAAATCCCAGTGGGATGTAACAAGCCAGACTTTGCCTTGAATTGGCAATGAAAAGTATGGTGCTGTCACTAGCATAATTCTCAAAATCATAAAGGAAGGAGATTCTCCATAAATAAATACTACATTGGCTTTTCTCCTAAAGGCAATGCTAACGCTATTCAGACTTTTAAACCCCAGATCTAGCAGTTCAGCCACAAAATCCAATTTTGGTATTCTTACTATGAAGTCATAACAAACATAATTCTGGGAAAGCAATGGTACAATGGTCTGTAAAAACCTGTCCCCTTTGTCATTATCTACAGCCAAGAGCCCAATCCATGTCCATTTGAAATGCTGAAGTAACTGCACAACTCCTTTGTGCTGGTAGGATTCACTGGGGACCATCTGGTACAAAAATGGGAAGAGCCTTTTGGTGCCTTGGACTGGCAGAAATGATCCATAAGTGAGCTGAAATAAAATCAATGAATAAGATGTTATACCTTTGAACCCCAGAGTTGCAGGGGAGCTGTGGGCCATCTTTCAGAAGCATTGCAAGATTATTTTTATTATAACGTTGCAGAAAATCCAGTTGGCTGTTGTGTTCAACATCCTGCTTAGAATCATAGAATTATAGAGCGCAGGTCCTACACTCTGGGGGAGCAGAAAACAAGTTTGTTGAATCTTCCATGTGGCAGCTTTTGAATATATTTGAAGATATATTTATCAAGCCTAAGCATATCCAGTTCCTTCAGCCATTCCTCATAAGGTTTTTTTTGTTTGTTTTTGCTGCTGCATCACACTGTTGACTCATGTTAAGCTGGTGGTCCACTAAGACCCCTACATCCTTCTCACATGTGCTACTAGTAAGCCAGGTGTCTCCCGTCTTATATTTATGCAGTTGGTTCTTCCTGCCTATATTGCAGGACCTTACATTTAACCCTATTGAAATTCATTTTCTTAGCTTGAGCCCAGTTCTCCAATCTATTGAGGTCATTTTGAAATCTGATTCTGTCTTCTGCGGCATTAGCTACCCCTCCCAGCTTGGTGTCATCTGCCTATTTCATGAGCTTCCCCTCAATTCTTTCCTCCAAGTCATTTACAAAGATGTTGAACAACAACAGGCCCAGGACAGAACCTTGCAGTGCCCCACTTGTCCCTCTTCCAGGATGACAAGGAACCATTAATGGGTTTGCCAGCTACAAATCCACCTAACAGTTACCTCTTCCAGCCCACATTTTACCAGCTTCCTCACAGGACTACTGTGGGGTACATTGTCCAAAGCCTTACCAAAATCAAGATATATTACACCCACAGCATTCCCCTGATCCAACAAGCTTGTGACTGTATAAGATTCGTCTGGCAAGACTTGTTTTTAAGAAACTCATGCTGGGCCTTAGTAATCAGAGGATCCATTCTAAGTGCTCACAGATCAACTTCTTAATAATCTGTTCTAGGACCTTTCCTGGTATCAACATCAAGCTGACTGCTTGGTACTTATCAGTGTGCCCCCCCCACCCGCCCACCTAATAGAGGAACTCCAGGAAGAAGTGACCATCTAGTCTTCCTTGAAGACTTCTAGTGCAGGGGAATATTTGGGTAATCAGTTTCATTCATGCACTGCTATTATTTGTAAGACGCTTCTTCTGAACATTGCACAAAAATCTGCTGTTGCCTTCTGGGGCATCACAGAAGAAGCCTTCTCCCCTTTCTATGAGACTGTCATTGAGGTATATGAAGAGAACTAGAAATTTCCTCCTTACTACCCACTTTTTCAAGCTAAAGATAGTTAATTACACAAACACATATTACATAACTTTGAAACTTTGTTTTTCTTTGTCTGAGCCGTCTGAAAACTTGCTCTTTTTCCTTTGCTACTGTTTTTATATTTTGTAATATTATTTTTCATGATTGTTATTAGACTTTAATATTGTTAGCTGCACTAGACTTCCAGTGGGAGGATTAAAAAGGTAAAGGTACCCCTGACCATCAGGTCCAGTCGTGACCGACTCTGGGGTTGCGTGCTCATCTCGCTCAAGAGGCCGAGAGCTGGTGCTTGTCTGCAGACAGCTTCCGGGTCGCGTGGCCAGCGTGACTAAGCCGCTTCTGGTGGACCAGAGCAGCACACGGAAACACCGTTTACCTTCCCGCTGGAGAGCGGTCCCTATTTATCTACTCGCACTCGAGGTGCTTTCAAACTGCTAGGTTGACAGGAGCTGGGACCAACAACGGGAGCTCACCCCGTCGCGGGGATTTGAACCGCTGACCTTCCGATCAGCAAGTCCTAGGCACCGTGGTTTAACCCACAGCGCCACCCGCGGTCCCCCTAGTGGGAGGATTAACTGACTATAAAAAACATGCAATAAAGAAATAAAAAATAGATCAATCATTCTGAGACCTCTTTTGCAAGTATGACTACTATCCTGTACACTGCTTCCTATAGATATTTGTGTGCATGTGTTTAATCTAAATTCAGTACTTTGCCTTTTTCTGTGTTCAACCTCATGTTAGTGGTTAGAGCCCAACATACCATTTCATGAACATTGTTTTGAATTTCATTCCTATCTTTTGAAATGCTAACAACCCTTTCGTTTTTTTATTAGCTGCAGATGAATATGAATTGCTTCCAACCTTACATCTGAGTCATTCATAACAGGATTCAAAATTTCAATTCCGATCCAGAATACAGCTTTGGGTGGGGAGAGGGGGCTGCAGTTTAAACCTCCTTCCACTTTGATGTTAAGCCATGAGTACTGTTTTCTAAAGAGGTGTGTATCCACTAGATAGTCTATCACTTAGTCTACATTTAAACTATCGGCTGATGAAATAGATCAGGAGAAATTTTCAAAGCTTTGTTGAAATCTAGATTGTGTGTCACAGCTGTGAAACCTCCATGCCTTCATGCACACAGCTCACCTGTGGAGTCTTGTGAATTGCTGAAATGATGGCCACATTGGCAGAGACTTCAGAGGTACATCCCCCAATGAGAGCTAGCAGATTGTTCTGGGTGTGACACATAAAGTTAGGGACAAAGGTCTGTTGCACAGAAAGCAGGCTCAGGGTGGCCTTGTAGGTCATCCTTGCAGTGTAGTAGCTATTGAGGATACGAAACCCCAGAGAGATATTGGATAAGATGTTGGGATTCTCGTTGATTTCTTTGACAGCAAATGCTAAGGCCAGAACGTGCTGGTAGTTCTTTGGCATTGAGCTGAAAAAAGGTATAGCCTGTTTTACTGAAGCAACATAAACAGCAGCAATAAATAAATATATATTTGTATATTTCATCCTTAGTTACCTAGAAGCTTCCCAGCTGAAGGTGTAGCTTAAAACTAAATAAGACCAAAAAAATGAACTACAATAAATGTGATACATAAAAGGAACATTTTTGGATCATTCTGGTTGCTGAATAAACTGTTGCCTGCAGTTAATGGAATTGCTCCTTTTGGTTTCAAGAACAAAATGAAATTAAATGAGGGCAAGTAGAAAACTATGCATAAGAGATGGGGCTGGCCCATCCATGAGGTGTGACGAGGCAGTCACACCAGGCAACACAGCCAGCCTCATCCAGCCACACCTGCTGCAGCCTCCTTTGGCTGCCCTGCCACCTTCACAATGAGGCAGGGGCTGCAGGGGTGGCATTTTCTCTTTTGCCTCAGGTAGCAAAACAACCTGGGACAGCCCTGATAATGTATCATGCAAAAATCTTCCAGACCTTTGAAGAATGAACCCAAGTGAGCAAATGGAATTTATTGTTATTTTACTCAGTACATTCCTATTGAAAATCTTTTATGGGTAAGAAGTCATTCTGCAGAAGTCCTAAATTGCACTGGATTCATGGATTTTAACGGGCTTTGGTGAAGGAAAAGTTAGTAGTCGTTCGTGCCCACATTGCAATGGAGAAGGCAACATGAGTATTATGAATCCAAAACACTTGTTTACTCACTCCAAAAAAGGAAGTAAAGAATCGCATTTCTTAGTGATGTGTCCTTACTAATTACGGTCTGTACTTATTTTAGAATGACAGAGGGAGATAGAATACGGACTTACACAGGTTCATCAATCAAGGTCTCCGTAGGTGGTTTTGTGAAACCAAGTTCATCAGACAGTAAGACAACTTGAGAAACAATCTCACCGATGACAAAGTCTCCTGGCTGGTAATATTCATGAGAAACCGGGAGGGGATCATATATGCTGCAATTAATGGAATGTGTCTTGCATACAGAATGACACAGCAGTATGAGAAGCAACACCAGCAGAAGTATGATCCCGTTGACAAAACTTCCTTTTTCCACGCAGATTTCCATGTTTCAAAGTACAGCACTATTTCTGGCTATCAGTTTTTCTATTGCCTTTATTGATTGGAGATACTGCACTGATTTACATGTTAACTGTAAGCGTCTCTGACCAGCACAATTTCTTGTTCACCTCAATTTATCACAAAGGGCGAAGGAGAACTATATATTTTTATTCTTAACAACTTCACTCAAAGCTGTTCAGTCACAGGTATTAATTTTGACTTTGTCTGCAAAGGAGAAAAAAAGGTATAACCTTGGGAAATTGCTAACAATTCATCCAAAAGCACATAAGACACATAAGGGCACAGGAGAGTCCATGCGTGTATTAAGAGTTTTCAAAATAAGAATCTTTGGCGTAGAATGCTAACTGGGCAACTAGAAAAACTGGAATGAGGGATACTCATTACTGAGATAAAAATGGTGGCAGAATCAATTCTATGAAGGAGAAAAATTCACACAAAAGAATGCCTGTGATGTCCGCGCCTAAACAGTGTTCTCAACATCCTGAAGATTTTATATATTTTATAATTTGCTGATAATTCATGGCATTAACAGGCTCTAGGTATCCGTTGTATAAGAGAATGAAAACCAGTAATTTAAATAATTATAGGGGTTGTAATTTTTTCTAGTGTGTTTTTTGGCTTTTGAAGTTGCATCACACAGGAGTCACACACACATAATGCCTACAATGGTGAGGGATAATAAAATAGCTAGTGGCATATATCCCAGTCCTGGTTACCTCTGCCAAGTCCTGGTTACCTCTGCCAAGAAGCAAAATTATGTTCACCCGCAAATCATAACAGAATTGTTAGGAGATCCCTATTCTCATGCCAGAGCTACAATTCCCAAATTGGCTTAGCAAACCATCTCTCTTTATGGGTAACTCTGGGAATTGGGGGTCTCAAGGGAGAGGCAAGTGGAGTGTAGATTTATCCTCTATGTTTTACAAAGAGCAACTTTATCCTATGGTGCTCAAGAAGGTTGGAGCAAAGGATAGCCATTTCCAAAAGCAAAAAGCTGTTTTGTCATTCCCACCCTGTGGAACGCCCTCCCATCAAATGTCAAGGAAATAAACTACTATCTGACCTTGAGAAGACATCTGAAGGCAGCCCCGTTTAGAGAAGTTTTTAATGTCTGATGTTTTATTGTATTTTTAATATTTTGTTGGAAGCCTCCCAGAGTGGCTGGGGGAACCCAGCCAGATGGGCGGGGTATAAATTCTTCTTCTTCTTCTTCTTCTTCTTCTTCTTCTTCTTCTTCTTCTTCTTCTTCTTCTTCTTCTGACTTCCTGACTTCATTGAAACTGCAGGATAACTTCCTGGCTAGGAAAGCCACACTGAAGATGATAAAAACACTAAGCCCTTGTTGCCCAAGACGTCCTAAATTGAGTTCTGAACTTCAGAATGATTTTTGAACTTAGTAGCAGATACAATTACCACAACCATGTTAAACAAAAGGAAAGAGTCAAACAAATGACCAGTTAATTCAAAGGGGACTTTTGGTTTACTTTTTCAAGACACAACACTTTCTTAGATACTCCCAACAAAGATGCTTAGTGCATGCATACATTCTTTATTATGGTCCAAAGACCTGAGAAAACAGTTTCTAAAGTGGGCGGCTTTCAACAAATTAAAACACAATATGACATCAAACCTTAAAAACTTCCCCTGAACAGGGCTTCCCTTAACAAACTTTATTGGGGCAATTTGATTCCATTCATATGTTGTCACTGATGTTTTCTAGAAATCATACTCTGTTTCTTACCAACATTAAACATCTGGATGAATGGCAGAATTTAAAACCTCTTATACTACTCCACTCATTTGTGAGGAAGACACAAAACCTATTTCTTCACCATACAGCAAGAGTGAAACTGGTCTATCCCTCAGATATACTGGTCTACAAATGTACAGTCTGAGGTGATACTAATATTGTTTACATTCACATTAAACAATAGAGCCTGGAAACATTTTTGTCACCCACACCCCAAAGCTGGAGTACTACTTGACCATTCCAAAGACTGTGCTACATGAACTTTTACTGAAGTCTTGTTGCACCTTTATAATTAAGTACATCCATCCACCTTCTACACCTGTTTCCTATTTCTCCCATATACATTCTCCACTAACCAGATCAATGGAAAATGCAAGATACAGAGAACATTTCTTTACATATATTGGATTAATCAGTGGATAAATTCATGCCCTTTGATTTCAAGATCTATTTACTGTAGGCAGAAATTTGGCATGCATTCTATGATGTAAAAGTTAGAGAGACAAAATCAGCCTCTAAGTGTGATCCAGCCCTGGAGTTGAGTGATATTTCATTTTAGTGGGCAGACATGTCGCCTCAGCTTTGTCAGTCAAAAACAAATCCCTAGAAAGAGATTGGTTTATTCAGTTGATAATAATCTGGATCTTCTTACATCTCCTTAAACATGCAATCAGCTTAGTGAACAAGAAGAGGACCTAATTTCCCAGTATGAGAAGATAAATACATTTACCTACAGTAACTCAAGATGGGGGGAGGGCATTTAAAATGGACATAATCCATACCCTAATTTTAAATAAAAACCTCCAAACCAAAAGCACCTCTTTGAATATTTCCCATAATCTGACCCATTCAACCACTCAGTGTCTCTCTGTGCTGGGAAGAGATGATCATAATTTGTGTGGCACAGTCAATCTAGTTAATTTTGTTTTTGCCCCTCAGCTTGCTCAAAATTTGAGGCATAGGTTTTATGCTCATATAGGATCAGGAACGGTTGGGAATTAGTTCACAAAGAGGTTTTAGTTTTATACAATAAAATTGGCTGTTGAAATAAATCCTCAAAAACGAAGTCATGCCTCATTATTTATGTGAGTACAGGGCCAACATGAGATGGGGTCAACTGAATTTGGGGAGATAATGCATCAAGCACTCATATGGCAATTCCAATGACATTTCGATTACTGTCATATCGAATGAAATATGTGTAAGAGTCAAATAAAGAGATTAATCTGTATTTTAATTTAGTTTTTCTTCCTTATCATTTGTTCCCTGCTGTTCAGCTCAGGCCTTAGTACAATAATGTAGCATTTGGGGGAAAAGATGCAACCCAGTAATCCAGCACTGGAGGCCAAGATGGAGAAGATCTCCACAGCCACCATGTATTTCCCTTTGGTGCTCAAGTAGGTTGGCACAAAGGACAACCAAACACTGCAAAACACCAACATGCTGAAAGTGATAAATTTAGCTTCATTGAAACTGTCAGGGAGTTTCCTGGAAAAGAAAGCTACTATGAAGCTGGCGGTGGCCAGGGAGCCCATGTAGCCCAAGACAGAGTAAAACATGGAAGCTGAACCCTCGTTACATTCAAGTATGATTTCCCCAATCACTGAATGCGTGTCCTTATCTGGAAACGGTGGAGAAGTACTTAACCAAAGAGCACAAATGGCAGCTTGGATGAAGCAGCAGAAGAAGACAATCGAATTGGTCAGGCCTTTCCCCACCCATTTCCTTATGCGGGATCCCGGTTTGGTGGCCATAAATGCCACAACCACAGTGACCGTCTTTGCCAACACAGTGGAAATGGCCAAAGAGAAAACAAGGCCAAAAGCCATTTGTCGGAGAAGACAGATCACCCTTCCAGGCTGTCCAATGAAAAGCAAGGAGCACAGGAAGCAAAGGAGGAGGGAGATGAGAAGGATGTAGGTGAGGGTCCGGTTGTTGGCTTTGACTATGGGCGTATCCTTGTGCTTCAGGAAAATGCCAAGTACTAAAGTTGTGATGACAGAGAGAGAAACAGCCAACACCACTAAGATGATCCCCAGATTTTCTTTGTGAGAGAGGAAGCTCACAATCCTGGGAACACATTGAGTTTGGTCCTTGTTGGGATATTGGTCCTCTGGACAATTGATGCAAGCGTCTATGTCTGAAAAAGGAAAGAAGTGCTTAAGTATTTCAGAATGTTGACCAGCATCTATCTAAACACAAACAGCTATTTACGTATGCCTTTACACTGGGTAATGCCATTCAAAAGCAGTCAGCCACAAGAAGGTTTGAGGATGTCTATTTTTGTCTTCTTGCCGTTGTTTGACAAAATCCAGGAGAAGTGAATCACATAGAAAGTTTGTATAGAAAGTAGCCAATGGTACAAGTTAAAGCTCACCTTAATTGCTCCCTCCACTTCTGCCTCAGGACCCACCAACAACCCCTAGAAGGTTGCACAGAACAGGATGAGGCCCTGAGGATGCAAAAGGTTTCTCACCCTGGCTTTAGAGTTGGCAGGAACCAGGACAGGACCTTCGCAGTTCCTGGGAAATTGCTGGCAACTGATGGGCACTTTGCTCATTTTTCCATCTCAGACAGGTGTCTAATCATTCATTCGTTCATTCATCTACATTGAGTTATTACATTTATATCCAAGGAACTACAAGTGGCATACTTTGTTCCCTCCACTTTATCCTCACAATGTCCCATGAGTTGTGTAGGCAGCAAAATTGTATTCTGCCTAATGTAGAGCTGCCATACGTCCAGGTTTTCCCTGACACATCTGGGAATTGGGCTGCCAAATGGCGTCCAGGCAGATTGTTGCTGAATAGGCAAAATGTCTGGGAAAACCTGAACATATGGCAAGTAGGGGGTTGTTGTTGTTGTTGTTTTAAAAATCCTATAAAAGCCCAATAACTTTGACCAATTTTTTTAAACAACTCAACAACAAGATGATTGTTTCTGAAAATTCCTTTAGTATTAGACTGCTCTGCATTCACCAGCATTCTCCAAACAAAGGTAATAAATAGCATATATATATATATATATATATATATATATATATATCCCCCATAAATTAGGTCATGTGAATTCCTGCCTCCCACCTTTCTGACTAGAGATCATTCCTTCAGGACATGGAGCACAATCATAGCAGCAAAACTTCTCTCCTTCCTTCTTTTTCCTACTGAAGCCAGGGTTGCAGTTGTCATTGCACACAGAAAGGGGCAGCGCCTGTGCAAAATCATGAAGATGAGCAACAATAGATTAGCCCTTAAAAGTCCTTCACCTCCATGGGATTAGACTCCTGTGAGGGGCAGAGAGACTGAGGATGAACCAGTTGGCTCTGCTCCTCTGTTGCCCATTTGTTACCAATTCCCAACTTCATCTCTTGGTTTGATCAGTCTAAGACTCAGCCTGAAAGCGGATCATAGGAAAGACAATGCGATCTCCAGACCCCCCAAAATATGAAGTTGTAGAAATAAGATAAAGATATATTGAAGATAAAAGCAAGGTCCCTTCGCCCAGCTTGTCTGGATTTTTGGGCTGGGCTGCAATCAGTATGCTGATGACACCCAACTCTATCTGTTGATGGATGGCCACCCTGACTCGGCCCCAAACACACTGACCAGATCGTTTCGAAGCTGTGGCTGGATGGTTAAGTGGAAGCCGGTTGAAGTTAAATCCTTCGAAGACAGAGGTCCTTTGGCTGGGAAGGGATGATATGGGATTGGGGCAGCAACTCCCATCTCTTGCGGGGGTGCAGTTAGTGCCAGCACCGTCCGTTAAGAGTTTGGGTGTAATCTTCGACACCTCCCTTTCCATGGAGGCACAAATTGCAGCTACAACAAAGGCGGCATTTTTTTTATCTCCGCCAAGCTAAGCAGTTGGCTCCTTATCTCTCTCACCCTGACCTAGCCACTGTGATCCATGTGATGGTCACCTCCAGACTGGATTATTGTAACTCGCTCTACGTGGGGCTGCCCTTGAGACTGACCCAGAAACTCCAGCGGGTGCAGAATGCCACAGCGAAACTCCTTATGGGGTCCTCGCTGCGAGATCACATTCACCCGGTCCTATACCAGTTGCACTGGCTCCCGGTGGGGTACAGGATCAGGTTTAAGGTGCTGGTTTTAACCTTTAAAGCCCTATACAGCTTAGGACCCTCATACCTACGGGACCTCCTCTTTTGGTATGTCCCACAGAGGGACTTACGGTCTTCAAATAAAAACATCTTGAAGGTCCCAGGCCACAGAGAGGTTAGGCTGGCCTCAACCAGAGCCAGGGCTTTTTTGGCTGCTGCTCCAATCTGGTGGAACGCTCTGTCACAAGAGACTAGGGCCCTGCGGGACTTGACATCTTTCCCCAGGGCCTGCAAGACAGAGCTTTTCCACCAGGCCTTTGGTGAGGGCACAGCCTGACTCCCTCCTTTTGCAATCTTGACAGAATTTTATCCTAATGGTTGCCATCAATTTGAGTTGAATTAATTTTAATGAAATAATTTTAGAATGTTGTATGGTTTTATTGTTGTTAGCCGCCCGGAGCCCGGCCTCGGCTGGGGAGGGCGGGATATAAATAAATTTTATTATTATTATTATTATTATTATTATTATTATTATTATTATTATGGTCCATCTTTTTTCCTTCCAGAAATCACTACGTGATGTTCTGTGACATTTTAGCAAAATAAAATATTTTACTTTCCAATGCTTTGTAACTGCCTTATGTGAAAACACATTTTCACAAATCAGTTAAATGGCACAGATGGCCAAAAGGACTCCTTGCGTTAATTTAAGGTTTGAGATCAATGTATGAGGACAAGGGTCATAAAGCATAAGATCTACAATAAGGCCCCTCAAGAACTGACGGAATGGTGAGCTGCCCAGAAGGGAACATTCCCCTTTTATAAAGTCAAGAGTTTGAAGCTATAATTCACCTGATTAAAACTTGGATGCCACACAATTTGCTCATCATTGATGCTTAACTCTTTGCCTGCTGGAGCCTGAGGCTCCAGTCGTCCAACTTTCAATCTAGTCAGTGAGCCATTAGGGAAAGTGATCCAATTGGTAACATCAAAATCTTCAACCAGTTCTCCATGTTCATCAAAGTGAACCATATCTCCAGTGCTGCTATTGAATACAAGGCTCTTCAGAAAGGGATGGACCTGGAATATTGAAATATTTACATGCAAGTAATTATATGAATAACTGTGCTTAAAGCAGTATATATGGTGAAGGAGTATTTCCACTTGTCTATTATTATTATTATTATTATTATTATTATTATTATTATTAGCAGCAGCATCAGAGGCTTGGCAACCATATGTCAGGAGTGCTCTGATGGTGTTTCCTGCTTGGCAGGGGGTTGGACTCGATGGCCCTTGTGGTCTCTTCCAACTCTATGATTCTATGATTCTATGATCATCATTAACATGAAATTAATTACATAAAGAACTGTCAATAGAGGGGATACATTGATTGAAAAGGTCTAGCAAACCAGATTGGTAGTTGGGTTTCTATTGTGGGTATCTGGCAAGCTAGCATGACAGTGATTTTGAGTAAATGTGCACGAGGTCAGGCAGGTTAATTTCTGTGGCTCTTGCCACCAGACACGGCTGGAGCTCATTGGGACTGGTGAGGTGAAAAGGCAGGAGATCAGTGGTAGATGGAGGCAAAGCAAAGAAGTTCAGAGTTGTCATTACCTGCCATGGTTGCACATTCAGAAAGGCAAATCTCTCTCCTCTTGCCAATCTGCTATGTTTGGAGCTGGATTTGTATATGGAGTTTAAAGCATGTGCCACAGCATGGACAGCTTTGTAGACATTGTAGCTGTGACCAGTCATCTGTTTTTCATACAAAATCCCAGGAAGGTTCTCCAGTTTCTCTTCCAAAGTGCAGGGTTCTTTCTCCTCAGCCTCCACCTCCTGTCCATGAGATGCTTTCAGGGAGCAGGTGAAAGTCTGTTCCCAGACGTCCTGGATGAAAACATCCTCTTTGTGCCAGAAGGGTCTTATCATCTGAATGAACTTCTGGAACCCTAATGGCTGACTTGAGTGGACTGTGAAGGATAGAGTACCATGGAACATCTGTATTTCCCAGTCTTTCTGAATAGACAGTGATGCAAAATCCCAGTGAGATGTAGCAACCCACACTTTACCCAGTGGTCGCCATCCCAATAATGGTACTACAAACGACAATACTCTCAAAAACAGAAAGGATGGAGGCTCCCCATAAACCACAAATACATTAGCTTTTGTCTCAAAAACAATTGCATAACTTTCCTGGCGCATTATAAACAAGCGTATCATCTCATCTAGATAATTCCATTTTTCTAATCTTAATATCAAATCATAGCAGATGCCATGCTCAAAGAGTAGTGGTAAAATTGTCTGTAGAAACTGGTCCCCTTTGTCATCATCCACAGCACAAACTACAATCCATGTCCATCTGAAATGCTGAAGTAATCGCACAATTCCTACGTGCTGTTTGGCTTCATTTGGGACCATCTGGTATAAAAATGGGAATAGCATGTTTGCATCCTGTATCGCCAAAAAGGATCCATATGTGAGCTAAAATAGAATGCATGAGGTGTTTTCTTTTGTTTCTGATGGATTATGAGAGAATGTAAAACTACAGGTTTAACAGGTACTTCAGAGGTGTAGCTTAGGCAATAAATGGTTCTTTTTTACGAAAACTTTAGGTAAGGAAAAACAGGGTGGAACAATACCCAGTAATCTGCTTCATTATTGAAAAATTTTTATTGTTTCTCCTAATGTTTTAAAAATATGTAGTCCAGCCCTATAGAGCAGCAGAGAACAAGTATTTCCCTTCTTCTATGTAACAGCCATATTTTAGAGTACTATATTAACCTCCTTAGTGCCTTCCTCTATGGACTAAAGTTACACAGTTCTGTCAGCTATTGCTTACATTATGTGTTTTCAGTTGTGTATAAGGTCTAGTAAAACATGGGGGAAAAGAAACCATAAAAACTCAAATCCTTTATGTCCTAGACACATTCATACTATTCCACTTCAATTTACGGATACAATAGTTTTCTGGACAATTGGCTCTCAGCATTGCTTGGTGAATCCCAATCTAACCTGTCCTCCTGAATAAAACTTTGCAGGAACCTTGTCAAGACTGTGTTGAAATAATAATAATAATAAATTTTATTTATGTCCCGCCCTCCCCAGCCGAAGCTGGGCTTAGGGCGGCTAACAACAATCAAGATAGTATTTCGCATACACCCATGCTCCCAATTTACCTGTGGAATCTTGTGGGTTCCTGAAATGGTGGCCATATTGGCAGAGATTTCGGAGATGCATCCTCCAACGAGAGCTATCAGATTGTTCCACTTGTGACACTTGAAGTTGGGGACAAATCTATGCTGTGTGGAAAGCAGGTTGAGCGTGGCCTTGTAGGTCATCCTTGCAGTGTAGTAGCTATTGAGGACGTGGAACCCTAGAGAGATGTTGGATAAGACTTTGGGATTCTCATTGATTTCTTTGACAGCAAATGCTAAGGCCAGGATGTGCTGGTAGTTCTTTGGCACGGAGCTGTAATAAAATTACAACACAATGGACTGAAATGAGGAAAAAGAAGAAGAGGAAGAAGAAATGCTCCCTGCAATTAAGGGAGTTACTCTTTGTACCAATAAAAACTAGTAGTTGAAAGTCAATAGGTGTGGCCTTGCCAGCACAGTGCCCATAGGTGCAAGAAAGCCATGGTGAACATCACCTGAGGCCACAGAACCTCTGATCCCTTCCCTTCCCTTGCTGGCTGCTTACTTCATCATGAGATGTTGTGAGATGTATGCCTCCCAGAAGGACATATAACTAAATAATGAAATGGGAAGAGCAAAGCTCTTTGCTCTGAATACTTTTCCAGGCTCTGAACTTCACCTGAGCAGTGGAACAGAAAATGGAGCACTATGAGGGCAGCAGTGGAGGAATCTGAGGGGAAAGCGAGGGGAGGAAGTGAGGAGAGACAGAAATGAGCAGGAATTGTTTTCCACAGAGAAAGAGTCAGAAGATCCAGATGTAAATGCATTCACATTCCTCAAGGTTGAGAAGTAATGAGGTGTGGACAGAAGAGAAATAGTGGGGCAGTGACAAGGCATGATCCACCATGTGAAAATGCTGTAGCAGGCTTACTAAATAATAAAAGGAAGCACAGAACTGTTTATTTTAGTGGGGCTTGCAAAGGAAAACTTAGTAGCAGTACAAACAGTTAATAAGCGAAATGAATACAGTAAAACCACAATCCGTATACAGCTTTACATGCCTGGCCAAAAAAAAAGAAGAAAAGAAACCTGAATCTAAAGGGGATGAGTGTCTGGGAAAAAAGACTTTGGGAATCCCATCTGCCATTGAACCTGATTTATTTTGACTATACACAACATTGGCTTTTGGCGTGATTCCAGGATTGTGACCCTTGTGTAAATTGGAGGTTTACTGTCTCTCTCTCTAGCCATATCCACCCTTGCCCCTCATCTTGTCATGCTGAGTTTGAGTACTTCATACCTCTTCCATGAAACTAAGGAATGCTTCACCCCACCATTACAATGTTACTGGGTTTCCATGAAAATGTACATCAAAATATAAATCACAATATTGCTTAATGATGCATTTTCGGTCATTTCGGTCTGATTATATTATACACAGAAAGAAGGGGAATAAATAATGCCTTACACAGGTTCATCAATCAGTATCTGTGAAGGCTGTTCCCTGAAAGACTGGATATTAGAGAAGTATATGACTTGGGAAACCATCTCTCCAATTACAAGGTCTCCTGGCTGGTAAAATTCGTGAGCAATAGGAAGAGGATCATCATAAATGCTGCAGTTAATAGAATGTGCTTTACATATAGTGTGAAACAGAGGTAACAGCAGAAACAGCACCAGCAGGATCCTGCTGAGAAATCTTCCCCTCCCAATGTAGATTCCCATGTTTCCGCTACAGCCTTATATGCGGATCTTATCAGTTTGGCTAAAGTATCCTTTGAATAGTGGGCTATTAGATAATCTATGCACTAGCGCTTTGGTCTTTAAGTAAGCCAATATATTTTCTTTTTCGTTACATATTACCCCCATGGATGACTGAAGGTTGCAGGAATACAAATAATAACAAGTTAGTTATTACTTCTTTTTTAAAATAACCAACTGCAGCTGTTTAGTTATAAACTTCACTTTCCCATGGTTTGCAAAGAAAACAACTATACCCATGACTGTTACGCAAGAGAACATAAGATACATTGTGGTGAGGCAGCGTTTCAGTTAAACAAAGTGCTAAACCATGTGCTAAACCATGCCTAGTCAAGGAAGTTCACAGTTCACAAAAAGAATGTTCCTTGAATTGATGACTGGATGGAAGCATATCCAAACATGGAAAAGAAGAATGATGATACAAAACACTGGCAGAGCCCTGGCTGTGCCTAGATATAGCCGTGAACAATAGGAAGCTGTTACGCCTTTTTAAAGATGTTGTTGTTTTAATCCAAACAGAATGTGTATATCTACTATGTAAGAGGATGGAAGCCAGCAATTTTGACAATGATGGAGATGATTCCTCAGAGTGTTCTTCGTATTTGCAGTTGCATCATGCCTGACCAAATTGCTAAAGCCTCTCCCCCCTGAATTGTACAACTATTATTGTCTTCCTTGAGGGATAATAAGTAGGCAGCACTGCTTAGTCCTGAGCAAGAGTTGAGTTTACTCAGAGATCATTCTCAGTTGGCAGAAAATGAAGGTCTGGGTTTGAGCGTAGAGTCAAATCTGAGTGTACGTGAGATTCAGTCCCGTCCCATCCTGTCCCCCACCCTGAAGATGGGTTCATCTCCTTCATCACTTGACTTCCCAGTATTGTTTGCCCCAATATTGCTATCAATAACAAATTGATATTAGGGTTGACATATTTCAAAATATATGTGAAGGGACTTGACAGGAAGTCAAAACTGAAGAAAAGATTTTGTAAGATAAAAGGGGAAAATATATTTACTTTCATTACTATCATTATTATCATTTATTTTCCCTGTGGGTGTACATATGTGTCTTTTGTATGGAATGTTAGGGAGGAAATAAGATATTGGATAACAAATAACAAACTAAATATTGATGTATATAATTTTTATTACTCAATTATATTTTGTGGTAGTATGGTTTTAATGTGTTTTCTTTTGTAACATAGAATCATTCAATAAAATTTATTTTTTTTAAAAAAAATTAGCCCACATATCACAGCTGGTCCATGATTGCGGGGGGGGGGGGGGAGAGATACTGCCAAAGCTGGGTTAAGAAACAGGTACGTAACTTAGGGGTGCTCCCGGATCCATTACTGTCCATTACCTGAGGCCCAGGGGTCCTTGGTGGTGCAGAATGCACTCTGTCATCTTGTGCTGGTAACTCAGCTATGCCCCTCTCTGGACAGGGAGAGCCTGACCTCTGTGGTCTGTGCTCTGGTAACCTCCAAATTGGATAATTGCAATGTGTTATAGGTGGGGCTGCCTCTAAAAGGAGTTCAGAAACTTCAGCTGCTGCAAAATTCAGTGACCAGGTTGCTCACCAGAACAAGATGGTTTGAGCATATTACACCGATCCTGGCCTGACTGCGCTGGCTGCCGATTAGTTTCCAGGCCCAGTTCAACGTGCTGGATTTTACCTACAGTGCCTTAATGCATTAGGACCCCAAAACCTGAAGGTGGCCCTTGTGATCTGAGGCCCTTCTCCACATCTCCTGTCCCCAAGAGTTCAGAATAACAAGACAAGAATGGGCCTTTGCTGTGGTGGCTCCCCTACTGCGAAATACTCTTCCCAGAGAGGCTCTCCTGGCACCATCATTACATGTCTTTATTTTGTTTAACATTTGTTTACTGAAGGCAGAAATTTTGCATGCATTCTATGATGTAAGAGTTAGAGAAACAAATTCAGCCTCTGAGTGTGATCCAGCCCTGGAGTTGAGTGATATTTCATTTTAGTGGGCAGACATGTTTGCTCAGCTTTGTCAGTCAAAAACAAATCCCTAGAAAGAGATTGGTTTATTCAGGTGAAACCTTGTGATAATCTGGATTGCCTTACATCTCCGTTAACTTGCATTCATCGTAGTGAACAAGAACAGGGCCTAATTTCCCAGTATGAGAACATAAATACATTTACCTACAGTAACTGAAGATGGGGAGAGGGCATTTAAAACAGACAGAATCCTTACCCTCATTTTTAAAAATAAAAAAGCAAAAGCACCTCTTTGAATATTTCCCATAATCTGACCCATTCAACCACTCAATGTCTCAAAACCTCTGAGCTGGGAAGAGATTATCATAATTTGTGGGGCACAGTCAATCTAGTTAATTTTGTTTTTGCCCCTCAGCTTCCTCAAAATTGGAGGCATAGGGTGGCGCTGTGGTCCAAACCACAGAGCCTAGGTCTTGCTGATCAGAAGCTCGGTGGTTCGAATTTCCGCGACGGGGTGAGCTCCCGTTGTTCGGTCCCAACTCCTGCCAACCTAGCAGTTCGAAAGTACGTTAAAATGCAAGTAGAAAGAAAGGTACCACTCCAGCAGGAAGGGTTCTGTGCGCTGCTCTGGTTTTCTAAGAGCGGTTTAGTCATGCTGGCCACATGACCTGGAAGCTGTACGCCGGCTCCCTCGGCCAGTAAAGCGAGATGAGCACTGCAACCCCAGAGTCGTCCACGACTGGACCTAATGATCAGGGGTCCCTTTACCTTTTCCTATGATGCTCCTATAGGATCAGGCACTGTTGAGAATCAGTTCACATAACAAATGTTTTAGTTTTATACAATAAAATGGTTTGTTGAAATAAATCTTCAAAAAGAAGTCATGCCTCATTCTTTATGTGAGTACAAGCCCAATATGAGATGGGATCAACTGAACTTGGGGAGGGAATGCATCAAACACTCATACCACAATTCCGATGACATTTCTATTACCGTCATATCCGAAGAAATATGTGTAAGAATCAAATAAAGAGATTAATGTGTTTTTTTAATTTATTTTTTCTTCCTTATCATTTGGTCTCTGCTATTCAGCTCAGGCCTTAGCACAATAATGTAGCATTTGGGGGTAAAGATGCAACCCAGTAGTCCAGCACTGGAGGCCAAGATGGAGAAGATCTCCACAGCCACCATGTATTTCCCTTTGGTGCTCAAGTAGGTTGGCACAAAGGACAACCAAACACTGCAAAACACCAACATGCTGAAAGTGATAAATTTGGCTTCATTGAAACTGTCAGGGAGTTTCCTGGAAAAGAAAGCTACTATGAAGCTGGCGGTGGCCAGGGAGCCCATGTAGCCCAAGACAGAGTAAAACATGGAAGCTGAACCCTCGTTACATTCAAGTATGATTTCCCCAATCACTGAATGCGTGTCCTTATCTGGAAACGGTGGAGAAGTACTTAACCAAAGAGCACAAATGGCAGCTTGGATGAAGCAGCAGAAGAAGACAATCGAATTGGTCAGGCCTTTCCCCACCCATTTCCTTATGCTGGTTCCTGGTTTGGTGGCCATAAATGCCACAACCACAGTGACCGTCTTTGCCAGCACAGTGGAAATGGCCAAAGAGAAGACAAGGCCAAAAGCCATTTGTCGGAGAAGACAGATCACCCTTCCAGGCCGTCCAATGAAAAGCAAGGAGCACAGGAAGCAAAGGAGGAGGGAGATGAGAAGGATGTAGGTGAGGGTCCGGTTGTTGGCTTTGACTATGGGAGTATCCTTGTGCTTCAGGAAAATGCCAAGTACTAAAGTGGTGATGACAGAGAGAAAAAGAGCCAACACCACTAAGATGATCCCCAGATTTTCTTTGTAGGAGAGGAAGCTCACAATCCTGGGAACACAATGAGTTTGATCCATGTTGGGATACTGGTCCTCTGGACAATTGATGCAAGCATCTATGTCTGAAAAAGGAAAGTGCTTAAGTATTTCAGAATGCTGACCAGCATCTATCTAAACACAAACAGCTATTTAAGCATTCCTTTACACTGGGTAACGCCATTCAAAAGCAATCAGCCACAAGAAGGTTTGAGGATATCTATTTTTGTGTTCTTGCAGTTCATTGATAAAATCCAGGAGAAGTGAATCTCATAGAAAGATTGTATAGAAAGTAGCCCACGGTACAAGTTAAAACTCACTTTAGTTGCTCCCTCCACTTTTGCCTCAGGACCCACCAACTATTCCTAGAAGGTTGCACAGAACAGGATGAGGCCCTGAGGATGCAAAAGGTTTCTCACCCTGGCTTTAGAGTTGGCTGGAACCAGGAGAGGACCTCCTCATTGCTTGGGAAATTGTTGGCAACCGAGGGGCACTTTGCTCATTTTTCCATCTCAAACAGGTGTCTTATCATTCATTCATTCATCCATCCATCTACATTGAGTTATTACATTTATATCCAAGGAACTACAAGTGGCATACTTCGTTCCCTCCACTTTATCCTCATAATATCCCATGAGTTATGTAGGCGGCAAAATTGTGTTCGGTCTGATGTAGGGCTGCCATACGTCCGGGTTTTCCCTGACACATCTGGGAATTGGGCTGTCAAATGGCGTCCAGGCAGATTGTTGCTGAATCAACAAAATGTCTGGGAAAACCTGAACGTATGGCAAGTAGGAGAGTTGTAGTTGTTGTTTTAAAAATCCTATAAAAGCCCAATAACTTTGACCCAAGAATATTTTTTAAAATAATGAGAACTCAACAACAAGAAAATTGTTTCTTAAAATCCCTTCAGTTTTCAACTCCTCTGCATTCACCAGCATTCTCCAAACAAAGGTAATAAATAGCCTATTTATGTGTATATTAAATCCCATAAATTAGGTCATGGGAATTCCTGCCTCCCACCTTTCTGACTAGAGATCATTCCTTCAGCACACGGAGCACAATCATAGCAGCAAAACTTCTCTCCTTCCTTCTTTTTTCTACTGAAGCCAGGGTTGCAGTTGTCATTGCACACAGAAAGGGGCAGCGCCTGTGCAAAGTCATATACATGAGGAACAATAGATTAGCCCTTTTAAAATAATCATGATTATTTTAAAATACAGAAGGGCACCAGACAAGGGTGCCCACTTTCACCATTATTATTCATTTTGGTTTTGGAAATACTAAATCAAGAAATCAGATTGGATCAAAAAATAAATGGAATATCCCTAGGGGAGAAAATATACAAAATAAGGGCATTTGCAGATGATTTAGTCTTAATGGTGGAAAATCCGAAGGAAAGCATAGCAAAGGCTCTAGGAAAAAATGGAAAACTTTGGAAGGGTCTCAGGTTTCGCTTTGAATAAAGAAAAAGTGAAACTAATGGTAAAAAACATGGGAGATCAAGAGAAAAAGGAACTGGTAGAAAAATTTGGATTACAAATTGTAAAAAAAAGTGTAATATTTAGGAATCCAAATAACAATGAAAAATATAAATTTGTTTGAAGATAATTATAAAAAAAAATTGGGAAGAAACAAAAAGAGAAATGGAAATTTGGACAAGATTGAATTTAACACTCTGGCGTAGAATTTCGGCTATTAAAATGAATATCTTACCAAAACCCCTGTTCCTTTTTCAAATGATTCCCATAATAGGTAAAGATGATTGTTTTAAAAAATGGAAAATGGACCTAACAAAGTTTATATGGCAAGGCAAAAAGCCACGGATCAAACACAAATTATTAACCGACATAAAAGAGCGGGGCGGCTTTGGACTCCCAGACCTGAGAGCGGCATGCTTGGACTCCCAGACGATGCGGCATGCTTTACTTGGATCAGAGATTGGATTAAGTTAGATAATAGTGACATTTTAGACTTGGGGGGATGGAACAACAGATACGGCTGGCATGCCTATCTCATTTACAACAAAGTAGCCGTACATAAAGAATTTTTATGTCATGTTATTAGAAATGCATTATACAAGGTCTGGGTGAGACATAGAAGGTTGTTAGAACCGAAAACCCCATGGTGGGTCTCACCGTTAGAAGTAATATCGGTTAAAAAGAAAAATATGATAGGAAGTATGGCAACATACCAGCAGCTCCTAAAGTAGGAACAGGGCCAATTAAAACTAAGACCATATGAAGAGGTGACCCAATACTGTACCACATGGTTACAATATCACCAAATTGCCCAAATATTTAATCAGGATAAAGCAATAGAATTTGAAAAGGAAGAATCAAAATTACAAAAAGTATTATTACAAAACTCAAAAAAGAATATATCCAAAATGTATAATTTATTATTAGAATGAGAATTAAAGGATGAAGTAAAAGAAGTAAAAGAAGTTATGACTAAATGGGCATGTCATATAGGATATGTAATTCGGCTGGACCAATGGGAGAAATTATGGAAATATGATATTAAATTCACGGCATGTTACACAATCAGAGAAAATTTCATGAAAATTGTGTATCAATGGTACCTAACTCCGGTAAAATTGGCTAAAATTTACAAATTAAAATCAAACACCTGCTGGAGATGCAAAAAAGAAATAGGAACAATGTTTCACATGTGGTGGGAATGCCGACCTATTAAACAATTCTGGAATGAAATTTATGAAGAACTCAAAAAGATGTTTAAAATATCTTTCAGTAAAAAACCAGAGGCATTCCTTCTAGGTTGAATTACAAACGATATTCCTGACAATCAAAGGAAAGTATTCCTTTATGCAACAACAGCTGCCAGGATGCTTATAGCAAAAAACTGGAAAGGGAGAAAAATTCCATCAATGAAAGAATGGCAAATTAAATTTTGTGAATATCTGGCAAAACTCACAGCATTCATAAGGGGACAATCGGACCAGAAATTATTAAAAGAATGGGGATGTGCTAAAGAGTATATGAAAAAACATTGCTCTGGAGTAAGCATATCGGTATGTAATGAATGATGCTTTACAGGGTTAAAGAAAAAGAAAAATGGTGTAAAAAAAAAGTACAAAGATGGAAGTAATCTACATTAGACACAACAATACAGTTAGAGTAAATTTTTTGAGGTCTTAGAACAAAGGAAGGAAGTCAATATGTGTATATCTATGTAATGAGATATGGTGTTTTTTTCTGTAGATGTATGCTTTTTCGTTTTTGTTTTGTTTTGTTTTGTTTCTTTTGCTTTTTTCTTTCTCTTTTTTGTATGCTTTGTTCTTTTTTGTTTGTATAGTATTATTTTGGACTCAATGTCTGTAATTTTTGTTATGATTTTGCATTGAAAATAAAAAACAACAACAGATTAGCCCTTTTAAGTCCTTCACCTCTATGTGATTAGACTCCTGTGAGGGGCAGAGAGACTGAGGATGAACTAGTTGGCTCAGCTCCTCTGTCACCCATTTGTTAGTGATTCCCAACTCCATCTCTTGGTTCGATCAGTCTAAGACTCAGCCTGAAAGCGGATCATCAGAAAGACAATGCCATCTCCGGATCCCCCAAAATATGAAGTTGTAGAAATAAGATAAAGATATCTTGAAGATAAGAGCAAGATCCATTCTTTTCCCTTCCAGGAATCACTACATGATATTCTGTGACATTTCAGCAAAATAAAATATTTTATTTTCCAACACTTTGTAAGTGTCTTATGTGACAACATTTTTCCACAAAGAAATTAAATGGCACAGATGGCCAAAAGGACTCCTTGCTTTAATTTAAGGTTTGAGATCGATTTATGAGGACAAGGATAATAAAGCATAAGATCTACAATAGGGCACCTTAAGAACTGACGGAATGGTGAACTCTTCAGAAGGGAACATTTCCCTTTTATAAAGTCGAGTGTGAAGTTATAATTTACCTGATTAAAACTTGGATGCCACACAATTTGTTCATCATTAATGCTTAACTCTTTGCCTGGAGGAGCCTGAGGCTCCAGTTGTCCAACTTTCGATCTAGTCAGTGAGCCATTGGGGAAAGTGATCCAGTTGGTAACATCAAAACCTTCAACCAGTTCTCCATGTTCATCAAAGTGCACCATATCTCCAGTGCTGCTGTTGAATACAAGGCTCTTCAGAAAGGGATGGACCTGGAATATTGAAATATTTACATGGAATTAATGATATGAATAACCGTTCTTAACGCAGTATATATGGTGATGAAGTATTTCTACTTGTCTTTTATTATCATTAATATGAAATTAATTACATAAAGAACGGTCTATAGAGGGGATACATTGATTGAAAATGTCTAGCAAACCAGATCAGTAGTTGGGATCCTATTGCAGATATTTGGCAAGCTAGCATGAAAGTGATGTTGACTCTGAGTAAATGTGCACCAGGTCAGGCAGGCTAAGTTCTGTGGCTCTTGCCACCAGACACGGCTGGAGCTCATTGGGACTGGTGAGGTGAAAAGCCAGGAGATCAGTGGTAGATGGAGGCAAAGCAAAGAAGTTCAGAGTTGTCATTACCTGCCATGGTTGCACATTCAGAAAGGCAAATCTCTCTCCTCTTGCCAATCTGCTATGTTTGGAGCTGGATTTGTATATGGAGATCAAAGCATGTGCCACAGCATGGACAGCTTTGTAGACATTGTAGCTGTGACCAGTCATGTGTTTTTCATACAAAATCCCAGGAAGGTTCTCCAGTTTCTCTTCCAAAGTGCAGGGTTCTTTCTCCTCAGCCTCCACCTCCTGTCCATGAGATGCTTTCAGGGAGCAGGTGAAAGTCTGTTCCCAGACGTCCTGGATGAAAACATCCTCTTTGTGCCAGAAGGGTCTTATCATCTGAATGAACTTCTGGAACCCTAATGGCTGACTTGAGTGGACTGTGAAGGATAGAGTACCATGGAACATCTGTATTTCCCAGTCTTTCTGAATAGACAGTGATGCAAAATCCCAGTGAGATGTAGCAACCCACACTTTACCCAGAGGTGGCCATCCCATTACAGGTACTATAAATGACAAGACTCTCAAAAACAGAAAGGATGGAGGTTCCCCATAAACCACAAATACATTAGCTTTTGTCTCAAATGCAATTGCATAACTTTCCCAGTGCTGGTAAGCCAAGCGTATCATCTCATCCAGATAGTTCCATTTTTCCAATCTTACTATGAAATCATAGCAGATGCCATGCTCAAAGAATAGCGGTAAAATTGTCTGGAGAAACTGGTCCCCTTTGTCATTATCCACAGCACAAACTACAATCCATGTCCATTTGAAATGTTGAAGTAATCGCACAATTCCTGTGTGCTGTTTGGCTTCATTTGGGACCATCTGGTATAAAAATGGGAATAGCATGTTTGCATCCTGTATCGCCAGAAAGGATCCATATGTGATCTAAAATAGAGTGTACGAGATGTTTTGTTTTGTTTCTGATGGATTACGAGAGAATGCAAAACTATAGATTTCACAGGTACTTCAGAGGCATAGCTATCCCAATAAATGTCTGCATAGCGTCTTCTAGAAGAAAACTTCAAGTAAGGGAAGACAATGTGGAAGAATAGCCAGTAATCTGCTTCATTATTGATAATTTCTTAATGTTTCTCCTAATATTTTAAAAATATCTAGTCCAGTCCTATAGAGCAGCAGAGAACAAGTATTTCCCTTCTTCTATGTAACAGCCATTAAGGTATTTTAGAGAACTATATTAACCTCCTTAGTCTGTTCCTCTCTGGACTAAAGTTACACATTTCTGTCAGCCATTGATTGCATTATGTGTTTTCAGTTGTGTATTAGGTACAAAAGAAAAAGAAAAAACCATAAAAACTCAAATCCTTTACATCCTAGACACATTCATACCTGTCCACTTCAATTTACAGATACTCCAGTTTTGTGTACAATTGGCTCTCAGCACTGCTTGGTTAATCCTAATCCAAACTTCCCTCTTGAATAAAACTTTGCAGGAACCTTGTCACAACGTTATCAAAATCAAGATAGTACGACCCATAAACCCATGCTCCCGATTTACCTGTGGAATCTTGTGGGTTGCTGAAATGGTGGCCATATTGGCAGAGATTTCGGAGATGCATCCTCCAACGAGAGCTATCAGATTGTTCCACTTGTGACACTTGAAGTTGGGGACAAATCCATGCTGTGTGGAAAGCAGGTTGAGCGTGGCCTTGTAGGTCATCCTTGCAGTGTAGTAGCTGTTGAGGACGCGGAACCCTAGAGAGATGTTGGATAAGACTTTGGGATTCTCATTGATTTCTTTGACAGCAAATGCCAAGGCCAGGATGTGCTGGTAGTTCTTTGGCACGGAGCTGTAATAAAATTACAACACAATGGACTGAAATGAGGAAAAAGAAGAAGAGGAGGAAGAAGAAGAAGAAGAAGAAGAAGAAGAAGAAGAAGAAGAAGAAGAAGAAGAATAAGAAATGCTCCCTGCATTTAAGGGAGTTACTCTTTGTACCAATAAAAACTAGTAGTTGAAAGTCAATAGGTGTGGCCTTGCCAACACAGTGTCCATAGGTGCAAGGAAGCCATAGAGAACATCACCTGAGGCCACAGAACCTCCGATCGCTTCCCTTGCTGGCTGCTTACTTCACCATGAGATGTTGTAAGTGGTTATGCCTCCCAGAAGTACATATAACTAAATAATGGAATGGGAAGAGCAAAGCTCTTTGCTCTGTATACTTTTCCAGCCTCTTATCTTCAACCTAGCAATTGAACAGAAAATGGAGCACTCAGAGGACAGAAGTGGAGCAATCTGAGGGAAAAGCAAGGGGAGAAAGTGATGCGCTGCAAAAGAGAGGAGAGACAGAAATGAGCAGGAATTGTGTTCCACAGAGAAAGAGTTGGAAGGTCCACATGTAAATGCATTCACATCCCTCAAGGTTGAGAAGGAATGAAGTGTGGACAGAACAGAAATAGCGGGGCAGTGACAAGGCATGATCCACCATGTGAAATTCTGTAGAAGGCTTACTAAATAACAAAAAGAAGCACAGAACTATTTATTTCAGTGGGCCTTGCAAAGGAAAACTTAGTAGCAGTACAAACAGTTACAGTAATAAGACAAACAGATACAGTAAGCCCACAATCTGTATTCAGCTTTACATGCCTGACAAAGGAAAAAGAATTGAATCCAAAGGGGTTGGGTGTCTGGGGGGAAAGACTTTGGGAATCCCCTCTGCCATTGAACCCAATTTGTTTTCGCCATACACAACGTTGGCTTTCAGCGTGATTCCCGGAACGTGACCCTCGTGTAAATTGGGGGTTTACTGTCTCTGCGTCTCTGTCCACCCATATCCACCCTTGCCCCTCATCTTGCCATGCTGAGCTTAAGTACCTCATACCTCTTCCATGAAACTGAAGAATGCTTCACCCCACCATTACAGTGTTACTGGGTTTCCATAAAGAATTACATCAAAATATAAATCACGGTACTGCTTAATGATGCATTTTCAATCATTGCGGTCTGACTATTTTAGACTCAGTAAGAAGGGGAATAAACAATGCCTTACATCGGTTCATCAATCAGTATCTGTGAAGGCTGTTCCCTGAAGGACTGGATATTAGACAAGTATATGACTTGGGAAACCATCTCTCCAATTACAAGGTCTCCTGTCTGGTAAAATTCGTGAGCAATAGGAAGAGGGTCATCATAAATGCTGCAGTTAATAGAATGTGCCTTACATATAGTGTGAAGCAGAAGTAACAGCAGAAACAGCACCAGCAGGATCCTGCTGAGAAATCTTCCCCTCCCAATGTAGATTCCCATGTTTCCACTACAGCCTTATAGGCAGTTGTTATCAGTTTGGCTAAAGTATCCTTTGAATAGGAGGCTGTTAGGTAGTCTATGCACCAGCGCTTTGGTCTTTTAGTTAGCCAACATATTTTCTTTTTCTTCACACATTATTCCCAGGAATGACTGGAGGTTGCTGGGATACAAATAATAACATTGTAGCTATTATTACTTCTTTTTAAAACAACCAACTGCAGCTGTTTAGTTATAAATTTCACTTTTCCTTGGTTTACAAAGAAAATAACTATACCCATGACTGTTACCCAAGAGAACATAAGGTACATTGTGGTGAGGCAGCGTTTCAGTTAAACAATATGCTAAACTATGTGCTAAACCATGTGCTAAACCATGCCTAGTCAAGGAAGTTCACATTTCACAAAAAGAATGTTCCTTGAAATTGATGACTGCATGGAATCATATCCAAACATGTAAAAGAAGAATGATGACACAAAAGACTGGCAGAACCCTGGCTGTGCCTAGATGTAGCCGTGAACAATAGGAAGCTGTTATGCCTTTTTAAAGATGCTATTGTTTTTTAATCCAAACAGAATGTGTGTATCTATTATGTAAGAGGATGGAAGCCAGCAATTTTGACAATGATGGAAATAATTCCTCAGTGTGTTCTTCGTATTCGCAGATCCATCATGCCTGACCAAATTGCTAAAGCCTCTCCCCCCTGAATTGTATGACTATTATTGTCTTCCTTGAGAGATAATAAGTAGGCAGCATTGCTTAGTCCTGAGCAAGAGTTCAGTTTTCCCAGAGATCATTCTTAGTTGGCAGAAAATGAAGGTCTGGGTTTGAACGTAGAGTCAAGTCCGAGAGTCCGTGAGATTCAGTCCCATCCCATCCTGCCCCCCACCTTGAAGATGGGTTCATCTCCTTCAGCACATCCCTTCCCAGTATTGTTTGCCCCCATGTTGCTATCAATATCAAATTGATATTAGGGGTGCCATATTTCTAAAAGTAAAGACCAGGACACCCCAAATGTTGTTGAGCTTTTTTTTTTATGCACTACAGTGGTACCTTGGTTTACAAACTTAATCCATTCCGGAAGTCCATTCTTAAACCAAAGCGTTCTTAAACCAAGGTTTGCTTTCCCATACAGCGGGAGTTTCCATTTACAAATGGAACACACTCAACAGAAAGTGGAACATGTTCTGCTTCCAAGGCAAAGTGAACAAACCAAAACACCTACTTCTGGGTTTGCAACGTTCTTAATCCAAGTTGTTCAGAAACTTAGCTGTTCTTAAACCAAAGAACCACTGTACTATCATTCTGCAGCGTCCAAACCTAGCAATTAGGAACAGAGCCTAGCCCAAGTAGCTCACAGTCAGAATTGGACTTCTGTACATGTCTGGGAAAAGTAAAAACCAGGACGCCCCAAGACTTTACATTACAGTCATACCTTGGTTCTTGTATGCCTTGGTACTCGTACGTTTTGACTCCCAAATGCTCAAAAGCTGGAGTAAGTGTTCCGGTTTTCGAACGTTCTTTGGAAGTCCAACGTCCGACATGGCTTCCACAATTGAGTGCAGGAAGCTCCTGCAGGCAATTGGAAACTATGCCTTGGTTTTCGAATGGTTCTGGGAGCCGAATGGACTCCCGGAATGGATTAAGTTTGACAACCAAGGTACCACAGTCCTATCATTCTGCAGCATGCATCATTAGCAATTTGAAAAAATCTAGCCCAAGTTGCTTACAGTCAGAATTTGACTTCTGTGTACATGTCTGGGAACAAGGAAGAGGCTGATTTTCTGAGGTCACAAAAAATACGTATTTGGGGCCCCTGTAATTCAGTCCGGTTGCCAATGGCTCTCTTGGCTTTTCAAGAATGGGCCTTTGCTGTGGTGGCTCCCCTTCTGCGGAATACTCTTCCCAGAGAGGCTCGTCTGGCACCATCATTACATGTCTTTATTTCGTTTAACATCTGTTTACTGAAGGCAGAAATTTTGCATGCACTGTGTGATGTAAGAGTTGGAGAGACAAAATCAGCCTCTAAGTGTGATCCAGCTCTGGAGTTGAGTGATATTTCATTTTAGTGGGCAGACATGTCTGCTCAGCTTTGTCAGTCAAAAACAAACCCTTGGAAAGAGGTTGGTTTATTCAGTTGAAACCTTGTGATAATCTGGATCGTCTTACATCTCTGTCAACTTCCATTCATCTTAGTGAACAAGAAGAGGGCCTAATTTCCCAGTATGAGAAGATAAATACATTTACCTACAGTAACTCAAGATGGGGGAAAGGCATTTAAGATGGACAGAATCCATACCCTCATTTTTTAAAAAGGAAAAGCACCTCTTTGAATATTTCCCATAATCTGACCCATTCAACCACTCAGTGTCTCAAAACCTCTGAGATGGGAAGAGATGATCATAATTTGCGTGGCCCACTCAATCTAGTTAATTTTGTTTTTGCCCCTCAGCCTTCTCAAAATCTGAGCCATAGGGTGGTGCTGTGGTCCAAACCACAGAGCCTAGGTCTTGCTGATCAGAAGCTTGGTGGTTCAAATCTCCGTGACGGGGTGAGGTCCCATTGCTCGGTCCCTGCTCCTGCCAACCTAGCACTTCAAAAGTACATCAAAGTGCAAGCAGATAAAAAGGTACCACTCCAGCGGGAAGGTAAACGGCGTTTCCGTGCGCTGCTTTGGTTTGCAGGAAGCGGCTTAGTCATGCTGGCCACATGACCCGGAAGCTGTACGCCAGCTCCCTCGGCTAGTAAAGTTAGATGAGCACTACAAACCCAGAGTCATCCGCTACTGGACCTAATGGTCAGGGTCACTTTACATTTACCTATGATGGTCCTATAGGATCAGGCACTGTTGGGAATTAGTTCACATAACAAATGTTTTAGTTTTATACAATAAAATGGTTTGTTGAAATAAATCTTCAAAAAGAAGTCGTGCCTCATTCTTTATGTGAGTACAAGGCCAACATGAGATGGGGTCAACTGAATTTGGGGAGGGAATGCATCAAACACTCATATGGGAATTCCAATGACATTTCTATTGCCGTCATATCTGATGAAATATGTGTAAGAGTTAAATAAAGAGATTGATCTGCATTATTTTATTCTTTCTTCCTTATCATTTGTTCCCTGCTGTTCAGCTCAGGCCTTAGCACCATAATGTAGCATTTGGGGGTAAAGATGCAACCCAGTAATCCAGCACTGGAGGCCAAGATGGAGAAGATCTCCACAGCCACCATGTATTTCCCTTTGGTGCTCAAGTAGGTTGGCACAAAGGACAACCAAACACTGCAAAACACCAACATGCTGAAAGTGATAAATTTGGCTTCATTGAAACTGTCAGGGAGTTTCCTGGAAAAGAAAGCTACTATGAAGCTGGCGGTGGCCAGGGAGCCCATGTAGCCCAAGACAGAGTAAAACATGGAAGCTGAACCCTCGTTACATTCAAGTATGATTTCCCCAATCACTGAATGCGTGTCCTTATCTGGAAACGGTGGAGAAGTACTTAACCAAAGAGCACAAATGGCAGCTTGGATGAAGCAGCAGAAGAAGACAATCGAATTGGTCAGGCCTTTCCCCACCCATTTCCTTATGCGGGATCCCGGTTTGGTGGCCATAAATGCCACAACCACAGTGACCGTCTTTGCCAACACAGTGGAAATGGCCAAAGAGAAGACCAGGCCAAAAGCCATTTGTCGGAGAAGACAGATCACCCTTCCAGGCTGTCCAATGAAAAGCAAGGAGCACAGGAAGCAAAGGAGGAGGGAGATGAGAAGGATGTAGGTGAGGGTCCGGTTGTTGGCTTTGACTATGGGAGTATCCTTGTGCTTCAGGAAAATGCCAAGTACTAAAGTTGTGATGAGAGAGAGAGAAATAGCAAACACCACTAAGATGATCCCCAGATTTTCTTTGTAGGAGAGGAAGCTCACAATCCTGGGAACACAATGAATTTGGTCCTTGTTGGGATATTGGTCCTCTGGACAATTGACGCAAGCGTCTATATCTGAAAAAGGGAAGAGGTGCTTAAGTATTTCAGAATGTTGACCAGCATCTATCTAAACACAAACAGCTATTTAAACATTCCTTTACACTAGGTAACACCAATCAAAAGCAATCAGCCACAAGAAGGTTTGAGCTTTCTATTTTTTTGTTCTTGCAGTTCTTTGACAAAATCCAGGAGAAGTGAATCTCATAGAAAGATTGTACAGAAAGTAGCCCACAGTACAAGTTCAAACTCACCTTAGTTGCTCCCTCCACTTTTGCCTCAGGACCCACCAACTATTCCTAGAAGGTTGCACAGAACAGGATGAGGCCCTGAGGATGCAAAAGGATTCTCACCCTGGCTTTAGAGTTGGCTGGAACAAGGAAAGGACCTCCTCATTGCTTGGGAAATTGTTGGCAACCGATGGGCACTTTGCTCATTTTTCCATCTCAGATAGGCGTCTAATCTTTCATTCATTCCTTCATCCATCTACATCTAGCTTTACATTTACTACATTTCTATCCAAGGAACTACAAGTGGCATACTTCATTCCCTCCACTTTATCCTCATAATGTCTCATGAGCTGCAAAATTGTGATCAGTCAAATGTAAGACTGCCTTACGTCCGGGTTTTCCCTAACACATCTGCGCATCGGGCTGCCAAATGGCGTCCAGGCAAATTGTTGCTGAATCAACAAAATGTCTGGGAAAACCTGAATGTATGGCAAGTGGGGGAGTTGTAGTTGTTGTTTTAAAAATCCTATAAAACCCCAATAACTTTGACCAATATTTTAAACAACTCAACCACAAGATGATTGTTTCTGAAAATTCCTTTAGTATTAGACTCCTCTGCATTCACCAGCATTCTCCAAATGTAATAAATAGCACGCACGCACACACACACACACATATATATATCCCATAAATTAGGTCATGGGAATTCCTGCCTCCCACCTTTCTGACTAGAGATCATTCCTTCTGGACACGGAGCACAATCATAGCAGCAAAACTTCTCTCCTTCCTTCTTTTTCCTACTGAAGCCAGGGTTGCAGTTGTCATTGCACACAGAAAGGGGCAGCGCCTGTGCAAAATCATATAGATGAGGAACAACAGATTAGCCCTTTTCAGTCCTTCACCTCCATGTGATTAGACTCATGCGAGGGCCAGAGAGACCCATTTGTTAGCGATTCCCAACTTCATCTCTTGGTTTGATCAGTCTAAGACTCAGCCTGAAAGCGGATCATATGAAAGACAATGCCATCTCCAGAGCTCCCAAAATATGAAGTGCTAGAAATAAGATAAAGATATCTTGAAGATAAGAGCAATGTCCATCTTTTTCCCTTCCAGAAATCATTACATGAAGTGATGATATTCTGTGACATTTTAGCAAAATAAAATATTTTATTTTCCAATGCTTTGTAACTGGCTTATGTGACAACACATTTTCACAAATCAATTAAATGGCACAGATGGCCAAAAGGACTCCTTGCTTTAATTTAAGGTTTGAGATCAATTTATGAGGTCAAGGATCATAAAGCATTAAATTTACAATAAGGCCCCTAAAGAACTTAGGGAATGGTGAGCTGCCCAGAAGGGAACATTCCCCTTTTATAAAGTCAAGAGTTTGAAGTTATAATTCACCTGATTAAAACTTGGATGCCACACAATTTGCTCATCATTGATGGTTAACTCTTTGCCTGCTGGAGCCTGAGGCTCCAGTCGTCCAACTTTCAATCTAGTCAGTGAGCCATTGGGGAAAGTGATCCAATTGGTAACATCAAAACCTTCAACCAGTTCTCCATGTTCATCAAAGTGCACCATATCTCCAGTGCTGCTGTTGAATACAAGGCTCTTCAGAAAGTGATGGACCTGGAATAGTGAAATATTAACATGAAATTAATGATATGAATAACTGTTCTTAACGCAGTATATATGGTGATGAAGTATTTCCACTTGTCTTTTATTATCATTAATATGAAATTAATTACATAAAGAACGGTCTTTACAGGGGACACACTGATTAAAAATGTCTAGCAAACCAGATCAGTAGTTGGGTTTCTATGGTGGGTATTTGGCAAGCTAGCATGAAAGTGATGTTGACTCTGAGTAAATGTGCACCAGGTCAGGCAGGCTAATATCTGTGGCTCTTGCCACCAGACACGGCTGGAGCTCATTGGGACTGGTGAGGTGAAAAGCCAGGAGATCAGTGGCAGCTGAAGGCAAAGCAAAGAAGTTCTGAGTTGTCATTACCTGCCACGGTTGCACATTCAGAAAGGCAAATCTCTCTCCTCTTGCCAATCTGCTATGTTTGGAGCTGGATTTGTATATGGAGATCAAAGCATGTGCCACAGCATAGACAGCTTTGTAGACATTGTAGCTGTGACCAGTCATGTGTTTTTCATACAAAATCCCAGGAAGGTTCTCCAGTTTCTCTTCCAAAGTGCAGGGTTCTTTCTGCTCAGCATCCACCTCCTGTCCATGAGATCCTTTCAGGGAGCAGGTGAAAGTCTGTTCCCAGACGTCCTGGATGAAAACATCCTCTTTGTTCCAGAAGGGTCTTATCGTCTGAATGAACTTCTGGAACCCTAATGGCTGACTTGAGTGGACTGTGAAGGATAGAGTACCATGGAACATCTGTATTTCCCAGTCTTTCTGAATAGACAGTGAATCAAAATCCCAGTGCGATGTAGCAACCCACACTTTACCCAGAGGTGGCCATCCCATTATTGGTCCTACAAATAACATTACTCTCAAAACCTGGAAGGATGGAGGTTCCCCATAAACCACAAATACATTAGCTTTTGTCTCAAATGCAATTGCATAACTTTCCCGATTCTGTAACGACAAGCGTATCATCTCATCCAGATAATTCCATTTTTCCAACTTTAGTATGAAGTCATAGCAGATGCCATGCTCAAAGAGTAGAGGCAAAATTGTCTGTAGAAACTGGTCCCCTTTGTCATTATCCACAGTACAAAGTACAATCCATGTCCATTTGAAATGCTGAAGTAAATGCACAAGTCCTATGTGCTGTTTGGCTTCATTTGGGACCATCTGGTATAAAAATGGGAATAGCATGTTTGCATCCTGTATCGCCAAAAAGGATCCATATGTGAGCTAAAATAGAGAGTATGAGGGTTTTGTTTTTGTTTCTGATGGATTATGAGAGATTGTAAAACTATAGATTTCACAGGTACTTCAGAGGCATAGCTTTCCCAATAAATGTCTGCACAGCATCTTCTAGAAGAAAACTTCAAGTAAGGGAAAACAGTGTGGAAGAATACCCAGTAATCTGCTTCATTATTGATAATTTCTTAGTGTTTCTCCTATTTTTTTAAGAATATCTACAGATACTCAAGTTTTCTGGACAATTGGCTCTCAGCACTTCTTGGTTAATCCTAATCCAAACTGCCCTCTTCAAAAAAACTTTGCAGGAACCTTGTCACAACGTTATCAAAATCAAGATAGTACGACCCATAAACCCATGCTCCCGATTTACCTGTGGAATCTTGTGGGTTCCTGAAATGGTGGCCATATTGGCAGAGATTTCAGAGATGCATCCTCCAATGAGAGCTATCAGATTGTTCCACTTGTGACACTTGAAGTTGGGGACAAATCTATGCTGTGTGGAAAGCAGGTTGAGCGTGGCCTTGTAGGTCATCCTTGCAGTGTAGTAGCTATTGAGGACGTGGAACCCTAGAGAGATGTTGGATAAGACTTTGGGATTCTCATTGATTTCTTTGACAGCAAATGCTAAGGCCAGGATGTGTTGGTAGTTCTTTGGCACGGAGCTGTAATAAAATTACAACACAATGGACTGAAATGAAGATGAAGAGGAAGAAGAGGACGAAGAGGAAGAAATGCTCCCTGCATTTAAGGGAGTTACTCTTTGTACCAATAAAAAATAGTAGTATAAAGTCAATAGGTGTGGCCTTGCCAACACAGTGCCCATAGGTGCAAGAAAGCCATAGAGACCATCACCTGAGGCCACAGAGCCTCTGATCCCTTCCCTTGCTGGCTGCTTACTTCACCATGAGATGTTGTGAGTGGTTATGCCTCCCAGAAGTACATATATATGAATAATGACATGGGAAGAGCAAAGCTCTTTGCTCTGGATACTTTTCCAGGCTCTGATCTTCAATTGAGTGATTGAACAGAAAATGGAGCACTATGAAGGCAGAAGTGGAGCAATCTGAGGGAAAAGCAAGTGGAGAAAGTGCTGCATTGCAAGAGTGAGGAGAGACAGAACAGATCCAGAATTGTGTTATACAGTGGTACCTTGGGTTACATACGCTTCAGGTTACAGACTCCGCTAAACCAGAAATAGTACCTCGGGTTAAGAACTTTGCTTCAGAATGAGAACAGAAATCGTGCACCAGTGGTGCAGCAGCAGCAGGAGGCCCCATTAACTAAAGTGGTGCTTCAGGTTAAGAACAGTTTCAGGTTAAGAACGGACCTCCGAAACGAATCAAGTTCTTAACCCGAGGTACCACTGTACACAGAAAGAGTCAGAAGGTGGACATGGACATAAACTCACATCCCTCAAGGTTGAGAAGGAACGAGGTATGGAGAGAACAGAAATAGTGGGGCAGTGACAAGGCATGATCCACCATGTGAAATTCTGTAGAAGGCTTACTAAATAACAAAAAGAAGCACAGAACTGTTTATATTAGTGGGGCTTGCAAAGGAAAACATAGTAGCAGTACAAACCGTTACAGTAATCAGAGGAATTAATACATTAAGCCCACAATCTGTATTCAGCTTTACATGGCTGGCAAAACAATAAAAATTGAATCCAAAGGGGATGGGTGTCTGGGGAAAAAGACTTTGAGAATCCCATTTGCCATTGAACCCAATTTGTTTTGGCCATACACAATGTTGGCTTTCAGCCTGATTCCCGGAACGTGACCCTCGTGTAAATTGGGGGCTTCCTGTCTCTGTCTCTCTGTCTACCCATATCCACCCTTGCCCATCACTGTCATGCTGAGGTTGAGTACTTCATACCTCTTCCATAATACTGAATTTTACAATTTACAATTTTATTGGGTTTCCATGAAAAAGTACATCAAAATATAAATCACGGTACTGCTTAATGATGCATTTTCAATCATTGTGGTCTACTATATTAGATCGGAAAGAAGGGGAATAAATAATGTCTTACATAGGTTCATCAATCAATATCTGTGAAGGCTGTTCCATAAAAGACTGGATATTAGACATGTATATGACTTGCGAAACCATCTCACCAATTACAAGGTCTCCTGGCTGGTAAAATTCGTGAGCAATAGGAAGAGGGTCATCATAAATGCTGCAGTTAATAGAATGTGCCTTACATATAGTGTGAAGCAGAAGCAACAGCAGAAACAGCACCAGCAGGATCCTGCTGAGAAATCTTCCCCTCCCAATGTAGATTCCCATGTTTCCACTACAGCCTTATATGCAGATGTTATCAGTTTGGCTAACGTATCCTTTGAATAGTGGGCTGTTAGGTAGTCTATGCACCAGCGCTTTGGTCTTTTAGTTAGCCAACATATTTTCTTTTTCTTCACACATTATTCCCAGGAATGACTGGAGGTTGCTGGGATACAAATAATAACATTGTAGCTATTATTACTTCTTTTTAAAACAACCAACTGCAGCTGTTTAGTTATAAATTTCACTTTTCCTTGGTTTACAAAGAAAATAACTATACCCACGACTGTTACCCAAGAGAACATAAGGTACATTGTGGCGAGGCAGCGTTTCAGTTAAACAATATGCTAAACTATGTGCTAAACCATGTGCTAAACCATGCCTAGTCAAGGAAGTTCACATTTCACAAAAAGAATGTTCCTTGAAATTGATGACTGCATGGAATCATATCCAAACATGTAAAAGAAGAATGATGACACAAAAGACTGGCAGAACCCTGGCTGTGCCTAGATGTAGCCGTGAACAATAGGAAGCTGTTATGCCTTTTTAAAGATGCTATTGTTTTTTAATCCAAACAGAATGTGTATATCTACTATGTAAGAGGATGGAAGCCAGCAATTTTGACAATGATGGAGATGATTCCTCAGTGTGTTCTTCGTATTTGCAGTTGCATCATGCCTGACCAAATGGCTAAAGCCTCTCCCCCCTGAATTGTACGACTATTATTGTCTTCCTTGAGAGATAATAAGTAGGCAGCGTTGCTTAGTCCTGAGCAAGAGTTCAGTTTTCCCAGAGATCATTCTTAGTTGGCAGAAAATGAAGGCCTGGGTTTGAACGTAGAGTCAAGTCCGAGAGTCCGTGAGATTCAGTCCCATCCCATCCTGTCCCCCACCCTGAAGATGGGTTCATCTCCTTCATTACTTGACTTCCCAGTATTGTTTGCCCCCTGGTGCTACCAACAACAAATTACTATCAGGGGTGCCATATTTCTCAAAGTAAAGACCAGGACATCCCGAAAGTTGTTGCGCTTTTTTTTTTTTTTTTTCTTCTTATGCAGTACAGTGGTACCTTGGTTTACAAACTTAATCCATTATGGAAGTCCGTTCTTGAACCAAAGCATTCTTAAATCAAGGCTTGCTTTCCCATACAGCGGGAGACTCAATTTACAAATGGAACACACTCAACAGAAAGCGGAACATGTTCTGCTTCCAAGGCAAAGTGAACAAACCAAAACACCTACTTTTGGGTTTGCAGCGTTCTTAATACAAGTTGTTCATAAATTAAGCTGTTCTTAAACCAAAGTACCACTGTACTATCATTCTGCAGCGTCCAAACCTAGCAATTAGGAACAGAGCCTAGCCCAAGTAGCTCACAGTCAGAATTTGTCATCTGTGTACATGTCTGGGAACAAGGAAGAGGCTGATTTTCTGAGGTCACCGAAAATACATATTTGGGGCCCCTGTAATTCAGTCCAGTTGCCAATGGCTCTCTTAGCTTTTCAAGAATGGGCCTTTGCTGTGGTGGCTCCCCTACTGTGGAATACTCTTCCCAGAGCGGCTCGCCTGGGACCATCATTACATGTCTTTATTTCATTTGACATCTGTTTACTGAAGGCAGAAATTTGGCATGCATTCTGTGATGTAAGAGTTGGAGAGACAAAATCAGCCTCTAAGCGTGATCCAGCTCTGGAGTTGAGTGATATTTCATTTAATAATTATAATAGTGAGGCTACAGGGAACCAGACAGAGGGCCTTCTCAGTAGTGGCGCCCGCCCTGTGGAACGCCCTCCCATCAGATGTCAAAGAGATAAATAATTACCTGACATTCAGAAGACATCTTAAGGCAGCCCTGTTCAGGGAAGTTTTTAATATGTAACGCTGTACTGTTTTTAACACTGATTGGGAGCCGCCCAGGGTGGCTGGGGAAACTCAGCCAGATGGGTGGGGTATAAATAATAAATAATAAATTATTATTATTATTATTATTATTATTATTATTATTATTATTATTTATACCCCGCCCTCCCCAGCCAAGGCCGGGCTCAGAGCGGCTTACAAGCAATAATAAAAACAAGTTGAATGATTACAACTCAAAAACAAAATTAAAATATTGAAAATATTTAAAATATTGAAACATTAAAATATTAAAATGTAGCCTCATCGCAGAAGGAGAAGGAAAGCAAAAAAGAAAGAAAGGGAGGGAGGGAGGGAATCAAATTGGCTCCACGCCAGAGGCCAGGTGGAACAACTCTGTCTTACAGGCCCTGCGGAAAGAAATCAGATCCTGCAGGGCCCTGGTCTCATGAGGCAGAGCGTTCCATCAGGCCGGAGCCAGAGTTGAAAAGGCCCTGGCTCTGGTTGAAGCTAATCTTACTTCCTTAGGATCCGGGACCTCTAGGGTGTTGCTATTTATGGACCTTAAGGTCCTACGTGGGGCATACCAGGAGAGGCGGTCCCGTAGGTACGAGGGTCCTAGGCAGTGAAGGACTTTAAAGGTCAAAAGCAGCACCTTAAATCTGACCTTGTACTCTACCGGGAGCCAGTGCAGCTTGAAAAGCACTGGGTGAATATGCTCCCATGGCAGAGACCCGGTGAGGAGCCTCGCTGCAGCATTCTGCACCCGCTGGAGTTTCTGGGTCAGCTTCAAGGGCAGCCCCGCGTAGAGCGAATTACAGTAGTCAAGCCTGGAGGTGACAGTAGTCAAGTCTGGATCACTGTGGCCAGGTCGGGGTGGGAAAGGTAAGGGATCAACTGCTTGATGCGGCGAAGGTGGAAAAATGTCGCCTTGGCTGTTGCTGTAACTTGCGCCTCCATGGAAAGGGAGGCATCAAGGATTACACCCAAACTCTTAACGGAAGGCAATGGCACTAATTGGGCCCCCGCAAGAGAAGGGAGTTGGTCCCTCATCCCCATGCCATCCCGACCCAGCCATAGGACCTCTGTCTTTGAAGGATTTAGTTTCAATCGGCTCCCACGAAACCATCCAGCCACAGCTTCCCAGCATCTGGTCAGTGTGTTCGGGGCCGAGTCAGTGTGGCCATCCATCAGCAGATAGAGCTGAGTGTCATCAGCATATTGGTGACAGCCCAGCCCAAAGCTCCGGATAATCTGGGCAAGGGGGCGCATAAAGATGTTAAAAAGCATCGGGGAGAGAATTGCGCCCTGCGGCACTCCACACACCAAGGAATGGCGCAACGACATTTCCCTCCCTAGTGCCACCCTCTGTCCCCGACCAGAGATAAAAGAGCACAGCCAGTTACGGGCTATGCCCTGTATCCCCACGTCTGCGAGGTGGTGGTCCAGAAGATCATGATTGACCATGTCAAAGGCTGCTGACAAAACTAAAAGGATCAGCAGTCCTGACCTGCCTCGATCCAGTTGTCTACGGAGATCATCTGTTAGGGCAACCAGAGCCATCTCAGTCCCAAAACCAGGACGGAAACCGGACTGAAATGGATCTAAAGCCGATGTTTCCTCCAGAAAACCTACCAAGCTGTTCTGCAACCGCTCTCTCATTTACCTTACCCAGATATGGAAGATTTGAAACTGGGCGGTAATTGGATAGGTCTAAGGGATCTAATGAAGTTTTCTTTAAGAGTGGACACACCAGTGCTTCCTTCAGTTCCCCTGGGAATGTCCCCGTGTCAAGAGACAAGTTGATGATTTCAACCAGGGGGGTCCGCGCGACATCTGGACACTCCCTAATCAGTCAAGATGGGCACGGATCAAGGAGGCAGGTGGTGGGCCTACCAACTTGGATCTATCCACATCAGCAGGGAGTATCCAATCGAAATGGTCCAACACTGGACCTGAAGTCAGTCGAGGGGCCTCTAGTTCAGTCACTGTATCTAAATTGGCAGGGAGGTCACGGCGGAGCAACAGGACTTTCTCCGCAAAAAAGCTCGCGAATGCCTCACAGCTGTGGGTCAAATTTGTGCTTAAATTTGGTTGTCCTCCTAAGGACGTTATTGACCTAATTATTCTAAAAAGTTGTGCCGGGCGAGAGCTAGCGGATGCAATGGAAGCTGCAAAGTAAGATTTCTTAGCAGCTTTCATAGCCATCTCATAGGCTTTCATAAGCGTCCTATAAGATGTTCTTGAGGCTCCGTCACGAGTCCTTCGCCATACTCGCTCTAGCCGTCTGAGATCCCGCTTTATTTTCCGGAGCTCCTCAGTAAACCAAGGGGCCCGGTTTCGATGGGGTCGCAGAGGGCGCTTAGGCGCGATCTCATCAATGGCTGCCAAGAGCCGGTTATTCCAGTCCTCAACAAGGTCATCTAATGAGTCGCCAGGAGGAGCAGGGTCCCGCAAGGCTTGTCGGAATCTATCAGGATCCATCTGTTTTCGCGGACGAGCCCAAATAGGTTCGCCACCCAAGCAGGGGAGGAGCGGGAAGTCAATCTTGGCTTTCAGAGCGTAGTGATCAGACCATGGCACTTCCACAGGGGGGAGCATGATCACATCTATGCCAGCCCCAAAGATCAGATTCAGCGTGTGGCCTGCTTGATGAGTGGGGCCCAAAACAATTAGTGGGCAGACATGTCTGCTCAGCTTTTTCAGTCAAAAACAAACCCTTGGAAAGAGGTTGGTTTATTCAGTTGATGATTTGTGATAATGTGGATCTTCTTACATCTCCGTCAACTTGCATTCAGCTTAGTGAACAAGAAGAGGACCTAATTTTCCAGGATGAGAACATAAATATATTTACCTACAGTAACACAAGATGGGGGGAAGGCATTTAAGATGGACAGAATCCATACCCTCATTTTAAAAATAAAAATAAAACAAAAGCACCTCTGAATAGTTCCCATAATCTGACCCATTCAACCACTCAGTGTCTCAAAACCTCTGTGCTGGGAAGAGATGATCATACTTCTCTTGGCAAAGTCAATCTAGTTAATTTTGTTTTTGCCCCTCAGCTTGCTCAAAATTTGCGGCATAGGTATGATGCTCCTATAGGATCAGGCACTGTTGGGAATTAGTTCACATAACAGATGTTTTAATTTTATACAATAAAATTGTTTGTTCAATTAAATCCTCCAAAATTAAGCCATGTCTCATTGTTTATGTGAGTACAAGGCCAACATGAGATGGGGTCAACTTAATTTGGCACCATCATTGCATGTCTTTAGGCACCTGGCAAAAATATTCCTCTTTGTCCAGGCCTTTGCCCATTAAATGATCTATTTCTTATTAAAGCTGTGCAGAGGGGGCTGTTATTATTGTATTATTATACTGTCTGTTGTTACTCTTTTTATTATGTGTAGTGGTTCAAGGGGTTGCTCGTGCGTAAGCCGGTGCAAACACCTGGCTGGGTTGCCTGAGTGAACCTTTTCTGTCCGGACAGCCACTCACCCGTGGCTGTCTCAATCGCTGGCAGTATCCGTCAGTGGGCGTTTCTTAAACTTCTTCCAGCAAAGAAGCTCTTTGACGCCTAGTCTCCTCCTACTCTCTCTGCGCGAAAGCCTTCTGCACAAGGAGGGCATAGGCAGCGGAGGACCCCTACTCTCCCCGCTGGTCCCTGGCAAGGAGTCATGGGACCGCCTCGCCGCTTCCCCCATCTGCCCCCCTTCTCCACTGGTGCTACGCTGATTCTCTTCCCCAGAAGATGGGCTGCCTCTCCCAATCCCGGGACGCTCTCTGGAATCCCTCTGGATCTTGCTCTCTCCCTCCGGCACTGATGGCAGTTCCCTGACATTATGTTTTTATTACTGATGCTCCATAAAATGTGTTCTTAATGTTGTACACTGCCGTGGGATATTTGGATAAAAGTCAGTATGTAAATCAAATAACAAACAAACAAACAAACAAACAAACAAACAAACAAACCAAAACACTCTCCCACCATCCGCTGGTGTGCCCTTCATTCCTCTTTTCTGTAGGGTTCGGGTGCATCATCTCGTTCTCCCTGGGAACTCACTGGCACATCTGAACCAAACAGATTGAATGCCTTGCACATCAGCTGGTGCAGTGTGTGTGCGTGTGTGTGTGATGCTTTCTGCAGCCAGTTGCGTGCTGAGGTCCACCAAAACACCCTGACCCTAATAACTCACACATCACACGGAATTTTTGTTTGAGGTTTTTGGCATAATTTTGGCCACAACTTTATTAACATACATAGATGTGAGTAGTTGCTTAGGCTTGGTTATGACTATCTGTCCCCCCACCTTGGGGACAGAACTGACTCCTGGATTCCAGTGAAAGTCAGTGAGGGGAAACAATATTGGGGAGAACTGGAGCTGCTACACAGGCCCTCAGCTTCTCCCCACATGCGCCCAGGGGCTTACACGACCCAAACCCGACAAAGGGGTTGGACAAAGGGATGGTAAGCCCCTGAATTCCTTTAACGGAATTCCCTTGCAACAGCAGCATTGGAGGGGCAGGCCCAGCCAATCCTTACCCCTCCACCAACCAATTTTAACCAATGCCTAACCGCCAAGCTTACAAGTTGTGACGATTTGCTACGCAGTAGGCAAAAACCAAATGGCACCAGCCAAACAGCCAGATGGACAAAATTCCTACCAGGCCCCTGCCCCAATGGCAGACGACCCCATGACAGGCATAGCAATATCAAAGCACAAGCCCAAACAAGGGAGGCTGGGCGGGTGATCCGGTGCCCACAGCGAAAGAGAAAGCAGATTGCTGTGTGCACAGCTTAAATAATCTCAGTTCCCACCCCCAAACAATTTTACCCCAGCAACTCGGGCAACCAGTCCTTGCCAGGCCCATTTAAACAAACTGCCTGGCAACAGCAGGGTGTCTTGCCTGGCCCCAACCGCAACACGTGCTCTCTATTAATGAGAACACGCTTTCCCAGGAGGGACTCACTGGCACCCCAAAACCAAGCAGGGTTGCAACCTCCCCCATCAGGTAATGCATGCAGAGTTTAATCTTATTTTCTGCCGTGGTTGGCCATGGCAGCCAGTTCTCAGAAGAAACAGGGGGCATGACATAACCAAGTACAATGAAACTCCCTGCAAGTCAGCTGATGTTGGTGTGGGAAGGAGAGCTCCCCCACCTCCTCCAACCTAACTTCCTACAGTTCTCTCCTCCTGTTCCAACTAAGCCTGCCCATCCAAGCTGAATCCTGTCACACACACCAATTGCCCTGATTTGAACAGGACATCACTGATTGACAGAAACCGCCCTGGCTACTTATGCCAGGAGGAGTATTCCAGGAGGAGGTGGGGAGAAAGCCCAGAAAGCAAAGTTGAATGAATGAATGAATGAATCAATCAATCAATCAATCAATCAATCTTTATTTGCATCAGCCATCGGCCATAGCAGTAAAACAACAATATGATGTGCAAAGAATAGAAATAAAAAGTCAATTATGTAAAATACAGTTTAGGGTTTTGAATCAATAGTCAAATAGTGGATCTTATTCTGATTGCCCCAGCTAAAAACCTTGCAGCCTTTGCTGTCACCTGCTCATCTTGATCTGCCAAGAGAAAGGACACTGTGGTAATGGCTGGGCGACCCAGAATGGGCAATAAAAGAGTGCAAGCCAGAAGGACATGCGCCAATAAAAGAGTGCAAGCCAGAAGGACATGCGCCACCGATTTGGTACTGCCATCTCCACAGGGACATAAGCGTTTTTCATGTGGAATCTGTTGGAATTGTCCCTCAAGTCCAGCCGAGGGCATGACATTCAAACTTGTGAGAGTAAAAGCGCGTCTATATTTTAGAATTGCTAGATAATGCCAGAAAGTTGAAATGGGAAGGTGGAAACTAGTCATGCCATGGGCAAAAGTAAAGACAGTGGAGGGGTGATGGTGGTTCAGAGTGGGGGGGTCAGTGGCGTGGTGGTGGTTCAGAGTGTCCCAGAGTGTCCGTTCTGCAGGGCTCATCACACAACCCTCCAATGGTAGACAAGCCAGAGGGATAAGTGAGTGGAACAGTGGATGTGACTTTTACCTTTGTATAGTAAGCCAGTTCCTACAAACACCCCTCTCTATTGTCCATCCAGACAAGGAAGAGGCATGATCAGAACTCAAGTATACATCTAATGCTATCTAATGCTATCAGATGCAGGTATCTAATGCTAGCAGGTCTGCTTAGCCCCACTGATATTAATGCACTCACCACAATCGTGCTCATTTATTTGACTGGGTTTACTTTGAGTACAACTATCAACGGATACAGCCTGTGAATCAGGGCCCATGGGGTCTGTGGCCTGGGACCAGAGAGAGTCCAGTTCGGACCCTGGGGCTGTGTTCACCCTTGACCTGATGCATTAAAGGGACAGAATTAAACATTTCATGGCACATGACTTTGGACTTGGGCACATAAACAGGAGTGGCCTAGCTGGATTGCAAGAGACATTGAACTACGTTGGCAACCTTTCATAAAACTTTCTGATCTGCGTTAAATCAGCCCTCTAAAGTTCACATCTGCCTTGGTATGGGCACTAGTGTAAACCTGTATAACTGAATGCTGTTCTTGTCATTTGGAGCGAACTCTCCAGGGGCATCTCCCAACGGCAAACGCTGTGTCAAGACCCTGCAATTAGAGATAATTGATGGAGAGCCCTTACAGCCATCGCATATGCTACATACGGGTGCAATTTTCACAGATCATCATTATTCCTGATTATTCAGTATTACAACTAACCTTAAAATAGCATTTGCTATACAGTTTTCTGTGCTGCATTGTAAACAGCGCTTTGACTTTTACGTGGTATTAACTGTGACCTGTGTTTACCTGGACGCTGTGCTTTCCACCTTGTGCCAAGTCCCAAAAGGGCAGCAAACCAAGATAAGGCTCTGCAATTAGCTGTAATTTTCACAGTGGAAAGCCCAATTAAACTTGTCAGCCAGGATTCTAATTATGAAGCAAACTTCAGCAAGCAGCTGACAATCAGGAAGAAAGAGAGAAACCTGCTTTTTTCTCTCATCTGCTGTCTGCCACACTTTAGTTTAATCATATCAACAAGCAAATATCTAACTGGGCCCAGAAACACTCAGGCAGAGCTGATCAACACACACAAACTGTCTCTCACTTAACAAGGCAAATATCCTATGTGAATCCCATCACAATGAAATGCTTATAATTTGAACACTAGGTTTGGACTCATCCATGAATGTGGGTCTGTCTCTGAAAAGTATTGGGAAACTTCTTCTAGGCTGGGATACTGCGGCCAGGCTGTTGCCCAGTGCCAGTGATCTGAAGAATGTGGCTCTGCCATTCAAACTATTTTACTGGCTGCCAGGACATTTGCACACACAATTCAAAGTATCCATAAGCCCCGCTCCGTGCCCAGCAGCTCTGTGGCCCATAGAGTGCAGCAAAATACTGGGCAAGGTTTTCCCCAGTATCTTCTCTGTGTGGTGGGCTAATGGGGAAAAAGTTGTCCCATAAGCCCTTGCTGCAGAGGGGAGGGCAGGCCTATATACGGCTGTTTCCCCTGGAGCTTTCAGAGCTTCCCTCCTACCCACCCTCAGGTTAGAGCCTTCACTGGGCAATTTTGGGTCATTGGTTGACAGGGCCAAAAAGATAACAACAACAACAACAACAACAACAACAACAACAACAACAATTTATACCCCGCCCATCTGGCTGGCTTTCTCCAGCCACTCTGGGCGGCTTCCAACAAAATACTAAAATACAATAACATATAAAACATTAAAAGCTTCCCTAAACAGGGCTGCCCTCAGATGTCTTCTAAAAGTTTGGTTGTTATTTTTCTCTTTGACATCTGGTGGGAAGGCGTTCCACAGAGCGGGTGCCACTACCAAGAAGGCCCTCTGCCTGGTTCCCTGTAACTTGGCTTCTTGCAGCGAGGGAACTACCAGAAGGCCCTCGGAGCTGGACCTCAGTGTCTGGGTAGAATGATGGGGGTGGAGACGCTCCTTCAGGTATGCTGGACCAAGGCCATTTAGGGCTTTAAAGGTCAGCACCAACACTTTGAATTGTGCTCGGAAATGTACTGGGGATTTTCTTTTCTCCAAACGTGATTGGCTTCCCCCCCTCCTTTTGCTTTCCCTCAGTGAAATTATGCCTTTCCTTTGATAGGCGGAAGAACATTCTTTGCATGAGGGTGGAAATGGCATTGGTCAGCATCAACCTAGTATAGAGGGTCCCCCATCAGGGTCCTGAGGGGCGGATTGACCATGGCAAACCCAAGCATGGTTTCGGTATCTGCCTGGCTGGAACCTGCACCCTGGTCCCCAAGGGAGACCTTGCTGGCTTGGCCTGCACCACGGCAAGGTTCAACACTGGCCGACTCCCGTTTGGAGTGATCCAAACCTAGCAGATCCATTCCATCAACATGGGGCTTGTGGAATGATGAACTGATCCTGGGACCCAGTGCCATGCCAACCCTTGCCCTGCCTGCTGCTGCCAACAAAGATTTGTCCTGATTTTATCCCATCCCTATTGTACAGTCTGGTTATTTTGTTGCTTTCACAGGCAACATAATGGGCCTGCCTGGGCAATGATATTTAATGTTCTAAGCAGCATGGGACAGGGATTTTTGAAGGACCACCTCCTCCTAGATCAACCTAGTTGCACAATCACACCCTTTTGACACCATGACTGCAAGGTGGTTTTAAGAAGTTAACACTCTGTGCTATGTGGTCTTGAGTACACAACTGCAATTTATCTAGGTCATCATCGCTGAACATCTGTGTTCCTTGCAAGAAAGCTCTTTGGGATGAGGCACAGATTTACACACCATCACCTAGTAGTATTACCATCTTTTTTTTTCTTCTGTGCCCCATGTCCTCTTCTTTTAGCTGTATCTTGACCTTCAAGTATTGCAGGTGACAATGTTCATGAAAAATTTCACCTGCTGATTTATATATAGCACACACAACCCTTAATATCACAGAAGCATAGGAGCCAACTCTACGAGTTTGAGGACACCTCAGCTCGTACCCCAAATATATTGGGATGGGACTGAGACCCCTGCCATCTTGAGGGGCCGGGCCTTGGCAGGACTACCAGTGGCAGGCCCCATTATATCTTTCTGTGGCAGCAACAGGTCCTGTTGGGTCTCACTGGGCCTACTCACAGTCTTGTACTCGGTCCTCGGTGTCTTCTAATTTTTTAAGTTTAAAACCAGCACCAGCAAAAGTCAATATATCTCTATAAGTGCCCCATTTCCTTTCCATATTAATTTTCTTTAGGGCATTTGCTTTGGTGGGGGATAGCCATAACAGTGTTTTTCTTTCCAACAAATTCTTACATCTCACCCAAACACCATACAGACTCTTTCTTATTCTCTTGACCAGTGGTGCAGTGGTGAATTCTGAAGTTCAGGAGTTCATTGTGACAGCCCCCAAAGACACACCCCAAAGGGGCAAAACCCAGCCCCTTCCCAGGGAGACCATTCTCCCGCTGAGGGGTAACAGTGAAAACTCAAGAAGGATCTTATATATTATGTACCCCACCCTATAAAAAGGTAAATATTGGAACTTAACCTTCAGTCACTCTGTCAATTGCATGACCTTACTGCCCTTTCCCTTCCCACATGCCACAACCACATGTATTGTATGTTTCAAGTTGTACCACTGCATTTAAGCCTCCATTGTCACCTCCTGGGTCCCTCACATTGCTCTCCAACTCTAAGATAACAAAAGGAAATTCTCCACTTCCATATGCATTGATCTATATTTTTTATATACAGTAGCAAGTCAGTTTCTGCTGTTAGCCCATGTAATATAGGATTTCTGAATCCTCCCCTCCCTCCCTTTAACTGGTGTACAGGAAACATCCCTGAAAATCCTGAAAATCATGTCTTCATTGGTGAGACATGTACACTTGGGGGAAATGGAGCAGGTGTGATTGAGGAAGAGTGTTGGGAAATCCAGGAAGCTCCCTTCAGATCAACAGTTTGCAGCTGGGCTGCTTGCTTGCCTGGGGCACTCGCAATTGCAAGAGAACTACTCAATAACAAATGTGCATTATTATTTTGATCTTACTGTAAGTCACAGTGCTCATTCCTCTAAAGAGATAACTTTGGAACCAGTAATTATCTCAAACTGCTGGGTTTTATCATCAGTCTTGCGAAATCCCATGTACACTTTATCAGGCCACGAACACAATCAATGTCAGAGTGTGGAAGTGTATATAAAATAAATCCTGTGTCATTCAGATCCCTGATGAGAAATTCTGCACATGCAGATTTTCATAGATCAGATCTTTGGCTTTTCCCTTTATCAAAACAATCTAGAGTCATTAAATGAATGTTCCTGTAATGCAGTTTATGGTAGATGAGATAGAAATCTGACTTTCGGCATCCCTGTTGGCCCCAAGATGGTCAGAACATTTCTGCTGCTGATCTTTCTCTTCCTGTGGCTGCAGTTGCCTCCAACTGAGAGCAAGGAACCCTCTGCTAGATGCACCATGATGGAGCCTTTCCAGCTTCCATACCAGAGTTATCAGAGAGGGGACCTAGTCATTGGAGGAATTGTTTCTTATTTTGGCTTTGTATTTGAAGAAATTGATTTCCATGAGCACCCAAACACAAAGCTTACAGATGAACTCTTGTAAGTAAAAATCTCTATCCTTCATTGTGGTGACCTCATGTATGCTACAATTACACCAAACATGCGATGGCCTCCTCAGAAGAGATTTCCATGTGACTTTTGTCAAGTAGGAATGTTAAATATCTATTTTCTTCTCTTTACATTGTCATCTGGTCTTCTTCTTCTTTGTTGCTTGATTCCATTTCTTGAGGTTTCTATCTTCTGCCTGTTCTGCTTTCTCATCACCTGATCCCATGGCTCTCACCACTTTCTCCCAACTTCTTCCTCATCCTCCCTCTTTGTTTCCTTTCACACCATTAATGTCTGGTTTTCTTTGCAGCAAAGCTTGATCCTCACATTCACAATCACTATCCTTTAATGTGACCATCACAGAAGCTGTGACACCTGAATACCATAGATTTCGGAATCTATTCTCTGCTGTGCAATGTAAACCATATTGGATAATAAAAAGATCAGTTGCAAACTTGATTTTGCAAAACAAAGTATCTATCTGGCTTATTTCCAGAGTAGACCCACTGAGATTAATACAACTAACTTAGTCTGATCTATTAATCATAATAGGCCTTCTCAGAGTATGACTTACATTGGCTACAGTATTTTTGGTACAGCCATAATTTTATTTAAAGGAGGGAGAGATAGAAACTCCATTACCATGAACTAATAGGTTCTGTTCCATCTGATGTGCTCTGATTTCTACTCCCGACCTACACCAAACACTTACTATCTGAGAGGCACCAGTCAGAATTTTTGACTTGGCAACGTCTCATCCAATGGGTGTCCGTTGGTTGCTGAAAGGAAATAAGGAGTTAATGGAAGGATGTGACAACTTATATACGTGCATGTGAGCCAGGAAGTTACCTATGTGCTTAAGAGGGAAAGGAGGAGAATACCTCTGACATATAGTATAACTCTTTTATTAGTGACACACCAAAGTACTACCAGAATACCCTCTCCCTGGTGTTTGCTGTGAAAGAAATAAACAAGAACCCTAATATTGTACCGAATATGACCTTTGGGTTCCACGTCTACGATAGCTACTTAAATGCAAGGATGACTTATCAGAACACCCTGAAACTTTTGTCCATCAGAGAAAGGATTGTCCCCAACTTCAAATGTGAGAAGAAAAATAAGATAGCTGTTATTGGGGGACTTGACTCTGACATCTCCCTCCACATGGCTACTGTCTTAAGCATCTACAAGATTCCACAGGTATAGTAAAACTGGGGACTGTCAAGCTCTTCTGCCTCTGGTACAATAGTTATCTTCTGGGTTCTCAATACTTTCTTTTGCTTTGGTTCATCTTTCTGAAAAAGGAAATGAGAAAGAAAAAATATATAAATGATACAAAAGTCTGTGGCTTTGCTTTTTTTTTTAGTAATATTTCAGTGTCCATGTTTGACAGGGAGCTATGCCGTAGTGGTTGGAGGAGAGGGGCTTTGGTGCTTGCCTGACTTTGTCTCCCATGTGTCACTGGGAAGCAGCAGGGAGCTTGGAACTGGGCAAATGCAGCAGCAGGAGTCTTCCTCCTGCTCCCAGGAAGCTGCACAAGGCCAGTTGCAAGAGGTCAGAGAAACCTGCTCCTCCTCCCCACCAACAGCACCTGGAGATATGCATAATGTTCTTGTGAGACCAACATGCATCCATAAATGGAGTCGAGAAATTCACATGGGTTTGTTCCTCAAGCAGATACTTGGGATGAACCATAACCGTTTGATCTAACTCTCCAATTCTTGTGGGGTTAATTTCTTCCTCCAGATTGCTTACTGTGTATTAGCTCCAGGGAGAAGCCCGGAGTTGCAGCCCCAGACCTTCTACCGAACGGTGCCCAATGAGAAATATCAATATGCAGGGATTGTCATGCTACTTCTATATTTCCAGTGGACATGGGTAGGAATTGTGGCATCCGATGATGAAAATGGAGAGACCTTTATGCAAAGCTTAGTGCCAATGTTTTCCCGGCATGGAGTCTGTACAGCTTTCAGTGAAAAACTACCAGCCATTTCTCAGGGTCTAGATAATTTCAGTTCCTTGGAAGTCATTCGGGCCAAGTCCTCTTTCCTGGTGGCCTCAGAATTCAACATAGTGGTTCTATGCGCAGAACCTGAGACCATTACAGTTGTGAAATGGATGCAATATTTCTTTTCATTAGCTGAAGATGTTGCAGAAAAGTCTACAGGCACTGTGTGGATTTTGACAGCCCAGTGGGCTTTCTCTTCAGAAACAATGCAAAGGTATTACAATATACAAGTCTTTGATGGTGCCTTGTCTTTTGCAATTCACACAGAGGAAGTCCAGGGATTTAAAGAATTCCTTCAGACCCTGAACCCCAACTCTCCAAATGGAGATGGGTTCCTCCAGGCTTTTTGGCAACGGGCATTCAGTTGTTTGTTTTCTGCTTCCAATGGGCACAAGGAAAACACAAAGACCTGCACTGGCCATGAGAGTCTGGAGAGCCTTCCTGGGCATATTTTTGAAATGACCATGACTGGCCAAAGTTACAGTATCTATAATGCAGTTTATGCCATTGCACATACTTTACATCAGATGCACTCATCCAGGTCAAAACGCAGAATGATGGCAGGCAGAGGTGGGCTCAATCCTCCAAAACTGCAACCTTGGCAGGTAAGATTTCCTATTCAGAGTAAACCTTTGCTGGGGGCTAATCTAATGGGCGATGACACACAGTCCATAGAATTAATACAGACGAACACAGAGACATATATATAAACACACAACCTCTTACAGCTTTTACCTTTCCTCTACAACAATCCCCACATTCTTTTCAATCCTTAACTGTTTCCCCTTTCCTTCAAGCTGAAGGAGCCACAATCAAGATAGGACCTGTACTTCCCTCCCTTCCATTTGCAGGAGTAGTTGAAGGAGTTATGGCACTCTGTACCCTTTCCCTGCCTCTCTAGGAACATTGGCTGTCAAGATGTGAATGCATCTCTTTCTGAGGAAAAGTAAATAAAGACAGAGACAGAAAGAGAGAGAGAGAGAGAGAGAGAGAGAGAGAGAGAGAGAGAGAGAGAGAGCAGGCTAAACCCACCATGAGCTGCTCTCCACTTTGTTTTCCCTCTCTCCCTGCACACCCTCCTTGCAGGAGGGGTAGTTCCAGGGCTTCCTGACATGGCACCATTTTGCCTTTGCACACGGACCCCAGAGCTGAACCCTCAGGCAAGGGGCAGGCCAGCTGTACTTGCTAGAAATACTTCAAATGTTGTAGGCTGCACGGTTTTTACTACTTTCCAGTGTGTGGAATATATTGATAAATATTTCTCCTTTGTAAAATCAATAAAACTCTCCTTTTTTAAACTTTGCCTTTGTTTTCTTCTGTCTAGCTGCACTCGTTCTTGAGGAGTATCTCCTTCAACAACAGTGCTGGTGACTTAGTGTCCTTTGATGAGAAGGGGGAGTTAGCAGGTGGATTTGATATTATTAACTGGGTTACTTTTCCAAACCAAACCTTCTCCCGAGTGAAAGTAGGAAAGATAGTTCCACAAGATTCACAAAACATAGACTTCAGCATGGATGAGGAAGCCATCACATGGCACAGATCCTTTAATCAGGTGGGACCATCGGATTTTTTAAAATGTGATATTGTGTGGCGAGTTCCCGCCTCCCTGCAAAGAAATAAAGACACAGGACACAAGAATTCAGGTTAATGGGTCAAATTAGGCCACAACTTTATTAATTACAGGAATTGAGCGGTATTGGCCTTAGGCATTGGTCCTAACTACTAAGCGGCTAAAGCCAGAAGGGTTAATCACCAGTGGGAGGAGTCCTGCTGAGGCACGTCAACTAGGACCTCCCCCAGGTGTAACCGCATGGGGGCGTGCCGTGGGCCCACACCTCCCCCTCCGGAATCCTTTACCGGACTACCCTTGTTTGGGGGAAGGTGATGGCGCTCCTTCCCCCTTCATTTGCATAACAATAGGACTGTAACCCCCACCAATGCCTAACCTCCAATACCGAAGAGTTGTGACAGTTTGCTACGAGGTAGGAGAAAACCAAATGACTGGTGCCAATCTGCCATTTGGGAAAATTCCTACCAGGCCCCTTGACAGCCACCAACCGTAGTTCATAGCAACGTCAGTGAACCTAGCCTAAAGGGTGGGATGGGAGGGGAAAAACCGTGTCAGCTGTAAGGAAGGAAAGAGGAGGGGTCTCGGTTGCAGCCGGGTTAAATAGCGGGGGGCGGGGCCTGGTATGAGGTGGACGGGGATTCCCTTGTTATCGTGGGGGCTGGAGCCAGCCCCGACGCGTGTGGGGGAGGAGCGTGAAGCCCGTAACCCCACCTCCTTGCCAGCACGGAAGTGGCTTTGTAGGAGTAAATTATACTGACCCAAGTGAGATTTACAGCTCAGAAGACAAGGGGAGGCTAAATTACCCATTAGTTTTAAAAGAAAATTTATTGTCCTGCGGTGCTTCTCTGAGCCTAATGTATGTGCTTCCTATTTTACCTTCCTTGTCAACTCCCTGTATTTCAAAGGCTGTTGTTTTCCCTGTCCTCTCTCCATTCAATTCAATATCCCTTCTCATTCACTCCCAATATTTACATTACAGTTTCTTTACACATACAACACACCGTTCTGGAATAATGTCAACCAGTCTTTGGTTAGAACTGTGTTGTTTACAAGGCACGAGAGAGCTACATCTTCTCCTCTTTTTATGGCTAGGTGCTGCCCCTTGCCTTGTGTAATGATCGCTGCCAGCCAGGCTACAGCAGGAAAAAGAAGGAGGGGTTGCCATTTTGTTGCTATGATTGTGCTTCGTGTCCACATGGGATGATTTCAAATCAAACAGGTAGGAGACATCATCTGCTATTTTGTATAATGCTTCCTAATATCTATTTCAACTCTTTCCCTCTATTAGCAGTTCAGTACCCCTAAACAGAAGAGCAGCTGCACTGATATCTGGAAGAAAAAAAGAGATAGTTGGGGAAACTAGATCCAGAACTTTTACAAGTGAGATCTGAGGAAATAGTTGTGGAATATGTCTGCTGTTATCTGCCTCTTCCCACATGCTACATTGATAGGAATGGATAGTTTTAGGTGTGTGAGCCAGAAAAAAGCATGAAATGATCTCCTTACCCAGAACTGTCCTCAGCCCAGTGGCGTAGCGTGGGTTGTCAGCACCCGGGGCAAGGCAAGTAATTTGTGCCCCCTAACCCGATAGTCCCTCACTCTCTCTCCGCACCGCACCGCATGCCTGGCACCCCCCCCCTCCACAGTGGGCAGCGACCCGGCAGCTCGGATCGGATTCGCACAGCCAGCACTGCAGTGAGAGAGAGTGAGTGAGCCAGGTAGGGGCAGAGAGTTGTGAGTCCGAGCGCACGCCCCCCCCCAGATATTGCGCCCGGTGCGGCCGGCCCCCCCTGCAACCCCACGCTACACCACTGCCTCAGCCCAGCCTCTGAGTCCAAAGTGGCTGTTCTCAAGAAGCCTCCATCACCATGAAGATCTCTCTGGGTGTGACCAACTTTAGCTAAGGGTGCAACCAAAGGCCGTGTTTCTGATCACTAACTGCAGATGAAGGACAGAGTAGATGAAAAACCCATGCACCTTAGCCCCATCAAAACATAGAGCCTATTGCAGATTATGCATAATGACAGGAGATTGTACCAACTGGTTTTAATATTCACTTATCTCTGATACTTAATCCAACTAATTAATGTCTTATTTGTGGGAACTCATATATCACTCATTTCATTTTCATTTTTTTCAGATATGGATTATTGTTTCCAATGCCAAGATGACCAATTTCCAAACAAGGACAGAGATCAATGCCTCCCCAAACGCCAACATTTTCTTTCCTACGCAGAACCTTTAGGGTTCGTTTTAGCTTCCTTAGCTCTGGTCTTTTCACTGGTCACAGCTTGGATACTTGGCGTCTTCTCTAGGAATGGGGACACTCCCATTGTCAAAGCCAACAACCGGGACCTCACCTACACTCTGCTCCTTGCCCTCTTGCTCTGCTTCCTCTGCTCCTTGCTCTTCATTGGCCAGCCTCACCCAGCTGCTCTTTACGACAAGCTGCTTTTGGCATCATCTTCTCCATTGCTGTGTCTTGTGTCTTGGCCAAAACCATCACGGTGGTTCTGGCTTTCATGGCCACCAAACCAGGATCCAGGATGAGGAAATGGGTGGGGAAATCTCTCTCAAACTCTGTTCTTCTTGGTTGCTGCTCCGTTCAAACCAGCATTTGTGCTGCTTGGCTCTGTATGGCTCCTCCATTCCCAGATGTGGACATGAGCTCTCTGGTGGAGGAAATCATTGTGGAATGCAATGAAGGTTCTGTCGCGATGTTTTATTCTGTCCTGGGTTATCTGGGACTCCTGGCCATGGTCAGCTTCACTATGGCTTTCCTGGCCAAGAGGTTGCCGGACAGTTTCAACGAAGCCAAGTTCATCACCTTCAGCATGTTGGTGTTCTGCAGCGTTTGGCTGTCCTTTGTTCCCTCTTATCTGAGCACCAGAGGAAAGCAGATGGTGGCTGTGGAGGTCTTTTGCATCTTGGCCTCCAGCGCAGGTTTGCTGGGTTGTATCTTTTCCCCCAAATTGTACATCATTCTTCTGAGGCCTGACTTGAACAGCAAAGACCACTTAATTCTGAGGAGCAAATAGGAATCAGCTTGCGTTGATGGTTTTAATTCTGCATTAATGCTTTTAATTTATGCATTGTTTGCTGGCATTTATTGGAAGAACACCAGACAAAGTCATTCCTTGTCTTTCTCAACTCTTATCCTTTTAACCTTTTCCATTCCCAGAAATAGCCTCCAACCTACATCTGTAATCAATAAAGCTGAGACCAATTTTTAACCCCATAAAGTTGTTCTGTCACTTTGTTATCCTGTCAATACACTGATCTTCCATTCGTAGGGTGCTAAAGGTATATCCCTTCATGGGGACACATCATTGGTGGGAAACACGTAACTTCTGCCAAGGCTATACTTTATATATTTAGGTAAAAGCTATATTGTATTTATTTATATGTAATCAGGAAAGGCTGCTGATCTCACGGTGTATTGTAGCTGTAAAAGCCTGTATAACATGGCAGAACATCATGGACAATTAAGATGCTGAATGACATTTGTTACCCACTGGTTCTCCTCTGCCTACAAATGAGACCCAGATTCTCTGAATTTATCTTCTCCACATAGAACAGATACAGAGTGGCTGGACTGAAGAGCATTTCAGCTGTCAGGAGAACCTACAAAACCCCGTGCAAAGGGCTTTACAAGTGCTGATGATGTTCTGATAGTTCAGGCTTGCAAAGCTGTGTTCATGAAGCCATGGAAACCCCAACAACCAGCTCTTGGGGGGCCTTGCATAGCTCCATATGCAGCACTATGAGGCCCCAAAGATCAGCTGATAGCAGGGGCTTGCAGAGCACCATGTTTGCTGAGCTTCAGGCCCAATGAGCAGCTGATCATTCATGTGGGGAAAATGGGTTCTCTGATGTCTCTGTGATATCGGATGATGGAGAGGTTTGCTGCCCCATCCCCATGTCACCTATGGCCCACGGGGGATGTGGGAGATGAGGATCCAGGTCACCTCTCAGATCAAGTGCCCCATAAGATCACCAGATCAACCATGTTGTTTACAATAAAACTTTAGGCCTCAAAAATTGATGGAGGTCAGTTTAGCTAAAAAAAACCACAGCCTGCAATTTTTAGCACAAGAAAGTAGAATTAAAAGTATTCATGATATGAAGAATACTATAGCACACTATAGCATTTCCCCTTTGGACATAACTTGGTCAGAATTGATTGCTATAGTAGTGTTTTAAGCATTTTAAAACTCATAGAGAAAGATTCTAATATACCATGGTTCTCCTCCTCCCATGTCATCCTCACAACAACGCTCTGAGGGAGGTTAGGCTCAGAGGCTGTGATCTTCCCAAGGTCACCCAGTGACCTTCATGGCTAAGTGGGGAACCCAGATCTCCCATGTCCTAGTCCAACACTCTAACCATTACATCAGACTGGCTCTCCACTGAAATTTATGGTCTGGCCATATGGTGTTTGTGAAACAGACTTGATTTAAAGGTTGTGCAAAGGTTCTTTTTACCTCTTTGAACATTTTGCTGCAAAACAGTTATTCTTTTATAATATATTTTCTTCTTATGTAGTTTTCTGGGTAACCTTTTTTCTCTCTTTTTGCTGACTCTCCATAAACTCTAATTGCTCTCCCTCCTAAGGAGGACCAGCTGAGACTTTGGCTGTGATGTGATAAACATGCTTCCCACCCCTGAATCACTGAGAAGCTGAGAAGTCTCCTGTAATTATCAAAGTAATCATGATCATTTCTTTGACTCTCTGGGGAGTTCCAGTAGCTGCATGAAAACTACGAATCAAAAGTTGCAGATACTATTAATAATCTCCTGTGATGTTCAGACTTTGGCCTTACACCAAGGCTCTGTCAGACTGATCACTGATTCATTTCCCTGCAAAAATCTGGCTTTCATAACCATCCCAGTGAGATGAGACTTTGCTCCTCAGTATGACTCAGATGACAATGTGCAAAGAGATGAATTGTCACCTACAAAATTCCCTGCAACATGGTAATATTTGCAGTCTTGGTATTTGTGCTGCTGCCTCAGACTGTGTGCAAGTTTCCTCTTGCTCCTACAATAGGATGGTACTTTCCATGATGTTAACATCAGTGCTGCTTCCTCCGGATGAGTGCAAGGCTGCTGTTGCTCCGTGTTCCATCAGTGACCCTCTTCCTATTCTTCACAAATATTTCCAGTCTGGAGATGTTGTTATTGCCGGCATTATGTCTCAAATCTATATAACTTCAAGCATAGCCTTCAATGAACGTCCTACACCTGAACTCTTTGATGACATTCTGTAAGGAAGTGTGTGTGTGTGTGTGTGTGTGTGTGTGTGTGTGTGTGTGTACTTAAAAACTGTATCATATATCTGTAATGAATATATTTCTGCATTTGACACATGATGAAGGTGATTGTCATAACACTAGTGGTCAAAATTGTGGAAAACTTCAGAAAAAGCTGTATTTCTAAGGTTTGATAGCTCATAAGAGCAGTATACCATTAGATTGAACATCTACAATATATCATTAGAAAGATAAGAGTATTTGCTTTGGAAGACAACATGATCTGTCCAATGAAGTTGATGATGAAGAATCATTGCTTCAACACTGGTGATCTTTGCTTCTTCCTGTACACTGGCATTAGTTTGTGTGTCTTCCCAAGTGATGTGTAAAATTTTTCAGAGACACCCTTGCGGGAATATTTCAAGGAGTTGGAGATGGTGTTTATCAGCGGTCCATGTTTCAGAAGCATACAGTAAGGTTGGTAGTACGATAGCTTTGTAAACAAGCATTTTGGTTTCCCTGCAAATGTCCCAGTCCTCAGACAGTCTGCACTTCAACCAAGAGAAAGCTGCACTCGCAGAGCTCAAGCGATGCTGGATTTTGGTATCAAATGTTGGCCCTTCTGGAAAGGTAGGAGAAGTTATCAACACTTTCCAGCCTTACACCACTGAGTTGGATTTGTGGCACAGCAGACGGGTTGTTTTGTGCTTGTTGGTGCAGCACTTTGGTTTTTTGGATCTTGAGCGATAGGCCAAGCTTTTCATAATCTTCTACAGAGATATTTAGCATGGTTTTGAGGTCATACAGACATATGTCCAAAATGTTTTCACAATATTGGCCACTAGTGTATGATGATTACTGCCGCTCTTTTCCTACCACGTATTTCGGGTGTTTATGAGACATGGGGGCAGATCTGATATCTCAAACCCACTTCTGCAGTGTGTGAGAACATATTTCCTTTTATATGGTAGGGTTATACCAGTGTTCAGTTTTTTAAAAAATGTTTGCAAGGCAGCATAAAAAGTAACATCCCCATTCACTTTTTAAGGCTTTCTGCTCATTTACCATGGTGAGCGAAGGATTCCTTATTTAATATTTGACTTTAATCAAAGCCAAGTGGTAATTCATTCAGAGTTAGAGGTGTTTTTATTATAAGCTTTTGGTAGCCAGACTTTTCTCCTCCCCCCCCCCCTTCTCCTCCTCCATAGAACAGAACTAGTAGCAAAGGGGCCAGCCCAGCTGTGAGGCAAATTGAAGCAGCTGCCTTGGGCCAGGGAATTCCTGCAGCTGCCATTGTACAGCTGCCACAGTGGTGTTTAGTGAGAACTCCTAAGATCAGAGTTTATCACCAGAAGACACCACCACTGTGCAGCCCCAGGAGGCCAGGCATTGGTAGGGGTGGGGGTGGGGGTGGGGTAGGGGGTCAAGTGGGGCAGAGGCACCTCCCTGTGAGATGTGGCCTCATGTGCATGTATCTGGACAGGGATAATTGTATTTAGCAGGACTGAAAGCCATGCTAGGAGTTAGATGTTCAAGGAAGCAAAACATCCAGGTTCGTGTTTCAATATATCCACACATTTTGGTGAAGGTGAACTGTTACGCACTATGTCACTCTCCATACAGGCCAGTGACACAACTGTACCAGCATATCCTGTCTTTGACATTTGCTGTAAAAGAGATAAATGAAAATCCCCAAATATTGCCCAATATGTCTCTGGGTTTCCATATCTATAACAGCCATTTCAGTCCAAGCTGGACCTACCAAGCCTCCATGGAACTTCTCTCTAGCCAAGAAAGACTCCTCCCCAACTACAAGTGTGATGTTCAGGAGACTCCAAAGGTGGCCATTGGGGGGCCAAACTCCGATTTATGTCTCTACATGTCAACCATCCTGTCTACGTACAAGATGCCCAGAGTAAGAGGTCTGCATGGAACATGGGTCATCATGAAAGCCATTTACAGTTGCCCTTCACTAAGTCTCATTGGGTTGTATGCTGCTAATTGAAGAACAAAATATCAAGGGAATGGCAAATAGTGGGTATAGGTTGGTATTTTTCAATCAAAAATTTAGGTTGTGGAAAATGTGTCTGCTTCAGTTCTACACCTCCTTAAAAACTCAGGTGAAAGAATTCCTCACTGAATTCCTCACTTTACTCCTGTGCAGGACTGCAACGAAATATCTGCTGCTTGTGGTAGCACAACTGTATGTTTGCTGTGCCGGCTAAAAAATCACTTATCTATTTCCCAATATAACTTTAACATTCCAAATCAACAGAAATAAGTGATATTTGAATCCTGCTGAAGTAGATTCCCCCTCTGCAAAACTATGGGTTATCTAGCGTGTGTGAGGTAAAGGTCAACTTCAGGCAGAAGCTGAACAAATAAGAAAGATTTATTTTGCAGAATAAAGTTAGTAAAAACAAAAGACATATCAGGTGATAAAATTATTTCAAGAAACAGTTAACTTATTAATTATTACATTAAATTTAGTTGATGTTACAGGCTTCAGAACAAGGTGGTAAACATATATCGTCTTTTTAATGTCATTTGCTTCTTTTCAGCTTGATGTTACAATTGGTAAACAATCAGCTCATTTCCATTTTTCATTACTTCAGTTTCTTAAACCTAATTGCATAGGTGTTACAATTTCAGACTTTGGTTCTTATACAAGGTAGTATTTCTGTCAGTTTCCCCACCTTCTATCACTCCCACTCCTGAGCTTCTCCAAATAGCACAACAGCCCCAGGGGATCACCCAGCCCTCTTAAGGCTTTGGGTGTCTTCTCTTTCTAGGAGATCTCTCCCCTCCTGACTGGAAGGAGACCCAAGCAGACGGGATCCTGCAGAGGATTGAGGGGGCCCATGTGCAGTGCAGCATGACATCATGACATCATGCACATGATGTCACACGGCACCCTGACGTCATGCGTGTGATGCCCCGAGGAGCTGGATGCCCCTTGAATATTGAGGGGGCTCAGCCCCCCCCCAAAGTACATTGGTGGGGAGGAAACTTCCTCGGCCCCTAGGAGTTGGTGTGCCTGGTATCCTCACAACTCTACTTCTCCTTCATCAAACTTAGCCCTCCAGTTAACTCTTGACTGAAAACTCTTACAGTACTCTACACAATGCCATGCTATCTAAGCTTAGGGGCTCCTTTCTCTAGCTATAAACATTTTCCTCAGGTGCTCCACCGCCTTGCTGACTGGCTATCTTGGTAGCCATTTACCTGTTATTTCCTTTATCCTCCTTTACATATGAAAGACAGCAAATTCTGCCGTAAACGTAACTGCATAATTGTTCTATTTGATGAAAAGACATTAATCTCCAAGTATTTCCTGAAAGAGCAGATTCTAAATTAAGAGAAATTCATTGGTACCTGGGGTTACAAACTTAATTCTTTCCGGAGTTCCATTCTTAACCCAAAACTGTTCTTAACCTGAGGGGCGCTTTCGCTAATGGGGCCTTCCACTGCACACGAGCCTCTGGCTCGCAACTTCCGCTTGCATCCGGGGGGGGGAGTTCATTACCCAATGTACTATTTCCGGGTTAGCCAAGTTTGTAACCCAAAGCGTTTGAAACCCGAGGTACCACTGTAAACAAAAAGTTGAATCCCCCTGGTTAATATATTGAAATCTGGTTTTGGTGGTTTGAGATCATCATTTGTTATCACCTTTCCTCCCTTGATTTTAACAATGACCCTCTTCAGCTCATCTATGGATCTTCTCCTGTGACGAATGATGACATGCAAGCCCTTTTCACCCACTGGATATTCCCAGATGGGGCTCAGCAATACGAGGGAATCCTCCAGTTACTGCTGCATTTCCGTTGGGTGTGGATCGGTGTGCTTTTTGTCCACGGTGACCCTGGAGAGAGATTTGTACAAAATATTCTCCCCATGTTTGCCCAGAAGGGTATCTGCTTTGATTTTATAGAAAGTTTCCCTAGGTTTACCTCTTCTGGAGAGTTTGATGAAATGGTGGAAGAAGGTTCGAAAACAATCAGCATTATTGTGGGAAGCACTGCCAATGTTGTAGTTGTGCATGGTGAAATTGAAACAATTATGGTAATGAGAACGATACCCAAACTTGCAGAAACAAATGATGTGCCAATACAAGGAAATAGAAAAATCTGGATTATGACAGCCCAGATGGATTTCACATCATTACCCATTCAAAGAGGTTGGGACATCACATTCTTCCATGGGGCTCTATCCTTTGCAGTTCACTCTAAGGATCTTTCAGGGTTCCATAAATTTATTCAGATGAGAAACCCTACCTTGGAAAAAGAAGATGGCTTTCTCAGGGTTTTCTGGGAAGAGGCATTTAATTGTGGTTTCCCTGACCCTGCTTCAGAGAAGAAAGATGGCAAATTCTGCACTGGGGAGGAGAATATTGAGAGCCTTCCTGGGTCTGTTTTTGAAACGAGCATGATAGCCCACAGCTACAGCATCTACAATGCAATCTATATTTTGGCACATGCTTTGTACACCATGCAGTCCACCAAGTTAAATTGCAGAGCAATGGCAGGTGGAGCAAGGTGGGAATTTACAGATCAACAGCCGTGGCAGGTAATGTTGTCTTCCAGTTAATACAGATATCTGTAATCAACTCTGGAGCTCAGCCAAAGGGGGGACATTTCTTGAATACCTCTGTCAGTAGGGGAAACTCATTGCGTTTCAAGGCCCTGAGCCCTCGCCCAGTTGTTGAATAATAAAACACATGGACACCAGTGTTTTAGATTAATTGGTGAATTAAGGCCACAACAAGTGCCTGAAAAGAGGGAGATCCGAGGAAACAGGAAACCAAGAAGGTGATTCCCAGCCACACAGCCACTTAAATGCAGCAAGTCATGCCCCACGGCTGACTGGATTGGTCGCCAGGTGTGACGCGGCCGGGACTCCGCTATGACGTGGGGGTAGTGGCTTTCCCCTTTCCTCTCAGGGAGGAAATGACTATCCATTAATCGTTAGGATAACATAATAGATGAAGTTACAGGTAGGTAGCCGTGTTGGTCTGCCATAGTCAAAATAAAAAAATTCCTTCCAGTAGCACCTTAAAGACCAACTAAGTTAGTTCTTGGTATGAGCTTTCTTGTGCATGCACACTTCTTCAGATACACTGAAACAGAAGTTGCCAGATCCTTATATAGACCAAGGTGAAAGCTGGACTATTTGGGACATATAGACTTAAGAAACAGAGCTGGAGCTCCACCTTTAAACAAGTAGGCCTGGCTGAAAGAAACATGGTCAGTATTGAGAAGGTACCTCTTCGAGTTTGGGTGTTAAGCATAAGAGACTTCCAAAGAAGCCGGCTGAAAGGGACTGAGAGAGATTTGAGAGCCTCGGATGTAAGGTCACCAGGCTAAAAAGATGGACTGGTTGGACTTTGGTTTGGGGTTTAAACCGGGGGAAGAAGGGTGGGGTTTAGAAGTCCAAAAGGGGCCTGATTTTTATTTTGTAGTGTAAAAATTTTATGTTCTTTATTATTACAAGAATAGGGAATCCGTGGATGGGAACTAGAGACAACCTTAGGAAAGGTATCTTTTTCTCTTGCTTCTTTATCTCTCTTTTTTCTTTTTTTCCCTTATACATGATTAAGGTATATATTTTTAAAGTTGCTGAATAAACTGAACTAAGCATAATAATGAACTGAGGGTTAAACCTATTACAAAGAAGTATATTAACAAATTATGGCTAAGTAAATTAACAAATTACGGTTAAGACACTAAGGATAAAAACTTGTTTGAACAAATAATTGGAGCTGGAATACAAGAAGGGGAGGCGCGGGGAAGTCATGAAAAGAAGTTATTGAAAATGAGACTTAAAAGGTAGAACCTTTTTTGTTGTTTTTTGTGTGTGTTTTTGTTTTTCTGTTTTGTTTTTTGTACCTTTTGAAACTTTAATAAAGATTATTTTTTTAAAAAAAAAGGCAGTGCTGTTTTCCTGGAAACTTTCCAGGAAAGTGATGAACAGCTTATCTACACAGCTTATCCTCCTATCTCGGGGATTGGCAAGGTTTATCGGCCATGGGACTGGCACAGCGCGATGCCGGAAATCTCGTCTGCGCATGTCCATGGTGCCAGAAACCGCTTCTGCACATGCCCAGATGCTGAAAATTATGCCTGCGCAGAAGCAATTTTCAGAGTCTGGACATGCGCAGACGCAATTTCCGGTATCTGCGCGTGCGCAGACACGATTTCCGGCACCGCTCAGTGAGTCCCCACACCACGCTGTCCTGTTTTAGCGCAGCGCACAGGGGACTCACCGAGTGGGCGGCTTAGTTCGGGGGCAGTTCGTGGGCTGGTAAAACAGTCTTCATGGGCCGCACATTGCCAACCCCTGACCTATCTAAAGGAACGTCCTGTCTAATATTTGTGGTCTAAGTTCTATGAAATTTAGGTCAAGACTTACTGTAATTCTTAAAAGAACCACATCTTACCTCCACAATAAACATTACTGCAATTGAAATTATCCTTCCCAAACATTTAAATGAATATTGTGTTCCACAATGTTGCTCTTTTGTATCTGCTCATGAGCAGGACTTTTTTCAGCCAGAACTCGCTGGAACTCAGTTCTCTCCCCTCTCAGGGGGGCGCCATAGCCATTCCAAGGGAACGAGGGAGGTGTTTGTGGTGAGTTCCAACACCTCTTTTTCTAGAAAGCAGCACTGCTCATTAATTCCTTTTTCCTTTTTAGCTCCATCCATTTTTGAAGAAGAACCTCATTAAAAACAGAGAAATAAAGACACTAGCATATATCTTTTAAAGAGACCATGAACTATACCTCTTAAATGCTGAAGATAAGCACTCTGTTCGTACCAATATTACTAATATTTAATCATTTTTGGCAACTTCATTAATTGTTTTTTTCCTCTTCAAACTTAGCTCCACCACTTTCTGGGAAGTGTTTCATTTAATAATAGTGCTGGGGAAGAAGTTTTCTTTGACCAAACTGCGAAATTAGTAGCTGGATTGGATGTAATAAATTGGGTCACATTCCCAAATCAGTCATTTCTGAGAGTCAAAGTTGGAACAATGGACCCACAAGCTCCCCCAGAAAAGAGGTTAACCATTCATGATGATGGTATCATGTGGCCCAGCTGGTTCAACCAGGTAAGAATTTATTCAGGATTTTCTCTAGTTTTTTGCTCAGTGTCCCAAAACTGTCTCATTGCAACACATTGAATCATCAATTATCAGAATCAGACTCGATCTGTGAAGGAAATATCAGGCTGTAGCACTAATAAAAGGAAAGCTATCTTGTTTCTAGGTTTATTATCTATTCAATATGGCCAAAAGTAGAAAAACTTAATCTGGCTTGGAACCCACTGGTGAAGAAGACCCCTGCAGCCAGCAGGATTGGACCCTCTACTCAGGAGCTGGTGAATGGAGAGCTCAATCCTGTTCAATTTGACTGCACTCATGTGTCCCCCTGCTTGGAGCAGACACACATATCCACAGTGCAGTGTGGGGCTATTTGAAAGCTCTGTTGCAAAGAGCTCTGTGCTGCTCTTTGCAGATACTGCCTGCCTTTCCTTCAGAATCAGCCCGATTCAGTTTCAGATTTAACCGAATCTGTTCCACAGCCCTAATTTGTACCCCACAATTACTGCAGGCAGAGTCAAATCAATATTTAAACATTATCATTGGTTTGCAGCATTATGGTAAGCATACAAAACACTTTCCCTTACATTGGCTGCTGAGCTAAATGATTAACAGTGAAAGTTAAAAGGGGTTTCTTGAGTGTCACGTTGCTGTATGTTAGCCATATTTCTAAGTCAGGAGAATGGTCCAAGAAGATAAGACAAGAGATCAACGCCCTTCACAAAAAAGATACAAGTATACAAAACAAAAGCAAAGGTACTGAATGTTGCCAGAGAAACCATTGGAAGCATAGTTTGAAAGTTCCAAGTTAAAGAAACAGTGGTTAGACTACCTGGACAGGGCAGAATTTCAATAATTTCTATTGCAACTGTGAGTCAAAAACACTTGAGCAATTTCTATATTCATGAGATAGTGACCCAATAAGCTTTCACCTGAACATTTTCTAATTTGAGAAGATATTGCCATGTTAATCTCCGAAGACGTTTGAAAACATACCAATATGGTTTTCATAAAGGCAAAGGTATCCCTGAAGGAGCGTCTCCACCCCCATCATTCTGCCCGGACGCTGAGGTCCAGCGCCGAGGGCCTTCTGGCGGTTCCCTCATTGCGAGAAGCAAAGCTACAGGGAACCAGGCAGAGGGCCTTCTCGGTAGTGGCGCCCGCCCTGTGGAATGCCCTTCCAGCAGATGTCAAAGCGATAACCAACTACCTGACATTCAGGAGACATCTTAAGGCAGCCCTGTTCAGGGAAGTTTTTAACGTGTGATATTTTATTGTATTTTTGGTTTTTATGGAAGCCGCCCAGAGTGGCTGGGGAGGCCCAGCCAGATGGGCGGGGTATAAATAATAAATTATTATTATTATTATTATTATTATTATTATTATTATTATTACTGGAGTAATGGTAGAAGTTCCAATGCTACAATTAGAGCAAGATTTAAAATCTATTGCTTAACTCTCGTGTTTAATATTAGAAGATACGTCAGTGAGATGCAAACACCCAAACGATTTCCTTCTTTCATTTATGAACAGGCACAACCCACTTCTCTGTGTAATGAAAATTGTCATGTAGGTTATAGAAAGAACAAGAAGGAAGGAAAGCCATTCTGCTGCTACGATTGCCTTCCGTGTCCAGAAGGGAAGATCTCAAACAAGGAGGGTAAGGAATACATCACACGCTTTAATTTTACCTGTGCATCAGAAGCTCCTTTCTCTAGTGGGAAAACAGTATGGAAGTAGCACATATATATTCTGGCATCTCTTAGATGCACTGTGCCAATTTGGGGAAAGAAGACCTTTTAAAAAAATAAGATTTGTTTCTTCCTTTTTCATTTTCAGACATGAATGACTGTTTAGAATGCCCTGGAGATCAATATGCAAACAATGAACAGGATGGCTGCCTCCCCAAAGACAAAACATTCTTGTCTTATGGAGAACCATTAGGGATCAGTTTGGCCACGTTCGCCCTCTTCTTTTCCTGCATCACAGCTTTGGTGCTTCAAATATTCACAAAGCACAGAGATACTCCCATAGTTAAAGCCAACAACCGCAACCTCACTTATATTCTCCTCCTTTTCCTCCTGCTCTCCTTCCTTTGTGCTCTGCTCTTCATTGGCCAGCCTGAGGAAGTGACCTGTCTCCTTCGACAAACTGCTTTTGGCATGATCTTCTCAGTGGCAATTTCTTGCATATTGTCCAAAACCACCATTGTGGTTCTGGCTTTCATGGCCACCAAGCCAGGGTCCCGAATGAGGAAGTGGGTAGGGAAGCCATTGGGCACCCCAATTGTTCTTTCCTGCTCCCTTATTCAAGCCACAATCTGTAGCATATGGCTGGCCACTTCTCCTCCTTTCCCAGACGTTGACATGCACTCAATGACTGAAGAAATAATACTAGAATGTAATGAAGGCTCCACTGTCATGTTTTATTGTGTCCTGGGATTCATGGGTTGGCTGGCCATGGTGAGCTTCGCGGTGGCTTTCCTAGCTAGAAAGTTGCCTGACAGTTTCAATGAAGCCAAATTCATCACCTTCAGCATGTTGGTCTTTTGCAGTGTGTGGCTCTCCTTTGTTCCAACCTACCTGAGCACCAAGGGGAAATACATGGTGGCTGTGGAGATCTTCTCCATCTTGGCCTCCAGTTTTGGGTTACTGGGCTGCATCTTTTCCCCCAAATGCTATGTTATTTTACTGAGGCCTGAGCTGAACAGCAGGGAGCAGTTAATAAGAAGACAGTTTTAAATAATCCAGAAGTCTGAATCATGCTCGTAATTCTGGATGTCTGTTCTTGCTATTTTATTTACATGTATATCATTAGAAATCTGGGATACTCATGTTCCTAGAAATTAAGGAATCAACAAGTAAACAAATAATTAAAGAATTAACAAGTAAACAATAAAAAGATCTGGAGCAACCCCAAAGAGCTCCTTTAGGAGAAACTGAGAGGATACAATCAGGACAGCAGTGAATTGCTTAATTATTTCCATCACTGCCACTGATGTGGATCTTTACTGATTCTGTGGCAATGCCTTTGAGCACAACTGGTTTGGCACATTACCTGGATTGCAACAAAAAATGGGATGAATCCATCAACCATCTACAAATCCCCCTAACAGTGCCCTCATTCCACTCAGAAGATGGGGGGGAGGGGAGAGACTTTGTCCAAAGCCTTACTGAAATAAAGATACAACACTACACTAACCTTTTCTGTAAGGAAATGTCAAAATAAAAAAATTCCTTCCAGTAGCACCTTAAAGACCAACTAAGTTAGTTCTTGGTATGAGCTTTCGTGTGCATGCACACTTCTTCAGATACACAGACCAACTGACTTCAGATACACAGACCAACTGACTATGGCAGACCAACACGGCTACCTATCTGTAACTGTAAGGAAATGTAACACTCTTTATTGCACCTGCAACTGGATCCTGCATTATTTTAAATGTATTTCCTCTCTCTCCTTAACTGGTATACAAGGAAACACCCCTGTGGTACAAAATCCTGAAAATCATGTCTTCATTGGTGACACATGTACAGCTGGGGGGAAAATGGTGCAGGTGTGATTGAGGAAGAGTGTTGGGGAAACTAGGAAGTTCCCTTCAGATCAACAGTTTGCAGCTGGACTGCTTCCTTGCCTGTGACACTCACAATTACAAGAGAACTACTCAATAACAAATATGCTTCATTATTTTGATTTTACCAGAAGTCACAGAGCTCAATGCTCTAAGGAGATAACTTTGGAACTGGTAATTATCTCAAATTGCTGGGATTTATCATTCATCTTCCCAAATCCCCTGTACACTTTTTCAGGCCATGAACACAATCAATGTCAGAATATGAAAGTGTATATAAAATAAATTCTGTGTCATTCAGAGCCCACATGAGACATTCTGAACATGCAGGTTTTCAGATCTTTGGCTTTTTCCCTTTATCAAAATAATCCAAAAGTCATTCAGTGAGATTTCTTGTAATGCAGTTTATGGTAGATGAGATAGAAATCTGACTTTCGGCATCCCTGTTGGCCCCAAGATGGTCAGAACATTTCTGCTGCTGATCCTTCTCTTCCTGTGGCTGCAGTTGCCTCCAGCTGAGAGCAAGGAACCCTCTGCTAGATGCACCATGATGGAGCCTTTCCAGCTTCCATACCAGAATTATCAGAGAGGGGACCTAGTCATTGGAGGAATTGTTACCTATTTCGCCTTTTTATCTGAAGAAATGGATTTCCATCAGCACCCAAACACAAAGCTTACAGATGAAGTTTTGTAAGTAAAAAAAAACCTATCCTTCATAGCGTACTCTTGGTGAGCTCATGTATGCTACAATTACACCAAACATACAATGGCATCCTCAGAACACGTTTCCACGTGATTTCCCCCCCAGTAGGAATGTTAAATATATATTTTCTTCTCTTTACATTGTGATCTTGGCCTCTTCATTGCTTTATTCCGCTTCTTGAGGTTTCTATCTTCTGCCTGTTCTGCTTTCTCATCACCTGATCCCATGGCTCTCACCACTTTCTCCCAACTTCATCCTCATCCTCCCTCTGTGTTTCCTTTCACACCATTAACATCTGTTTTCCTTTGCAGCAAAGCTTGATCCTCACACTCACAATCTGAATCACTTAATCTGACAGTCACATATGCTGTGAAACGTGAATATCATAGATTTTAGATTATATTCTCTGCTTTGCAATGTAAACCATATTTGATAATAAAAAGAGAACTTGCAAACTTGTTTTTACAAAACAAAGTAGTATCTATCTGGCTTATTTGCAGAGTAGACCCACTGAAATTAATAAACCTAAGTTAGTCTGATCTATTAATCATAATAGGTCTTCTCAGAGTATGAATAACATTGACTACAGTATTTCTGATACAACTCCAATCTTATTTGAAGGAGGGAAAGATGGAAATTCTGTTACTAAGAAAGAATATATCCTGTTCCACCTGATGTGGAACCTACACCACCTACACCAAACTCTAACTATCTGAGAGGCTCCAGTCAAAATTTCTGACTTGGCAACTTCTCATCCAGTGAGTGTCTGTTGGTTGCTGAAAGGAAAGAAGGAGTTAAGAGAAGGATGTGGCAATCGAGTCCCCCTTTGCAACATTAGCACAGGAGGAATGGCCACCTGTGAGGCAAGCCGCCTGTTAGCCGCCTGTGACGACCCATAATTTTAGGCAGCAGTGGTAAACCTGCAGATAAGAGATTAATTTACATACAGTATGTGTCTTTCAGGATATGAATGTTCTGCACAAAATTAAACACTTTTCAGATGCAATATTCTTAAAGCTGACTGAATATTGTTCCTGGGTTTCAGCTATGAACTGTCAAGAGTCACAATGCATATATGGTTTGCTTGTCTGTTTTTTGCTTATTTGTTCTATTTAATCTTTTGGGATTTGCCAGAGAAAGCCAGAAAGTTACCTATTTGCTTAAGAGGGAGTGGATGAGAATACCTCTGACACAAAGTATAACTCTTTTATTAGAGAAATACTGAAGAACTACCAGAATACTCTCTCCCTGGTGTTTGCTGTCAAAGAAATAAACAAGAACCCAAATATCCTACCAAATATGAGCTTTGGGTTTCACGTCTATGATAGCTATGTAAATGCAAGGATGACTTATCAGAACACCTTGAAACTTCTATCCATCACAGAAAGGATTGTCCCCAACTTCAAATGTGACAAGAAAGAACAAAAGATAGCTGTTATTGGGGGACTTGACTTTGACATCTCTCTCCACATGGCTACTGTCTTAGGCATCTACAAGATTCCACAGGTATAGTAAGTGTGGGGGCTGTGAAGCTCTTCTGCCTCTGGTACAATAGTTATCTTCTGGGTTCTCAATACTTTCTTTTGCTTTGGTTCATTCTTATGATAAAGTGAAATTAAAAAAACTGATTAAAAACATCTGGGGGAGTTTTGCAGTGGTGGTTGGAGGAGAGGGGCTTTGGTACATGCCTGACTTTGTCTCCCATGTGTCACTGGGAAGCAGCAGGGAGGTTGGAACTGGACAAATGCAGCAGCAGGAGTCTTCCTCCTGCTCCCAGAAAACTGCACAAGGCCAGCTGCAAGAGGTCAGAGAAACCTGCTCCTCCTCCCCACCAACAGCACCTGGAGATATGCGTAATGTTCTTGTGAAATCAACATGCATCCATAAATGGAGTCGACTAATTCTCATGAGTTTTTCTCTGTAAGCAGATACTTGGGATGAACCGTAACCATTTGTTCTAACTCTCCAATTCTTGTGGAATTGATTTCTTCCTCCAGATTACTTACTGTGTATTAGCTCCAGTGACAAGCCCAGAGTTGCAGCCCCAGACATTCTACCGAACGGTGCCCAATGAGAAATATCAATATGCAGGGATTGTCCTGCTGCTTCTACATTTCCAGTGGACATGGGTAGGAATTGTGGCATCCAATGATGAAAATGGAGAGACCTTTATGCAAAGCTTAGTGCCAATGTTTTCCCGGCATGGAGTCTGTACAGCTTTCAGTGAAAAACTACCAGCCATTTCTCAGGGTATAGATAATTTTAGTTTCTTGGAACGCATTCGGGCCAAGTCCTCATTCCTGATGGCCTCAGACGTTAACATATTGGTTCTGTGTGCAGAACCTCAGACCATTTCAGTTGTGAAATGGATGCAATATTTCTTTTCATTAGCAGAAGATGTTGCAGAGAATTCTACAGGCACTGTGTGGATTTTGACAGCCCAGTGGGCTTTCTCTTCAGAAACAATTCAAAGGTATTATGATATACAAGTCTTTGATAGTGCCTTGTCTTTTGCAATTCACACAGAGAAAGTCCAGGGATTTAAAGAATTCCTTCAGACCCTGAACCCCAACTCTCCAAATGGAGATGGGTTCCTCCAGGCTTTTTGGCAACGGGCATTCAATTGTTTATTTTCTGCTTCCAATGAGAGCAATGAAAACACAAAGACCTGCACTGGCCATGAGAGTCTGGAGAGCCTTCCTGGGCATATTTTTGAAATGACCATGACTGGCCAAAGTTACAGTATCTATAATGCGGTTTATGCCATTGCACATACTTTACATCAGATGCACTCATCCAGGTCAAAATGCAGAATGATGGCAGGCAGAGGTGGGCTCGATCCTCCAAAACTGCAACCTTGGCAGGTAAGATTTCCTATTCAGAGTAAACCTTTGCTGGGGGCTAATCTAATGGGCGATGACACACAGTCCATAGAATGAATACACACAAACACAGAGACATAGATATAAACACACAACCTCTTACAGCTTTTACCTTTCCTCTACAACAATCCCCACATTCTTTTCAATGCTTAACTGTTTCCCCTTTCCTTCAAGCTGAAGGAGCCACAATCAAGATAGGACCTGTACTTCCCTTCCATTTGCAGGAGTAGTTGAAGGAGTTATGGCACTCTGTACCCTTTCCCTGCCTCTCTAGGAACATGGGCTGTCAAGATGTGAATGCATCTCTTTCTGAGGAAAAGTAAATAAAGACAGAGATATAAAGAGAGAGAGAGAGGGAGAGAGAGAGAGAGAGAGAGAGAGAGAGAGAGAGAGAGAGCAGGCTAAACCCACCATGAGCTGCTCTCCATTTTGTTTTCCCTCTCTCCCTGCACACCCACCTTGCAGGAGGGGCAGTTCCAGGGCTTCCTGACATGGCACCATTTTGCCTTTGCACACGGACCCCATAGCTGAACCCTCACGCAAGGGGCAGGCCAGATGTACTTGCTAGAAATACTTAGGTGCTCCAAATGTTGTAGACTGCACAGTTTTGGACTACTTTCCATTGTGTGAAATATATGGATTGATACTTTCTCCTTTCTATAATCCACAAAAGCTCTCCTTTTTAAAACTGCCTTTGTTTTCTTCCGCCTAGCTGCACTCGTTCTTGAGGAGTATCTCCTTCAACAACAGTGCTGGTGACTTAGTGTCCTTTGATGAGAATGGGGAGTTAGCAGGTGGATTTGATATTATTAACTGGGTTACTTTTCCAAACCAAACCTTCTCCCAAGTAAAAGTAGGAAAGATAGTTCCACAAGATTCACAAAATGTACACTTCAGCATGGATCAGGAAGCCATCACATGGCACAGCTTTTTTAATCAGGTGGGACCAATGGTTTTTTAAAAAATTAGATATTGTTATTAAAAATACAAATTATGTTCATATGGGACAATGCAATATGTATGGGACAATGACAATAAAGATTATCGTATTGTATAAAGTTAATGTAGACATTCTTTATCATTAATAAGCAATTGTTTAAGTATAATCCATTTCCAACAAGTTATTTTACCATCAAATATGAGGTCAGAAGTAAATATTTTCTTCTTTAAGGTTCTCTTTTAAAAGTATATAATGGTGATATATTCCACTATATTGCATATGGAATATTGTTGACTTCCAACTCCCATCTTCCCTGATCATTGGCCAGGCTGGTTTTCAGACTGAGGAGAGTTGCAGTCCAATACCACCTGGTGGACCAAAGGTTCCACATCCCTCATATTTCAGTCTAACATTTTAATGCTTTGCACATGAGTGTAGGAGTAAATCATGCTGAACCAAGTGAGATTTACAGCTCAGAAGACAAGGACGGGATAAGTTACCCATTTGTTTTGAAAGAGGATTTATTTTTTTGTGGTGCTAATATATGTGCTTCCTATTTTGCCTTCTCTGTTGACTCCCTGTAATTCAAAGTCCCCTGTCCTCTCTCACTCCTCCATCTTTATGAAGATGAAAAATTCAATATCCCTTCTCATTCACTCCCAATATTTACATTACAATATATTTACGCATAAAGGTAAAGGGACCCCTAACTGTTAGGTCCAGTCGTGGCCGACTCTGGGGTTGTGGCGCTCCTCTCGCTTTACTGGCCGAGGGAGCCAACGTACAGCTTCCGGGTCATGTGGCCAGCATGACAAAGCCGCTTCTGGCTAACCAGAGCAGCTCACGGAAACACCGTTTACCTTCCCACTGGAGCGGTACCTATTTATCTACTTGCACTTTTGACGTGCTTTCGAACTTCTAGGTTGGCAGGAGCAGGGACTGAGCAACGGGAGCTCACCCCGTCGCGGGGATTCGAACCGCCGACCTTCTGATTGGCAAGCCCTAGGCTCTGTGGTTTAACCCACAGCGCCACCCATGTCCCTATATTTACGCATACAACACACCTTTCTGGAATAATGTCAACCAGTCAACTGATCTCTTCTCTTTGGTTAAAGCTATGTTGTTTACAAGGCACAAGACAGCTACATTTCCTCCTCTTTTTAAGAATAGGTGCTGCCCCTTGCCTTGTGTAATGATCGCTGCCAGCCAGGCTACAGCAGAAAAATGAAGGAGGGGCTGCCATTTTGTTGCTATGATTGTGCTTTGTGTCCAAATGGGATGATTTCAAATCAGACGGGTAGGAGACATCACCTGCTATTTTCTATAATGCTTCCTAAAATCTATTTCAACTCTTTTCCTCTATTAGCAGTTCAGTACTCCTAAAGAGAAAAGCAGCTGCACTGATAGCTGGAAGAAAAAAGAGACAGTTGGGGAAACTAAATCCAGAACTTTTACAAAGGAGATCTCTGGAAATAGGTGTGAAATATGTCTTCTGGTATCTGCCTGCTTCCCACGTGTTCCATTGTTAGGAATGGATAGTTTTAGGTATGTGAGCCAGAAAAAAGCATGAAATGATCTCTGAAGTGATGGACATGAGACAGGTGTTGGTAATGCAGGTGAGTTGTGCAGAAGCAAGCTAGCAAGCACGCTCCAAGCAAGCTGCCGGCTAGCTCTGTCGAGGCTCCTTTTATTAGCAGAAGTCAACAATTGGAAACAGTAGTGAAACCACCCTGAACATAACCTATTTCCATCTACGCACATTTCCAGTGTTAGCAAATACAAGTGTCAGCAGGAGTTTCCCTCAAATGTTCCCCCCGATACTTGATTATGTCTGCGTCCCCCATCATGCTCCAGCCAAGTGATACGTCTAGGAAACAAATTGTGAAAGGACAAAAGGTCAGGGGGGAAACCCTGTTTTCTAGCCATGAAGGCAAAAGGTCAGGGAAAGCGGGCGTAACGCTCCTTGACATACTGTTGCACATCTGGTGCGAGGTTTGCCTTCGCAAAGCGGAGCGTTACCTCTACATCTCCCTTTCCTTAATATTTTGATAGCTCTCTCCTTCTTTAATTGTGTTTTGATAATTAGGGTGATAAGTCAGGAGATAAGCACGAAGACGGGTGTATTCTGAGTCTGAATCGGTAAGGGCTAAAATGTGAGGCCAATAATGTGTTTTGCAAAGCTGGAGCAGAGAGGGAATACATTGTATGAAACAGCACCCAGAGATCAGGCAAATCATGATCAAAATGTTGTAAACAAAAACTTGTTTAGGCCATGGAAACTCAGGAAGCCAGCTAGTGAGCCACAGTCTGTCAAAGCCTTCATTCAAAGCAGGCATAGCATGAAAAGAAACAGCATGGAGTTGGCAGTAAGATGGGCAAATATATGAGTGAGTCTGATGTCTCTGGTTGTTCAGGCTTGAGAGAGCTGATGCTGTCCGGTGTCAGCCAGAGCTTTCATGTCACCCCAAGTGACTAGACATGGTTCTTTCCTGGTCTGCACTCGGCAGCACTTCGTCTCCCTCGGGTGGTGCTTTATTGGCATCTCCTGTAGGAAGCTGGAAGTTTGGAGTCGGATTAATAGGGCCCTGATGCCGGACCATGCTGGACGGCTGATTGGACTGCTGACCAAACACACTGAACTGGAAGTCACAACACACCTGTAGGGGTAGAAATAAAAGCATAGCCCCGCGCCCAGGCGATCAGGGGCCACAGGGCCATGCCACTGCAGATCTGGGAGCTGTTGAAAAAACAGGTTGTTAAGCTCGAGGTCCTTGGATTTGCAGAAATGCCTGTCTGCTGGTGCAAGCTGATCTGAATTAAAAGCAAGATGGTTAATTGAAAGCAACAAAATGTTTAATTTACACTGAAATTTGCCTAGGGTACTGCACCTCTCCCCATTTCCTAATTGTTTTTCCAAAAGCGCCATCAGGGAGCGATTGGCACGTTCCACAATCACTTCACCTTAAGAGCTCACCTTTGCTGCGGTTTCAGATCTCTGGTGGTAGCCCAGATAAAACGATATCATTTTTTTTTTTATTTTTTTAAAGATATGGATTATTGTTTCCAATGCCAAGATGACCAATTTCCAAACAAGGACAGAGATCAATGCCTCCCCAAACGCCAACATTTTCTTTCCTACGCAGAACCTTTAGGGTTCGTTTTAGCTTCCTTAGCTCTGGTCTTTTCTCTGGTCACAGCTTGGATACTTGGCGTCTTCTCTAGGAATGGGGACACTCCCATTGTCAAAGCCAACAACCGGGACCTCACCTACACTCTGCTCCTTGCCCTCTTGCTCTGCTTCCTCTGCTCCTTGCTCTTCATTGGCCAGCCTCACCCAGTGAGCTGCTCTTTACGACAAGCTGCTTTTGGCATCATCTTCTCCATTGCTGTGTCTTGTGTCTTGGCCAAAACCATCACGGTGGTTCTGGCTTTCATGGCCACCAAACCAGGATCCAGGATGAGGAAATGGGTGGGGAAATCTCTCACAAACTCTGTGCTTCTTGGTTGCTGCTCCGTTCAAACCAGCATTTGTGCTGCTTGGCTCTGTACGGCTCCTCCATTCCCAGATGTGGACATGAACTCTCTGATGGAGGAAATCATTGTGGAATGCAACGAAGGTTCTGTCGCAATGTTTTATTCTGTCCTGGGTTATCTGGGACTCCTGGCCATGGTCAGCTTCACTATGGCTTTCCTGGCCAAGAGGTTGCCGGACAGTTTCAACGAAGCCAAGTTCATCACCTTCAGCATGTTGGTGTTCTGCAGCGTTTGGCTGTCCTTTGTTCCCTCTTATCTGAGCACCAAAGGAAAGCAGATGGTGGCTGTGGAGGTCTTTTGCATCTTGGCCTCCAGCGCAGGTTTGCTGGGTTTTATCTTTGCCCCCAAATTGTACATCATTCTTCTGAGGCCTGACTTGAACAGCAAAGTCCACTTGATTCTGAGGAGCAAATAGGAATCACCTTGTGTTGATGGTTTTAATTTTTCCATTGTTTACTCGCATTTATTGGAAGAAGACCAGAAAAAGTAATTCCTTGTATTTATCAACTCTTATCCTTTTCATTCCTAGAAATAGCCTCCAACCTACATCTGTAACCAATAAAGCTGAGACCAATTTTTAACCTCATAAAGTTGTTCTGCCAATTTGTTATCCTGCCAATATACTGATCTTCCATTCATTGGGTGCTAAAGGTATATCCCTTCATGGGGAGAGATCATCAGTGTGAAACATGTCACTTCTGCCAAGGCTATACTTTCAGTCATCATCCACCTGTAGATACACATGTATGTACACATCCATCTGGCTTCACAATGTGAAGTTGCCACATTTCCAAGTGGGGCTTCAAATCATTTGAATGGCATTTATTACCCACTAGTACTCATTTGCCTACAAATGAGACCCAGATTCTCTGAGTTTATCTTCTCCATGCAGGACAGATACAAATGGGGAATTAGTAGCTGGATTGTATGTACAGTGGTACCTCTGGTTACAAACTTAATTCATTCCGGAGGTCCGTTCTTAACCTGAAACCGATCTTAACCTGAGGTACCACTTTGGCTAATGGGGCCTCCCGCTGCCGTCGCACAATTTCTGTTCTCATCCTGGGGCAAAATTCTTAACCCGGGATACTACTTCTGGGTTAGCGGAGTTTGTAACCCGAAGTGTTTGTAACCCGAGGTACCACTGTAATAAATTGGGTCTCCCATGTCCTAGTCGAACACTCTAACCATTACATCTCACTGGCTCTCCACTGAAAAATATTGTCTGTCCATATGGTGTTAGTTAATGTAATGCAATTTTTTGTTGATAAAATGGGTAACGTACTTGATTTAAAGGTTATGCAAAGGGTTTTGTTTGTTTGTTTTACCTCTTTGAAAAATCGGCTGTAAAGCATTTATTCTTTTATTATATATTTTCACCTTAAGTAGTTTTCTGGGTAACCTTTTTTCTCTTTTTTGCTGACTCTCCATAAACTCTTATTGCTCTCCCTACTAAGGAAGACCAGCTGAGACTTTGGCTATGATGTGATAAACATGCTCCCCCTCCCCTCCCCAATAAAAATCACTGAGAAGTCTCCTGTAATTATCAAAGTAATAATAATAATAATAATAATAATAAATTTTATTTATATCCCGCCCTCCCCAGCCGAAGCCGGGCTCAGGGCGGCTAACAACAATAAAACAGTACAAAAGTACAGCATAAACAACAGTCTAAAATCATTCGTTATAAAATTAATTAATTCAAGCCACTGGCAACTATTGGGCCAGAGCTCCGCGAAGATTGCCGAGGGAGGGAGTCAGGCTGTGCCCTGGCCAAAGGCCTGGTGGAACAGCTCTGTCTTGCAGGCCCTGCGGAAAGATGTCAAGTCCCGCAGGGCCCTGGTCTCTTGTGACAGAGTGTTCCACCAGATCGGAGCCACAGCCGAAAAAGCCCTGGCTCTAGTTGAGGCCAGCCTAACTTCTCTGTGGCCTGGGACCTTCAAGATGTTTTTATTCGAAGACCGTAAGTTTCTCTGTGGGGCATACCAGGAGAGGCGGTCCCGTAGGTACGAGGGTCCTAGGCCGTATAGGGCTTTAAAGGTTAAAACCAGCACCTTAAACCTGATCCTGTACTCCACCGGGAGCCAGTGCAGCTGGTATAGCACCGGATGAATGTGGTCTCGCAGCGAAGACCCCGTAAGGAGTCTCGCTGCAGCATTCTGCACCCGCTGGAGTTTCTGGGTCAGTCTCAAGGGCAGCCCCACGTAGAGCGAGTTACAATAATCCAGTCTGGAGGTGACCGTCGCATGGATCACAGTGGCTAGGTCAGGGCGAGAGAGGTAAGGAGCCAACTGCTTAGCTTGGCGGAGATGGAAAAATGCCGCCTTTGTTATAGCTGCAATCTGCGCCTCCATGGAAAGGGAGGTGTCGAAGATTACACCCAAACTCTTAACGGACGGTGCTGGCACTAATTGCGCCCCCGCAAGAGATGGGAGTTGTCCCCCCAATCCCATATCGCCCCGTCCCAGCCACAGGACCTCTGTCTTCGAAGGATTTAGCTTCAACCGGCTCCCACGTAACCATCCAGCCACAGCTTCCAAACATCTGGTCAATGTGTCTGGGGCCGAGTCAGGATGGCCATCCATCAACAGATAGAGTTGGGTGTCATCGGCATACTGATGGCAACCCAGCCCAAAACTCCGAACAAGCTGGGCGAGGGGGCGCATAAAGATGTTGAAAAGCATCGGGGAGAGTATCGCACCCTGAGGTACTCCACACACCAAGGAGTGGCGCGATGACAATTCCCCTCCAAGCGCCACCCTCTGTCCCCGACCAGAGAGAAACGAGCGCAGCCATTGAAGGACTGTGCCCTGGATCCCCACGTCGGCAAGGCGGTGGTCCAGAAGTTCATGGTCGACCATGTCGAAAGCTGCTGACAGATCTAGAAGAATCAGCAGCCCCGACCCGCCTCGATCCAGCTGTCTACGAAGATCATCTGTTAGGGCAACCAGAGCCGTCTCGGTCCCATGACCAGCGCGGAAGCCGGACTGGAATGGATCCAGAGCCGATGTTTCATCCAGAAACCCACCAAGCTGTTCAGCAACCGCTCTCTCAATCACCTTACCCAGGAACGGAAGATTCGAAACCGGGCGGTAATTGGATAGATCTAAAGGATCTAATGATGTTTTCTTTAAGAGCGGGCGCACCACTGCCTCCTTCAGTTCCCCTGGGAATGTCCCCGTGCCTAGGGACAAATTGATGATATCCCCCAGGAGGGCCCGCACCTCGTCTGGACATGCTCTAATCAGCCAAGACGGGCACGGGTCGAGAGGACAGGTGGTGGGCTTTCCAGCTCGGAGGAGTCTGTCCACATCGGCTGGGGATATCCGGTCGAAGTGGTCCAATACTGGACCCGAGGACAGTCGAGGGGCCTCCAGTTCCTTTATTGTATTCAAATTGGCCGGGAGGTCATGGCGGAGCAACAAGACTTTCTCCGCAAAAAAGCTCGCAAATGCCTCACAGCTGTGTGTCAAATTGTTATTTAAATTTGGCTGTCCCTCAAGGGACGTTAAAGACCTGATTATACTAAATAATTGTGCTGGGCGAGAGCTAGCGGATGCAATGGAGGCCGAAAAGTATGACTTCTTAGCAGCCTTCACTGCCATCTCGTAGGTTTTCATAAAAGCCCTATAAGATGTTCTTGAGGCTCCGTCACGGGCACCCCGCCATACTCGCTCTAGCCGTCTGAGGTCCCGCTTCATTTTCCGGAGCTCCTCGGTAAACCAGGGAGCCCGGTTTCTGCGGGGTCGCAGAGGGCGCTTAGGTGCGATCTCATCAATGGCTGCCAGGAGCTGGGTATTCCAGCCCTCAACAAGCTCAGTCAATGAGTCGCCAGGGGGAGCAAGGTCCCGCAAGGCTTGGCGGAATCTATCAGGGTCCATCAGCCTCTGCGGGCGAGCCCAAATCGGCTCGCCACCTAAGCAGGGTGGGGGTGGAAAGTCAATCCTGGCTTTCAGAGCATAGTGATCAGACCATGGCACCTTCATCGAAGGAGACATGATCACATCTATACCTACGCCAAAGATCAAATCCAGCGTGTGGCCTGCTTGATGTGTGGGGCCCGAAACAAACTGGGAGAGCCCTAGTGTCGCCATGGAAGACACCAGGTCCAGAGCCTGTGAGGAGGGAGTGGCATCAGCATGGATGTTAAAGTCCCCCAATACCAATAGGTTAGGGAACTCCAAGGCCCAGCCGGCCACCGCCTCCAATAGGCCTGACAGGGTGGCTGCTGGTGCGCTAGGTGGCCGGTACACCAGCCAGACAGCCAAGCTCTCCTCGGAGCCCCACACTAGGCCAACACATTCAATGCCAGGGATCGATGGTGATGGTAGAGCCCTGAAAGGACAATCTTCCCGGATTAATAATGCCACCCCTCCCCCCCGGCCCACAGTCCGCGACTGGTGGAGGACGGAGAAACCCGGGGGCGCCATCTCTCGTAAGGTAACTGTTGCCCCTTCGCGCACCCAGGTCTCCGTCACACAAGCCAGGTCGACCCCCTGCGAGATAAAGAAATCTCGCAGGGTGGCGGTTTTATTGCCTATAGACCTGGCATTGCACAGCACCAGTGACGGAGGTGAGTAATCCTTGCTCACCCTACCCTCGTCCCTCGGGATGGGGCGCAGATTGGAAGGGGTACGAGCGTGTCCATATCTCGATCCCCTTCGCCTATAACATCTGCCCCCACCGCCATACCTCCCTCGCCCCTCCACGGTAGCAATCCCAGGCCTCATGGTAGCCTCCATTGATGGCAATTAATGTTATTCTTTCGCAGCCTAAAACAATAAAACCTTATAACAATAAAAACAAACAAAAAACAACAACCCAGAAAACAATAAAACAATACAAATAAAAACTGCAAAAATTACAAATTCATCAAAATCTAACAAAGTCCCAAGCCCACCCAAACATCCATCCCACCCCCATATATAAAAAATCTAAAGGGAAAGGAAAATATTTAATAATAATAATAATAAAAATATGTTAAAAAGAACTCTGCACCCCTCCGGGTCCTGCTGGGCAGTAGCAGCATCAGTGGCAGCAACCATCCTTGTGGAGCCCCACCCTGGGCCAGATAGTAAGTGGCAAGAAGGAGCAGGGCCCTCAGGCACTCACACAGGGGAGGCAAGCAGCAGAGCAGTCCTTGTGAGGCTTCAGGCCCCGCCCCAGGCCAGATGGTAAGTGGCAAGAGCAGGGCCCTCAGGCACTCACCACAGGGAAGTCTTCCTGGGCAGCAGAGCAGTCCTTGTGAGGCTTCAGGCCCCGCCCCAGGCCAGATGGGAAGTGGCAAGAGCAGGGCCCTCAGGCACTCACCACAGGGAAGTCTTCCTGGGCAGCAGAGTAATCCCAATCATTTCTTTGAGTCTCTGGGGAATTCCAGTAGCTGCATGAAAACTATGAATCAAGACTTGCAGATACTATTAATATCTCCTGTGATGTTCAGAGCTTGGCCTTACACCAAGGGCTCTGTCAGACTGATCACTGATTCATTTCCCTGCAAAAAATCTGGCTTTCACAACCATCCCAGTGAGACTTTGCTGCTCAGTATGACTCAGATGACAATGTGCAAAGAGATGAATTGTCGCCTAAAAAATTCCCTGCAACATGGTAATATTTGCAATCTTGGTATTTGTGCTGCTGCCTCAGACTGTGTGCAAGTTTCCTCTCGCTCCTACAATACTCTGTGCAGAATGGTACTTTCCATGATGTTGGCATCAGTGCTGCTTCCTCCGGATGAGTGCAAGGCTGCTGTTGCTCCGTGTTCCATCAGTGACCCTCTTCCTATTCTTCACAAATATTTCCAGTCTGGAGATGTTGTTGTTGCTGGTATTATGTCTCAAATCCATATAACTTCAAGCATAGCCTTCAATGAACCTCCTACACCTGAACTCTTTGATGACATTCTGTAAGGAAGTGTCTGTGTTTGTGTGTGTGTGTGTGTGTGTGTGTGTGTGTGTGTGTGTTAAAAACTGTATTGTATATCTGGAATGAATATTTTTCTGCATTTGACATATGATGAAGGTGATGCTCATTACACTAGTGGTCAAAATTGTGGAAAACTATAGGAAAAACTGTATTTCTGAGTTTTGACAGCTCATAAGAAAAGTATAAAATTAGAATGAACTTCTACAGTATATCATTAGAAAGGTAATCTAATGCAGAATATAATGCCACAAACTGTGTTGAATAGCCCTGACCTGAATCCAATAGAATATCTGTGGAGCTGATTGAATAAACTTTTTAGTCAGAAGCAACCAAGGAATAAAGCACATATTTTATATAACAGTCATACAATCTTGGTTTCACATTAAAACGCCTGGTGAATTAAAATCTTTGCTTTACTCCATGGGATGTCATTGCAGAGCTGCAATTGCAGCAAAAAGTTTCTACAGTAACATAAATGGTGAAAAGTTATGAAATACCCTTTATCATGGTTTTGTGTGCATAACTTCTTTTATTTGGCTATTTGCTTCCTTTGGTGATCACTCGTAGCTGAGTAAGATTGTCTTCCATGAAGACGGTCTTAACAGTGAATCCGTATGTGACTGTGGAGTTCAATTCTGTATTCTCATGGCCTTCCACAGTGAGGACATAGATTTCCGGACGTTGATCACGGTGAGGGTTTGCTAAACATGCCTTCCTCTTAGCGTGTTTCTCAATTTCGTCCTGAGTTCGAGTGTCTTCAAGGTCCATGGCACCTTTCTTAAAAGCTGTTCTCCAATTGGAGCACCAGCATTACGCTTTCCATTCTTGAGTTTGGAATAGAGTCGTTGCTTCGGAAGACAATAGTCAGGCATCCAGACAACATGACCAGTCCAATGAAGTTGATGTTGAAGAATCATTGCTTCAACACTGGTGATCTTTGCTTCTTCCTGTACATTGGCATTAGTTTGTGTGTCTTCCCAAGTGATGTGTAAAAATTTCAAGAGACACCCTTGAGGGAATCTTTTGAGGAGTTGGAGATGGCATTTATAAGTGGTCCATGTTTCACAAGCATACAGTAAGGTTGGTAGTACGCAGCGGCGTAGCGTGGGTTGTCAGCACCCGGGGCAAGGCAAGTAATTTGCGCCCCCTAACCCGGGGCAAGGCAAGTAATTTGCACCCCCTAACCCCTAACCTGCCGCCGCTGCCAGCTTCTTCTTGCTGCTGCCTTGTCTGGTCTGGTGTGGTTCTCTTCAGCGCTGCGCTGGGCGGCCGCTGCACTGTCCCTCCCCCAGATAGTTCCTTGCTCTCTCTCCGCACCGCACGCCTGGCACCCACCCCCTCCACAGTGGGCGGCGACCCAGCGGCTCGGATCGGATTAGCACAGCCAGCACTGCAGTGAGAGAGAGTGAGTGAGCCAGGTAGCAGCAGAGAGCTGCGAGTGCGAGCGCGCGCCCCCCAGATGTTGCACCCGGTGCGGCCGGCCCCCCCTGCACCCCCACGCTACGCCACTGGTAGTACGATAGCTTTGTAAACAAGCATTTTGGTTTCCCTGCAAATATTCCAGTCCTCAAACACAATGCAGGAGAAAGCGCACTTGCAAAGTCACAAGCGATGCTGGATTTTGGCATCAATGTCGGCCTTTGTGGAAAGATAACTGCCCAGGTAGGAGAAGTTATCAACACTTTCCAACGTTACACCATTGAGTTGGATTTGTGGCACTGCAGAGGGGTTGTTTTGTGCTTTTTGGTGCAGCACTTTGGTTTTTGGGATCTTGAGCGATAGGCCAAGCTTTTCATAATCTTCTACAAAGACACATACTTTCCAAAATGTTTTCACAATATTGGCCACTAGTGTATGATGAATACTACCACCACCACCACCACCCCGCCCCATGTAATTCTGAGACCTGGGGGCAAATCTCATCATTCAAACTCACTTCTGCAGTGTGTGATAACCTTCTTCTTCTTATATGGTGGCTTATACCAGTGTTCAGTTTTTTAAAAAGGTTTGCAAGGCAGCATAGAAAGTAACATCCCCATTCACTTTGTTAAGGCTTTCCGCTCATTTACCATGGTGAGCGAAGGATTTCTTATTAAATATTTGACTTCAAGCAAAGCCAAGTGGTAATTTATTCAGATTAGAGGTGAATTTATTATAAGTTTTTGGTAACCAGACTTTGTCCTCCTCTTCTGTAGAGGAAAACTAGTAGCAATCAGGGCCAGGCCGCCTGTGACGTGGCAGGAGTTAGATGTTCAGCACAGCAAAACATCCAGGGTTGTGTTTCTATATATCCCTACACTTTCTATGTTTGTGAATGTGAATTGTAATGCACTATGTTGCTCTCCATACAGACCAATGACACAACTCTACCAGCACATCCTGGCTTTGGCATTTGCTGTAAAAGAGATAAATGAAAATCCCCAAATATTGCCCAATATCTCTCTGGGGTTCCACATCTATAACAGCCATTTCAGTGCAAGCTGGACCTACCAAGCCTCCATGGAACTTCTCTCCAGCCAAGAAAGACTCCTCCCCAACTACAAGTGTGATGTTCAGGAGACTCCAAAGGCTGTGATTGGGGGACCAAAACCTGATTTATGTCTCCACATGTCAACCATCCTGTCTACGTACAAGATGCCAAGAGTAAGAGGTCTGCATAGAACATGTGTCATCAATGAAAGCCATTTATATTTGTCTCTGACTAATCTCATTGGGTTGCATGCTGGTAATTGAATTGAATGGCAAATAATGGGTATAGGTTGGTATTTTTCAACCAAAAATGCAGGTTGTGGAAAATATGTCTACTTCAGTTCCACACCTCCTGAAAAACTCAGGTGGAAGAATTCCTCATTGGACACTTTACTCCTGTGTAGGACTGTAACAAAACATCTGCTGCCTGTGGTAGCACAACTGTGTGTTTGCTATGCCTGCTGAAAGAACACTTATATATTTCCCAAGATAACTTTAACATTCCAAATCAACAGAAATAAGTGATATTGGAATCCTTTTGAAGCAGACCCCCCTCTGTTAAACTCTATAACCACCATGGGTTATCTAGCGTGTGTGAGGTAATGGTCAACTTCAGGCAGAAGTTGAAAAAATAAGGAAGATTTATTTTGCAGAATAAAGTTGGTAAGACAAAAGATGTATCAGGAGAGAAAGTTCTTTCAGGAAACAGTTAACTTATTAATATTCAATTTAGTGGATGTTACGGGCTTCAAAACAAGGTAGTGAACTTAGAGATTATTTAAAATGGCGTTTGCTTATTTTCAGCTTGATGTTACAATTGGTAAACAATCAGCTCATTTCCATTTTTCATTACTTCAGTTTCTTAAACCTCATTGCATAGGTGGTACAGTTTCAGTTTCAGTTCTTATACAAGATAGTATTTCTGTCCGTTTCCCCACCTTCTATCAGTCCCACTCCTGAGCTTCTCCAAATAGCACAACAGCCCCAGGGGATCACTCCAGCCCTCTTAATGGGTTTGGGTGTCTTCTCTTTCTAGGAGATCTCTCCCCTCCTGACTGGAAGGAGACCCAAGCAGACGGGATCCTGCAGAGCTGCCATCTTCTTAAGAGGAATGAGGGGGCCCATGTGCAATGCGGCATGACATCATGACTTAATGCACATGATGTCACACAACATCCTGACGTCATGCGTGTGATGCCATGAGGATCTGGATGCCCCTTGAATATTGAGGGGGCTCAGCCCCCCAAAAAGTATATTGGTGGGGATGAAACTGCCTCAACCCCTAGGAGTGGTGTGAATGTTGGAAATCACAACATTATGATAATGAGAAGGATGCCCAATATTGCAGAAGCAGATGATGCACCAATACAAACCAAGGCAAAAGTTTGGAATAGAACAGTCCAGGTGGATTTCATATCATAACCTATGCAAAGGTGGTGGGAAATAGCTTTCCTCCGTGGTTCTCTATCCTTTGCAGTTAACTCAAGGAATCATTATTAGGATTTTTTTCTGATGAGAAAGCTTTATCAGGGTTTTCTGTGAACAAGCATTTATTTACCTGTTCTTTCCTGTATCCTCTTTTAAATACAGCAAATTCTGCCATAAACATAACTGCAAAATTGTTCTATTTGATGGAAAGACATTTCTGTTCCCCAAACAGTAGATTCTAAAGTATCAGAAATAAACAAAAAGCTAAATTAATATGTTGAAATTTGCTTTTGAGTCTAACTGGTGTTTTGAGATCATCATTTGTTATCACCTTTCCTCCCTTGATTTTAACAATGACCCTCTTCAGCTCATCTATGGCTCTTCTCCTGTGACGAATGATGACATTCAAGCCCCTTTCACCCACTGGATATTCCCAGATGGGGCTCAGCAATACGAGGGAATCCTCCAGTTACTGCTGCATTTCCGTTGGGTGTGGATTGGCGTGCTTTTTGTCCATGGTGACCCTGGAGAGAGATTTGTACAAAATGTTCTCCCTATGTTTGCCCAGAACGGTATCTGCTTTGATTATATAGAAAGCTTCCCTACGGCTACCTCTTCTGGTGAGTTTGGTGGAAGAAGGTTCAAAAACAATGAACATTTTTGTGGGAAGCACTGCCAATGTTGTAGTTGTGCATGGTGAAATTCAAACAATTATGATAATGAGAACGATACCCAGACTTGCAGAAACGAATGATGTGCCAGTCCAAGGAAATAGAAAAATCTGGATTATGACAGCCCAGATGGACTTCACCTCATTTCCCTTTCAAAGAGGTTGGGACATCACATTCCTCCATGGGGCTCTATCCTTTGCAGTTCACTCTAAGGATCTTCCAGGATTCCAGAAATTTATTCAGATGAGAAACCCTACCTTGGAAAAAGAAGATGGCTTTCTCAGGGTTTTCTGGGAAGAGGCATTTAATTGTGGTTTCCCTGACCCTGCTTCAGAGAAGAAAGATGGCGAATTCTGCACTGGGGAAGAGAATATTGGGAGCCTTCCTGGGTCTGTTTTTGAAACGAGGATGACAGCCCACAGCTACAGCATCTACAATGCAATCTATATTTTGGCACATGCTTTGCACACCATGCAGTCCACCAAATTAAATTGCAGAGCAATGGCAGGTGGAGCAAGATGGAAACTTACAGCTCAACAGCCATGGCAGGTAATGTTGTCTTCCAGTTAATACAGATGTCTGTAATCAACTCTGGAGCTGAGCTAAAAGGGGGACTTCTCCTGAATACCTCTGTCAGTAGGGGAAACCCATTCCACTTTTCTCTCTGGGAGGAAGTAACTATCAACTAATGGTTAGGAAAACATAGTGGATGAAATGCTGCCATCACTTTAAAGGGGGTTCACTTGTCCTTTGAATAGCAAAATATGGCTATAGATTGCTAGATACAAGATATCATGTCTGGAAAGTGATGAGCAGCTTATCTACATAGCTTCTTCACCTATCTAAAGGAACATCCTGTCTAATATTTGTGGTATAAGTTCTATGAAATGTAGGCCACTTCTTCTTCTTCTTCTTCTTCTTCTTCTTCTTCTTCTTCTTCTTCTTCTTCTTCTTCTTCTTCCTCCTCCTCCTCCTCCTCCTCCTCCTCCTCCTCCTCCTCCTCTTCTTTGCTTTATTCAACTTAGTAAAACGCAACACCAAATCGAAATTCACCATATATGAACCACAACAAGAAAGTTTTAATACTTGTTATAAAGACTCTTCTGCCTGGAAGAGAGGGGAGTGGTTGTGGCCGGGAGCCTGAGCACCGCCCCTAGCAGGGGGCATTTGCCCCCTGCCTCCACCCCACCTGGCTGGCGCCCACGCCCCTCGGCAGGCATCCAACCAGGTGCCTCAGAGGGGGCGTGTTCAGCAGACTTTTGCTGCGGCGCCAGCCTTGCCCCGGCCTCATTCTTCGCCGTCTCGTCGCGAGTCACCCACCCTCCACTCCCTTTGAGTTAGGGCTTAGGTCATTGGCCTTGCTATGGACCTTAGGTTGGTCGCCCTGGTTGTCTAGGGGGCCTGGTAGGAGTTTTTCCATTTGGCATTAGGCTTTTTGGTTTTTTCGCCTACCTCGTAGCAATCGTCACAACTTTTGTGGTATTGGTGGGTAGGTTAGGCATTGGAATAATGTGCTGTGGTGTGTCGAAGGGCTAGGTGTGGCCATCGCCTATGCCTTCAATTTTTGGGTATTCCGTTAAAGGAATCTGGCGGTCGTGTATTCTGTCCGATGCCTGCTTGGCGGGAGGCCATGGCACGACCCTCGGTGACATCAGGGGTGAGCCTATATTTGGATTAGCATCAACAGGCTCCACCTACTGGTGAATAAACCCACTTGTTTTAGAGATCCAGTGCCTAAGCCAATACCTTTTCACTGCTGTAATCAATAAAGTTGTGGCCTTTCTTTGCCCATTAACCTTATATCACGTGTCCTTGTGTATTCATTTCACACTGCGGGGGTCGGGTCCTCGAACCACAACATAGTCTTCAAAATCTTCCACCAGACTGATCGACTTCCCGTCTACTCCAAATGCCTTTATTTCTTCATTTACTTAGTGCACTAGCTATCTCAGTTTTTGATATTAGCTTGGCATTGATATTATACTTCTTTACGCTAAATCATTTCAGTACAGAAGTTATTCGAGGGCTGCCACAGACATTGTATTGTTACAGCATTCTTTAATATATCTTTTAAATAAACACCATTTGTTTATAAATAGTAGGTCTGTGTTGTCTCTTATTTTTTCTGTTAGCTTAGTCAGCTCTGCATATTCCACTAGCTTTTGTTGCCACTCCAATTTTAATGGTATGTTTTTGCCTTTCCAATTTGAAGCTATAAGGATTCTTGTGGCCACAGTTGCCTATAAAAATAATTCCCTTATGGTCTTGGTATATCAGGACCTACTATTCCAAGGAGGAAAGCCTCTGGTTTTATTTTATAAATGAAGAAGAAGAAGAAGAAGAAGAAGAAGAAGAAGAAGAAGAAGAAGAAGAAGAGTAGTAGTAGTAGTAGTAGTAGTAGTTTGGATTTGATTTCCTGCTTTATCACTACCTGAAGGAGTCTCCAAGCGGCTAACAATCTCCTTTCCCTTCCTCCCCCACAACAAACACTCTGTTAGGTGAGTGGGGCTGAGAGACTTCAAAGAAGTGTGACTGGCCCAAGGTCACCCAGCAGCTGCATGTGGAGGAGCAGGGAAGCAAACCCGGTTCCCCAGATTACGAGACTACCACTCTTAACCACTACACCACACTGGCTCTCTTGAATGAAACCCTGAACATTTTCTTAAGTTCCATATAGATCTCATCTCAAAACACTCTAATTTTTTTTTTTAACATGTCCAACACATGTGCAACATCAAACCCACTGCTTCTCCACACCTCCAACATTGATTTGATATGTTTTTGTACATTTTTGATAGTTTTAATGGAGTCATGTAACAACGATACTGCATTTCAAAAAGTTTTCTCTCAGTATGTAGCAAGCAGTGAATTTCATGTTAATTTTTCCAGTCCTTCATTAAGATGTTGTACCCAAAGACCTGGGCCATTTTATCATAATGGATTTAACCTCCTTGACTTCCCACGTACATTTTAGACAAAGTTTTCCCTTTTGAATTAATCAGGTCTTCCTCTAATCTATATGGTTCTGTCACAAATCCCTTTCTTTTATCGGCTTAAAATGTTTCAGATAATTGATGGTATTGGAACAAGTCTGTCAAGTGGTCTCTTATTTCTTCAAATTTTTTGAGTTTTAGTTGGTTCTCTTCTTTCCGTGGCAAGGTCCCAGACCCACCAGGGAAGTGGAATAAAGACACATGAAACAGTATTTTAGGTTAATGGGTGAAAAAGGCCACAACTTTATTGGTTACGGAATGTGAGTGGCATTGGCTTAGGCATGGGAAACCACACAACTATATCTAACTCCTGCACATCTGCAGGAGTCTTGGAAGGGATAACCACCAGTAGGGGGAGCCCTGCTGATGCACATCAACGAGGAACTCTCCCAGGGTCATCGCTAGGGTTCATGCCATGGCCCTAGCCCCCTGTCCGGGGCTTTGGACAGAGACCACGCCATGCCGTCGTGCCATGCCCCCAGATTCCTTTAAAGGAATACCCTTGAATTAGGAGGGGTAGGTGATGGCTACTACTTCCCCTCACCTTCAACCTAATACAGTACTCCAATGCTTAAGTGCCAAACCTTACAAAGTTGTGACAATTTGCTACGAGGTAAGCAAAAAACCAAATGGCCAGTGCCAATTTGTCAAGTGGGGGGAAATTCCGACCAGGCCTTTTGGACAACCAAGACGATCAACCAAGGTCCACAGCAAGGTCAAGAAATAAAGAGCCTAAGCTAAGGGAGGGAGGCAGGGAGAAAACAGGACAAGTCCTCGGCCACAGGCAGTTTAAGTAGCCCGTGCCACGCCCCCAGACCATCAGGATTGGATGACCTAAGGATGACGTGGACGAGGACTATCCAATGGCGCACGGGCTATCCCACCCTGTGCACGGGGGAAGGGCTGGCTCCCAGCCCACAACGTCATCTCCCCGGGAAAGGGAAATGGCTTTTTTAAATAGTACCTTATATGTGGGCCAAATCTCTTTCATATTTTTCTTTTTCACAGTATTTGCCTCTAGGGGGGATATCCACCAGGTGTTTTAGGTTCCAAGAGATCTCTGTATCTTGTCCAAACTGAATACAGAGATTTTCTTATGATATGGCTTAGGAAGTTCTTGTGAATCTTTACTTTATCATATGATAAATAAGCATGCCAACCATACCGATTGCCTTAGCCCTTCAAATCTAATAGGTCAGAATCTTCTAATGTATACTGCTCTCTAATCCAAGTTAGGCAGGCTGCCTCGTAGTATAATTTAAGATCCAGCAGAGAGAAGCCCCCCTTTCCTTGATATCAATTAGGAGTTTATGATTGATCCTTGGTCTCTTTCCCTGCCAGATGTATTTTGAAATGTCTCTGCCATTTTTGAAGGCAGCCATTTCAGGAATTGTTTGAAACAAAAGGAGTATTGTTGGTAGCACATTCATTTTCATGGTGGATATCATTCCCCCAAAACACATTTTCACTCTACTACATATATCTAGGTTTCTCTTGATTTCAGTCCATGATTTTATATAAATCTCTTGAAATATATAGATAATTTTTGAGGTTATCCATATTTCCAAGAACTCTACTTTTTGACAGATCTTTAGATTCAAGATTTTTTCCAAATCTTCTCTTTGTTGTATTGTTAAGTTTTTAACCAGGAGTTTTGTTTTCGAGCTATTAAGTTTAAATCCCACTCCCGTTTCAAAGTCTTGGATTATTTCTAAACTCTCTTTTGGGTTTTCAGTCAATACTGTAAGTCTTGGCCTGAAATTTAGGTCAAGACTTACTGTAATTCTTAAAAGAACCACATCTTACCTCCACAGTAAACATTACTGCAATTGAAATTATCCTTCACAAAACATTTAAATGAATATTATGTTCCACAATGTTGCTCTTTTGTATCTGCTCATGAGCAGGGCTTTTTTCAGCCAGAACTCGCTGGAACTCAGTTCTCTCCCCTCTCAGGGGGGCGCCATTGCCATTCCAAGGGAACGAGGGAGGTCTTTGTGGTTAGTTCCAGCACCTCTTTTTCTAGAAAACAGCACTGCTCATTAATTCCTTTTTCCTTTTTAGCTCCATCCATTTTTGAAGAAGAGACTCATTAAAAACAGAGAAATAAAGACACTAGCATACATCTTTTAAAGAGACCATGAACTATACCTCTTAAATGCTGAAGATAAGCACTCTATTTGTACAAATATTTCTAATATTTAATTATATTTGGCATCTTCATCATTTGCTTTTTTCCTCTTCAAACTTAGGTCCACCACTTTCTGGGAAGTGTTTCATTTAATAATAGTGTTGGGGAAGAAGTTTCCTTTGACCAAAATGCGAAATTCGTAGCTGGATTGGATGTAATAAATTGGGTCACATTCCCAAATCAGTCATTTCTGAGAGTCAAAGTTGGAACAATAGACCCACAAGCTCCCCCAGAAAAGAGGTTAACCATTCATGATGATGGTATCATGTGGCCCAACTGGTTCAACCAGGTAAGAATTTATTCAGGATTTTCTCTAGTTTTTTGCTCAGTGTCCCAAAACTGCCTCATTTCAACACATTGAATCATCAATTATCAGAATCAGACTTAATCTGTGAAGGAAATATCAGGCTGCAGCACTGATAAAAGGAAAGCTATCTTGTTTCTATGTCTATTTGCAGAAGTGTCTCAACTATAAAGAAAGTGTCACTAGTCAATGTAATTTGAGGAAGCCCAGTAAGTCTTTTAATTAGTATATACATATTGTTATTGTTCCTTCCTTCATTCTCAGGCCCCCAAACCATTCTGGGGCTGGGCCAGGGAATACCTGGGGCAAAATCAACCTCTTTCAGACAATATGGTCAAAAGCAGAAAGATTTAATCTTTCTGGGTACCCCCTGGTGAAGAAGACAGCAGGATTGGACCCTCTACTCATTAGCAGGCTCAATCCTGCTCAATTTGACTGCACTCATGTGTTCCTCTGCTTGGAGCAGACACACATATCCACAGTGCAGTGTGGGGCTATTAGAAAGCTCTGTTGCAAAGAGCTCTGTGCTGCTCTTTGCAGATACTGCCTGCCTTTCCTTCAGAATCAAACCAGATTCAGTTTCGGATCAGCCCAATTCCACTTGGGATTTGGCCAAATCTGTTCCACAGCCCTAATTTGTACCCCACAACTACTCCAGGCACAGTCAATTCATTATTTTAACCTTCTCATTGGTTTGCAGCATTATGGTAAACATACAAAACACAATCCCTTACATTGGCTGCTGAGCTAAATGATTAACAGTGAATGTTCACAGAAACCCCAGGTACAAACTATTATTTTTAGCACCTGGCTCTGCAAAAGTAAATTTTAACACACATGCAGGTGATGAACGCACACACATTTCCCCTTACTTTTTAGGAGGGCAAAAGTGAGTCTTATAGAGCAAAATATACAGTAACTCTGCAAGCAAAGAGCACTGCAAGAATCCATAAAAAGCAAACAATTACAGCTGCAATCAAAGTTATTCAACCCCCACTGCAAATCAGGATTATTATCAAAATTTACAGAAATTTAGGGTTAGGGTTAGGGTTAGGGTTAGGGTTAGGGTTAGGGTTAGGGTTAGGGTTAGGGTTAGGGTTAGGTTACAGAATTTCAGCTGTTTGCAAAAGTTGCTCAACTCAATGGATGCTTCAAGTGGTTTCCCCAAATTCAGCTGAAAATGCAACTCATACTGGCTTCTCCAGTCTCACTGTTATCCACCCCCAGAATAGAATCCATCACAACAGCACAAATACAACAGGTGTAGTCTCAAGCACACCTGATGCAACTAATCAAGGGCTTCAGCTGTGCTTGAGCTGTAATATATGAAATACCTGAACTGGCAAAAGGGTTTGTTTAGTGTCAAATGTTGCTGTATGTTAGCCATATTTCTAAGTCAGGAGAATGGTCCAAGAAGATAAGAGAAGAGATCATCACCCTTCACAAAAAAGATACAAGTATACAAAAAGAAAGCAAAGCACTGAATGTTGCCAGAGAAACCATTGGAAGCATAGTTCGCAAGTTCCAAGCTAAAGGAGCAGTGGTTAGACTACCAGGATGGGACAGAATTTCAATAATTTCTATTGCAAGTATAAGTCAAAAATAATTCAGCAATTTCTATATGAGATAGTGACCCAATAATCTTTCACCTGAACATTTTCTAATTTGATAAGATATTGCCATGCTAATCTCTGAAGAAGTTCAAATACTTACAAATATGGTTTTCATAAAGGCAAAGGTACTGGAGTAATGATAGAAGTTCCAATGCTACAATTAGAGCTGGATGTAAGATCATCTTCAGATAAAACAAAAAACCTATAGGAAGCTATTGCTTAACTGTCATTTTTACTATTTGAAGATAAGTCCCAAAAGATTTCCTTCTTTCTTTTATGAACAGGCACAACCCACTTCTCTGTGTAATGAAAATTGTCATGTAGGTTATAGAAAGAACAAGAAGGAAGGAAAGCCATTCTGCTGCTATGATTGCCTTCCGTGTCCAGAAGGGAAGATCTCAAACAAGGAGGGTAAGGAATGCATCACACGCTTTAATTTTACCTGCGCATCAGAAGCTCCTTTCTCTAGTGGGAAAACAGTATGGAAGTAGCACATATATATTCTGGCATCTCTTAGATGCATTGTGCCAATTTCGGGACAGAAAACCTTTTTGCTTCATTGAGAATTCTTTATTTCTTTTTCTTTTTCAGACATGGACGACTGTGTCGAATGCCCTGGAGATCAATATGCAAACAATGTACAGGATGGCTGCCTCCCCAAAGACAAAACATTCTTGTCTTATGGAGAACCGTTGGGGATCAGTTTGGCCACGTTTGCCCTCTTCTTTTCCTTCATCACAGCTTTGGTGCTTCAAATATTCACAAAGCACAGCGATACTCCCATAGTTAAAGCCAACAACCGCAACCTCACTTATATTCTCCTCCTTTTCCTCCTGCTCTCCTTCCTTTGTGCTCTGCTCTTCATTGGCCAGCCTGAGGAAGTCACCTGCCTCCTTCGGCAAACTGCTTTTGGCATGATCTTCTCAGTGGCAGTTTCTTGCATATTGGCCAAAACTGCCATTGTGGTTCTAGCTTTCATGGCCACCAAGCCAGGGTCCCGAATGAGGAAGTGGGTAGGGAAGCCACTGGGCACCCCAATTGTTCTTTCCTGCTCCCTTATTCAAGCCACAATCTGTAGCATATGGCTGGCAACTTCTCCTCCTTTCCCAGACGTTGACATGCACTCAATGACTGAAGAAATAATACTAGAATGTAATGAAGGTTCCACTATCATGTTTTATTGTGTCCTGGGATTCATGGGTTGGCTGGCCATTGTGAGCTTCACAGTGGCTTTCCTAGCTAGAAAGTTGCCTGACAGTTTCAATGAAGCCAAATTCATCACCTTCAGCATGTTGGTCTTTTGCAGTGTGTGGCTCTCCTTTGTTCCAACCTACTTGAGCACCAAGGGCAAATACATGGTGGCTGTGGAGATCTTCTCCATCTTGGCCTCCAGTTTTGGGTTACTGGGCTGCATCTTTATCCCCAAATGCTATGTTATTTTACTGAGGCCTGAGCTGAACAGCAGGGAGCAGCTAATAAGAAGACAGTTTTAAATAATCCAGAAGTCTAAATCATGCTCGTAATTCAAGGTGTCTGTTATTGCTATTTTATTTACTTGTATGTAATTAGAAATTAGGAATACGCATGTCCCTAGAAATTAAAGAATCAACAAGTAAACAAATAATTAAAGAATTAACAAGTAAACAATAAAAAAGATTTGGAGCAACCCCAAAGAGCTCCTTTGGGAGAAATTGTGAGGACACAATTATGGCAGTGGTGAATTGATTACTGATTCTGTGGCAATGCTTTTGAGCACAACTGGCCAGGACATGACCCTGTCTGCAACATAAGGGGTTCGGTCAGTCAACCAGCTACCAATCTACCTAACAGTTTCCTCATTCAAACCAAAGTTCCCCAGTTTCTTCACAAGCTTTACTGAAATCAAGGTACACTCTGGCCACAGCACAACACTAACCATTTCTGCCTTTTGTAAGGAAATGTAACACTCTGTATTGCGCCTGCAACTGGAATCTGTATTATTTTAACTATTTCCTCCCTCCCCCTAATAGGTGTACAAGGTAGCATCCTTGGGGTCTAAAATGCTGAAAATCATGTTGTCAGGGGTTCAGGAGCAGAGGCAAGGGCAAGGGAGGAAACAGAGAGCGGGGGGGAGGAGGCAGAAGAAAAGATGAGTGATGACGACGACCCGAGATCTCCGAGTCTTTCCAGTGAATCAGAAGATTCACAGAAAGGAGCACCAGTGGCCAGGGCAAGGGGGGAGCCTAGGGGGACACCCCAGGAAGATAGAGCCAGAGGGGACTCAGAGGGGAGCAGTTGGAAATCGGGACCAGCGTCACCGCCAGAGAGCAGGGAAGAGGAAGGGCGCCAGGGATCAAGCGCTGGCAGCTCACAACAGGGGGGAGGGCACGAGTCAGGAGTGGCCACACCTCCATCGGGGAGCGAAGAAACGGTCAGACGGAAGGTGGAAGGTTGGGCGCGCGCGCCAAGTTCAAATGCACAGGAAGGTGGCGCAGTAGGCAGCCCGGAAAGGGAGCCAGGTCCCAAAGCCCGCCGAAAGGAGGGAGAAGAGTCAGGGGGGTCAGCGTCAGCGTCAGAGGAATCCCGGAAGGAAGAGACCCCGGGGGGCAGAGGGACCCAGAGAAGAACAGTCAGGCGGAAAAGGTGGAGCAAGGCTAGGATATTAAGTTGGTGTACAAGGGGCGGAGACTCAGATGGAGCTTCGCCGATCTAACCATTAGACGTAGGGTTGCACGCAGCAGCTTGAGAATGGAAACTGTAACTCAATAAAGACTTTTATTTAATGATCGCTGGCTAGCGTGATCCTCTGTGAGCTAGGATCTGGAAGCAACTCTGACAGTAAGCTCCATCTCAGAAATTGTGGGCATCTACAGCCTCGCGGAGAGGAGAGAAAGCGGGTGCCTACTAGCGAGCTCACGAACGGCAGACAACATGACGGCCGAACAGCAGATAGCGGAACTCAGAGAAGCAGTGTCGCGACTGAATGCCGAGGCTCTTGCATCCAGGAAGAGAGAGGAGGACGCAGCTGCCGCCTACAGGGATCTCCAGGTCAGGTTGGAAGTGCTTACGAAGCAAGGGCAACTGACACCCAAACCGGAGGGGATTGGGTTGGGGAGACGAACAGGCGGTCTGGTCTCTCACTTCGATGGGAATTTGCAACAGTACCCCAACTTTAGAGCAGATGTAATGTGTGCACTGCAACTGCTGAACAAAGACTTTAGAGATGAGCAAGAGAAGGTGGGATTCATCATGTCCCATTTGCATGGAGATGCTAAAGCATGGCTGCGCAATTTGTGGAGAGATAAGGATCCGGCGCTCCAAAATGCGGATGCCTTTATTAAAGCGATGGATGGGTGCTTTTTATCAAGCATTGACGTGGATCTTGCTCGGCAGCAGATACATGGACTGAAGCAAGGGAGGGCCAGCGTAAGGCAGTACCATGCCCGCTTTTTCGCTTTGGTCAGTGCTCTGGAATGGGACAGAGATTCGGCTCCTGTAAGAGACCTGTTTTGGGAGGGATTGCACGGCTCGGTTAAAGATGAAATTGCGAGGGGGGAGAGACCCCGGACCACGCAGGAGATCGTTCAGAGGGCGCTGGCGGTGGGGGTGCGGCTGGAAGAACGTCCGTGGAGCAGTGGCGAAGGGCGTGGAGGGCGCGAACCAGCCAGGGGCTCCTCCTTCCTTCCCAGAGAAGCAGCGCGTGCGCAATCCACGCCTCCGCCAGGAGGAGGAGCGGAACCTATGGAGGTTGGAGGTGCAAGGGCTCAGTCAGCAGCCAGAGCCCTAGCACCGGCAGCAGTGAAAGCGAAGCCTCCTAGAGGGAACAGGAAGTGTTACATCTGCGATGATCCACAGCATATGGCGAAAGAGTGTCCCCAGAGGCTCCACAAGCACACTGCAGCCTCAGCAATGGTAACTGCAGCAACGCAGCAAGGACAACCACAGCAGGGAAACGACGGAGTCTGGTTGGAGGAAGAGGCACTGGGGCCCAGCCAGACGTGTCAGTGAAGCAGTCCCCAGAGATTTTACAGCCCATGGACCCCCTCCCGCCCAAACCAGTAGTGAGGCTCACCGCGTCGCTCCAGCTGCCCAATGGAATCACCATGGACGTGCCAATCACCATTGACTCCGGAAGCAATGCGGACTTTATAGGGCAGGACTTTGTCGACCGGCACGCTATACAGTTGCTGCCTGCCACGCTGCCCCTGCAGGTTGTCACGGTGGATGGCAGGGAGCTGCTAGGGGGGCAAGTGGTGAAGCAGACGCCACCAATGGTGATGCGACTTGGGAATCACAGGGAAATCATCAGCTTCAATGTCACTCAACTATCGGACACGCCCATTGTATTGGGCATGAGTTGGCTGGACAAGCACAGCCCGACGCTGGCTTGGTACCAGAGGCAGCTGACCTTCGGCTCTTCCTTTTGCGCTGAACACTGCATCGTGCCCAGGCAGGAAGGAGAGGAAGAGGAGTCACAGCGGCAGCTAGGCACGCTGCAAGCGGTTCCCCACAAGTACGCAGAATTTTTGGAGGTTTTCTGCGAGAAGGAGGCAGACAGGCTACCCCCCCACAGACCATATGACTGCAAAATTGACCTGCTGCCGGGGGCGGCGCTGCCCAAAGGGAAGCTGTATTCCATGTCTGAGGACGAACTGCAGGAACTCAAAGAGTTCATAGATCATAATTTGGAGCGCGGTTTCATCCGAGAGTCCAAGGCAGCGGGGGGCAGTCCGGTATTCTTTGTTAAGAAGCGGGACACGCCCCAAAAAAGACTTGTAGTGGACTATCGCATCTTGAACAGTGTGACCAAGCCATCGGACTTCCCCATGCCCCGAATCGACGACCTCCTCGCAAAGGTACGGAAGGGCAGAGTGTTCACCAAGTTGGACCTGCGAGGGGCATACAACCTCATTCGCATGCGGGAAGGAGATGAGTGGAAGACAGCCATGTTCATGCCCCTGGGCACCTACGAATATAGAGTTATGCCTTTTGGATTGCAAAATGGCTCCCACGTTTTTCAAGCTTTCATGCATCACGTGTTGGCGGGGCTCCTCTACAAGACGTGCGTCTGTTTCTTGGATGACATCCTGATCTTTTCGGAATCGCAGCAGGAGCATGACAGACACGTCAAGGAAGTGCTGAGCAGGCTACAGCAACATAGGCTTTACGCCAAGCTGGAGAAGTGCCAATTCGACGTGACGGAGGTGGATTTCCTGGGCTACAAGTTGTCTGATAAAGGGCTCGCCATGGACAGCGCCAAGGTCCGAGCAGTGTTGGATTGGAAAAGCCCACGCAACCGGAAGGAGGTCCAACGGTTTGTCGGCTTCGCGAACTTCTATCGCAAGTTTATCAAAGGCTTTGCGATGCAGACAGCGGCCATCACGGACACGCTCAGCTCCAAGAAAAAGAAGTTCATCTGGACAGAGCAGGCGGAGCAGTCCTTTCAGGCACTCAAGCGTCTCTTCGCGTCGGAAGAGCAGCTGCTTCATGTCAACCCCAGCAGGCCGATGAGGGTGGAGACAGACGCTTCGGACAGAGCCGTGGGAGCAGTCCTGCTGCAGAAAGACCCGCAGGGGGTTTGGAGGCCGGGAGCGTTTTACTCAAGGAAGCTCAGCAAGTCCGAACAGAACTACACCATCTGGGACAGGGAGTTGCTGGCCATTCATGCAGCGTTCAAAGCGTGGAGGCACTTCCTGATCGGCGCCAAGCACACGGTGCAGGTCTGCACGGACCACAAGAATCTAGAGCACTGGCGCACGGCACAGTTCCTGAACCAGAGGCAGATACGTTGGGCTGAGTTCTTTGCGAATTTCGACTTCCGAATAGAGTATGTCCCGGGGGACACCAACATCATGGCGGATGCTCTCTCCCGTAAGCCACAGTATCTGGAGGAGGCAACGCCAGCGGCCGCCATGCACATCTTCGCACCGACAGTGTGGGCGTGCGCGGCGGCAACGGTTGACCTGGATGCGGTGCGACGAGCGTTGCAGGATGACTCCTTCGCGCAAGCAAAGATGGCAGAGGTGCACAGGGGCACGGCAGCGACCGACGAGTTCCAGCTGCGAGATGGTTTGCTCATCCGTAAAGGGGCCATCTACGTGCCGGGAGACGAACTTCGCGCCAAGGTACTGCAGCAGCTGCACGACGCGCCCACTGCCGGGCACTTTGGCAAGGAGAAGACGGTGGAATTAGTAGCCAGAGACTTCTGGTGGCCCGGAATGAGAGGGGAAGTCGCGGACTACGTGGCGAGGTGTGACACCGGCCAGAGGGCCAAACCAGTGCACAGACCGCCGGCCGGACTGCTGGAACCGCTACAAACTCCGTTCGAACCATGGGAGAGAGTGGCCCTGGACTTTGTCACGGATCTGCCCAGCTCGAGGGGCAAGACGGCTGTGCTGGTGGTGGTGGACTTGTTCTCCAAGATGGCACATTTCATTCCGTGTGCGAAGGTGGCCACGGCGGAACAAACCGCCAAACTGTTCATAGACCACGTGTTCAAGGTTCACGGTCTGCCGCGGTCTATTCTGTCCGACCGAGGGCGACAGTTCATCTCAAACTTCTGGCAGAGGCTGATGGGCTTCCTGAACGTCAAGATCAACCTGGCGTCGGCTAGACACCCGCAGACCAACGGGCAAGCGGAGCGGGTCAATGCCATCATGCAGCAGTACCTGAGATGTTATGCGAATCAACAGCCTGCGACGTGGGTGGATTACCTGCCTCTCGCCGAGTTCGCCTACAACAACACGAAGCACGTGTCCACGGGGGTCACGCCGTTCTTCGCCAACAACGGGAGGCACCCCAGAACCTTCCCGGGACTGGAAAGAATGGGGGAGGGGGAGCCGCAGACAGCAGATGCGTTCGCGTCGGAGTTGCAGGAGGTCCACGATCAGCTGCGGCGGCACCTGGAGCTGGCTAAACACGCATACAAGGTACAAGCGGACAAACACAGAAGGGTTGGCGAAGAGATCCATGTGGGAGACTGGGTCTGGTTAGCAGCCCACGCAGTGCCGGCCAGGTCGTTGGCGAAGAAGAAACTAGGGCATAAACAACTGGGGCCCTACCAAGTCGAAGAACAGGTCAACCCGGTGGCTTTCAGGCTGGCTCTTCCGGAGGGTTCCAGAATGCATCCGGTGTTCCACAGATCGGTGCTCACTCCCTACAAGGCACCTCACAGGTTTCAGGAACCAGGAACGGCACCGGGTCCGCTCCGAGAGAGAACCGGGCAAGGGGGAGTGGCACAGGAGGAGCGCATCAACGAAGTCACGGAGATTTTGGACTCCAGATGGGGGGAAGAGGGGGTAGAATACCTTCTCGCCAAGGAGGGCACCCCGGCCAGTGCCAACAGCTGGGTGCCGGGCTACGCTTTAGACGAACCTCTGCTCAAAGAAGAGTTTCATGCCCTCTTCCCACATAGGCCAATGCCAGCAGACTTTTTCGACGACTGGCTTTTCACGCCCACGCTTTCAGCCAGCACGTTCCGGGGGTTCGACTCGGACGAGGAACCGACACGAGACGCCCGTTCCCCGGAGGGGTCACCCTCGGGATCTGCTTCAGAACCCTCGTATTGGTGGGATGATCGACCAGAGGAGCAGTTCCGCAGAAGGTGGCTGGAGGGTCCAGGACGAGCAACGTCTCCAGAAGGCAACGAGGGAGAGACGGACATGGACGTTTTCGGGGACGACCCGGGTTTCGAGCACGGCGGCACAGAGATGGAAGCGGAGGTGACCGTCGTCAACGAGAGCAGGGAGGAAGAACCGGAAGACTTCGGATGGCGGCCCGCCACGGGAAGCGAACTGTATCCGACATTCGTCCCCCTGACACGGCAGCACCCAGATCCCGCACCGGAAGGAGGGGAGGGGGGAAGAGGGGGCTTCGAGGGGGGGATGGATGTCAGGGGTTCAGGAGCAGAGGCAAGGGCAAGGGAGGAAACAGAGAGCGAGGGGGAGGAGGCAGAAGAAAAGATGAGTGATGACGACGACCCGAGATCTCCGAGTCTTTCCAGTGAATCAGAAGATTCACAGAAAGGAGCACCAGTGGCCAGGGCAAGGGGGGAGCCTAGGGGGACACCCCAGGAAGATAGAGCCAGAGGGGACTCAGAGGGGAGCAGTTGGAAATCGGGACCAGCGTCACCGCCAGAGAGCAGGGAAGAGGAAGGGCGCCAGGGATCAAGCGCTGGCAGCTCACAACAGGGGGGAGGGCACGAGTCAGGAGTGGCCACACCTCCATCGGGGAGCGAAGAAACGGTCAGACGGAAGGTGGAAGGTTGGGCGCGCGCGCCAAGTTCAAATGCACAGGAAGGTGGCGCAGTAGGCAGCCCGGAAAGGGAGCCAGGTCCCAAAGCCCGCCGAAAGGAGGGAGAAGAGTCAGGGGGGTCAGCGTCAGCGTCAGAGGAATCCCGGAAGGAAGAGACCCCGGGGGGCAGAGGGACCCAGAGAAGAACAGTCAGGCGGAAAAGGTGGAGCAAGGCTAGGATATTAAGTTGGTGTACAAGGGGCGGAGACTCAGATGGAGCTTCGCCGATCTAACCATTAGACGTAGGGTTGCACGCAGCAGCTTGAGAATGGAAACTGTAACTCAATAAAGACTTTTATTTAATGATCGCTGGCTAGCGTGATCCTCTGTGAGCTAGGATCTGGAAGCAACTCTGACACATGTCTTCATTGGTGACACATGTACAGCTAGGGGAAATGTGATTGAGCAAGAGTTTTGGGGAAACTAGGAAGCTCCCTTCAGGCCACCAGTTTGCAGCTGGACTGCTTGCTTGCCTGGGGCATTCGAAATTATAAGAGCACTACTCAATAATAAATATGCATTATTATTTTGATCTTACTAGAAGTCACAGAGCTCATTGCTCTAAGGAGATAACTTTGGAACCAGTAATTATCTCAAATTGCTGGGTTTTATCACCCATCTTGCAAAATCCCATGTACATTTTATCAGGCCATGAACACAATCAATGTCAGAATGTGAAAGTGTATATAAAAATAAATCCTGTGTCATTTAGAGTCCCGATGAAAAATTCTAAACATGCAAGTCTTCATGGATCCTATCTTTGGCTTTTCCCCTTTATCAACATAACCCAAATCATTAACTGAAAGTTCTTGCAATTCAGTTTAAGGTAGATGAGATAGAAATCTGACTTTCAGCACCCCCGTTGGCCCCAAGATGGTAGGAACATTCCTGCTGCAGATTCTTCTCTTCCTGTGGCTGCAGTTGCCTCCAGCTGAGAGCAAGGAACACTCTGCGAGATGCACCATGATGGAGCCTTTCCAGCTTCCATACCAGAATTACCAGAGAGGGGACCTAGTCATTGGAGGAATTGTTTCTTATTTCGGCTTTGTATTTGAAGAAAAAGATTTCCATGAGCACCCAAACACAAAGCTTATAGATGAACTTTTGTAAGTAAAAAACCATATCCTTTATAGTTTACTCTTGGTGAGCTCACGTATGCTGCAATTACACCAAACATACAATGGCATCCTCAGAACAATTTTCCATGTGGCTTTCTTCGAGTAGGAATGTTAAACATCTATTTTCTTCTCTTTACATTGTGATCTGGTCACCTTCTTTGTTGCTTGATTCCACTTCATGATGCCTCTATCTTCTGCCTGTTCTGCTTTCTCATCACCTGATCCCATGGCTCTCACCACTTTCTCCCAACTTCATCCTCGTCCTCCCTCTGTGTTTCCTTTCACATCATTAACATCTGGTTTTCCTTTGCAGCAAACCTTGATCCTCACATTCACAATCATTTAATCTGACCATCACAGAAGCTGTGACACCTGAATATCATAGATTTTGGGTTATATTCTCTGCTTTGCAATGTAAACCATATTGGGTAATAAAAACAGCAGTTGCAAACTTGGTTTTGCAAAACAAAGTATCAAAAGTGAGTTATATGTAGAGTAGACCCATTGAAATTAATACATCTAAGTTAGTCTGATCTATTAATCCTAATGGGCCTTCTCTGAGTATGATTAGCATTGGCTAAAGTATTTGTTGTACAGCCATAATTTTATCTGAAGGAGGGAAATGTGGAAACTCTGTTACTGTGAAAGAATATATCCTGTTCCATCCAATGTGCTCTGGTTTCTACTCCCTACCTACACCAAGCACTATCTGAGAGGCACCAGTCAGAATTTCTGACTTGGCAACTTCTCATCCAGTGAGGGTCCGTTGGTTGCCTAAAGGAAATAAGGAATTAAGAGAAGGATGTGGCAACCATGTCCTCCTTCACAAAATTAACATAGTAGGAATGGCTGTTTGTTTTAGCCACCTGTGAAGACCCATAATTTTAGGCACCAGTGGTACACCTGCAGATCAGAGATTAATTTACATATGTGTATTTCAGGATATGAATGTTATGCACAAAATTAAATGTTTTTTAGATGCAATGTTCTTAAAGCTGACTGAATACTGTCAAGAGACACAATGCATATATGTTTAATATTTTGAGATTTGCCAGAGACAACCAGGAAGTTACCAATTTGCATAACAGGGAGAGGACGAGAATACCTCTGACACATAGTATAACTCTTTTTTAGTGAAGTACTGAAGTACTACCAGAATACCCTCTCCCTGGTGTTTGCTGTGAAAGAGATAAACGAGAGCCCTAATATCATACCGAATATGACCTTTGGGTTCCACGTCTATGACAGCTACATCAATGCAAGGATGACTTATCAGAACACCCTGAAACTTCTGTCCATCACAGAAAGGATTGTCCCCAACTTCATATGTGACAAGAAAAAAGAAAAGATAGCTGTTATTGGGGGACTTGACTCTGACATCTCTCTCCACATGGCTACTGTCTTAGGCGTCTACAAGATTCCACAGGTATAGTAAGTGTGGGGGCTGTGAATCTCTTCTGCCTCTGGTACAATCTTTATCTTCCTGGTTTTCAATACTTCCTTTTGTTTTGCTTCATTTTTCTGAGCAAGGAGGTGGGGGGGAAATTACAAAACTATTACAAAAGCACGTGGGGGAGCTATGCAGTAGTGGTTGGAGGAGAGGGGCTTTGGTACTTGCCTGACTTTGTCTCCCATGTGTCACTGGGAAGCAGCAGGGAGGTTGGAACTGGGCAAATGCAGCAGCAGGAGTCTTCCTCCTGCTCCCAGGAAGCACACAACACCAGTTGCAAGAGGTCAGAGAAACTTGCTCCTCCTCCCCACCAACAACTGCTGGTGATATGCGTAATGTTCTTGTGAAATCAACATGCATCCATAAATGGAGTCGAGAAATTCTCATGAATTTGTTCTTCAAGCAGATACTTGGGATGAACCATAACCGTTTGCTCTAACTCTCCAATTCTGGGATTGATTTCTTCCTCCAGATTGCTTACTGTGTATTAGCTCCAGGGAGAAGCCCGGAGTTGCACACCCAGACAGTCTACCGAACGGTGCCCAATGAGAAATATCAATATGCAGGGATTGTCCTGCTGCTTCTACATTTCCAGTGGACTTGGGTAGGAATTGTGGCATCCGATGATGAAAATGGAGAGACCTTTATGCAAAGCTTAGTGCCAATGCTTTCCCAGCATGGAGTCTGTACAGCTTTCAATGAAAAACTACCAGCCGTATCTCAGGGCATAGTTGATATCAGTTTCTTGGAACTCATTCGGGCCAAGTCCTCATTCCTGATGGCCTCAGAAGTTAACATATTAGTTCTGTGTGCAGAACCTGAGACCATTACAGTTGTGAAATGGATGCAATATTTCTATTCATTAGCTGAAGATATTGCAGAGAAGTCTACAGGCACCGTGTGGATTTTGACAGCCCAGTGGGCTTTCTCTTCAGAAACAATGCAAAGGTATTACGATATACAAGTCTTTGATGGTGCCTTGTCTTTTGCAATTCACACAGAGAAAGTCCAGGAATTTAAAGAATTCCTTCAGACCCTGAACCCCAACTCTCCAAATGGAGATGGGTTCCTCCAGGCTTTTTGGCAACAGGCATTCAACTGCTTATTTTCTGCTTCCAATGAGAGCAATGAAAACACAAAGACCTGCACTGGCCATGAGAGTCTGGAGAGCCTTCCTGGTCATATTTTTGAAATGACCATGACTGGCCAAAGTTACAGTATCTATAATGCAGTTTATGCCATTGCACATACTTTACATCAGATGCACTCATCCAGGCCGAAAAGCAGAATGATGGCAGACAGAGGTGGGCTCGATCCTCCAAAATTGCAACCTTGGCAGGTAAGATTTCCTGTTCAGAACAAAGATTGCTTGGGGCTAATCTAATGGGGGATGTCACACAGTCCATAGAATGAATACACACAAACACAGAGACATAGATACACACACACAACCTCTTACAGCTTTTACCTTTCCTCTACAACAATCCCCACATTCTTTTCAATCCTTAACTGTTTCCCCTTTCCTTCAAGCTGAAGGAGCCACAATCAAGATAGGACTTGTACTTCCCTTCCATTTGCAGGAGTAGTTGAAGGAGTTATGGCACTCTGTACCCTTTCCCTGCCTCTCTAGGAACATGGGCTGTCAAGACATGTGGAAGCATCTCTCGGATGGGGAAAAGTAAATAAACAAGCAAACAAACAAAAGAAGGAGAGCAGGGAAAACCCACCAGGAGCTTCTCTCCATTTCTTTGCCCCCTTCTCCCTGCACACCCACCTTCCAGAAGGGGCAGTTCCAGGGCTTCCTGACATGGCACCATTTTGCCTTTGCACACGGACCCCAGAGCTGAACCCTCAGGCAAGGGACAGGCCAGCTGTACTTGCTAGAAATACTTATGTTCTCCAAATGTTGTAGATTGCACAGTTTTGGACTACTTTCCATTGTGTGAAATGTATGGATTGATACTTTCTCCTTTCTATAATCCATAAAAGCGCTCCTTTTTAAAACTTTGCCTTTGTTTTCTTCTGTCTAGCTGCACTCGTTCTTGAGGAGTATCTCCTTCAACAACAGTGCTGGTGACTTAGTGTCCTTTGATGAGAATGGGGAGTTAGCAGGTGGATTAGATATTATTAACTGGGTTACTTTTCCAAACCAAACCTTCTCCCGAGTAAAAGTAGGAAAGATAGTTCCACAAGATTCACAAAATGTAGACTTCAGCATGGATGAGGAAGCCATCACATGGCACAGATCGTTTAATCAGGTAGGACCACTGGATTTTTAAAAATGAGGTATTGTTATAAAGAATACAAATAATAAGGTTACTGTAGACATTCTTTATCATTTATAAGCAAATTGTTGACGTATAACCCTTGTCTAGCACGTTATTTTCCCTCATATATGAGATGAGAAGTCTATCTTTTCTCCTTTAGTGTTCTGGTTTAAAAGTACATAATGTAATGTTGTTGTTGTTTAGTTGTTTAGTCGTGTCTGACTCTTCGTGACCCCATGGACCAGAGCACGCCAGGCACTTCTGTCCTCCACTACCTGCCGCAGTTGATCAAACTCATGCTGGTAGCTTCAAGAACACCATCCAACCATCTCATCCTCTGTCGTCTCCTTCTCCTTGTGCCCTCCATCTTTCCCAACACCAGGGTCTTTTCCAGGGAGTCTTCTCTTCTCCTGAGGTGGCCACATCCCTGATATATAGGAATTCAGTATAACATTTTAATGCTTTGCGCATGAATGTAGGAGTAAATCATGCTGACCCAAGTGAGATTTACATCTCAGAAGACAAGAGAAGGCTAAGTTACCCATTTGTTTTGAAAGAAGATTTATTCTCTTGTGGTGCTTCTCTGAAGCTAATGTATGTGCTTCCTATTTTGCCTTCTTTGTCAACTCCCTGTATTTCAAAGTCTGTTTATTTCCCTGGCCTTTCTCCATCATCCATCTTTATGAAGATTAAAAATTCAATATTCCTTCAGTTTGTTTATTTATACAACACACCTTTCTGGAATAATGTCAACCAGTCAACTGATCTCTTCTCTTTGGTTTAAACTGTGTTGTTTACAAGGCACAAGAGAGCTACATTTTCTCCTCTTTTTATGGCTAGGTGCTGCCCCTTGCCTTGTGTAATGATCGCTGCCAGCCAGGCTACAGCAGGAAAAAGAAGGAGGGGTTGCCATTTTGTTGCTATGATTGTGCTTTGTGTCCACATGGGATGATTTCAAATCAAACAGGTAGGAGACATCACCTGCTATTTTGTATAATGCTTCCTATTATCTATTTCAGCTCTTTCTCTCTATTAGCAGTTCAGTACTCCTAAACAGAAGAGCAGCTGCACTGATATCTGGAAGAAAAAAAGAGATAGTTGGGGAAACTAGATCCAGAACTTTTGCAAGTGAGATCTGAGGAAATAGTTGTGGAATATGTCTGCTGTTATCTGCCTCTTCCCACATGCTACATTGTAGGAATGGATAGTTTTAGATGTGTGAGCCAGAAAAAAGCATGAAATGATCTCCCTACCCAGAACTGTCCTCAGCCCAGCCTCTGAGCCCAAAGTGGCTGTTCTCAAGAAGCCTCTATCACCATGAAGACCTCTCTGGGTGTGACCAACTCAACTAAGGGCACAACCAAAGTCCATGTTCCTGATCACTAACTCCAGATGAAGGACAGAGTAGATGAAAAACCCATGTACCTTAGCCCCATCAAAACATAGAGTCTATTGTGGATTATGCATAATGGCATGAGATTGTACAAACTGGTTTTAATATCCACTTACCTCTGATACTTTCACCAACTAATTAATGCCTTATTTGTTGGAACTCATATATCACTCATTGTTTCAGATATGGATTATTGTTTCCAATGCCAAGATGACCAATTTCCAAACAAGGACAGAGATCAATGCCTCCCCAAACGCCAACATTTTCTTTCCTACGCAGAACCTTTAGGGCTCGTTTTAGCTTCCTTAGCTCTGGTCTTTTCTCTGGTCACAGCTTGGATACTTGGCGTCTTCTCTAGGAATGGGGACACTCCCATTGTCAAAGCCAACAACCGGGACCTCACCTACACTCTGCTCCTTGCCCTCTTGCTCTGCTTCCTCTGCTCCTTGCTCTTCATTGGCCAGCCTCACCCAGTGAGCTGCTCTTTACGACAAGCTGCTTTTGGCATCATCTTCTCCATTGCTGTGTCTTGTGTCTTGGCCAAAACCATCACAGTGGTTCTGGCTTTCATGGCCACCAAACCAGGATCCAGGATGAGGAAATGGGTGGGGAAATCTCTCACAAACTCTGTGCTTCTTGGTTGCTGCTCCGTTCAAACCAGCATTTGTGCTGCTTGGCTCTGTACGGCTCCTCCATTCCCAGATGTGGACATGAACTCTCTGAGGGAGGAAATCATTGTGGAATGCAACGAAGGTTCTGTCGCGATGTTTTATTCTGTCCTGGGTTATCTGGGACTCCTGGCCATGGTCAGCTTCACTATGGCTTTCCTGGCCAAGAGGTTGCCGGACAGTTTCAACGAAGCCAAGTTCATCACCTTCAGCATGTTGGTGTTCTGCAGCGTTTGGCTGTCCTTTGTTCCCTCTTATCTGAGCACCAAAGGAAAGCAGATGGTGGCTGTGGAGGTCTTTTGCATCTTGGCCTCCAGCGCAGGTTTGCTGGGTTGTATCTTTGCCCCCAAATTGTACATCATTCTTCTGAGGCCTGACTTGAACAGCAAAGACCACTTAATTCTGAGGAGCAAATAGGAATCACCTTGTGTTGATGGTTTTAATTTTTGCATTGTTTGTTGGCATTTATTGGATGAAAAGCAGAAAAAGTAATTCCTTGGATTTCTCAACACTCATCCTTTTCATCTTTTTCATTCCCAGAAAAAGCCTCCAACCTACATCTGTAATCAATAAAGCTGAGACCAATTTTTAACCCCATAAAATTGTTCTGTCACTTTGCTATCCTGTCAATACACTGATCTTCCATTCATAGGGTGCTAAAGGTATATCCCTTCATGGGGAGAGATCATCGGTGTGAAACACGTAACTTCTGCAGAGACTGTACTTTATATATTTAGGAAAAAGCTATATTGTATTTATTTATATGTAATCAGGAAAGGCTGCTGATCTCACAGTGTACTGTAGCTGCAAAAGCCTGTATAACATGGCAGAACATTTTGGACAATTAAGATGTTGAATGACATTTGTTACCCACTGGCCCTCATCTGCCTACAAATGAGACCCTGATTCTCTGAATTTATCTTTTCCATGTAGAACAGATACAGAGTGGCTGGACTGAAGAACGTTTCAGCTGTCAGGAGAACCTACAAAACCCCGTGCAATGGGCTTTACAAGTGCTGATGATGTTCTGATAGTTCAGGCTTGCAATTTGTGTTCATGAAGTTATGGAAACCCCAACAACCAGTCCCTGGGGGGCCTTGCATAGCTCCATATGCAGCACTGTGAGGCCCCAAAGATCAGCTGATAGCAGGAGCTTGCAGAACACCATGTTTGCTGAGTTTCAGCCCCAAGGACCAGCTGATCATTCATGTGGGGGAAATGGGTTCTCTGGTGTCTCTGTGCTATCGGATGATGGAGAGGTATGCTGCCCCATCCTCAGGTCACCTGTGGCCCACATATGTCACAACCTACAATTTTTAGCACAAGAAAGTAGAATTAAGAATATTCATGAAATGAAGAATACTATAGTATTCCGCCTTTAGACATACAGTGGCTCCTCTGGTTAGCAACTTAATTCATTCCGGAGGTCCGTTCTTGTCCTGAAACCGTTCTTAAAATGAGGCGCACTTTTGCTGATGGGGCCTCCCGCTGCGCATGCACCGCCAGCACGCGACTTCATCTCACATCCTGGGGAAAATTCACTACCAGGGGCACCTACTTCCGGGATAGCGGAGCTTGTAACCCGAAGTGTTCACAAGGAGGGTGTTTCGTAACCAGAGGTTCCACTGTAACTTGGTCAGAATTGATTGTTATAGGAGTGTTTAAGCATTTTAAAGCTCATAGAGAAAGATTCTAAATCACTGAATTCACAGATTTCTAAATCTAAACTTGATTCCTGTATATTTGTCTATTTATTACATTTATATACCATGGTTCTCCTCCTCCCATGTCATCCTCACAACAACGCTCTGAGGGAGGTTAGGCTCAGAGGCTGTGATCTTCCCAAGGTCACCCGGTGACCTTCATGGCTAAGCGGGGAACCCAGATCTCCCATGTCCTAGTCCAACACTCTAACCATTACATCAGACTGGCTCTCCACTGAAAATTATGGTCTGTCCATATGGTGTTAATTAATGTAATGGAAAGCTGAAAAGCAGTTATTCTTTATATTTTCTTATTATGTAGTTTTCTCTTTTATTCTGACTCTCCATAAACTCTTATTGCTCTCCCTACTAAGGAGGACCAGCTGAGACTTTGGCTGTGATGTGATAAACATGCTCCCCACCCCTAAATCACTAAGAAGCTGATTAAGTCTCCTGTAATTATCAAAGAAATCACGATTATTCCATTGACTCTCTGGGGAGTTCCAGTAGCTGCATGAAAACTATGGATCAAGGCTGGGAGATACTATTAATATCTCCTGTGATGTTCAGAGCTTGGCCTTACACCAAGGGCCCTGTCAGACTGATCTTGATTCTTTTTCCTGCAAAAATCTGGCTTTCGTAACTATCCCAGTGAGACTTCGCTGCTCAGTATCACTCAGATGAAAATGTGCAAAGAGATGAATTGTCCCCTAAAAAATTCCTCTTGCTCCTACCATGCTCTGCGCAGGATGGTACTTTCCATGATGTTGGCGTCAGTGCTGCTTCCTCCAGATGAGTGCAAGGCTGCTGTTGCTTCGTGTTCCATCCGTGACCCTCTTCCTATTCTTCACAAATATTTCCAGTCTGGAGATGTTGTTATTGGTGGCATTATGTCTCAAATTTCTATAACTTCAAGCATAGCCTTCAATGAACCTCCTACAACTGAACCCTTCGATGACATTCTGTAAGGAAGTGTGTGTGTGTGTGTGTGTGTGTGTGTGTGTGCGTGTGTGTGCTTTAAAACCGTATTGTATATCTGTAATGAATATATTTCTATATTCTATATATGTCATCATATTTGACATATGATGATGATGATGAAGAAGAAGAGTTTGGATTTGATATCCCGCCTTTCACTCCCTTTAAGGAGTCTCAAAGCGGCTAACATTCTCCTTTCCCTTCCTCCCCCACAACAAACACTCTGTGAGGTGAGTGGGGCTGAGAGACTTCAGAGAAGTGTGACTGGCCCAAGGTCACCCAGCAGCTGCATGTGGAGGAGCGGAGACGCGAACCCGGTTCCCCAGATTACGAGACTACCGCTCTTAACCACTACACCACACTGGCTCCAGCGGCGTAGCGTGGGTTATCAGCACCCGGGGCAAGGCAAGTAATTTGCGCCCCCTAACCCGGGGCAAGGCAAATAATTTGCGCCCCCTAACCCAGGGCAAGGCAAGTACAGTAATTTACTCTCCCAAGCAGCAGCAGCAGCGAGGCTTCTCTTTCCCCCGCGCTCTCCTGGAGCTGCCTCTTTTCTTTCCTTTTTTCCCTTTCTCCAAGGCTTTTCGCTTTCTCTCCTTAATTGATTCCTCCTCCACACCGCAGCGTTTCCTAGCTGCTTCCCCCCCTTCCCCTCTCTCTCCTCCTCGCTCTGCTTGCCTTGCCCTGCACTGGCAGCAGCAGGCGCAGCCAGACCCCCGCCAGCCAGCCCGCCCGCCCGCCCACCCGGCTTCCTCTCCTTTTTTTGCCCGCGGCAGAAGGCTTCGCTCTCCCCCTTCCGCGACCTCCTCGCCAAGCCGAGCGAGCGCGGGCTCCCTAACCCGTGGATTTTAGTAGGGGCAGAGAGCTGCTAGTGCGAGCGCGCCCCCCGCCCATGTTGCGCCCGGTGCGGCCGGCCCCCCTGGCACCCCCCACGCTACGCCACTGACTGGCTCTCAGTGATGGAGATGAAGGTGATGCTCATTACACTAGTGGTCAAAATTGTGGAAAACTTTAGGAAAAGCTGTATTTCTAAGGGCTGATTGCTCATAAGAAAAGTATACCATTAGAATGAACCTCTGCAGTATATCATTAGAAAGATAATCTAATGCAGAATATAATGCCACAAACTGTGCTGAATAGCCCTGACCTGAATCCAACATAATATCTGTGGAGCTGATTAAATAAACTTTTAGTCAGAAGCAACAAAAGAATAAAGCAAAATTTTTAGAAACAATCTTGGTTTCATGTTAAAACACCTGGTGAATTAAAAGATTTGGTTCACTCCATGGGATGCCACTGTAGAGCTACAATTGCAGCAAAAAGTTTCTACGCTAACATAAATGGTGAAAAGTTATGAAATACCCTTATCATGGTTTTCTGTGCATAAGTTTTTGTTTGGCTATTTGCTTGCTTTGGTGATCACTTGTAGCTGAGTAAAATTTGTCTTCCATGAAGATGGTTTTAACAGTGAGTCCGTATGTGACTGTGGAGACCAATTCTGGATCCACATGTCCTTCCACAGTGAGGACCTAGATTTCCAGGCGGGAGTTGGTCAGGGTGAGGGTTTGCCAAATGTGCCTTCCTCTTAGCACATTTCTCACTTCCATCCTGAGTTCAAGTGCCTTCAATGTCCTTTACACTTTTGGTAAAAGCTGTTCTCCCAGCCAGTATTTCCCAATTGTCTGTGTTTATACCACATTTTTTTTAGATTGGCCTTGAGGGAGTTTTTAAACCTCTTTTGTTGACCACCAGCATGGTGCTTTCCATATTAAGGTTTGGAGTAGAGTAGTTGCTTTGGAAGACGATAATCAGGCAAAATGACCTGTCCAACAAAGCTGATTTTGAAGAATCATTTATTCGATACTGGTGATCTTTGCTTCACCCAGTACACTGACATTAGTTTGCCTGTCTTCCCAAGCGATGTGTAGAAAATTTCAGAGACACCGTTGATGGAATCTTTCGAGGAATTGGAGATGGGCATTTATAAGTGGTCCCTGTTTCACAAGAATAAAGTGAGGTTGGTAGTATAATTGCTTTGTAAACAAGCATTTTGTTCTCCGTGCGAATGTCCCAGTCCTCAAACACCCTGCAGGAGAAAGCGCACTTGCAGATGTCAGACGGTGCAGGATTTTGGCATCAATTTCAGCCCTTGTGGAAAGATAACTGCCCAGGTAAGAGAAGTGATCAACACTTTCCAACGTTACACCACTGAGTTGGATTTGTGACGGTACATAGAGGTTGTTTTGTTCTTGTCGGTGAAGCACTTTGGTTTTTTGGATATTGTACGTGTAGGATCAAGGTAATGGAAATAAGAAATAGAGTTGGGGCAATAACACAACCCTGTTTAACACCTGATCCCACTGTGAATGGTTCACTTTGAGAGCCATGGTTATCTGCAATTGTTGCGGTCAAATAATCATGGAGGAGATGAATGATGTTCACAAATTCATCTGGGCAGCCAGTTTTCAGAAGGACAGTCCCTAGGGCATTACGATTCACAGCCTTAGTCAGGTCAATAAACGCCATATACAGGGGTTGGTTTTGCTCTCTGCATTTTTCTTGTAGCTGTCAAGTGGTGAAAATCATGTTCACTGTCATTTGGATAAGATACAAGGATTTATTGGAAAATAAAACTCCAAGGTGGCTGTCACCAATGGAAGCGAAGGCCTTGAAAAAGCTCAATATGGAGGTCAAATGGCCAAAATATTGGGAAATTTTGGAACAAGATGGAGACAGATTGAAATTGCAGAGTTTTGAAAAATTAAAAAATAAAGTGCGAGGCTGGCTTCCTTATTATCAGATAATGGAGGCATACAATTTGGATAAGAAAATAGGCTTCCAGGTGGAAAAATCAAAATTAGAAATAGAACTGTTAGAACCCAAAACTAAGAATCTGTCAAGAATGTATAACTTGCTGCTGAAATGGAATACTCAAGATGAAACGGTGAAATCTGCTATGATTAAATGGGCACAAGATGTTGGACATAACATCATGTTCGCTGACTGGGAACAGTTATGGACCACAGGTATGAAGTTTACGGCATGTAATGCCCTAAGAGAGAATATTATGAAAATGATATACAGGTGGTACATGACCCCAGTCAAGCTTGCAAAAATCTACCATTTGCCCGATAATAAATGCTTGAAATGTAAAGAAACTGAAGGTACATTTTTTCACCTTTGGTGGACGTGCCCAAAGATTAAGGCTTTCTGGGAGATGATATATAATGAATTAAAAAAGGTATTTAAATATACCTTCTTGAAGAAACCAGAGGCCTTTCTCCTGGGCATAGTCGGCCAATTGGTGTTAAAAAAGGATAGAACTTTCTTTATGTATGCCACAACAGCAGCAAGAATACTCATCGCAAAGTATTCGAAGACACAAGAGCTACCCACACTGGAGGAATGGCAGATGAAAATGATGGACTACATGGAATTGGCGGAAATGACTGGCAGAATCCGTGACCAGGGAGAAGAGTCGGTGGAAGATTGGAAGAAATTTAAAGATTATTTACAGAAATATTGCAAAATTAATGAATGTTAGAGTGATGTTGGATTGAAGTTAAGTGGCTTCTAGCTGTACAGGCTTTAAAATTATAAATATATTAAGATTAAGGATTAGGATTAAAAAGGTTAAAAGAATGGAAAAATTGGTTTTTAATAGGTTAAAACTTAATGTTATAATATATTAAGATTAAGGATTGGGATTAAAAAAGAGGGAAAGAAATTGCTGGATTAACAAACTGAATTGGAATACAAAAGAGGGAGGTATGAGGAGGTCCGGGAAACAAGTAAATGTAAAAGAAGTCATGAAAAGACGGAATTCTTTTTAACTGTTTTTTTCTTTTTACTTTGTTTTTTCTTTTTTTCCTTTGTATTTTGTATTGTGTATTTTTCTTTTTATTCTTAAATTTTTCTTTTTTATTAATGTGATTCTTTCTTTGTGAAACTATAATAAATATTATTTAATATAAAAAAAAGAAAATCATGTTCACTGTCCTCCTAGAAGGTCAAAAACCATTTTGGGATTCAGGAAGGGTTCCCTCAGATATTGTAAATAGACGGTTTGCTAAGATCCTTGCAAGAATTTTGCCGGCTGCAGCTAATAAAGAGATACATTGATAGCAATCCCACTTAACAGGATCTTGAAGGGCTTGATTATTATGGTATTAATCTAAATAATACTGATGTTATGAGCCAGAGATACAGAAATACTTTCCAAAATGTTTTCACAATATTGGCCACAAGTGTATGATGATTCCTACCAACTTTTTCCTTCTAGGAAGTTCTGAGAGATGGGGGCAGACCTGAAAACACAAACCCACGTCTGCAGTGTGTGATAACCTTTTTATTTCTTATACGGTAGGCTTATACCAGTGTTCAGTTTTTATAAAAAAAGTTTGCAAGGCAGCAAAAAAGGTAACATCCCCATTCACTTTCTTAAGGCTTTCTGCTCATTTACCATGGTGAGCTAAGGTTTTCTTATTTAATATTTGACTTTAATCAAAGCTAAGTGGTATTTCATTCAGACTTAGAGGTGATTTTATTACAAGATTTTGGTAACCAGACTTTCTCTTCCTCCTCTGTAGAACAGAAAGAGTAGCAATCAGGGCCAGGCCGCCAGTGACATGGCAGGAGTTAGATGTTCAGGGTAGCAAAACATCCAGGTTTGTGTTTCAATATATCCATACACTTTCTATGTTTGTGAATGTGAATTGTTATGCACTATGTCTCTCTCCATACAGACCAATGACACAACTCTACCAGCATATCCTGGCTTTGGCATTTGCTGTGAAAGAGATAAATGAAAATCCCCAAATCTTGCCCAATATCTCTCTGGGTTTCCACATCTATAACAACTATTTCAGTCCATGGTTTACCTACCTAGCCTCCATGGAACTTCTCTCTAGCCAAGAAAGACTCCTCCCCAACTACAAGTGTGATGTTCAGGAGACTCCAAAGGCTGTGATTGGGGGACCAAAACTTGATTTATGTCTCCACATGTCAACCATCCTGTCCGTGTACAAGATGCCAAGAGTAAGAGGTCTGCATAGAACATGGGTCATCAATGAAAGCCATTTATAGTTGTTTCTGACTAGTCTCATTGGGTTGCATTCTGCTAACTGAAGAACAAAATATCAAGGGAATGGCAAATAGTGGGCATAGGTTGGTATTTTTCAACCAAAAATGCAGGTTGTGAAAAATATGTCTGCTTTAGTTCCACTCTTCCTGAAAAACTCAGGTGGAAGAATTCCTCATTGGACACTTTACTCCTGTGCAGGACTGTAACAAAACGTCTGCTGCCTGTGGTAGCACAACTGTATGTTTGCTATGCCTGCTGAAAGATCACTTATATATTTCCCAAGATAACTTTAACATTCCAAATCAACAGAAATAAGTGATATTGGAATCCTTCTGAAGCAGACCCCCCTCTGTTAAACTCGATAACCACCACGGGTTATCTAGCGTGTGTGAGGTAATGGTCAACTTCAGGCAGAAGTTGAACAAATAAGGAAGATTTATTTCACAGAATAAAGTTGGTAAGACAAAAGATGTATCAGGAGATAAAGTATCCTCACAACTCTACTTCTCCTTCATCAAACTTAGCCCTCCAGTTAACTCCTGACTGAAAACTCTTACAGTACTCTACACAATGCCATGCTATCTAAGCTCAGGGGCTCCTTTCTCTAGCTATAAACATTTTCCTCAGGGTGCTCCACCGCCTTGCTGACTGGCTATCTTGGTAGCCATTTACCTGTTATTTCCTTTATCCTCCTTTACATATGAAAGACAGCAAATTCTGCCGTAAACATAACTGCATAATACTTCTATTTGATGAAAATACGTTAATACCTTAGTATTTCCCAAAACTGCAGATTATAAATTAAGAGATATACAGTGGTACCTTGGGTTACGAACTTAAATAGTTCCGGAGGTCCGTTCTTAACCCAAAACTGTTCTTAACCTGAGGGGTGCTTTAGCTAATGGGGCCTCCCGCTGCAGGCGCACTGCTGGCGCATGATTGCCATTCTCATCCAGGGGCAAAGCTTGCAACCCGAGGTACTACTTCCAGGTTAGCAGAGTTTGTGACTGGAAGCGTTTGTAGCCCGAGGTACCACTGTAAACAAAAAGGTGAATCCTCCTGGTTAATATGTTGAAATCTGCTTTTGAGTCTAACTGGTGTTTTGATATCACCATTTGTTATCACCTTTCCTCCCTTGAGTTTAACAATGACCCTCTTTAGCTCATCTATGGATCTTCTCCTTTGACGACTAATGACATTCAAGCCCTTTTCACCCACTGGATATTCCCAGATGGGGCTCAGCAATATGAGGGGATCCTCCACTTACTGCTGCATTTCCGTTGGGTGTGGATTGGTGTGCTTTTTCTCCTTGGTGACACTGGAGAGAGATTTGTACAAAATGTTCTTCCCATGTTTGCCCAGAAGGGTATCTGCTTTGATTTCATAGAAAGTTTCCCTGAGGTTACCTCTTCTGGAGAGTCTGAAGAAATGGTGGAAGAAGGTTCGAAAACAATCAGCATTATTGTGGGAAGCACTGCCAATGTTGTAGTTGTGCATGGTGAAATTCAAACAATTATGGTAATGAGAATGATACCCAGACTTGCAGAAACGAATGATGTGCTAATGCAAGGAAATACAAAAGTCTGGATTATGACAGCCCAGATGGACTTCACCTCATTTCCCTTTCAAAGAGGTTGGGACATCACATTCCTCCATGGGGCTCTATCCTTTGCAGCTCACTCTAAGGATCTTCCAGGATTCCAGAAATTTATTCAGATGAGAAAGCCTACCTTGGAAAAAGAAGATGGCTTTCTCAGGGTTTTCTGGGAAGAAGCATTTAATTGTGGTTTTCCCAACCCTGCTTCAGAGAAGAAAGATGACAAATTCTGCACTGGGGAGGAGAATATAGAGAGCCTTCCTGGGTCTGTTTTTGAAACGAGCATGACAGCCCACAGCTACAGCATCTACAATGCAATCTATATTTTGGCACATGCTTTGCACACCATGCAGTCCACCAAATTAAATTGCAGAGCAATGGCAGGTGGAGCAAGATGGAAACTTACAGATCAACAGCCATGGCAGGTAATGTTGTCTTCCAGTTAATACAGATGTCTGTAATCAACTCTGGAGCTGAGCTAAAAGGGGGGCTTTTCTTGAATACCTCTGTCAGTAGGGGAAACTCGTTCCTCTTTCCTATCAGGGAGGAAGTGGCTATCCACTTAATGGTTAGGATAACATAATGGATGAAATTCTGCCATCACTTTAAAGTGGGTTCAGTTGTCCTTGGAATAGCAAAACATGGCTATAGATGGCTAGGTACACAATATCATGCTATCACAATTTGTACAAAGGCAGCCCAGTATCCCTGGAAAGTGATGAGCAGCTTATCTACACAGCTTATCCACCTGTTTGAAAGAACGTCCTGTCCAATATTTTTTGTGAAGTTCCATGAAATTTAGGCTAAGACTAACTGTAATTCTCAGAAGAACCACATCTTACCTTCACAATGAACATTACTACAGGGCTTTTTTCAGCCGGAACGCACTGGAACTCAGTTCTCTCCCCTCTCAGGGGGACTCCATTGCCATTCCAAGGGAACAAGGAAGGTGTTTGTGGTGAGTTCCAGCACCTCTTTTTCTAGAAAATAGCACAGCTCATTAATTCCTTTTTCCTTTTTACCTCCATCCATTTTTGAAGAAGAGATTCATTAAAAAGAGAAAAAGAAAAACACTAACATACAACTTTTAAATGGACCACAAACTATAGGTCTTAAATGTTAAAGTTAAGCACTCTATTTGTACGAATATTACTAATATTTAATTATTTTTGGCATCTTCATTAATTGCCTTTTTCTTCTTCAAACTTAGCTCCACCACTTTCTGGGAAGTATTTCATTTAATAATAGTGTTGGGGAAGAAGTTTCCTTTGACCAAAATGGGGAATTAGTAGCTGGAATTGATATAATAAATTGGGTCACATTCCCAAACCAGTCATTTCTGAGAGTCAAAGTTGGAATAATGGACCCACAAACTCCCCCAGAAAAGAGGTTAACCATTCATGATGATGGTATCATGTGGCCCAACTGGTACAACCAGGTAAGAATTTATTCAGGATTTTCTCTAGTTTTTTGCTCAGTGTCCCAAAACTGCCTCATTGCAATACATTGTCTCATCAATTATCAGAATCAGACTAAATCTGTGAAGGAAATATCAGGCTGTAGCACTGATAAAAGGAAAGCTATCTTGTTTCTAGCTCTATCTAATACATGAAATACCTGAACTCGCAAGGGGTTTGTTGAATGTTAAATGTTGCTGTATGTTAGCCATATTTCTAAGTCAGTAGAATGGTCCAAGAAGGTAAGACAAGAGATCATCGCCCTTCAGAAAAAAGGTACAAGTATACAAAAAGAAAGGAAATGCAATGAATGTTGCCAGAGAAACCATGGGAAGCATAGTTCACAAGTTCAAAGTTAAAGGAACAGTGGTTAGACTACCTGGACGGGGCAGAATTTCAATAATTTCTATTGCAACTGTAAGTCAAAAGCACTTGAGCAATTTCTATATTCATGAGATTGTGACCCAATAAGCTTTCAACTGAACATTTTCTAATTTGATAAGAGATTGGCATGCTAATCTCTGAAGAAGTTCAAATACTTACCAATATGGTTTTCATAAAGGCAAATGTACTGGAGTAATGATAGAAGTTCCAATGCTACAATTAGAGCAGGATTTAAGATCATCTTCAGATAAAACAAAAAACCTATAGGAAGCTATTGCTTAACTGTCATTTTTACTATTTGAAGATAAGTCCGAAACAATTTCCTTCTTTCATCTATGAACAGGCACAACCCACTTCTCTGTGTAATGAGAATTGTCATGTAAGTTATAGAAAGAACAGGAAGGAAGGAAAGCCATTCTGCTGCTATGATTGCCTTCCGTGTCCAGAAGGGAAGATCTCAAACAAGGAGGGTAAGGAATACATCACACGCTTTAATTTTCTCAGTGAAGCTCCTTTCTTTAGTGGGAAAACAGTATAGAAGTAGCAAATATACATTTTGGTATCTCTTTTTTGTTTTAATAAGATTTGTTTTTTGCATTTTCTTTTTCAGACATGGACGACTGTGTAGAATGCCCTGGAGATCAATATGCAAACAATGAACAGGATGGCTGCCTCCCCAAAGACAAAACATTCTTGTCTTATGGAGAACCGTTGGGGATCAGTTTGGCCACGTTTGCCCTCTTCTTTTCCTTCATCACAGCTTTGGTGCTTCAAATATTCACAAAGCACAGAGATACTCCCATAGTTAAAGCCAACAACCGCAACCTCACTTATATTCTCCTCCTTTTCCTCCTGCTCTCCTTCCTTTGTGCTCTGCTCTTCATTGGCCAGCCTGAGGAAGTCACCTGCCTCCTTCGACAAACTGCTTTTGGCATGATCTTCTCAGTGGCAATTTCTTGCATATTGTCCAAAACCACCATTGTGGTTCTGGCTTTCATGGCCACCAAGCCAGGGTCCCGAATGAGGAAGTGGGTAGGGAAGCCACTGGCCAGCTCCATTGTTCTTTCCTGCTCCCTTATTCAAGCCACAATCTGTAGCATATGGCTGGCAACTTCTCCTCCTTTCCCAGACATTGACATGGACTCAATGACTGAAGAAATAATACTAGAATGTAATGAAGGCTCCACTATCATGTTTTATTGTGTCCTGGGATTCATGGGTTGGCTGGCCATGGTGAGCTTCACGGTGGCTTTCCTAGCTAGAAAGTTGCCTGACAGTTTCAATGAAGCCAAATTCATCACCTTCAGCATGTTGGTCTTTTGCAGTGTGTGGCTCTCCTTTGTTCCAACCTACTTGAGCACCAAGGGCAAATACATGGTGGCTGTGGAGATCTTCTCCATCTTGGCCTCCAGTTGTGGGTTACTGGGCTGCATCTTTACCCCCAAATGCTATGTTATTTTACTGAGGCCTGAGCTGAACAGCAGGGAGCAGTTAATAAGAAGACAGTTTTAAATAATCGAGAAGTCTGAATCATGCTCATAATTCTAGGTGTCTTTTATTGCTTTTTTATTTGCATGTATGTAATTAGAAATTTTGGCCACCTCATGAGAATAGAAGACTCCCTGGAAAAGACCCTGATGTTGGGAAAGATGGAGGGCACAAGAAGAAGGGGACGACAGAGGATGAGATGGTTGGACAGTGTTCTCGAAGCTACAAACATGAGTCTGACCAAACTGCGGGAGACAGTGGAAGACAGAAGTGCCTGGCGTGCTCTGGTCCATGGGGTCACGAAGAGTCGGACATGACTAAACGACTAAACAACAACAACAACAACAATTAGAAATCTGGGATACTCGTTGTAGTAAAGTTAGTACTTCCCTAGTAGCTGTTGCTTTATTATGTGGGCCCGTTGGCTCCAAGGGCGTGAGAGGACTACCATGGGAAAGGAATTGTTGGGCTAAATTGAAGGTTTAACACCTGTGTTCAAAGCTATGAGACCATACCCTCTGTAATGTTATCTATCCTTGCTTGCTTGAGAATGTGCATCTGCCTATGCTCCACTAGTCTCCATGGGAAGGGAGGAAACACCTTGATCTAGGTTCTGAAGGCTTAATTGGTTCAGCTGCCACAAATTAGAATTATTAGCCCACAAGCTGGTCATTGGAGAATTCAAATGTAATCAAGGGTTCTGATTGGGCTTGGGGGTTTCAGATTCCATGTGCAAATTATGGATAAAAGATCTAGAGAGTGTTTTGAAAGCGCACGTTCTGCTTTTCGCAAAGAATCGCCCGGCTGCTGATGTCCACCAAAGCAGCCGTCTTTTCGTCCTTTTGTGCTTTTGCATTAAAGATTTTCTGAGACCTTTGGATGCGGATTTCTGAAAGACTTTAACTATCCTAGCTTTGCCTTAGAGTATAGAAGTGAGTATATAGTCAGCTATAATTTACAACGTTCTTATTTTTCTGTAGTTGTAATTTACCAAGAGATGTGCCTGCTTATTAGCATGTTCTTTATGTTTTTAAAATAAATTTTAAGAAAGAAATTTTCTTGTGCATTGTGTGTGCCTATCCGGGGGAATGGCTAATTCCAACGCCTAGACTTCTTGGGTGCGCTATATCAAAGGATTTCTGCCTGCAAGTTTGTGGAAGCAACTTGTAGTTTTTGGGTTAGCCGGTAACAAAGGAGCACAGCTGACTCCCTTGAGCTGTGGCTTCTGGCAACCCTGGGTTGAGGGAGTGGTGGCAGCCTTACCAGTTCTATTTTGGCCTGTTTCTGGAAAAGTATATGGGCTTGCCAGCCTTGCTCCAGAAGCCTGCTCTGGCCGGAGAAGCAAAGACGGGTGAGGGAGGGACAAGTAGCTGGGCGCCCGATTACTACACTCGTGTCCCTAGAAATTAAACAATCAACAAGTAAACAAATAATTGAAGAATTAACAAGTAAATGATAAAAACGGTCTGGAGCAGCTCCAAGAATTCCTTTGGGAGAAACTGTGAGGACACAATCAGGACAGTGGTGAATTGCTTAATTATTTCCATCACTGCCACTGATGAGGATCAGTACTTATTCTGTGGCAATGCTTTTGAGCAGAAGTGGCCTGGGACATTATCCTGTCTGCAACAAAATGATATCAGTCAGTTAACCAGCTATCTAACAGTTCCCTTATTTAACCCACATTTTACCAGCTTCCTCACATAAATATCAGGGAGGGGAGGAGACTTTGTCCAAAGCCTTACTGAAATCAAGATACACTATGTCCACAGCATTCCCCTGATCCACCAAGCATGTAACTCCATTAAAAAAGGAAATGTGATTCATCTGACATGACTTATTTTTGAGAAATCCACGCTGGTTCTTAGAAGACTTTGGATCTGATATCCCACTTTATCACTACCCAAAGCGGCTAACATTCTCCTTTCTCTTCCTCCCCCACAACAAATACTCTGTGAAGTCTTAGTAATCATAGCATCCTTTTGTAAGTGCTCACAGACTGTCTGTTGAATTATCTGTTCTAGGATCTTTCCTGGTATCGATGTCAAGCTCACGAGCCAGTAGTTTTAAGAAAAACACTGGGGCCTAATTTAAATAGTGGAGTGTTTGGTATCAGGTGGGAGGGGCTTGTGTGTTCTGCTCCAGAATCAGCCCCTCCCTTCAGGGCTTTCCATTGAGTTTCAGATAAGAGGGACCAACTTCTTCTTCTTCTTCTTCTTCTTCTTCTTCTTCTTCTTCTTCTTCTTCTTCTTCTTCTTTCCTCAGAGTTGCCTTATGTTGTATTTAGTTTCCCTCATTATGTCATTTTGTTACAGTTTTCTTTATTATGAAAGCTTAGTTTACATTTATGGGAGCGACTTACTTTTTCTCAAAGAGAAATAAACTCTGCTGAGGATATTGAATATTTACAGATAAATTGTAAAACATTAGCAGGATTATTTTTATAACCTGCAGTTTTATAAGACTATATATTTACAGTAGATAATTAAATGAACAAGTTAAGTGAATTTGGGTATGCAGAAGATATGAAAAAAATATGAAGGAACTGCAGAAAGAGAGGGAAGTTCGATTTTGAAATGTTAAATTGATTGTAAAACTAATGAAATGTATAAATTTGAAAAATATAAATAAAAAGCCAAGAAAAGGGGGGGGGACTCTGCTGCGGAAAGATGTGGAATGTCCAAAACTTGGGTGAGTGAGGGGATATTCCCATTTTTCCAGGACTATTGATTTTGTTAATCACCGCCCACCTCCACAACAGTAGTTATGAGATGGCGGTGGGCTCACTAGGGGCAAAATGGCTGCAAGCCAATGATCTCATCCCCTTCCTCCCTCTTGCAACATCCTGTTGGATGACATTCCCCCGTGAGATCTCACAAGGAGACAGGGAGTCCAAGTGCATCTCCCCCATGGCTCTCTTGCCCTACTTTGCCAAGTAAAGATGCCCCATGTGCGATGGGGCCCAGAGTGAGGTTTATGCCAAATGTGAATTACCTTTATGTGAACTTAACTCGTTCTTGGCAGAGGCAAGACACATTGAGCAAAATTCCACTGGCAACTAAGAGATAATAATAGCTGCAAAATCCAGGAAAATCACTTTCTGCAATCTTGTCGTGCTGGTTGCAACTTCAAAGGCATAAACACATGATAATAATCACTATCATTGTCAAAATTGCTGCTTTCCCCTCTCTGATGCAACGGCACCCAGAGCCAGTGAGCAAGGGCAAGAATAAACATTTGAAAAGAGGTATAAAACTCTTGTGTTTGTCAGAATTGGATCTAGGAATAGGTAGGGCTCAGACATCTTTTGTTATTACCATAACTTTTTATATGTTAGGTTTGGCTTCTACCAAGTTATTCCACCATGATTTCTAACCAGAAATCGTGATACCATGATCATATTTGTGCCTCGTACTTTCTCTTCCTTGCTGACTTCCACACCACATATTATTCCTGTGGAAAACTTAACCTTATTCAGCAGTATGAAATAATAGAGATGCCCTGAAATGTATTGTCTGTTCATCTGGGCAAACAGATTGAGAATTCACATGGTTATAATTTTGGCATCTTTGCACACCAACAGAATGTTTTATCATTTCATTTAATTTTGAAAGGAAGAAAGCAACAACAGCATTGCAATTCATACTCTCTGTCAAAGTATAAAAGCAGACTATTTGGAAACACTGATGAACAAGGAGCTATTATTAGGGTACCAGTGAACAGCTTCCCTAACCAGCTGTGCTGTATATTTTTGTAGCAACAATATCACCCACCATTCAATTGGGACTGGAGCAAAACTGATAGCAGTTGCATAGATTGTTACACTCAGAAACATGGCACTGCATCTTTGGAGGGACAGTTTTATGAACAGGATCATGCTGGTGGTAGCCTTCCTCCTTGTACTGCTGTGTCATACTGCATGCAACACACATTTTATTAATTTCAGCATGTTTGAGGATCCCCTCCCTATTCCTCATGGTTTTTATCAGCCCGGAGACCTTCTCATTGGTGAGATTGTTTCTCAAGTCTTATTCCACTCTAATACCCCATCATTCATGGAGCAGCCTTCACAAACGATGATTGACGATCCTTTGTAAGACACTCGTATTCGTCTTCGTATTCCTCTTCTTCTTTTCTCCTCTCTCTCTGTCTCTCTCTCTCTCTCTCTCACACACACACACACACACACACATATGGTGCAGGTCATTAAGGAATGCTGTGCTTAATTTTAAGTGTAAGAAATGTGGGACTGCAATTGTTATACATCATATTTGATACAACTTGTAAGATTCCTTCAGAAGCCAATTGAAAATGAATGGTCCCTCTGTTTTCTTTTCCTCCTCTAGGAAAAAAACACTTGGTGGTTTATACCCCTACTCACTTTTACCACAGAACTCCTGGTGTTTTTAATTTTCAATTTCTTAGTGCCATAGTAAAGAGTAAAGATATAACATAGTAAAGAGTGGGTGGTGCTGTGGTCTAAACCACAGAGCCTCTTGGGCTTGCTGATCAGAAGGCTGGCAGTTCGAATCCCCATAACAGGGTGAGCTTCCGTTGCTCGGTCCCTGCTCCTGCCAGCCTAGCAGTTCGAAAGCACGTCAAAGTGCAAGTAGATAAATAGGTACCGCTCTGGCCAGAGGCGGCTTAGTCATGCTGGCCACATGACCTGGAAAAACTGTCCGCGGACAAATGCCAGCTCCCTTAGCCTATAGAGCGAGATGAGCGCGCAACCCCAGGATCATCCGTGACTGGACCTAACGGTCAGGGGTACCTTTACCTTTACTAAAGAGATAACACAATGTTTCTTTCTCCTCTTGTTTTCTGACATCTAATTTGCTTATCTTTCTCTCCCAACCTGCAAAGAAACAAAGTTGGGTTTATTGCTGTAACTAGAGGCACACTGGAAAATGCACTAGAGAAGGACCCTTAATAAACCTGACTCTCTGAAAGAGTATGTGTGAGATACATATTTACCTCTAAAGAAAATATTGTCCCTAACTTTCAAATGTTCATGTCTTCTTCCTACTTTCAAATGTTTAAGCGCACTGGAAAAGTATTAGAAAAGCTTATGCTTGTATAAAATGGATTGATAGTACCGTCTATAATCCTGTGCAATTAAAAACTACACATCAGTCTTGGAAGATGCAGCTGAGTGATGAGGAAGAGTGAAAATGTGCTTTTGATGTGATTGTTACTTTATTAAACAGCTTTAACTCTCCTTACAGTTCAGTCCCAAAGAATTATCAGCACATCCTGGCCTTAGCATTTGCTGTCAAGGAGATAAACGAGAATCCCAACATCTTATCCAATATTTCTCTAGGGTTCCACATCCTCAATAGCTATTATGCTGCCAGGATGACCTATAAGGCGACAATGAACCTGCTTTCCACACAACATAGGTTTGTCCCCAACTTCAAGTGTGACAACCAGAACAATCTGATAGCACTCATTGGAGGGTGTATCTCTGAAATCTCGGCCAACGTGGCCATCTTTTCAGCAATCCACAAGACTCCACAGGTAAGCTGGGTGAATGAGATTTCACAACTCTGGCACACTATTTGGATTTCAGAAAACTCTTTGATTCAAGTGTCCATGGCATTTTGGTTTATCCAGTGGGTAACATGTAATTTAACCATATAGGCAGATGGATTCTGACCACATCAAAAAACTGTACTCAAAGAATGCTCATTGATGGTTCCCCATTAAAGTTGGAAGGGATTCAAACTGGGATGCTTCAGGGCTCTGTCTTGGGACTCTATGATTTGAAATAATTGTTAAACCCTTCCAATATGTATAGGTTTTATTTCAGCTCACCTATGGATCATTTTGGCCAGTGCAAGGTGTCAAACTGCTGTTACCATTGTTGTACCAGATGGTCCCAAATGAAGCCCACCAGCAAATGGGAGCTGTGTGGTTGCTTCAGCATTTTGGATGGACGTGGATTGGACTTGCTGCTGTGGATGATGACAAAGCAGACAGGTTTCTGCAGGCAATGGTGCCAATCCTCTCCCAAAATGGCATCTGTCATGCCCTCATAGTAAGAATACCAAAATGGAATTATGTGGACGAGATGATAGACTATGCTTTCCAACACTTGGAAAGTTATATTACTTTGTTTGAGAGAAAACCCAGTGTATTTTTTATTTATGGAGAACACCCGTGCTTTCAGATATTGGTAACGATGCTGTTTGTAGCACCCTTAATTGGCATTTCACCTGTGGGTAAAGTGTGGATTGCTACATCCCACTGGGATTTTGCAGCACACTCCATACAGAAGAACTGGGATATGCAAACCTTCCATGGTTCCATATCCTTCACCGTTCACTCAAATCAGCCATTAGGATTCCAAAGATTCATTCAAATGTTAAGACCTTCCTGGGCCAAAGGAGATGGCTTTATCCAAGACTTCTGGGAACAGGCATTTGACTGTTCATTAACTGTTTCTGAAGTGAGGGAGAAGGAGGAGGATAAAAAGAAAACCTGCACTGGGGAGGAGAAGCTGGAGAGCCTTCCTGGAATTCTGTTTGAAATGCACATGACTGGCCACAGCTACAGTGTTTACAATGCTGTCTATGCTGTGACGCATGCTTTGAATGCCTTATACGAATCCAGCTCCAGGTGGAGAAGAACGGCAGGAAGAGAGAAACTGGTATTTCAAAATGTGCAACCATGGCAGGTAACTACAACCCAACACTTTTTCTTTTTAAAGCCAGCTAGCTGTAAATCATCAGTGAAAGGAACTGTCTGCTTGAATAATTCATTTAATCCAAAAATGTTTGCGGCTGTATTTCTATTTCATTTTGGATCACGGTCATTCATATTATAAAATAGTGGCTGTTTAAAATTGAGGCAAACAGAAGGATTAGAATGTCAGGTAGATAAAGTCACCAAAAATGAAGTTTGTTGTTTTTTTACAAAAAAGTATGATATAAGCCTTTGTGACACTCAATGAAATCATTTCAAGACTTCATATGCTTTTCCAATCTAGGTCCATCACTTTCTGAGTAACATCTTATTCAATAACACTGCAGGAGACACTGTGCATTTTGATGACAATGGAGAATTAGTGGCTGGTTTTGACATCACAAACTGGGTGATGTTCCCCAATGGCTCAGTGGTTAGAGTCAAAGTTGGGAGACTAGAACCGCAGGCTCCTCCAGGCAAAGAGTTAACCATTCATGAAGACCAAATTATATGGCATCCAGTTTTTAATCAGGTGAGTTACATCTGGAAATACCTGATTATATTAAAAGAGAGTCAACAATACTTTTCAGTCTCCCATTTCAGCCTGAGCTGAAAAAGAATATTATGGTTTGTAAAGCTTGATTTATCTTCAAAGGAGGCTGTGTCAAGCCCTTCAAGTTCCTTTCCAAACTCATCTTGCCTCCTTTTTCAAAATCACGTCTGGACTCTCCAATGCCATCAGTCACTTTCAACAGCCCACTATTTTCAGAACAGTTCTTTCCAAGACACTCAGACACTTTCCGTTGTTTAACCCTCACATGGCTGGAATAATTTTATTGTTATAGTGAAGATGAGCCTATTGGCACCAGTCCTCCATTGTGCTCTCGTTGGCTTTCTGTGGCATCCTCCATATTTGGGTGGCTCGGTGCCTGCAGCAGGGGCCCTTCTCTATTCCTGCAGCCTTCCAAATCTATTGACATGGCCAACACAAGCAGAAATTCAGCAGAGAAGACCCCTAGCTGCATACACTAAGCCCCCAACAAGTGGGAGGTTGCAGAAAGGGCTTTCAAGGGTACGGCTGAGGGAGCAGAGCCAGCTAGTCTCCCCTCACATATATGAAGCAGGAGGAAAGCGAAGAGCACTCAATCTCTTATTGCTTATGCCATTAAGGTGCTGCCTGTTTCTGTGTGCAATGACCACTGCTAGCCTGGCTACAGCAGGAAAAAGAGGGAAGGAGAGAAATTTTGCTGCTATGATTGTGCTCCATGTGCAGAAGGGATGATATCTAGCCAGAAAGGTAAGGGGCACGACGCCAAGAAATTTCCATAGCAAGCATATTTATTAGATTTGTTTGGAGAACGTCTATCCCGCAAATGTTTATTAGGACAGTTTGCAAAACAGAATTCTTTAGATCTTTGGGTGAAAAGGAGCCCATCAATGTAATATTAACTTAAAGTAAATACATAAAAGATGGAGGGATAATAAAATCTGGAATTTAATAGCCAAAATGCCTGTCTGAATAAAAAAGAGGAAAGTGGCTTCCTGGGCCAGGGAGTGACATAAACACTGCAAAGGCCCTTTCTGAAGCCATAGGACCTATTCAATACAGTGGTACCTCAGGTTAAGTACTTAATTCGTTCCGGAGGTCCGTTCTTAACCTGAAACTGTTCTTAACCTGAAGCACCACTTTAGCTAATGGGGCCTCCTGCTGCTGCCGCGCCGCCGGAGCACGATTTCTGTTCTCATCCTGAAGCAAAGTTCTTAACCTGAAGCACTATTTCTGGGTTAGCAGAGTCTGTAACCTGAAGCGTATGTAACCAGAGGTACAACTGTATCTGGTACCTGGCATATAAGATACAATGTAAGACAACCAAGACTGTTTGGGAGACATATCAGTTGACTTCCTGAAATTTTTAATGCTGATTCATTCATTTTTTCCAGATATGGATGCCTGTATCAAATGCCCAGAAGATGAATATCCCAACAAATACCAAACTCAATGCATTCTCAAGGTTTTAAATTACCTCTCTTACAAAGAAAATTTAGGGATCGTCTTAATTGTCTTGGCCTTGTTTTTCTCTTTGGTCACAGTTCTGGTACTTGGAACCTTTGTGAAGCACAACAATACTCCCATCGTCAAAGCCAACAACCGGACCCTCACCTACATCCTCCTCCTCTCCCTCCTCCTTTGTTTCCTCTGCTCTTTTCTCTTCATTGGACAGCCTGAAAAGATTCTTTGCCTTCTGCGACAGATGACTTTCGGCATTGTCTTTGCTGTCGCCCTGTCCTCTGTCTTGGCAAAGACCATCACTGTGGTACTGGCATTCGTGGCCACCAAACCAGGATCCAGCGTGAGAAAATGGGTGGGGAAAGGGCTGGCAAACGCTATTGTCTTTTCCTGCTCCTTTACCCAAGCCGCAATTTGCATTTTTTGGTTAACTACTTCCCCACCATTCCCAGACAGGAACATGTCCTCGCTGAATGGGGAAATCATACTGGAATGTAATGAGGGATCAGCTGTCATGTTTTATTGTGTCTTAGCCTATATGGGCTTCCTGGCCATTGTCAGTTTCTTTGTGGCTTTTCTAGCCAGAAAATTACCTGACAGTTTCAACGAAGCCAAATTTATCACTTTCAGCATGCTAGTGTTTTGCAGTGTTTGGTTGTCCTTTGTTCCAACCTACCTGAGCACCAAAGGGAAATACATGGTGGCCGTGGAGATCTTCTCCATTTTATGCTCCAGTGCTGGATTACTGGGTTGCATCTTTTCTCCCAAATGTTATATTATTGTTTGGAGGCCTGAGCTGAACAACAGGGAGCAACTAATGAGTAGAAATAGAGAAAGGAAGGAAGGAAGATCATCTTCTTAAGTAAATTGCTTCGTAAATGTTGATGTAAGAGATATGATGAGAATTTGAGCAGGGGCACTTCTTTAAGCATAGAACAATCCTGATTTTGTGTGTGACAAGTTGAACTCGATTAATTTCTTTTTATATATAAATTTTATTTTCTATTTTACTTTAACAAATTATTAAATACGTAAACATATAATCCCTTTTGACTTCCCTTCCCCCCACTGTGGATCTTAATGTAATGATTCCCCCTTCTACAGCTCTTTCATAACTCTATTTTTATAAATCCTTTTTCAATCCATAGTTGGATTGAACAATATCCATTCCTTTAACCAGCAAAGACAAGACGCCTCAAAATATAATTTCAAATCTGGTAAAGAGAATCCACCTCTCTCTTCGGCATCAGTCAATAATTTATACTTTGTTCTTGGTTTCTTCCCCTGCCATATAAACCTAGTTTATAAATCTTTTTGCCATCTTTAAAGCATCTTGTATTTTTGATTGACAGAACAATTTTATGGGGTTAAAACTTGGTCTCAGCTTTATTGATTACATATGCAGGTTGGCCTGTGTGCACCTCTCACAATTTTTGAGGTCAGAAACCTCTGCCAGGAAAAGTCAATGCTTTTTCTGTTGACCAAGTCATTCTCTTCATCTCTCGCTCAACTTATGGGATAAAGACATTCCAGCGCATGTCCCACTGGCCCATTCAGGTGATGCATGCTCTGTCTTACAGACCTAGCTGCAGACCCAACGTCATAGATGCAGCATGAGGATGAGCACAGGGCAAAATCCTGTGTCCCAATCGCCAGATGTGTCTGTGATTGATAGATGAAATGAAAACCATTACACAGAGAAGATAAAGTCAGAGATTCTGGGTCTTAGGTGGCATTTATAGGTGCATGAGCACCAGTGGGAAATACATACCGAACACTTGTTTGGAAGTCCCACTTGGAAATGTGGCAAATTCATTTTCTGAAGCAAGCTGGATGTGGCTATGTATCTTCACGTGAATGATGATTGAAAGGGTTAAAAATGTTCATACTGTTCTGCCATGTTATACAGGATTTTTCAGCAACATTCTGTGATCAGCAGCCTTCCTTGATTACATATAAATAGATATATGTATAATATAGTTTTCAAATAAATATATAAAGTATAGACTCAGCAGAAGTTACATGTTTCACACTGACCATCTCTCTCCATGAAGGGATACACCTTTAGCACCCTACTATATTAAACTGATTTCCTCACTAAAATTTAAACCATGTGCATCACAGTTATCTTTAGGACTGCTTCATAAAATAGCGCTATCTTGCGTTATATTGCTGCTATTCATAAGTATAGCGACTGACAGATCAGATGATTTCTGGATTATTCTACAACCATTCATTACACTGAACCATGGTGCTATAGATCCATGACAGCAGCCACTGTTTTCTCGATGTAACGCAAGGCAGGTCATCCTCCTCAGACCGTTACAGGATGTCTCTGGGCTATTCACAGATCCAGTTTACAAAGTGTGCACTTATAGTCACAGGTACAAGGTGCAGTGGAGAGTAGTAGGGTAATTGGGGCACTATTCTGAAAATTCCCATATTTCCTCCCCGAATCTACCTGCAGGACCTCAGCAAATCATGTGATGGTTCTGTCTATTACTGACTCTGGCTCCACCTCCTGTTGGTCTCCTTGCCTTCTCCTTCCCTAATAGTCCCCATGAGCAGCAGCTGCCACTAACTTGCTGTTTCAAGGGCTGCAAGACAAAAAGTTTCAAAACATGCCAAGAGAAAAGGAATTCAGACTCAACATACCGTATTTTTCGCTCTATAACACGCACCCGACCATAACACGCACGTAGTTTTTAGAGGAGGAAAATCCATAGGCATGCCACCCGCAGGCATTCCCTCCAAAGGAACGCAAAGACATTTCCCCTTACTTTCTAGGAGGAAAAAAGTGAGTGTTATGGTGCAAAAAATACGGTATTCCTCCAAAATCCCTGCTTGAGAACCTTGCTCTATATTCAAAGCACAAATACACAAGATACTTGAACTGTGCATCGTTGATGATTACTGTTTTAATCATCTATTCATTTAATGTTTTAACCACTGTTACATTCCATTGGTTCCATGTCTTATTATGCATGGTTGTTGTATATAAAGTGCATTGTTAAACTATGGAAGTCACTCCCACAGGGGGCAGGGATGACCACCAGAAGAGATGGCTTTAAAAGAGCCCTAGACGAATTCACAGAGAGGACTATTGATGTCTCCTAGCCAGGATGGCTCAGCTCTGATGCCACAGTTGGAGGCAGCCATGTTCCTGAATACGAGTTGCTGGAAACCAAAGGAGGGGAAAGTGTTCTTGTGCTTGAATCCTGCTTGCAGCTTTCCCTTTGGGGCATCTGGGTGGCCACTGTGAGAACAGGAGGCTGGATGAGATGGGCTATGGACCTGATCCACTAGGCTCTTCCTGTGTTCTTATGTATTACAGTGTTTAGATTTGGATTATTCTGCAGACCACTTTCAGCACAGATTCACTTGTGAAAAATGCTGTATAGAAATAGCCAATGATAAGCGAGGGATGAAAAAGATGAAAAGGATACGAATTGAGAAATAAAAGGAATTACTTTATCTGGTTTCTTCCAATACATGCCAGCAAACAATAAGCATCAACGCAAGCTGATTCCTATTTGCTCCTCAGAATTAAGTGGTCTTTGCTGTTCAAGTCAGGCCTCAGAATAATTATATATAATTTGGGGGCAAAGATACAACCCAGCAAACCTGCGCTGGAGGCCAAGATGCAAAAGACCTCCACAGCCACCATCTGCTTTCCTTTGGTGCTCAGATAAGAGGGAACAAAGGACAGCCAAACGCTGCAGAACACCAACATGCTGAAGGTGATGAACTTGGCTTCGTTGAAACTGTCCGGCAACCTCTTGGCCAGGAAAGCCATAGTGAAGCTGACCATGGCCAGGAGTCCCAGATAACCCAGGACAGAATAAAACATCGCGACAGAACCTTCGTTGCATTCCACAATGATTTCCTCCACCAGAGAGCTCATGTCCACATCTGGGAATGGAGGAGCCGTACAGAGCCAAGCAGCACAAATGCTGGTTTGAACGGAGCAGCAAGCAAGAAGAACTGAGTTTGTGAGAGATTTCCCCACCCATTTCCTCATCCTGGATCCTGGTTTGGTGGCCATGAAAGCCAGAACCACCGTGATGGTTTTGGCCAAGACACAAGACACAGCAATGGAGAAGATGATGCCAAAAGCAGCTTGTCGTAAAGAGCAGCTCACTGGGTGAGGCTGGCCAATGAAGAGCAAGGAGCAGAGGAAGCAGAGCAAGAGGGCAAGGAGCAGAGTGTAGGTGAGGTCCCGGTTGTTGGCTTTGACAATGGGAGTGTCCCCATTTCTAGAGAAGACGCCAAGTATCCAAGCTGTGACCAGAGAAAAGACCAGAGCTAAGGAAGCTAAAACGAACCCTAAAGGTTCTGCGTAGGAAAGAAAATGTTGGCGTTTGGGGAGGCATTGATCTCTGTCCTTGTTTGGAAATTGGTCATCTTGGCATTGGAAACAATAATCCATATCTGAAACAATGAGTGATATATGAGTTCCAACAAATAAGGCATTAATTAGTTGGTGAAAGTATCAGAGGTAAGTGGATATTAACAATAGTTTGTACAATTTTCAGCCACTATGCATAACCCACAATAGATTCTACATTTTGATGCGCCTAAGGTGCATGGATTGTTCATCTGTCCTTCATCTGAAATTAGTGATCAGAAATATTGACTTTGGTTGTACCCTTAGTGGTACAATGTGCAAAACAGAAGACCAGACTCACTGGAAAGCACCCAGACAGAGCTTCATGATGATAGAGAATTCTTCAGAACAGACACTTTCAGCTTGGAGGCTGAGGACTGTTCTGGGTAAGGAGACCATTTTTGGCTCACACACCTAAAACTATCCAGTCCTAATGATGTAGCATGTAGGAAGCAGGCAGATTACACTAGACACATTCCACACCCATTTCTACAGATTTCACTTGTAAAAGGTCTGGATCTAGTTTCCCCAACTATCTGTTCTTTCTTCCAGATATCAGTGCAGCTGCTGCTCTCTTTAGGAGTAAAAAGTAAAGAGGTCCAGTCGTGGATGACTCTGGGGTTGTGGCGCTCATCTCGTTTTACTGGCCGAGGGAGCTGGAATACAGCTTCCGGGTCATGTGGCTAGCATGACTAAGCCGCTTCTGGCGAACCAGAGTAGCATATGTAAATTCCATTTACCTTCCCGCCAGAGCAGTACCTATTGATCTACTTGCACTTTGACGTGCTTTTGAACTGGTAGGTGGGCAGGAGCAGGGAGCAGGGAGCAGCGGGAGCTTACCCCATCGCGGGGATTCAAACCGTCGACCTTCTGATCAGCAAGCCCTAGGCTCTGTGGTTTAACCCACAGTGCCACCCGATTCCACACTCTTTAGGAGTACTGAACTGCTAATAGAAGGAAAGAGTTGAAATATATATTAGAAAGCATTTTACAAATTAGCAGATTATGTCTCTTACCCATTTGATTTGAAATCATCCCATGTGGACACGAAGCACAATCATAGCAACAAAATGGCAACCCCTCCTTCTTTTTCCTGCTGTAGCCTGGCTGGCAGCGATCATTACACAAGGCAAGGGGCAGCACCTAGCCATAAAAAGAGGAGAAAATGTAGCTCTCTTGTGCCTTGTGAACAACACAGTTTTAACCAAAGGGAAGAGATCAGCTGACTGATTAACATTATTCCAGAAAGGTGTGTTGTATGTGTAAATAAACTGTAATGTAAATATTGGGAGTGAATGAGAAGGGATACTGAATTTTTAATCTCCATAAAGATGGAGGAGTGAGAGAGGACAGGGAAGACAACAGACTTTGAAATACAGGGAGTTAATGAAGAAGGTAAAATAGGAAGCACATACATTAGGCTCAGAGAAGCACCACAAGACAATCAATCTTCTTTCAAAACAAATGGGCAATTTATCCTCCCCTTGTCTTCTGAGCTGGAAATCTCACTTGGATCAGCATGATTTACTCCTACATTCATGCGCAAAGCATTAAAATGTTATACTGAAATCCTATATATCAGCGATGTGGAACCTTTGCTCCACCAGATGGTATTGGACTGCAACTCCCCTCAGTCTGAAAACCAGCCTGGTCAATGATCAGGGAGGAGGAGAGTTGGAAGCTAACAATATTCCATATGCAAAATAGTGGAATATATTACCATTATATACATTCAAACCAGAACGCTAAAGAAGATCTAATACTTACCTCATGTATGATGGGAGAATAACTTGTTGGACATGGGTTATACTTCAACAATTTGCTTATTATGATAAAGAATGTCTAAATTAACCTTATAATTTGTATTCTTAATAACAATACTTCATTTTTTAAAAACCAATCGTCCAAAAAGATAATAAAAATAAAAACCAATGGTCCCACCTGATTAAAAGATCTGTGCCATGTGATGGCTTCCTTATTCATGTTGAAGTCTACATTTTGTGATCCTTGTGGAACTATCTTTCCTACTTTCACTCGGGAGAAGGTTTGGTTTGGAAAAGTAACCCAGTTAATAATATCAAATCCACCTGCTAACTCCCCATTCTCATCAAAGGACACTAAGTCACCAGCACTGTTGTTGAAGGAGATACTCCTCAAGAACGAGTGCAGCTGGAGAGAAGAAAACAAAGGCAAAGTTTAAAAAAGGAGAGCTTTTATGGATTATAGAAACAAGAAATATCAATATATTTCACACAATGCAAAGTAGTCCAAAACTGTGCGGTCTACAACATTTGGAGGACCTAAGTATTTCTAGGAAGTACAGCTGGCCTGCCACTTGCGTGAGGGTTCAGCTCTGGGGTCCGTGTGCAAAGGCAAAATGGTGCCATGTCAGGAAGCCCCTCCTGCAAGGTGAGTGTGCAGGGAGAGGGGGAAAACAAAATGGAGAGCAGCTCATGGTAGGTTTTCCCTGATCTCCTTTTGTTTATTTGCTTTTTCCCACCAATGTCGAGAAAATAGTTGGTGTTGATGGACAGAATGGGTGGGCAGTCATGGGTAGAAGCAAACCTTAATTTTTTCAAACATATTCTTAATTCTTGATTATTCCCCTTTCTCTTGCTCAACTTAGCACATTTATTAAGTGGATAATGAAACAAGTCTAGTTTCAGAACCATTTTTATATGGAAAGGAGCAAGGTGATTAGCATCTATACAGGGTGTTGTTGTTTTTCCCCAGTACTCACATTGCAATTTAACTGGGGTGCTGAGAGACAAAAATCAGTGGTTTGTGCCCTGTCAAATGGTGAGATAATGCCCGGGGAAGGTTCTGGGGAGGCTCTTCCTAGATACCATCTTTCTGAAATTAACACCTTATGGGGCCCAATTTAACATGCCTCCTTCTTCACCACTCCTGCTATATCAGAATCAGAAACACATACGACAGCAGGTCATTCTGCAACTCCTCCCACAACATTGTCAAGTTCCACAAAGAGTTGACATTTCTGTGGGAGAAACTGCACCAGGAGATGCTTCCACATGTCTTGACAGCCCATGTTCCTAGAGAGGTAGGGAAAGGGTACAGAGTGCCATAACTCCTGCAACTGTTCCTGCAACTGGAAGGGAAGAACAGGCCCTATCTTGATTGTGGCTCCTTCAGCTTGAAGAAAAAGGAAACCAGTTAAGTATTGAAAAGAATGTGGTGCTCCTAGAATGGTATACAACGGATGAACAGGTTAAATCAGTTATGATTAAATGGGCAAAAGATTTAGGGCATGATATACAAACGGCAGATTGGGCAGAGGCTTTGGAAAGAGATCTGAAATTGACAGCTTGCTGTACACTGAAAGAAAACTATATGAAAATGATGTACTGGTGCTGTTTGACTCCTAGTAAGTTAGGGTTAGGGTTAGTTCAAATACCTGCTGGAAATGTAAATAAGAAGTGGGTACCATTTACCATATGTGGTGGCCATGTAAGAAAACAAAATCATTTTGGGAAATGGTATATAATGAATTGAGGAAAAAATGTTTAAAATAACTTTTGTTAAAAAACCCAGAAGCTTTTTTATTAGGAATTATATGTACTGAGATCCCAAAAGAACAGAAAAGACTATATATGTATGCAACAAGAGCTGAAAGGATGTTATTAGCCCATAAACGGAAAGATACAACAATACCGACCAAGGAAGAATGGCAAGCCAAAATGCTTAATGTCAAAATTAACTGTGAGACTTAGGAACCAAAAGAAAAGGACTTTTAAAAAGAATGGGGGAAATATGCCAAAGAGATTATTGTAAGCCAATTAGCTGGACTCTACAAATCACATGTAAAGTAAAGAAGTTCATTGTTAATTTAGATAAATGGAAATTGGGCAAAATGTATTGATATGTAGTTTCCCCCCCCCCCAAAAAAAATAATAGGAACCATGAAAGGGAGGGAGGGAGTAATGAGATTCAGAGAATCTCATGAAATGAGTATATAAATGTTGTTGATATAAACTTGTGTCTGTAAAAACCAATATAATATTTCAAAAAGAAAAGAAAAAAGAAAGAAAAGAATGTGGGAATTGTTAATGCTGGAAGAGGGTGTGTGTGTGTTCATTCAGTGAACTGTGTGCAATCACCCATTAGATTAGCCCCAAGCAATCTTTGTTCTGAACAGGAAATCTTACCTGCCAAGGTCGCAGTTTTGGAGGATCGAGCCCACCTCTGCCTGCCATCATTCTGTATTTTGACCTGGATGAGTGCATCTGATGTAAAGTATGTGCAATGGCATAAACTGCATTATAGATACTGTAACTTTGGCCAGTCATGGTCATTTCAAAAATATGCCCAGGAAGGCTCTCCAGACTCTCATGGCCAGTGCAGGTCTTTGTGTTTTCATTGCTCTCATTGGAAGCAGAAAATAAGCAGTTGAATGCCTGTTGCCAAAAAGCCTGGAGGAACCCATCTCCATTTGGAGAGTTGGGGTTCAGGGTCTGAAGGAATTCTTTAAATCCCTGGACTTTCTCTGTGTGAATTGCAAAAGACAAGGCACCATCAAAGACTTGTATATCGTAATACCTTTGCATTGTTTCTGAAGAGAAAGCCCACTGGGCTGTCAAAATCCACACAGTGCCTGTAGACTTCTCTGCAACATCTTCAGCTAATGAAAAGAAATATTGCATCCATTTCACAACTGTAATGGTCTCAGGTTCTGCACACAGAACTAATATGTTAACTTCTGAGGCCATCAGGAAAGAGGACTTGGCCCGAATGAGTTCCAAGAAACTGATATCAACTATGCCCTGAGATACGGCTGGTAGTTTTTCACTGAAAGCTGTACAGACTCCATGTTGGGAAAGCATTGGCACTAAGCTTTGCATAAAGCTTTCTCCATTTTCATCATCGGATGCCACAATTCCTACCCAAGTCCACTGGAAATGTAGAAGCAGCAGGACAATCCCTGCATATTGATATTTCTCATTGGGCACCGTTCGGTAGAATGTCTGGGGCTGCAACTCTGGGCTTCTCCCTGGAGCTAATACACAGTAAGCAATCTGGAGGAAGAAATAAATTCCACAAGAATTGGAGAGTTAGAGCAAACAGTTGTGGTTCATCCCAAGTATCTGCTTGAAGAACAAATCCATGGGAATTTCTCGACTCCATTTATGGATGCATGTTGATTTCACAAGAACATTACGCATATCACCAGCAGTTGTTGGTGGGGAGGAGGAGCAAGTTTCTCTGACCTCTTGCAACTGGTGTTGTGTGCTTCCTGGGAGCAGGAGGAAGACTCCTGCTGCTGCATTTGCCCAGTTCCAACCTCCCTGCTGCTTCCCAGTGACACATGGGAGACGAAGTCAGGCAAGCACCAAAGCCCCTCTCCTCCAGCCTCTACTGCATAGCTCTCCCACGTGATTTTGTAATAGCTTTGTATTATTATTTTTTAACCTCCTTGCTCAGAAAAATGAACCAAACAAAAGGAAGTATTGAAAACCAGGAAGATAACTATTGTACCAGAGGCAGAAGAGCTTCACAGCCCCCACACTTACTATACCTGTGGAATCTTGTAGATGCCTAAGACAGTAGCCATGTGGAGGGAGATGTCAGAGTCAAGTCCCCCAATAACAGCTATCTTTTCTTTTTTCTTGTCACATATGAAGTTGGGGACAATCCTTTCTCTGATGGACAAAAGTTTCAGGGTGTTCTGATAAGTCATCCTTGCATTGATGTAGCTGTCATAGACGTGGAACCCAAAGGTCATATTCGGTACAATATTAGGGTTCTTGTTTATTTCTTTCACAGCAAACACCAGGGAGAGGGTATTCTGGTAGTACTTTGGTGTGTCACTAATAAAAGAGTTATACTGTGTGTCAGAGGTATTCTCCTCCTCTCCCTGTTATGCAAATTGGTAACTTCCTGGCTCACATGCACGTATATAAGCTGCCACATCCTTCTCTTACCACTTTATTTCCTTTCAGCAACCAACGGACACTCACTGGATGAGAAGTTGCCAAGTCAGAAATTCTGACTGGTGCCCCTCAGATAGTAAGTGTATGGTGTAGGTGGGGAGTAGAGACCAGAGCACATCAGATGGAATAGGATCTATTCTTTCACAGTAACTGAGCTCAAATAAAATTGTGACTGTACAAAAAATACTGTAGGCAATGTTAGTTATACTCAGAGAAGGCCCATTAGGATTAGTAGATCAGACTAACTTAGGTGTATTAATTTCAACAGGTCTACTCTGCAAATAGCTCAGTTTGCAACTGCTCTTTTTATTACCCAGTATGGTTTACATTGCACAGCAGCAGGTATAATCCAAAATCTATGATATTCATATGTCACATATATCTGTGACTATCAGATTAAATGATAGTGATTGTGAATGTGAGGATCAAGCTTTGCTGCAAAGGAAAACCGAATGTTAATGGTGTGAAAGGAAACACAGAGGGAGGATGAGGATCAAGTTGGGAGAAAGTGGTGAGAGCCATGGGATCAAATAATGAGAAAGCAGAACAGGCAGAAGGTAGAAATCCCAAGAAGCAGAATAAAGCAACAAAGAAGAAGCTGACAAGATCACAATGTAAAAATTAGAAAATATATGTTTAACATCCCTACTTGATAAAAGTCACATGGAATTGTGTTTTGAGCATGCTGTTGTATGTTTGGTTTAATTGACCTCACCAAGCTTGCACTATGAAGGATAGGATTTTACTTACAAGAGTTCATCTATAAGCTTTGTGTTTGGGTGCTCATGGAAATCTTTTTCTTCAAATACAAAGCCGAAATAAGAAACAATTCCTCCAATGACTAGGTCCCCTCTCTGATAATTCTGGTATGGAAGCTGGAAAGGCTCCATCATGGTGCATCTCGCAGAGTGGTCCTTGCTCTCAGTTGGAGGCAACTGCAGCCACAGGATGAGAAGAATCTGCAGCAGGAATGTTCCTACCATCTTGGGGCCAACAGGGATGCCGAAAGTCAGATTTCTATCTCATCTACCATAAACTGCATTACAAGAAATCTCATTGAATGACTTCTGGATAATTTTGAAAAAGGGGAAAAGCCAAAGATCTGAAAACCTGCATGTTCAGAATGTCTCATGTGGGCTCTGAATGACACAGAATTTATTTTATATACACTTTCACATTCTGACATTGATTGTGTTCATGGCTTGATAAAATGTACATGGGGTTTGGCAAGATGGATGATAAAACCCAGCAATTTGAGATAATTACTGGTTATTGAGCTCTGTGACGTATAGTAAGATCAAACTAATAATGCACATTTGTTTTTGAGTAGTGCTCTTGTAACTTTCAGTGCCACAGGCAAACAAGCAAGCAGTCCAGCTGCAAACTGGTGACCTTCCTGGGGAGCTTCCTAGTTTCCCCAACAATCTTTCTCAATCGCACCTGAACTATTTCCCCCAGCTGTAAAATGTGTCCCCAATGGAAACATGATTTTCAGGATTTTGGACCACAGGGATGTTTCCTTCTCCACACATTAAGGGGAGGGAGGAAAGAGTTAAAATAATACAGGCTCCAGTTGCAGGTGCGATACAGAGTCTTACATTTCCTTGCAGAAATAGTTAGTGTATGCAGACATCTGTTTTTCTAAACACTTCAGCAACCCCATATTGCATGGGCTAACAGCTGAGACTGACTAGTTATGCTATATAAAAATATAGATAAATGCATATGGAAGGGGGGAAAAATCCTTTTGTCATCTTAGAGTTGGAGAGCAATGTGAGGGACCCAGGAGGTGACAATGGAGGCTTAAATGCAGTGGTACAACTTGAAACATACAATACATGTGGTTGTGGCATGTGGGAAGGGAAAGGGCAGTAAGGTCATGCAATTGACAGAGTGACTGAAGGTTAAGTTCCAATATTTACCTTTTTATAGGGTGGGGTACATAATATATAAGATCCTTCTTGAGTTTTCACTGTTACCCCTCAGCGGGAGAATGGTCTCCCTGGGAAGGGGCTGGGTTTTGCCCCTTTGGGGTGTGTCTTTGGGGGCTGTCACAATGAACTCCTGAACTTCAGAATTCACCACTGCACCACTGGTCAAGAGAATAAGAAAGAGTCTGTATGGTGTTTGGGTGAGATGTAAGAATTTGTTGGAAAGAAAAACACTGTTATGGCTATCCCCCACCAAAGCAAATGCCCTAAAGAAAATTAATATGGAAAGGAAATGGGGCACTTATAGAGATATATTGACTTTTGCTGGTGCTGGTTTTAAACTTAGAAGACATCAAGGACCGAGTACAAGACTGTGAGTAGGCCCAGTGAGACCCGCTGGTAGTCCTGCCAAGGCCCAGCCCCTCAAGATGGTGGGGGGCTCAGCCCCATTCCAGTATATTTGGGGTAGGGGCTGAGGTGTCCTCAAACTCGTAGAGTTGGCCCCTATGCTTCTGTGATATTAAGGGTTGTGTGTGCTATATATAAATCAGCAGGTGAAATTTTTCATGAACATTGTCACCTGCAATACTTGAAGCTCAAGATACAGCTAAAAGAAGAGAACATGGGGCACAGAAGAAGAAAAAAGATGGTAATCCTACTAGGTGATGGTGTGTAAATCTGTGCCTCATCCCAAAGAGCTTTCTTGCAAGGAACACAGATGTTCAGCGATGATGACCTAGATAAATTGCAGTTGTGTACTCAAGACCACATAGCACAGAGTGTTAACTTCTTAAAACCACCTTGCAGTCATGGTGTCAAAAGGGTGTGATTGTGCAACTAGGTTGATCTAGGAGGAGGTGGTCCTTCAAACATCCCTGTCCCATGCTGCTTAGAACATTAAATATCATTGCCCAGGCAGGCCCATTATGTTGCCTGTGAAAGCAGCAAAATAACCAGACTGTACAATAGGGATGGGATAAAATCAGGACAAATCTTTGTTGGCAGCAGCAGGCAGGGCAAGAGTTGGCATGGCACTGGGTCCCAGGATCAGTTCATCATTCCACAAGCCCCGTGTTGATGGAATGGATCCGCTGGGTTTGGATCACTCCAAACGGGAGTCGGCCAGTGTTGAACCTTGCCGTGGTGCAGGCCAAGCCAGCAAGGTCTCCCTTGGGGACCAGGGTGCAGGTTCCAGCCAGGCAGATACCAAAACCACGCTTGGGTTTGCCATGGTCAATCCGCCCCTCAGGACCCTAATGGGGGACCCTCTATACTAGGTTGATGCTGACCAGTGCCATTTCCACCCTCATGCAAACAATGTTCTTCTGCCTATCAAAGGAAAGGCATAATTTCACTGAGGGAAAGTAAAAAGAAAAAAAGTCAATCATGTTTGGAGAAAAGAAAATCCCCAATACATTTCCAAGCACAATTCAAAATGTTGGTGATGACCTTGAAAGGCCTAAATGGCCTTGGCCCAGTAGACCTGAAGGAGCGTCTCCACCCCCATCGTTCTGCCTGGACACTGAAGGCCTTCTGGCAGTTCCCTCGCTACGAGAAGCCAAGTTACAGGGAACCAGGCAGAGGGCCTTCTTGGTAGTGGCACCCGCCCTGTGGAACGCCCTCCCACCAGATGTCAAAGAGAAAAATAACTACCAAGCTTTTAGAAGACATCTGAGGGCAGCCCTGTTTAGGGAAGCTTTTGATGTTTAATAGGTTACTGTATTTTAGTGTTTTGTTGGAAGCTGCCCAGAGTGGCTGGGGAAACCCAGCCAGATGGGCAGGGTATAAATAATAAATTGTTGTTGTTGTTGTTATCTTTCTGGCCCTGTCAACCAACAACCCAAAATTGCCCAGTGAAGGCTCTAACCTGAGGGTGGGTAGGAGGGAAGCACTGAAAGCTCCAGGGGAAACAGCCTTATATAGGCCTGCCCTCCCCTCTGCAGCAAGGGCTTATGGGACAGCTTTTCCCCCATTAGCCCACCACGCAGAGAAGATACTGGGGAAAACCTTGCCCTGTATTTTGCTGCACTCTATGAGCCACAACGCTTCTGGGCACGGAGCAGGGCTTATGGATACTTTGAATTGTGCGTGCAAATGTCCTGGCAGCCAGTAAAATAGTTTAAATGGCAGAGCCACATTCTTCAGATCACTGGCACTGGGCAACAGCCTGGCCGCAGCATCCCAGCCTAGAAGAAGTTTCCCAATACTTTTCAGAGACAGACCCACATTCATGGATGAGTCCAAACCTAGTGTTCAAATTATAAGCATTTCGTTGTGATGGGATTCACATAGGATATTTGCCTTGCTGAGTGAGAGACAGTTTGTGTGTGTTGATCAGCTCTGCCTGAGTGTTTCGGGTCCCAGTTAGATATTTGCTTGTTGATATGATTAAACTAAAGTGTGGCAGACAGCAGATGAGAGAAAAGAGCAGGTTTCTCTCTTTCTTCCTGATTGTCAGCTGCTTGCTGAAGTTTGCTTCATAATTAGAATCCTGGCTGACAAGTTTAATTGGGCTTTCCACTGTGAAAATTACAGCTAATTGCAGAGCCTTATCTTGGTTTGCTGCCCTTTTGGGACTTGGCACAAGGTGGAAAGCACAGCGTCCAGGTAAACACAGGTCACAGTTAATACCACGTAAAAGTCAAAGCGCTGTTTACAATGCAGGACAGAAAACTGTATAGCAAATGCTATTTTAAGGTTAGTTGTAATACTGAATAATCAGGAATAATGATGATCTGTGAAAATTGCACCTGTATGTAGCATATGCGATGGCTGTAAGGGCTCTCCGTCAATTATCTCTAATTGCAGGGTCTTGACACAGCGTTTGCCGTTGGGAGATGCCCCTGGAGAGTTCGCTCCAAATGACAAGAACAGCATTCAGTTATACAGGTTTACACTAGATCACATACCAAGGCAGGTCTGAACTTTAGAGGGCTGATTTAACGCAGATCAGAAAGTTTTATGAAAGGTTGCCAGAGCAGTTCACTGTTTCCTGCAATCCAGCTAGGCCACTCCTGTTTATGTGCCAAAGTCATGTGCCATGAAATGTTTTATTCTGTCCCTTTAATGCATCAGGTCAAGGGTGAGGAAAACACAGCCCCAGGGTCCACGGGCTCTGATTCACAGGCTGTATCCGTTGCTAGTTGCACTCAGAGTAAACCCAGTCAAATAAATGAGCATGATTATGTTGAGTGCATTAATTTCAGTGGGGCTAAGCAGACCTGCTAGCATTAGATACCTGGCTGGAATATACACCTGAGTTCTGATTATGCCTCTTCCTTGTCTGGATGGACAATAGAGAGGGGTGCTTGTAGGAACCGGCCTACTTTACAAAGGTAAAAGTCACACCCACGGTTCCACTCACTTATCCCTCTGGCTTGTCTACCATTGGAGGGTTCTGTGATGAGCCCTGCAGAACCAACACTCTGGAACACTCTGAACCACCACCACGCCACTGACCCCCACTCATCACCCCTCCGCTGCCTTTGCTTTTGCCCATGGCATGACAATTTTCCACCTTCCCATTTTGACTCTCTGGCGTAATCTAGCAATTCTAAAATATAGACGTGCTTTTACTCTCGCAAGATTGAATGTCATGCCCTCGGCTGGACTTGAGGGACGATTCCAACAGATTCCACATGAAAAACACTTATGTCCCTGTGGAGATGGCAGTACCGAATCTGTGGCACATGCCCTTCTGGCTTGCACTCTGTATAAAGATTTGAGGAATTAGGTTATCACCCCTCTTTTATTGTCCATTCTGGGTCACCTAGACACTGCCACAGTAGCCTTTCTCTTGGCAGATCAAGATGAGCAGGTGACAGCAAAGGCTGCAAGATCATTTAATGGGCAAAGGCCTGGGTAAAGAGGAATATTTTTGCCAGGTGCCTAAAGACATGCAATGATGGTGCCAAATTCAGTTGACCCCATCTCATGTTGGCCTTGTACTCACATAAAGAATGAGGCATGCCTTCATTTCTGCTGATTTAATTCAACAACCAATTTTCTTCTATAAAATTAAAACATCTGTTATGTTAACTAATTCCCAACCGTTCTTGATCCTATATGAGCATAAAACCTATGCCTCAAATTTTGAGCAAGCTGAGGGGCAAAAACAAAATTAACTAGATTGACTGTGCCACACAAATTATGATCATCTCTTCCCAGCACAGAGAGACACTGAGTGGTTGAATGGGTCAGATTATGGGAAATATTCAAAGAGGTGCTTTTGGTTTTGGGGTTTTTATTTAAAATTAGGTTTATGGATTATGTCCATTTTAAATGCCCTCCCCCCATCTGGAGTTACTGTAAGTAAATTTATTTATCTTCTCATACTGAGAAATTAGGCCCTCTTCTTGTTCACTAAGCTGATTGCATGTTTAAGGAGATGTAAGACGATCCAGATTATCACAAGGTTTCAGCTGAATAAACCAACCTCTTTCCGGGGATTTGTTTTTTCACTGAGTTGAGCAGACATGTCTGCCCACTGAAATGAAATATCACTCAACTCCAGAGCTCGATCACACTTAGAGGCTGATTTTGTCTCTCTAAGTCTTACATCATAGAATCCATACCAAATTTCTGCGCTCAGTAAACAGATCTTGAAATCAAAGGGTCATCAATTTCTCCACTGATTAATCCAATATATGTAAAGAAATGGTCCCTGTATCTTGCATTTCCATTGATCTGGTTAGTGGAGAATGCATATGGGAGAAATTATAGCAAACAGGTGTAAAAGGTGGATGGCTGTACTTAATTATAAAGATGCAACAAGACTTCAGTAAAAGTTCATGTAGCACAGTCTTTGGAATGGTCAAGTAGTACTCCAGCTTTGGGGTGTGGGTGACAAAAATGTTTTCAGGCTCTATTGTTTAATGCGAATGAAACAATATTAGTATCACCTCATACTGTACATTTGTAGACCAGTATATCTGAGGGATAGACCAGTTTCACTCTTGCTGTATGGTGAAGTAGTAGTTTTTGTGTCTTCCTCACAAATGAGTTGAGTAGTATAAGAGGTTTTATATTCTGTCATTCATCCAGATGTTTAATGTTGGTAAAAAACAGAGTATGATTTCTAGAAAACATCAGTGACAACATATGAATGGAATCAAATTGCCCAAATAAAGTTTGTTAAGGGAAGCCCTCTTCAGGGGAAGTTTTTAAGGTTTGATGTCATATTGTGTTTTTGTTTTTTTTTAATACATTTTTATTACTTTTTCAGGTAAGAATATACAGTCAGTATAAAGAAATAACAGTAAGAGAAAAAGAAAAAAAAAGAAAGAAAAGAAAAGAAAAGAAAAACATCTTTCCACAATATTTTCTCATAACCAACTGGACTTCCCCACGTCTCCCTCACCCTGCATTCTTTACAATAAAGATATCTGCAAATTGTTTCCTTGTTTCTTGCATTCCTTTGTACTTTCAAATAGTTATGTTTTGTGTTTAAAATACTTGTTGTCTAATTACATTGCCTTAAAACAAATATAATATTACTTTAAACATTAGTCTTTTCATAATTATAACATAATTTCTCATATACCAAATCTTATTGCTGAAGCTAAATTTTCCAAGTCATGCAAACTCTTAACATTCATATAGCTTATAATATTTTTGTAAATAATCTTTAAATTTTTTCCAGTCCTCTTCCATTGTTTCTTCTCCCAAATCTCGGATTCTGCCGGTCATTTCAGCCAGTTCCATATAGTCCATCAACTGCGTCTGCCACTCTTCCAGTGTGGGCAAATCTTGTGTCTTCCAGTATTTTGCGATGCTGTTGCTGCTGTTGTTGCATACATAAAAAAGGTTCTATCCTTCTTTAACACCTTCTGGCCGACAATGCCCAGGAGAAAGGCCTCTGGTTTCTTGGGAAAGGTGTACTTAAACACCTTTTTTAACTCATTATAAATCATTTCCCAGAAGACCTTCACTTTTGGGCAAGTCCACCAGAGGTGAAAGAATGTCCCTTCAGCCTCCTTACATTTCCAACATTTATTATCAGACAAATGATATATCTTAGCAAGCTTGACTGGGGTCATGTACCACCTGTATATCATTTTCATAATATTCTCTTTCAAGGCATTACATGCCGTGAATTTCATACCAGTGGTCCATAACCTTTCCCAGTCTTCAAACATAATGTTGTACCCAATGTCCTGAGCCCATTTTATCATTGCTGATTTGACTGTCTCATCCTGAGTGTTCCATTTAAGCAGCAAGTTATACATTCTCGAAAGTACCTTAGTTTTTGGTTCTAACAATTCTGTCTCTAATTTCGATTTCTCCACCTGGAAACCTGTTTTTTTGTCCAACTTAAAAACCTCTTGTATTTGAGCATAATGGAACCAATCTTGCACCCTAGTCTTTAATTTTTCATAACTCTGCAATCTCCAAGTTTCTCCAATTTTTTCTATGATTTCCTCATATTTCGGCCAGCCAACCTCCATATTGGGTTTTTTCCAGGCTTTAGCCTCTGCTGGTGATAGCCACCTCGGAGTCTTAGCTTCTAATAAGTCTTTATATTTTGTCCAGACCATAAATATTGATTTTCTGACAATATGGTTTTTGAACATTTTATGAACCTTTGCCTTGTCGTACCACAAATATGCATGCCAACCAAAAGCATTGTCAAACCCTTCCAGATCTAGGACATCAGTGTTATCAAGTAGTAACCAATCCTTCATCCAGCAGAAGGCCGCAGCTTCGTAATATAATCTCAGGTCTGGCAGGGCAAACCCCCCTCTTTCTTTTGAATCAGTTAGTATTTTAAACTTTATCCGGGGCTTTTTGCCCTGCCAAACAAACTTGGATATGTCCTTCTGCCACTTACCAAAACATTCCACTCTGTCCACAATCTGTAGGGCCTGAAACAAAAATAGCATTTTCGGCAGTACATTCATCTTTATAGCTGCAATTCGACCCAACAAGGAAAGTTTCAATCTTGACCAAGTTTCCAAATCTTTTTTGATTTCTGACCAACATTTTTCATAATTGTCTTTAAATAAATTCAAATTTTTAGCGGACAAATGAACCCCAAGGTATTTCACTTTTTTTACCACACTTAGTTCTGTCTCTTTCTGAAACCCATCTATTTCTGAAGGTGTCAAGTTTTTTCCCAAAACCTTGGTTTTTTGCTTGTTCAACTTAAAACCTGCTACCCGACCAAACTCATAAATCAGTTCTAAAACTCTTCTTGTACTAGATTCTGGCTCCTGTAATGTTAAAACCAAGTCATCTGCAAAAGCTTTCAGTTTATATTGTTTCACTCCGACCTGTATACCTTGTACCAACCGGTCCTCCCTAATCATGTTCAAAAGCACCTCCAGGACTGAAATAAATAAAAGAGGCGATAGGGGGCACCCCTGTCGTGTACCTTTTTCAATTTTAAACTCTTCTGTCATCACATTGTTCACTATCAATTTAGCTTTTTGCTCTGAATAAATTGCTTCTATACCATTTTCAAACCCCCGTCCCACTCCCATCCCTTCCAAATTTTTCTTCATAAACTTCCAAGAAATGTTGTCAAAGGCCTTCTCCACATCAATGAAAATTAACACTGCTTTAGTGTTAATATTCGTTTGCAAAAGTTCCAAAATGTCAATAATGTTCCTAGTATTATCAAACAAATGTCTACCTGGGAGAAAGCCTGCCTGGTCCTTGTGAATTACTTCATTTAACACTTTTTTAAGTCTGCTTGCCAAAATATCTGCAAAGATTTTGTAATCCACATTTAGGAGTGAGATGGGACGGTAGTTCTTAAGTTGAGTCTTTTCAGTTTCCAGTTTAGGTATCAACGTGATGAAAGCTTCTTTCCACGTTTCTGGTGCCTTCCTCCCCTCCATAATCTGGTTGCAAACCTCCATTAATGGTTGTATCAAATAATCTTTTAATGTCTTATAGTACTTGGAGGTAAGTCCATCTGGGCCTGGGGATTTGCCAAGTTGCATATTCTGAATGGCACCCTCAATTTCCTGTTGTGTTATTCTGTAGTTCAAAATTGTTGTCTTCTCCTGGGATAGTTTTGGTAGTCCATTAACTTTTAAAAATTGGTCTATCTCAGTCACTTCCTGAGGCCCTTGCGTATAGAGTGTTTTGAAATATCTCTGGAAACACTTTCTAATTTCATCTGGTTTCTGAATGTTTCTCCCTTCAACCTCTAGATTGGTAACAAAGTTCAATTTTTGTCTTTTTTTCAACTGCCATGCTAGCAGTTTCCCACACTTATTCGCTGATTCAAATGATCTTTGTTTCATTTGTTTAATTTTCCATTCCACTTCTTGATTTATCAATTTCGCATACTGTGCTTGATGAAACTTAATTTCTCTTAAGATCTCTTTAGATTTTGGTTTTAGTCTCAAATTTTTCTCACCGTCTCTTATCTTCTCTAATATCTTATCCTTTTTTCCATTCCAGAGTTTTTTCTTGATCGTGTTCTGTTGTATCAGAAACCCTCTCATTACTGCCTTGCTTGCGTCCCAGATTGTTCTCTTTTCCACCGAAGTATTCAGGTTAATTTCAAAGTAGTCTTTTAAGGTTTTTTGGGCCTTCTTTACAATCTCCTGGTCTCTTAGTAGGGCGTCATTCATTTTCCATCTGAAGGAACCGGTTGGAGTAAGTCTCAGTTCCACTTTTAAAGCGTTATGGTCGGAGCAGGTTTTTGGGCAGATTTCCACTTTTCTAGTCTTAGGAGCCAGCCCTCTAGTTGTCCATATTTGGTCGATTCGTGTCCATGACTGATGGGCCTCAGAAAAGAATGTTCCTTCTTTACCTAAGGGGTTCTTTGTCCTCCAAATGTCAATCAAATCCATACTGTCAGTTAGTTCAAAAAAAGTCTTGGGTAGTCTGCCATCCTTGGTTAAATTTTGGTTCTGTGACTTATCCATATAAGTAGAGACCACCCCATTCATATCTCCCATCATAATGATGTTGGTATAGTCCAGATAGTCCAGCATTGTCTCATGCAGCTTCCTATAAAATTCCGATTTCCCCTCGTTTGGTGCATAGATTCCAACTATTAAAAAATTTTCTCCTTGTGTTTGTATCTCAATTGCCAAAATTCTTCCTTGTTCATCTTTAAATAAAAATTTCGGTGACAGGTTCTCCTTTGCATAGATCACTACGCCTCTTTTCTTAACTTTGTCTGATGAGATAAATTCTTGGCCTAGTCTTTTGTTTATTAAAACTTTCCTGTGGAGCCTAGTCACATGTGTTTCCTGCAAACAAATAATATCCAATTGTTCTTTTTTCAATATAAGAAAGATCCTTCTTCTTTTTTCCGGAGAATTCCCGCCATTTATGTTCCAACTAAGGAGCTGCAGAGACATCCTGGTTTAATCTATAGGTTTTATAGGGATGTGTCTTCCTTTTCGTCCGGAGTTGGCACAGGTGTTGATTCAGGCTGGGGTGGCGGCCAAGCTCCTAGTATTCCCTTCTGAAGGTCCTCTCCGTGGTCGTGTAGAAACTTTTGTTGGTCCTATGTCATATTGTGTTTTAATTTGCTGAAAGCCGCCCACTTTAGAAACTGTTTTTGCAGGTCTTTGGACCATAATAAAGAATGTTTGCATGCACTAAGCATCTTTGTTGGAAGTATCTAAGAAAGTGTTGTGTCTTGAAAAAGTAAACCAAAAGTCCCCTTTGAATTTACTGGTCATTTATTTGACTCTTTCCTTTTGTTTAACAATTCATTCTTCAAAGGTCTGGCAGATTTTTGCATGATACCTTATCAGGGCTGGCCCAGGTTGTTTTGCCACCTGAGGCAAAAGAGAAAATGCCACCCCCTGCAGCCCCTCTTCCTCTGCAGCCCCTGCCCCATTGTGAAGGTGGCAGGGCAGCCAAAGGAGGTGCAGCAGGTGGGCCTGGATGAAAGCCGGATCCAGTCCTCTTTATCTTAAGCTGAATTGACGTACATGGCGCCTTTCCATCACACAGAACAACATTTAGCTACTACAACCCACAAACTCAAATGGGAACACGTGAACACAGAACAATTCAGTCTCACTAATGGGAGTGCTTTCCTTGGAGTAGTTAAAAGAATTTCCAAAAGACAATAAAGGCAGTCTGACTCTTTTAAATGACTGTCCAGGTAAAAATGAGTAAATTCCTAGAAATAACCAGCTTTTCCTTTCCCCCCTCAGATATGGATCCTTGTATCAAATGTCCCGAAGATCAGTATCCCAGCAAGGACCACAGTCAATGCATTCCCAAAGTTCTAAGCTTCCTCTCTTACACAGAAAACTTAGGGATTATCCTGGCTATTTTGGCCAATTCTTTCTCTTTCATCACAATTCTAGTGCTGGGAAGTTTTATGAAACGCAGGGACACACCCATAGTCAAGGCCAATAACCGGACCCTGACTTACATCCTCCTCGTTTCCCTTCTTCTTTGCTTCCTCTCCGCTTTGCTCTTCATTGGACAGCCAGGAGAAGGGATCTGCCTTCTACGCCAAATGGTCTTTGGCATCGTCTTCTCTGTGGCTCTTTCTTGTGTCTCGGCAAAGACCGTAACCGTGGTTCTGGCATTCATGGCCACCAAACCAGGATCTGGGATGAGGAAATGGGTGGGGAAAAGGCTGGCAAATTCAATTGTCCTCGTCTGCACTTTCATTCAAGCTGGCATTTGTATCCTGTGGAAAAAGAAAAGAGGATAACCACAATAAAACAATAGTTGGAAAATTCAGAAAAGATATCCTAGGAGCTTTGTATTGAATGATGCCACTTCAGAGGCCAAAAACACGCTTGGGAAATTGAAATCATTCCTATCATTGTCAAAATTACTGTTTTCTGTCTTGTGGCACAATTGCCATCCAGAGCCTGTAAGAAAAATCAACAATAAGCACATTGAAAAACCTATATAATTCCTGTGTTATTCAGAACTGGATCTAGGGATATGTAAGGTATTTTCATTCTTCTGCATAACCACTTTCCCACTGATTTTTAACAAATAAAGTATGCTGTGAGTGTCCTGGTTCCTCATATATTCTCCTGCTTGCCCTGTTTATTTTCTGCTTCCCAGATTCTTATTGTGGAAAACTGAACCTCATTGACCAGTATAGAATAGCACACATGCCCTGTAATTTGCATATCCGTCTTTTGGGGAAACATTCTGATAATTCACAAGTTTGCATTTGGATTCCTTTTGCTCACCGCAGTAAAATTACTGAAGCCTGCCCTGCAGAAACACATATTAAGTTGTTTAGAAATAAATTTTAAAAATTCACTGCAGGAAGGCTGTAGAGAAGCTGAAAAAGAGCCACATTGAATTCTGCAACTGGAATCATGGGAATACAGCTTTGGAAGGGGAGTTTCATCAACCGGATCTTGCTTGTGGTGATGTTGCTGCTCGTTCTACCGCGTCATACAGTATGCAATGCACATTCTATTAATTGCAGCATATATGACGATCCCCTCCCTATTCCTCATGAATTTTACCAGCCAGGAGGCATTGTCATTGGTGAGATTGTTTCTCAAGTCTTTTTCCTCTCTAATACGCTCTCTTTCATGGAACAGCCTGCCCTGATCACGATTGACGCACCTATGTAAGGCATCAATATTTTTCACACAATTTGAAATATGTATGAATTATAATTATTCAGAACATATCCTTAAGGAATGATGTGCTTTATTGAGCTTTTGATGTAAATGAAGTGACGCTTGGTTTGTTAATATGTGTGATACCTTCTACAATATCTTGTTTGGCATAAACCGCTAGTGTGTTTCCTCCAGAAATCTTACAGAAATGAATGGATGGCGTGCATTTCTGTATCGCAGCTGGAGCAAGACCCTCTCATACCTCTCATATTTACTTCTGAGGTGGTTATCTGGCAAGGAGCATTTATCTTCTTTCTGTTTGTCATTTGTTCATACTACATTTTAAATTTATTTCCAAACTGTTAGAAGTCCTATTCCTTTTTAAATGAGTTGCAAAATGAGGAAACCTTAAAACCAGTGCTGTTTTTCTAGAAAAAGAGGTGCCAGAACTCATCATAAGTGCCTCCCTTGTTCTCTTATAATGGCAATGGCGCCCACCTGAGAGGTGCCAGAACTGAGTTCCAGTGAGTTCTGGCTGGAAAAAAGTCCTGCTTAAAACTATTTCATTTCTGCTCTCACTATACTTTGTTGTCTTACATCCTTGATCTCAATCTCAGCCCGTCCCTTGCCATTTCAGACTTCTGGTTTTTCTGACATTTGGTTTCATATTGTTATATTTTAGAGAAATGAACATGTTTCTTATTCCTGTTTTAACACATCTAATTTGCAATGCTTACTCTCTCACATCATACAGGGAGAAACATAGGGCTATTGATGCAATACTTAACAGACTTTAGAGGGACAAAGCAAACCCAACCCTCTTATGGAAGTATGATTAGATAGGCCAATATTTACAAAAGAAACTTGTCCCTATTTCTTGTTCATACTTTTTTATTTAGAATCATAGAATTGTAAAGTTGGAGGGGACCATGAGGGTCATCTAGACCAGACCTCTGCCATGCAGGAGTCTCATGCTTGACCTACTAAGTTATCCAGCAGATATTCACAATTACAGTTTAAAAGTGTGCATACTAAATATGGTACTGCCCCTTTTTAAAGGTGATTTGTGAATTGACTCCAGTACAATACAATAGTATCTGGGAAAAGGATTTCATTGTCCTTTTCACTTGTAATATTTTATTAAGCATTAAGAAGTCCTGGAACTGTATGAGCATTTAGATCATTAATTGATTGGAGAAATATTTATTTCATAGGTCTTATTTTTGTACTCTGGTATATAATCTTGTGCAGTTATAAACTACAGTTTAATCCTAGAAACCTGCAGAGATGTGATGATGAAGTGAACAAGTTGTTGTTGTTGTTGTTGCTGCTGCTGCTGTTGTTGTTGTTGTTGTTGTTGTTGTTGTTGTTGTTGTTGTTATGGCTGTGGTTTTATTAAACAGCTGCTAATTTTCTTGCAGATCAGTGCCAAAGAACTACCAGCACGTTCTGGCCTTAGCATTTGCTGTCAAAGAAATCAACGAGAATCCCAACATCTTATCCAATATCTCTCTGGGGTTTCGTATCCTCAATAGCTACTACACTGCAAGGATGACCTACAAGGCCACCCTCAGCCTGCTCTCCACAGAACATAGGTTTATCCCCAACTTCAAATGTGACAACCAAAACAATCTGATAGCTTTCATTGGGGGATGTATCTCTGAAGTCTCTGCCAACGTGGCCATCATTTCAGCAATCCACAAGACTCCACAGGTAAGTTGTGTGCATGAGGACATGGAGGTTTCATAAGTATGACGCACTGTCTTGGTTTCAGGAAACTCTCTGACAGTGTTTGCCATGATTTTTAGTTACTGAATGAGAGAAATATGGGCTAGATGATTATAGAATCTGATGGACAGAGAACTTGTAGGACAACAGAACACATCTCATCAGAGTTTGGGGATATTTCAACTGGGATACTTCAGGACTTTGTTTTGAAGGTGTTGCTTCTCAGAAAAAATATTGATTGCTGAGACAAAAGGGTGGAGAGAATCCTTATCAGTTTGGAGGTGACAAAAGCCTGTGGGGGGTAGAAAACACTTCAGAAGACAGGAAAAGAACTCATGTTGCCTACTTACTCTCACAACATATTTCAGGTAACTCCAATTCTCTCAGCAAGAGATAAGCCACACCAGGAAATCTTCACTGAATCCCAAAGCCTTCAAGGTCGTCAGGAACCCTACAGGAATCTCCCAGTTGCATCTGTCTGCAATGTTCCCAAACACACAACTCAGATATTACTTCTACAGGTTCTGGAAACAGGGAGTAGAAGTGATTAGTTAATGTAGCTGGGGCTCTGATGGGACAGTGTAGGGAGCTCAGACAAACAGCCCAGTGGGGCATTTTTGTGGCAGCAGCCTTCCTGAACTGCTGCCTGAGACAAGTGGCTCAATGTGGCTCCTGACCAAAGATAGTCAGGTTCTCATGCAGGATCCCCCCATCTGAGTTTTGACAGGACATTGAATGAGATGGACTACAGGACTATTTTCTAATATGTAAATCTATGATGTAAATGCTTGTAACCCATTGAAAAATGCTTATTAATTTTATTTCAGCTGACTTATGGATCATTTCTGCCACTAAAAGGTGTCAAAAAGTTCTTCCCATTTTTGTATCAGATGGTCCCAAATGAAGCCCACCAGTACACAGGGGTTGTGCGATTACTTCAGCATTTTAAGTGGACATGGATTGGGCTTTGGGCTGTGGAAGATGACAGAGGGGACAGGTTTTTGAAGACAATGGTCCCAATCCTTTCCCCTAATGGCATCTGTTATGCCTATATAGTAAGAATACCAAAATGGAATTATGTGGATGAGATGATAGACTTTGCTTTACAGCATTTAGGAACCTATGCAATGGTCTTTGAGGATAACCCAACTGTGTTCATTGTTTATGGAGAACCTCCATCCTTTCAGGTTCTGAGAATGTTGATATTTGTATCACCCTTATTCTCTTTTCCAACTCTGGGCAAAGTGTGGATTATTACATCCCACTGGGATTTTGCATCACACTCTATACAGAAGAACTGGGAGGTACAAGCATTTCATGGTTCCATATCCATCACAGTCCACTCAAATCAGCCATCAGGATTCCAAAGCTTCATTCAGAAGCTGAGCCCTTTCTGGGCAGAACGAGATGGCTTTATCCAGGAGTTCTGGAAACAGGCATTCGGCTGTTTATTAAAAATGTCTGAAGAGTCAGAGGAGGGAAATGAAAATGAAATGATCTGCACTGGGGAGGAGAAGCTGGAGAGCCTTCCTGGAATTCTGTTTGAAATGGACATGACTGGCCACAGCTACAATGTCTACAATGCTGTCTATGCTGTGGCGCATGCTTTGAACGCCATCTACAAATCCATCTCCAAGCATAGAGGATTGGAAGAAAGGGTCAGACTGACATTCCACAGTGTGCAATCGTGGCAGGTAATTAGAAAGCAATATTTTAAAATTAGAGAGTTCTAGAATTGTAGAGATGGAAGGGGTCCCCAGGGTCATCTTGCAGGGTGTTGGACTAGATAACCCTCGGGGGCCCTTTCAACGCTACAAACATATGATTCTATGATTGATTGATTGATTGATTGATTGATATTCACAAGTAGCCACCTACATAAACCAGATGACAACTATAAGGACAACTTTGGGAAGTTCACTAAAGTAATCTTAGCACTATGTTGTCTCGTTATTCATTTCTCTTTCAATCAAGGTTCATGATTATCTGAGGAGCATCATATTCAATAATAGTGCTGCTGAGAATGTGCACTTTGATGACAATGGAGAATTGTTTGCAGGTTTTGATGTTACAAACTGGCTGATGTTCCCCAATGGTTCAGTGGTTAGAGTAAAGATTGGAAGATTAGAACCTCAGGCTCTTCCAGGCAAAGAGTTAACCATTTATGATGACCAGATTGTGTGGCATCCACATTTTAATCAGGTGAGACATGCCAGAAAGAAAAGTTTTGGCCACTTTAACTTTCTGTTTGCTTTTTAGCTGCTAGATTATTCAGGATAGCAATATTTTTTTATATACGTTACTAAGTATAATTGTTTAATTTACACTGAAATGGAGAATACCTGGGTGTATTGCAGAAAGAGTTTAACTGGAAGATTGCACTGAAGCTAAAGAAAAGCAAGAAGAGCTCTCTGAGCTCCTTGATGGCTTGATAATTAAATGTGATTGTTTGCTGGCAGCTCTGATGAGATATTTAACTTTAGATCACATGGGAGGGAATCAAATTGCAAATTTGCCATCTTGGAAGGGTGGTGGCTTGAGTCTTTGTTCCCAGGCTCTGTGTGAGTAAAGGTGTGTAAAACAGTCTCCTGGAGGAACAGCAAATAGCTGTGGTCCATTTGGAATTTTCTTTTATTGGTTATAATATTCTGAGCCTGTGTGGATACGCACCAGATATGGAATTATTTGGATGTTTCTTTTTGTTCTGTTCTGAATAAAGTTCTGAATAAATTTTATTAGATCATTTTGTAGAAAGTTCTGCAAGTAAAGTTTTAAATAATATATAATGGGTCTGGAAAATGTTTCTTTCGAAAAGGTTTTATGCATCCAATCGCTTCAAGCTGCACAATATAATATCTGCAATGCACATTACACGGTTCTTTTACGAATTGGGCCAGCTGGTTCATCTTCCCAACATAATTCTCTTTGTAGAGCTGAATGAATGAAGAGCACTAATCCAAGTCCCTTTATACTATTCTGTGCAGGTGCTGCCCCTTTCTGTGTGCAATGACAACTGCTATCCTGGCTACAGCAGGAAAAAGAAGGAGGGAGAGAAATTTTGCTGTTATGACTGTGCTTTGTGTCCAGAAGGAATGATATCTGGCCAGAAGGGTAGGAGACAATTGTGTATTGTGATATCATTCATCTTCTGTAACATATCATATTTGCTTTGAGAATGCACATCCCTTGAACATACAACCCAAACACAAGAACACTCTTCCTTGTGTTATTTCCAGGAGCTGGTATTCAGATGCATACTGCCTCATTGATACCCCTACTCTGTATTTATTTGTCAAATCCTCTTTTAAAGCCATCCAAGTTGATTTTCTACATTGATTTCAATCAGGGTTTACATCAAAAATATCAAAAGCCATAATCAACAGCAAACTCTCGCACTAAAATAGATTATTAGAATTATGCAGCTCAACCTATAGAAATATTTGAACACCTCTTTGTTTTCAGATATGGATGCCTGTGTCAAATGTCCAGAAGACCGATATCCAAACAAAGACCAAACTAGATGCATTGCTAAGGTTCTAAGCTACCTCTCTTACAAGGAAGATTTAGGGATCATCTTAGCTACCTTGACTATTGCTTTCTCATTGATCACAGTTTTAGTTCTTGGGATTTTTATCAAGCACAGGGAGACTCCAATCGTTAAAGCCAACAACCGGACACTCACCTACACCCTCCTCATCTCCCTCCTCCTTTGCTTCCTCAGCTCCTTACTCTTTATTGGAAAGCCTGGGAAAGCGATCTGCCTCCTCCGACAAACAGCATTTGGTGCCATATTCTCTGTGGCCCTTTCCAGCATTTTAGCAAAAACCATCATGGTGGTGATGGCGTTTATGGCAACCAAGCCAGGTTCTACAATAAGAAAATGGGTGGGGAGAAGATTGACAAATTCCATCATCCTTTCTTGTTCCTTTCTTCAAGTTGACATATGTACTCTTTGGCTAAGTACTTTCCCTCCATTCCCAGACACAGACATGCGCTCAGTGAATGAGGAGATTATACTGGAATGTAACGAAGGTTCCACTACCATGTTTTATTTGCTCTTGGGCTATATGGGTTTCCTAGCCATTATCAGCCTCGTGGTGGCTTTCCTTGCCAGGAAACTCCCTGACAGTTTCAATGAAGCCAAATTTATCACTTTCAGCATGTTGGTGTTTTGTAGTGTTTGGTTATCCTTTGTTCCAACCTACCTGAGCACCAAAGGGAAATACATGGTGGCTGTGGAGATCTTCTCCATCTTGGCCTCCAGTTTTGGGTTACTGGCCTGCATTTTTTCCCCTAAGTGCTACATCATTCTTCTGAGACCTGAGCTGAACAACAGGGAGCGACTAGTATGGAAAATAAAATGAAGGCATATGTCCACCTCTTCATGCTGTAGATGTCATGTCTATCAAATTCTCACACTGTGGCCTGCTAGGTTGCATTTTTCCCTCTAAATGCTACATCGTTGTTGAATAACTGAGAGTAAATAATATATCCTAGAGAAAATAAACTATATGAATAAACATTGCCATGAAATTTATTGTGTCCATTTCTTCATTCTGCATATATATATAGGGCTTTTGTTCAGCCGGAACTCACCGAAACTGAGTTCCAGCATCTCTTTGGTGAGTTCTGGCACCTCTGTAGCATTGCAGTGTCATTCCCAAGCATGACGCTCAGGGCTGCGGGATGGAGGAGGAGGATAGCATGGCGGTCAGGGCTGTGTGGCGGAGTCAGTGGGCAGCACAGCAATTGGGGCGGCGGGGCGGAGGTGGAAGGCAATCAGGTGAAGAAGATAAGTTCTCCTCAAATAGAGCTCAACAACTTGGGTTCGTTGATCCTCCTAAAAAAAAGTCAACAAGTTCCAGCACCTTTTTTTCCTAGAAACAATCCCCTGCATATATGTATATTATATATACAGTGGGGGCGGGGAAAATATTTGATCCCCTGCTAAATTTGCCCATTTGCCCCCTGATGAAGAAATGACCAGTCCATAATTTTAATGGTAGGTTTATTGTAGCTGTGAGAGACAGAATGACAACAGGAAGAAACCCAGAAACCCATGTTGCCCTGCCATGTTCGCCTCACCCCCAGAGCACTAATGGGCTTTATTTGTTTATTTTATTTTATTTACACCAGGATAAATTAATCTACTTTAAATTATCCAGGATGAGCTCTAGATGAATCAGGATGAAGAACTTGCTGAGCAATCATGGACAACTTTTCAGATCCTCAGCACCTGAGAACTGGTGTCACGGTCCGGGTTACAGGCAGTCGGAGTCCCGACTTGTTACGTCGGGACTGGGGTAGAGGTTGGGAAGCAGTCCAGGGGTCAGGAAGCCAAGAGTCCGAGGGTCAGGAAACCAGGAGTCAGGGAGCCGAAGCACAGCTAGGTGGGTAGTGTGTTGCTGTGGTAAAGAGCCAGAGGGAACTGCTGGTCTTATATACCCCTCCCGGCCCTTGCCACCAGGTGCTACAAGTCTTCTGTCAAGCCTCACCTGTGCGGCCGCACCTTGACCTTCCAGGCCAAACTCAGGAAGGCCCCAGTCCTGCGAGGCCCTACCAGTCACAAGGCCCGGCTCCTGCACACACTCCTTACAACTGGTAAGTTGCCAATATATATCCTATTTCTAAACGGGTTTGTGTTTGGTCATTATTTTTATTTTTTTCAATGTGTGTGTGCATGCAAGCACATGTGTGAACACTTGCAATGGATTGCTTGATCTTTTACAACATAGCGTATCCTACCCTTCTCATTTGAGATCATCCCAGCAGGACAAGGAGCACAAGCATAGCAGCAAAAGGTCTTCCCCTCCTTCTTTTTCTTCCCATAACCAGGGTGGCAGATGTCATTACATACTGAAAGCGGTGGCACCTACCCAAATATATAGGAACGGTTTAGCTTGAATTCATCTTTTTTCATATTCTATCAGATAATCAACCAGCAAACAGGAGGGCAAGTGATACAGAATGCAAAAGCCTACTGAAATGAGGCTGCATTTTATTTTATTTTTTAAGAATAATTTTTTATTAACTGACCAATCACATCAAATCAAACCAAATTACATAAATTCCAAATTACACAGCCAAATTTAAATTTTTTGTTGGGGGTACCCATATTTCAAGTTCCGAAGGGATCCAATCAACTTCTTGCTTCTTACTGCTGTTTTAATGTCCACAAATCTAACCTTATGATGTTCACAGTACTATCCAGTCCTTTCTTATTATTTTTTCACATTTCTTGTTGTTATTTTCATATATTTTTCCTTTCTCTTTGTGACCTCTGATAGTCTCCACAAGCTGGTTAGAACAGTTTGTAATCCTGCGTGGATATATATTTTTTTTATCCCGTAGCCATATCCAGACGTTTTCCATATAACATCACTTCCATACATCAAAACAGTCTTAGCGTCATTAATCTTCACCAATCTGCCTCCTTTCTCAAAACCTCTGAGGAGATTCACTAGGAATGCAGTCTAAAAACAAGTCCATTCTTCCTCCCGGCTATAAATCCTTTGGCAAGATGGCGACTCCGAATTAATTGTTGCGCCATCCCAAAAGCTCTTATTGCTTCTCGGTCTCCATAAAGCATACTTTTGGTTAAAGTTTATCTCCACACAGACCTTAATCATCCTGCTTGGGTCAGTTCAACTGACGGTTCTAATGAGGAGGGGTTCTTGTAAATCACATAGAAGGAAAGTAAAAAAGGTTCCCCCCCCCCCATTCATGGGGCTGCATTTTAATGTTGTATTTTAATCTTGTTTTTAAATTGTATTTCAATCAATTGTTTTTATACCTGGTGTTAGCTGCCCTGAGCCCGGTCTTGGCTTGGGAGGGTGGGGGTATAAATAAATTATTATTATTATTATTATTATTATTATTATTATTATTATATTTAGATTTATAGTGAAACCCATTCCTCTCATTCTGAGCTAACTTCTTTTAAGGAGCATATTCCTGTTGTTGGGGTTTTTTTTGGGGGGGGGGGAATCAGCTTATAGACACTAGGGGCCATCCTCTTTGAAGTCATTTACAAGTGGTTTGACTACATTCTGCTTTCCAATAGACTTCAAATGAATGAGTGTATGTGGAGGAAAGGCAGAGAGAAGGGGGGTGGGTTCTTCTGGCTTTGGGGTTCTAGGGTTCTTGAGATGGTGCTGCTGTAATTCCCCAAGGTGAACAGCCCCTCTCCTTCTATCACACCTCAAACAATTCTCCTCTCTACAAATGAAACACAAATCATTTTAAACCTACACACCTCTCATGCACATCACTGAATAGTAATGAATGCAATTTTCAGTTCATTCTTCTTCCCATTACACCGTTCTATCTTTACACTTCATCAAATTACTGCTGGAAAGAGTAGAAAAGTGAATTATGGGGGAGGTGAGAGGAAAGCCTCTGAGCTCCAGTACTCAGATCCTACCTGTGGAATCTTGAAAAGACCCAAGATATCTGCCATGCAGGACGAAGTATCAGAACTAAGTCCTCCAATTACTCCTATTACATTTTCCTGGGTGCCACATTTGTAGTTTGGGACAAACCAGTGTGATTTAAAGAGCAGGTCCAAAGTGGTGCTGTAAGTCCTCCTTGAATCAGTATAGCTGTCGTAGATGTGGAACCTGAGGGTGACATTGGGCAAGATCCTGGGATTCTCATTGATCTCATCAACAGCAAACACCAGGGCAAGGATGTGCTGGTAGAACTTGGTCACCATGCTGCAGATAAAGGGACTTGCTGTTTCATGGTGGAATCAAGGCTTGTGCTTCAAAAGATTATCTCATAGCCACAACAACCTATATCTCTCCCCCCCCCCCAAGGAGCTCAAAATCCCTTCTCCAGTTAATCCCTACAACAGCCCAAGGATGTAGATTAGGCTGAAAGGCAGGCACTGGCCCAAGGTCACCCATTGGGGATTCAAACATTGGTCTCTCATGTCCCAGTCAGACACTCGCCACTACACCACACTGGTTCTGGGTTGCTTTAGACTTGTGCTTCCACCACAATTTCTGTGCAATGAGCTAGCCTAGCTTGGATGCACTAACTCCCTGCCAATGAGTGAAGTAAGAACTGAGGGACTCACACCCATTCCTATCAAATGCTGTGCAGGATAAAATCAGCATCTCCTCTATTCAGGAAAGCCAGTTGTGGAGCCTGCAGCAGCTTCTCTCCTAGGGGGCTGAGACTGTCTTCTTTCTTCTCCATGATATGTGATATTTTCATTCCCCTTCCTGTACTTTGGGCAGGTATAGAAGAATAAGAAGGCTAAAAAGCATTTAACAGGGTAGGATGGACTGTCCTGAGAGGTATTTAGTGGGTGAAGTAGATAGAAGGGATTGTGACAGGTAAGGACAGTCCCCTTCTTCCTCCCTCCCTCCCTCCCTCCCTCCATTGACTTTTCCTTTCCTTCTCTCCCACTCCCACACATACCAGTCACTCATTCTGAAACCTCCCAATCACTGCCCAATCCTATGCATGTTTACTCATACATACGTCCCACTACTTACAGTGAAGCTTATGCTCAGATAATGTATATAGAATTGCATGCGTACTCTTGAGGGCTGGGGGTCATTCACCCGCTACACTTCTTCTTTCAAATTTCATTTAGCTACAGAGAATAATTAATAGATGGACCATTGGTTTGACTCAATTTAAGGCAGGTTTCTATTATCCTCTTTCTTGAAATGTACATGAGATGTGTCCCTCAGACTCCAATTTGTCATCTCTCCAAAATTATGTTGACAAATATGTTTCAATGGGTGAAAATATTGGTGCAATGGAAAGCTTCCTCACAGTCCCCTTCTAAAATGGGCAGACTGAGCCCCTATGTACCAGAGCCAGAACAGAGAGCAAATAGATAATATAAGGCTAATATTTCCAAATGTCCAGTTACCAGTACAAGCACAGCCTAATTACACATATTTTGGAGAATGTCCTTGTCTCAATCTTTAATATTTATTTTAAAAACCAAGTTAAAAAAGCAATTATTCATGCAGATATACAGACCTTCTAAATTAAAAATGAAAACTTTTGCTTACACTGGGGACTTAATCAGGGAGTGTTGAGAAGGGTATTGGTTGAAGGAAACTATGGAGAACACAGGATTTGACAGCTGAGACACTATCCCACTGATGAGGAAATCACCCGACTGGTGCTACTCATGTGGAACATCTTTGGGATTATTTCTGGCGCACTTAACAGCATGCACATAGCACACCATGTTCGGAAGCAGCAGAATCAGAAGCAGCAGCATCCCAATGCATGTGCAAATTCCTCTCTCTCTACGTATAAAACAAGCCACTGCCCTGATTGAAAAATGGTTTAGATTGCTGAAGACTCTGGGAATATAATTCTCACATGGACTTTGCCTAACCATTAAGCTCAGCTGTTTTTCAGAAGTGTGTCTTGAATTCTAATTGACAACACAATATTCAGACTTGCCCTATACATGGGGGTGGGTGGAGGAATTATCCAAATGATAGAGACCTGCCTCTCTCTTTCCCCTAATCTTAGCTGTCTGTGCAACATTGGGTTTCCTTATCATCATTTCAGTCTTTTTATCAATACCTTTTCGTACTCGCTTCTAGAAGGCTACTGGCACTCTGGGCAGATTGTGGACATTTTGATAATTGCAGAGTAGATCATGATTTCTGCAGTGTTTTTGGATACTGTTATGCATCAACAGGAGGAAAACTCCTGCCAGAAAAATATTTGTCAGATCATGGAATTTTACCTAAAAGATCATCTAGTCCAACTCTCCCACACGGTCCTGCAAAGCTGGCCATCCAACATCTACTTAGAAACTTTTAATGAAGGGGGTCCTACTAACATGCAAGACCACCTGTCCCCTTATGAAACAGCTCACACTATTACAAAGAATTGCTCTCTAAGGTCTCAGAACTTCACAATTCAGCAGATCTGCCTGATCCCTTCTAGCTGCACCAGCATTACAGACAAGGGGGATTTAGGCTGAGCTACAGTGACTCCTAATATTGAATCTATGAGGAAGCAGAGCATGCTTGGGATCAATATGTCAGTGCTACAATTCGTCTTCCCCTCCCCTTAGGACAAAACATTAAACATCAGTATAAAAATACTAATTCTTAGTGATGAATATCCTATGTGAGAAAAATAATAATAATAAAATCATTTTTAATCACTTATTTGCAAAAATTAATGCTTTCTCTGCTAATTCAATCCACTGCATTCTGTGCCCCCTGCGATATTGAATGGACAACCGATGCTGTGCAGTACTTCTTCGTGGGTTTGGGGAACAGGGAGACTATTCCAAACTATGTCCAGATGTGGGGAGAATGGGCTTGAACCAATGCTGGCCCTACTAGACCTATTTTAGATGGTGAATATGATCAACATAGGTTCATTGTCTTCAATGGAGTCACTCCAAATCGAACTTAGTTGGGTACAACCCACAGGGAATGCAGCTCCCCTTCAGATACAAAACATTATTGCAGGGATTTCTGAGCCGTTCTATGCATGGCATTCTTCTTGATGTATATGGAAAACTCTCCACCAGCACTGTTTCACTAGGGCCACAAATGAAAATGAATAAAAAGGGGCAGAGAGGTCTCATCAGGGTTAGGAAGGGTGTTGTGTACAGAAAAATCCCTCAATGTCTGCGAGTATCATAATGGGCTCAATGAAAGCCAATAGGCTGAAGCCAAAAACTGAGAAGACAGAAGTAGCTGTGGTTTGCTTGTTCCTATGTCCAGGAATGAGATAGGCAGCCTGTTCTGGAAGGACTGGGCTTCTACTCCAGAGGTACTACATGATTCAAGCTTGTCTTGCTTCTTATTATTCAGTTCTGGCCACAAGATAATTAAGAAACATTTAGGGGGAAAGATACAGCTCAGTATCCCAGCACTGGAGGCCAAGATGGAGATCTCCACAGCCACCAGGTTTTTCCCTTTAGTGTTTAGATGAACTCATGTACTGTAGTACTCTACAAAAGAAAAGAAGTTGCTTTTTGTTCAGATCTCAGCAAGATTCTCCTGATTGGGAGGATGTGGGGGGGGGAACGCCATCACCTCCCCCCAGTGAACGAAGGGTGGTCCGATAAAGGACTCCGGGGGGCGTGGCCCTGTCCGAAGCCTATGGAGGTGTGGGCCAAAGCCACGCCCCTGAGCGGTGACCCGGGGGAGCTCCTAGTTGACGTCCCTCAGCAGGAGACTCCCCCTCTATGGTGTTAACCCTTCCCATGTCTCCAGCAAATGGGCTGGAGCCGGATAGTCGATAGGACCAATGCCTAAGCCAATGCCTCTCATTCCTGAATTCAATAAAGTTGTGGCCTAATTCGCCCATTTAACCTTAAATTATGGTGTCTTGTGTCTTTATTTATCCTGGTGGGGGGCGGGAACTCGCCACGCAAATTATATGCCAGTTAATAACCTCACAAAATGCCCCTTCTGGTTTCACATGATTACATTGGTGTCAAGACCATGGAGAGTAGTGGAAATGAATGAGATGCCACATGTGTGGATAAATCATGGTCGATTGAGATATGATGAACCAGGACCAAACTGCAGAAAATATGGGACTCAGTTTATATTAACTTCATGTTTTCAATTAATACATATCCAACTGACAATGATCTGGAAAGAAGTATCTCTAATTTCCAGTGACAAAGAATTGCCTGGACCAGTGAGTCACTCTTGTCAGTTCTTAATTCTTTATTCTAATTAACTGCTCCCTGCTGTTCAGCTCAGGCCTCAGTAAAATAACATAGCATTTGGGGGTAAAGATGCAGCCCAGTAACCCACAACTGGAGGCCAAGATGGAGAAGATCTCCACAGCCACCATGTATTTGCCCTTGGTGCTCAAGTAGGTTGGAACAAAGGAGAGCCACACACTGCAAAACACCAACATGCTGAAAGTGATAAATTTGGCTTCATTGAAACTGTCAGGCAACTTTCTAGCTAGGAAAGCCACCGTGAAGCTCACAATGGCCAGCCAACCCATGAATCCCAGGACACAATAAAACATGATAGTGGAACCTTCATTACATTCTAGTATTATTTCTTCAGTCATTGAGTGCATGTCAACGTCTGGGAAAGGAGGAGAAGTGGCCAGCCATATGCTACAGATTGTGGCTTGAATAAGGGAGCAGGAAAGAACAATGGAGCTGGCCAGTTGTTTCCCCAGCCACTTCCTCATGCTGGACCCTGGCTTGGTGGCCATGAAAGCTAGAACCACAATGGCAGTTTTGGACAATATGCACGAAATGGCAACTGAGAAGATCATGCCAAAAGCAGTTTGCAGTAGGATGCATGTCAGCTTGTTAGGTTGGCCAATGAAGAGCAAAGCACAAAGGAAGGAGAGGAGGAGGGAGAGGAGGAGAGCGTAGGTGAGGTTCCTGTTGTTGGCTTTGACTATGGGAGTCATCTTGTGTTTCACAAATATTCCAAGCACTGCAGCTGTGATGGAAGAAAAGAAGACAGCAGAAGTGGCCAGACTGATCCCCAACGGTTCTCCAAAAGACAAGAAAGTTTCATCTTTTGGAAGGCATCCATCCTTGTCACTGTTTGGATACTGATCTTCAGAGCATTCAAAACAGTCGTCCATGTCTGAAAAAGAAAAAAGAAAAATACTATACTATACTTGTGAAGCCTTTTGCGCCCCGAAGAAATCAAGGCAAATGGTCAGAAAGCCTTGAATGATGGCTGCTGGATCAATACTGGTAATATATATATAGGTATTTGGCCCAATTATTTCTATATACAAGAGGGCTGTATTTACTTAGGATTCCAGAGCAATGCAGGTCTTCACTACAATTGGAAGAAGAGAAGTTCATCACCTGGATATCACCAATCATAAGTTCTCCCTGTTTCCATCATCTCCTGCTATGCTGAAATCCTTACCTCTGCATTCCATGAGCATATGAGACTATGCTCCAAAACAGGTACAACTCAGTGGTATCTTTGGACACCATTCTATTACCATCCTTCTCTACTTATTTTAATTTTCATGTACTGGATCATTCTTGACAATTCTTATAACTAGTATACACCCAAAATAAAGAAAACATCTCCCACCCTTCTGGTCTGAAATCTTCCCTTCTGGACACGGGATGCAATCATAGCAGCAAGGTAGCTTCCCTTCCTTCTTGGTCCGACTGTAGCCCAATTGGCAATTCTCACTGCACAGAGAAAGGGGTTGTGCCTGTCCAAAATGAAAGAAGATGGTAATTTCTGACTTAAACATGCCATACCTGTTCCTCAGTTGGGGCCAAATTTACTCCCCTGTTTCCCACACTGGCAGGAAGTCTGAAGTGCCCATCAGATCAGGATGACCATTCACATCCCAAGGAGCTGCTGCCCTTGGTCCTTCTGTTGTTCGCTTCACAGCAAATGCCCTCCCACTGTCTGATACTGAATGTCCCCTGCTGAACACTGAGCAGGCCACAAACACCCTGAACCCACTTTTATGGGGCCTTTCAGAACTTTGGCTCACACCTCACCCGTAGGTTCTTGGGTGTTTCTGCTCTTCATCCAAGTTGCCAGTGTTTCCTGGTTCTGTGTGTCTTCCTTTCTTCTCACAATTATATGTTCCAGACTTTGGGTGATGCCATTTGCTTCATCACTTCCTAACCATGTTAGTTTTTTAGCTGTGGCTCCTTTGAACATTATCTGAGAATCTCAGAGGCCCAAACAAGGTATTGTTATGTTATGCTACAGCAATGTTTGGGGTAACAATGAAGAACAGTGATGAGGTTCTTCTGTACTTTGTTTCGTTTTTTAAATTCAGTTATTAATAAGCCCACCTATCCAACTTCTTTCTATATCACATTTTGCCATTGTAAGCTTCCCACTCCCTGTGCTGTTTTCACTTGAATGTTGGTTCCCCGTCTTCTTCAGGAGGTGAGTTAAATCAAATCTAGTTGCATCTTGGAATAGCTGTTTCAGAGTCTGAATAGTGGACCCCCTTTTTTAGCATTGAGGAAATGTCTGGAGACACTCTGAAATGGACCTTACCTGGTTGAACCTGATGGGCCAGGTGATGGTATCATCATGAATGGAGAGTCTCTTGCTTGGGGGAGCCTGGGGGTTCATCATTCCAACCTTAACTCTGAAAAAGGAATCATTTGGGAATGTGATCCAGTTAATGATATCCAATTCAGTTACCAAATTCCCCTTCTGGCTAAATGAAACCTCTTCCCCGGCACTATTGTTAAATGAGACGCCTCTCAGAAAGTGGTGGAGCTAAATTAGTGAAGAGAAGAGGGAAGAAATCCACAAGGGTATTAGAAAGATACAGATGTATAACAGGATGATATTATTTCCCTCCATTTGTTGGCATCTGTCTGTCTCGAGAACAATGGAGTGTGGCCCCAGGGGTGAGGTCAACCCACTGTGTTAGCAGACTGAAGTGACCTCCCCGGGGTGCAAGCCAGGACAGTCCTGGGCTGCCCAGAGGACAAGGCTCCCCTCTCAGTCTTGCTGATGTGGTCGAAAGGAAAGCAGAGCAGGATTTCAGGGGTTGCCAGAAGGAAGCGTAGAAAATAACATCCATCCGCCTAAGAGACTCTACTCGGGATCTGTGTAGGGCTTCCTTTTTAGCCTTTTATTCTCTGGAAGGTAGCAGAAGCTAGCAGACGTGGAGAACATGCATTTCTACTCTGCACAAGGTCAAGATCAAGGATTCTGTTCGCAGTAATTCTAACAGCTCATCTACACCATACATTTAAAGAACTCTTGTTACAGTCATGGTTTTCCCCAAAGAATTATGGAAAAGGAAGTTGCTTAAAGGAGTTGAGAGTTGTTAGGAGACCATTAAGAAACTACCGTTCGCAAGGTTCCTTGGTGGAAGCCACGGCTCTTAAAGTGAAACAAGAATCATAGAATCATAGAATCATAGAGTTGGAAGAGACCACAAGGGCCATCGAGTCCAACCCCCTGCCAAGCAGGAAACACCAAGAGTGCTTTAATGTTGCAGATGTGCCCCTAGTGTTTTAAAATGAAAGATATAGCAGTCCTATCAGATAGCAGTCCTATCTATGCTGAAAGAGGGTAAGAAGAAAAAGAACAAAATATGGTGCTGGAGGAGACTCTTGAGAGTCCCATGGACTGCAAGAAGATCCAACCTATCCATTCTGAAGGAAATGAGCCCTGAGTGCTCACTGGAAGGACAGATCCTGAAGCTGAGGCTCCAATACTGTGGCCACCTCATGAGAAGAGAAGACTCCCTGGAAAACACCCTGATGTTGGGAAAGATGGTGGGCACAAGGAGAAGGGGACGACAGAGGACGAGATGGTTGGACAGTGTTCTTGAAGCTACCAACATGAGTTTGACCAAACTGTGGGAGGCAGTGGAAGACAGGAGGGCCTGGTGTGCTCTGGTCCACGGGGTCACGAAAAGTCAGACACGACTAAACAACTAAACAACAAGAGGAAAAAGAGCTTTCTAAACAGTCAAGGAACTATTTTTGCACCCTGAAAGATGGAGAACTATTCTATATTAGCAGTAGAGGGACATTACCTGCCATGGCTGTGGATCCAGCCTGTTCCCTCTTAGTTCATCCATCATCACACTGTGTTTGAATCTGGAGAAATGCATGTTTTGTAAAGCGTGTGTGACTGCCAAGACTGCATTGTAGATGCTGTAGCTGTGGGCAGTTATGCTCCTTTCAAAGACAGACCCAGGAAGAGTCTCAAGCTTCTCCGTCCCAGTGCAGAGTTCATTGTCTTTCTTTTCAAAAGAACAAAGAAATGCCTCTTCCCAGAAAGTTCTGATGAAGCCATCCTCCCTTTCTGTGACAGGGCTTCTCTCCTGAAGAAATTTCTGGAATCCTAGAAGATTAGCTGAATGAACTGCAAAGGAAATGGCGCCATGGAGAAAATGTATGTCCCAATTTCTTTGAAAGGAAAACGATGTAAAATCCATCTGGGCAGTCATAATCCAGACTTTTGCCTTGATGTCCACTGGCATATTCATTGTTTCTGCCAAGTTGGGCATTACTCTCAGTACCATCATGGTCTGAATTTCACCAATCGCAACCACGACACTGGCGGTGCTGCCCATAACAACAGTGATTGTTTTAGAACCTTCCTCCACACTTGCCACAAACTCATTCGAAAAGAAAAAAATTCCTTCCAGTAGCACCTTAAAGACCAACTAAGTTAGTTCTTGGTATGAGCTTTCGTGTGCAAGCACACTTCTTCAGATATACCAAGAACTAACTTAGTTGGTCTTTAAGGTGCTACTGGAAGGAATTTTTTTGTTTTGACTATGGCAGACCAACACGGCTACCTATCTGTCATTCGAAAAGGTTAGTTTGGGAAATGTTTCTATATAATCACAGCAGATACCTCTTCTGGCAAATATGGGAAGGAAGTTTTGTACAAATCTCTCTCCGTTGTCATCACTCAGAGTCACCACCCCAATCCACATTCAGCTGAAATGCAGCAGTAGCTGGAGAATCCCATCATATTGATGAGCCACATCAGGGAACATCCGGTGAAGGAACTCTTCTTGGATGTTGCTACTCGTCATGGGAGAAGAGCCATAGATGAACTGAAAATGATTGTAAAAATTATGCTTGCAAATTCCATCCACTTTGGTGTTTTTATATACCCTCTTATGGTGAATGAACACAGTTGAGACTGCATAGAGAAAATTTAAAACTTTTTAAAAATAAATATACATAAAAGTTGAACATTGGGGCCCTATATGGAGTGGCTAGATTTCCTTCAATTTACAGTGGTACCTCAGCTTACAAACACTTCGGGTTACAGACTCCGCTAACCCGGAAGTAGTATCTTGGGTTAAGAACTTTGCCCCAGGGTGAGAACAGAAATCGTGTGCTGGCGGCGTGGAGGAGGCAGGTGGCCCCATTAGCTAAAGTGGTACCTCAAGTTGAGAATGGTTTCAGGTTAAGAACAGACCTCCAGAACAAATTAAGTTGGCAACCAGAGGTACCACTGTATACATTCCCCCCCCCCCTCAGTCATACATAGAGTCTAAGAGGGACGCGGGTGACGTTGTGGGTTAAACCACAGAGCCTAGGACTTGCCGATCAGAAGGTTGGCGGTTCAAATCCCAACCACGGGGTGAGCTCCCGTTGCTTGGTCCCTGCTCCTGCCAACCTAGCAGTCAAATTGCAAGTAGATAAATAGGTACCACTCTGGTGGGAAGGTAAACAGCAGTTCCGTGTGCTGCTCTGGTTCGCCAGAAGTGGCTTAGTCATGCTGGCCACATGACCCAGAAGCTGTACGCCGGCTCCCTAAGCCAATAAAGTGAGATGAGCACTGCAACACCAGAGTTGGCCACGACTGGACCTAATGGTCAGGGGTCCTTTTACCTTTACATAGAGTCTAAGGTCTTTGCTGCCCCTATATTTTCAGCAGGGGTCACTTCTCCCTTAAATTTCCCATGTAAATGTAACCATCAGAACATATAAGCAAACAGTATCAGTCACTTGAACACAGAATAAAGAGCATAGTTATGTTTCTGTTGAATTATCCATAGGACAGCTCTTTCCACATCATGATAGGATTGAACCATGAAGAATTTGGAGGGGGGGGGATTAAAATGCATTTGTAAAGGCCATTGAGCCCAATCAAGCAATGATTATTTTTGATGACTGGACTGCATGTGAACCTCAATCATGGGTTCTGTGCTGGGATGCTTAAATATTAGAGAGGAGAGAATTAGCCTTCCCTGCACTGAGAAATCAAACATGTCATGCAGAATTCAAGACAGAATGGTTGTTCCTCATATTCTGGTGTATTATGGGCAGGGATGAGTTTTGCTCATTGTGGGTCATTCACACTTTGTAATATCAACCTGGGGCCTCAAGGGATAGAATCCAATAGAAGTGTGAACAGCATCCCAAATGGCCACACGCAATGCACACATCTCTGTGAATCCCTCAACCTGTAGCATGAAGGGATGCAGTGCAGGAGAAACGTGAATGGCTTCTCCAATGGCTCTCTTACCTGTGGCATCTTGTAGATACTCAGGACCGTTGCCATGGGGAGACAGATGTCAGAATTCGGTCCCCCGATGACGGCTACTGGACTGTTCTCAACACCACACTTATAGTTAGGGATGAGTCTGCCCCATCCAGACAGCAGCTCCATGGAGCCATGATAGGTCCAGCTTGCAACGAAATGGCTGTTCAAGATGTGGAATCCCAGGGTGACATTGGGCAAGATCTGTGGGTTGTCATTGATCTCCTTTACAGCAAATACCAAAGCCACAATGTGCTGGTAGAGTTGTGTCATGAGCCTGCAATGAGGGGTTCGTTTTGCATCTTCTACAGAAAAGGACATTGTCTACATTTCTACTTATCTCTTTAATGAGAGAGAAATACATCAGATGAGAACAGACTAGAGCTTGAGTACCCTTGACAAACAAAACTGGACATATAGATAAGAATCCCATATTATTTATTGAAATAATGATGAAATACTTCAATCATTTCAATCCAGAGAAGCTTCTTCTGATTCTTGTCTTGCTCAAGTCCCATGCAATATTTCAAATGCATAGAATAGGCTTCAATTATACTTCACACCATCTTTCACTCCAAATTTAGGGTGATCTACAATAGATATAGCACTCCCAATAAGATGCTAAGTTGGGGTTTTGAAATTCCATGCGATACTCCCTTGATTTCCTGCCCCCAGAGCCCTATGGCCTGCAAGTAGGAGCATCTCTGTTTGAACAATCTAAGCTTGATTACTACTACCCCTACAAATGCTGATAAATCAGTACAGGCGATTCAGGTGTTCACATGCTTGAATTTGCATGATATTAGCAAGGCATCATGAATTGGATCTGATAGTTCCTCAGTGAACTCAGGTGCCTAGAAACTTAAAGCAACAACTTTTATCAGAAGGGAAGCAGCCTGAGATTGAGTTGAAGAGGGGATTTGTTCTTCCGTTTTGACAGCCAGGTCTGGTATTCATCACAGTTCATTATTATTTTTAAAACTATGCTTGTTTTATTTCTTAAAGTGAATATTTGTTGCTCTTCAAAACCACCCCTTACCATATGCACATTATGAAAAGATCTCTCTTTTCCATGGAGGAACATTTGTATCCCCATTCAGCGGGGGGCAGAAACACCCCACAACAATGTCCTGGCTGCAAGGGTAATATTTTCCCCACACCCCTCTTTCCTTGGATCACATAATCCTCTTTCCACGCTGCCTTTTCCTGTGCCAGTTAATGGAGAGGTCACTCTCCTTGGGAAAAGAGGCAATATCCCTAAAAACTGGATGGAGAGGAAGAAAAGCCCAGCCCTTCTTCCCCTGATAACGGGTCCTCATTGGAAGGGTAATAGTTAATTCACATCATTTATCCTGGGGATCTAGGTTACTATTTCCATCACTCACCTTCTCCTTTGCAAGTCAGTGGAGTGATCTGCCCACCCCACCACAACCTTTGGGATACCAAGGCCATTTCTGGCAGGCTGAGATTTCCCCCACTTTAGTCTTTCCTGAGAGTGCATTATCTGTTTTCAGCCTCCACCCCTTTCCCCACAATTCCTATTGTGTCCACCTCAAGTCCCCTCAGGCAGGAGAACCACTGCAGGAATCATTCTGAAATATGACAGAACTTGTTCTTTAGAGGAGGTGAGCACGCCTACAAATTGCATCCAAATTATAGCAGGTTGGACAAATTTTCTGAAGCACAAGAGAAAATAAATAAATCTGCCATTGCTACTATTAAAGTTGGAAATGTGGTAAACTGGACTTGCTTCACGAACATTAATTTAAGACAATGGTTGGCACTCTTAGCAGAAATGGGCTCGAGCTCTCAGGTCTCCACTTCCCCGCCCCAGAAAAAAGCACATCAGATGCATAGGCACAATAATTACTTATAAGGAAAGCCGATTGCATCAACAGCAAAATATGAATACATTTAATATGGATGCATTATATTGTTAAATAAACACAATTCCTTACATCTGGTCATCAAAGAGTTTAGCAGAGGGACGTTCTTTGAATGTTATCTCGTTTATGAATGTATAGACCTGAGACATGATGCCAGCAATCATGAGGTCTCCTGACTGATAATATTTGAGAAGAATGGGAAGAGGGTCACTGGTGGGGCACTGAAACAAAGGAATCTTGCATGTAGTTAGAGGCAGCCGTATTAATAGTAAGATCACAAATGCTACCATCTTGCAGGAAAACTCTTTACTGCAAAGGACACTTCATCTCTTTATAATGCAAGAGTCCATGCCTTAATTTAGTACTCCAGCAGCTGAGTTGAAGAACGCAGAACTGAAGAATCAGTAACCAGATGAAAGAGCCTTGCATTTCTATAGCCTTAGTTTACATTTTGAATGTGCCCACTTGAACTCTCCTGGGTTGGGGAAATATAGCTGTGATTATGATTAATTTGATAATTAAAGGAGATATAACTTATGGCAGCTGTTGTTTATGACTCACTCATAATTGTTAAAGAAATCATGCCCCCCCCCCCATAGCAAATGTCTTCTTTGATCCTGCTCAAAGTTATAGAGAATCACAGGAGAGAGGGGGAAATAGAAGATTTGTACTCCCTCCCCCATGGAGATGGAAAAACTTTTGCTCTTTCCTCCATGTGTGATGGAGGTGGGCAAGGTTATATGTCAAATTAGAAGAGGCTTGGGGTGGTATTCAATATTCGTCCTTCTCAGAGTAGATCCATTGAATTTAATGAGCATGACTAACTTAGGTTAAATAATTCAGTATTTAGTTGAATGCAACTCTGGGTCTCCACTTTTTGCAAGAGCAGCAGTTCAGGCCAGTCTTAGCCCAGCCTCTTCAGAGTAGGTGCCTTGCATAAATTCAGTCAGTTGCAGTCGTTTTCTGGAAATGGCACCTTTTAGGTATTTAGGCATATTTAGTTTATGTATATTGAGTGGTAAAAAGAATATTTGTATAGTATCACGTAGTGTCCCTGTATAACCTTTAGAAGACATCTGAAGGCAGCCCTGTATAGGGAAACTTTTAAACGTTTGATGTTCTATTATGTTTTCATATATGCTGGAAGCCACCCAGAGTGGCTTTTTCCTCAGAAAAAAATTGTGGGGGATTTTGTCAAAATCCTTAATGAAATCAAGATACACTCTGTCCACAGCATTCCTCTGATCCACTAAGCATGTAACTCCATTAAAAAAAAAGAAAGAAAAAAAGAAATGAGATTCATCTGACATGCTTATTTTTGAGAAACCAACAGACTCACAGACTGACAGTTGAATTATCTGTTCTAGGAGCCTTTCTGGTTTTGGATGCAGCTCATCAGGTCTTGGAGATCTGAATTTATCTAAAATTGTTAGCTGTTCCCTTACCTCCTCTTTTCCTATCTTGGGCTACATCTCCATCCTTACATCATTTATTTTATTTTTTAAAAAAATGTCCAGTAGCACCTTAGAGACCAACTAAGTTTGTTCTGGATATAAGCTTTCGTGTGCATGCACACTTCTTCAGATACACAAAAGCTTATACCCAGAACAAACTTAGTTGGTCTCTAAGGTGCTACTTAACATTTTTATTTATTTATTTTGACTGCGCCAGACCAACACGGCTACCTACCTGAATCTAGAATCATTTATTTTGTTATCTCCTGGTTGGACACTGCTTTCCTTTTGGGTGAAGATAGAAGCAAAGTAGGTGTTGAGTAGTTCTGCCTTCTCTCTGTCACCTAATAGAATTTCTCATGTTCCTCACGCAGAGGACCTACCACTTGTTTGTCCTTCCTCTTGCTTTGAACATAGCCTCTGGCTTATTCTGATCTTCATCCTAAAACTGTTGGCTACTTCTGCATGCTCCTCTTTTATGATTCCCCATTTCTTACACATGCCCTTGTTAACTCATCTGTATGCTCCTTATGCAGCCACATCGGTTTCCTTAGATGCCTCCCACTTTTCATTCTTGCTGGAATTGTCTGCCTTTGGGCCTTCAACATTTCTCATTTAGAAGCTCCCATCCCTACTGGGCTCCTTTCCATTCATTCCAGACTCTGGGACCGCACCCAGTAGCTCCTTAAGCTACCGGGGCCTCTATGCATACTTTCCACTTTGGATCCAGGACATGGGCGCGAGTCAAAATGCCGGGGGTGGAAGTGGCGGCAGTATTGGCAGCGGCAGCAGCACTGCCCCTATCCTATACTGGGCTCCGCCGGCCACGGCTTCCTCAAGGCTGCCTTTCACCACCAGACTGCAGCTCCACTCCCAGCTCAGGCCTGAGCATGAGGTGGAAGTAGCAGGGAGAAGGAGGAGCAGGGGCAGTGGCCACCTCTCCTCCACTGGGCTCCAGCACTTGAGGAACTTTGAGGGCCATAGCTTCCTTGGTGCTAGCCCAGTGGGAAGGAGGGAGGGAGGGAAAGAGCTGCCCTTGAACAGCCCCCACCACTGCCAGAGGGGCAGAGAGCACCCAGAGGCCCTTTGCCTCCTGCTCCCCCTTTGGCAACAGCCACTCATGGCCCACTCCTTTCCATGTGCTGCCGCCACCTTCCTGCTGAGCTCACAGTTCCCAGGGGCCATGCGCTTTGCACACCCCAGTGGTGTCAGTAAGCCACAGTTATCCACTGGGGCTGGGCAAGGCGAAGCAAAGGGCTGTCTTCGCTTCTTCGCTCTGCCAACCTGGCACATCAATGTTTTTCACCTCCCTCCGCACGCTCTGATTGGAGGAGAGTCTGGCTTCTCCCAGCAGCCACCACAACTGCCTTCTTTCATTGCTAACCTTATTTAGACACTGAGAAGGGCAGAAAGTTGTGCTCTTCAGCGGTGGCTGCCCAAAGGAGGACACACGGATCCCAGGACATTCCTGGATCCAATCAGAGACCAGGCTGACTTCTTTAAATCTGGGATGCCCTGCTCACAAGAGAACAGTTGAGGGCTATGTTCTATGTATTCTGAGTTCTCCCTAGGCCTTCCTCCAGCTTATTCACTTCTATTTCTTCTATTTCTTCTCTAAAGGAAGTGGAATTAAGTGGAGGGATATTAGGTGGACCTAGGAGATCAGGGTTAAAATCACCAATCAGCCATGAGTTCACAGTGTGACCTTGAGCCAGCTGGCTGCCTTCTCCCAACTAGTTTTTATAAGCCAGTAGTGGGAAGGGTCAAATACAAATGGAACTCAAAACCCACAATTCCTCTTTGAGTCAGCTTTCCATTTTTCATTGAACTGGGAAGGTTGATTGGAACTCAGACTACTTGCTGAGAACAACACTGTGAAGACCTCAGGAGAACTTATAACACCTTGCCAACCTTTAGTCTCCAAGTACAGTGGTACCTCGGGTTAAGTACTTAATTCATTACAGAGCTCCATTCTTAACCTGAAACTGTTCTTAACCTGAAGCAGCACTTTAGCTAATGGGGCCTCCAGCTGCCACCGTGCCACTGCTGTGTGATTTCTGTTCTCATCCTGAAGCAAAGTTCTTGACCCAAGGTACTATTTCTGGGTTAGTGGAGTCTGTAACCTGAAGCGTCTGTAACCTTAAGCGTATGTAACCTGAGGTACCACTGTATAGCCTTTCCCTTACGTGCCTCCATCAACAGGGACACCTTATTGTCTGCAAGTCCAAGAGTGTTTCACCATGCAACAATTGTGCTGCTCCAATAACACTCATACCTAACCTCACGCTGTGGCGTAACAGTGAAAACTCAAGAAAGATCTTATATATTATCTCTCTCGTCCCCAATAAATAGGAAATATTGGAATTTCAGTTTGTCTCTGTCAGGCACTCTGTCAATTTCATGACCTTACTGCCCTTTCCCTTCCCACATGCCACAACCACATGTATTGTATGTTTCAAGTTGTACCACTGCATTTAAGCCTCCATTGTCACCTTCATGAGTCCCTCACATTGCTTTCCAACTCTAAGATGACAAAAGGAAATTCCCCACTTCCACAGGAATTGATCTATATTTGTTAATATACAGTAACTAGTCAGTTTGTGGGATTTCTGAAGGGTTTAGAAAAACAGATGTCTGCATACACTAACCATTTCTGTAAGGAAATGTAAGACTCTGTCTTGCACCTGCAACTGGAGCCAGTGTTATTTTAACTATTTTCTCCCTTCCCTTAACTCTTGTACAAGGAAACATCCCTGAAAATCATGTCTTCATTGGTGACACATGTACAGTTGGAGGAAATGGTGCAGGTGTGATTGAGGAAGAGTGTTGGGGAAACTAGGAAGCTCCCTTCAGGGCACCAGTTTGCAGCTGGACTGCCTGGGGAACTCACAATTACAAGAGCACTATTCAGTAACAAGCATGCATTATTACTATAAGTCACAGAGCTCAATGCTCTAAGGTGATAACTTAGTAATTATGTCAAATTGCTGAGTTTCACCATCTATCTTGCAAAATCCCATGTACATTTTATCAGGCCATGAACACAATCAATATCAGAGTGTGGAAGTGTATATAAAATAAATCCTGTCATTCAGAGCCCTGGTGGGAAATTTTGTACATGTAGGTTTTCATGGATCAGATCACTGGCATTTTCCCTTTATGAAAATAATCCAGAGTCGTTCAATGAAAGTTCCTGTAATGCAGTTTATAGAAGATGAGATAGAAATCTGACTTTCAGCACCCCCATCGGCCCCAAGATGGTTGGAACATTCCTGCTGCAGATCCTTCTCTTCCTGTGGCTGCAGTTGCCTCCAACTGAGAGCAAGGAACCCTCTGCGAGATGCACCATGATGGAGCCTTTCCAGCTTCCATACCAGAGTTATCAGAGAGGGGACCTAGTCATTGGAGGAATTGTTTCTTATTTCGGCTTTGTATTTGAAGAAATGGATTTCCAAGAGCACCCAAACACAAAGCTTATAGATGAACTTCTGTAAGGAAAAAACTCTATCCTTCATAGTGTACCCTTGGTGAGCTCATGTATGCGACAATTACTCCAGACATATGATGGCATGCTCAGAACATGTTTCCCTGTCACTTTTATCAAGTAGGATGTTGAACATATATTTTCTTCTTTTTACATTGTGATCTGGTCATCTTTCTTCTTTGTTGCTTTATTCCACTTCTTGAGGTTTCTGTCTTCTGCCTGTTCTGCTTTCTCTTCATCTGATCCCATAGCTCTTACCACTCTCTCCCAACTTCATCCTCATCCTCCCTCTGTGTTTCCCTTCACACCATTAACGTCTGTTTTCCTTTGCAGCAAAGCTTGATCCTCACATTCACAATCACTATCCTTTAATCTGACAGTCACAGATGAATTTGACATATGAATAACATAGAATTTGGCTTATATTCTCTGCTTTGCAATGTAAACCATATTGGGTAAAAAAACCAAGTATCCAAACTGAGTTATATGCAGAGTATTAATAAACCTGAGTTAGTCTGATCTGTTAATTCCTAATGGGCCTTCTCTGAGTATGACTAACATTGGCTACAGTATTTTTTGTACAGGCAGAATTTTATTTGAAGGAGGGAAGGATGGAGACTCAGGTACCGTGAAAGAATAGATCCTATTCGATCTGATGTGCTCTGGTTTCTACTCCCCACCTACACCAAGCACTGATCTCATCTAGTAAGTGTCAATTGGTTGCTGAAAGGAAATGAAGTGGTAAGAGAAGGATGTGGCAACCAGGTACCCCCTCCCAGCAGTAGCGAAATAGCTGTTTGCTTTAGCCACCTGTGAGAACCCACAATTTTAGGCACCAGTGGTACACCTGCAAATAAGAGATTAATTTACATATGTGAGTTTCAGGATATGAATGCTCTGCACAAAATTATACACTTTCTAGATGTAATATTCTTAAAGCTGACTGAATATTGTCCATGGGGTCAACTATCAACTGTTGACACAGAAAATGGATATATAGTTTGTTTGTTAGCTTATTTGTTTTATTTAATCTTTTGGGATTTGCCAGATTGAGCCAGAAAGTTACCAATGTGCTTAAGAGGGAGAGGAGGAGAATACCTCTGACACACAGTATAACTCTTTTATTAGTGACACACCAAAGTACTACCAGAATACCCTCTCCCTGGTGTTTGCTGTGAAAGAAATAAACGAGAACCCTAATATTGTACCGAATATGACCTTTGGGTTCCATGTCTATGATAGCTACATAAATGCAAGGATGACTTATCAGAACACCCTGAAACTTCTGTCCATCACAGAAAGGATTGTCCCCAACTTCATATGTGAGAAGAAGAAAAATAAGATAACTTTTATTGGGGGACTTGACTCTGACATCTCTCTCCACATGGCTACTGTCTTAAGCATCTACAAGATTCCACAGGTATTTGTATAGTAAGTGTGGCGGCTGTGAAGCTCTTCTGCATCTGATTCATTAATTATCTTCTGGGTTCTCAATACTGTCTTTTGTTTGGTTCATTTTTATGATAAGGTGAATTTTTGAAAAACTGATACAAAAGCACCTGGGGGAGCTATGCAGTAGTGGTGGAAGTGGAGGGGCTTTAGATGCATAACATTCTTGTGAGATCAACATGCATTCATAAATGGAGTCGAGAAATTCTCATGGGTTTGTTCTTCAAGCAGATACTTGGGATGAACCACAACCGTTTGCTCTAACTCTCCAATTCTTGTGGAATCTATTTCTTCCTCCAGATTGCTTACTGTGTATTAGCTCCAGTGAGAAGCCCGGAGTTGCAGCCACAGACCTTCTACCGAACGGTGCCCAATGAGAAATATCAATATGCAGGGATTGTCAGGCTACTTCTACATTTCCAATGGACATGGGTAGGAATTGTGGCATCCGATGATGAAAATGGAGAGACCTTTATGCAAAGCTTAGTGCCAATGCTTTCCCGGCATGGAGTCTGTACAGCTTTCAGTGAAAAACTACCAGCCATATCTCAGGGTATAGATCATTTTAGTTCCCTGGAACTCCTTCAGGCCAAGTCCTCTTTCCTGATGGCCTCAGAAGTCCACATAGTGGTTCTCTGTGCAGAACCTCAGACCATTACAGTTGTGAAATGGTTGCAATATTTCTATTCATCAGCAGAAGATGTTGCAGGTACTGTGTGGATTTTGACAGCCCAGTGGGCTTTCTCTTCAGAAACAATGCAAAGGTATTATGATATACAGGTCTTTGATGGTGCCTTGTCTTTTGCAATTCACACAGAGAAAGTCCAGGGATTTAAAGACTTCCTTCAGACCCTGAACCCCAACTCTCCAAATGGAGATGGGTTCCTCCAGGCTTTTTGGCAACAGGCATTTAACTGTTTATTTTCTGCTTCCAATGGGCACAAGGAAAACACAAAGACCTGCACTGGCCATGAGAGTCTGGAGAGGCTTCCTGGGCATATTTTTGAAATGACCATGACTGGCCAAAGTTACAGTATCTATAATGCGGTTTATGCCATTGCACATACTTTACATCAGATGCACTCATCCAGGTCTAAACGCAGAATGATGGCAGGCAGAGGTGGGCTCGATCCTCAAGAACTGCAGCCTTGGCAGGTAAGATTTCCTATTCAGAGTAAACCTTTGCTTGGGGATAATCTAATGAGCGATTACACACAGTCCATAGAATGAGACACAGAATGAATACACACAAACACATTCACACAAACACAGAGACACACAACCTCTTACAGCTTTTACCTTTCCTCTACAACAATCCCCACATTCTTTTCAATGCTTAACTGTTTCCCCTTTCCTTCAAGCTGAAGGAGCCACAATCAAGATAGGACCTGTACTTCCCTTCCATTTGATGGAGTAGTTGAAGGAGTTATGGCACTCTGTACCCTTTCCCTGCCTCTCTAGGAACACGGGCTGTCAAGATGTGAATGCATCTCTTTCTGAGGAAAAGTAAATAAACAAACAAACAAATGGAGATCAGGGAAAACCCACCATGAGCTGCTCTCCACCTTGTTTTCCCTCTCTCCCTGCACGCCCACCTTGCAGGAGGGGCAGTTCCAGGGCTTCCTGACATGGCAACATTTTGCCTTTGCACATGGACCCCAGAGGTGAACCCTCAGGCAAGGGGCAGGCCAGCTGTACTTCCTAGAAATACTTAGGTCCTCCAAAAGTTGTCGACCGCACAGTTTTGGACTACTTTGCATTGTGTGAAATATATGGATGGATACTTTCTCCAATCCATAAAAGCTCTGCTTTTAAAACTTTGCCTTTGTTTTCTTCCACCTAGCTGCACTCGTTCTTGAGGAGTATCTCCTTCAACAACAGTGCTGGTGACTTAGTGTCCTTTGATGAGAATGGGGAGTTAGCAGGTGGATTTGATATTATTAACTGGGTTACTTTTCCAAACCAAACCTTCTCCCGAGTGAAAGTAGGAAAGATAGTTCCACAAGATTCACAAAACATAGACTTCAGCATGGATGAGGAAGCCATCACATGGCACAGATCTTTTAATCAGGTGGGACTATTGCTTTTTAAAAAATGAGATATTTTTATTAAGAATAAAAATAATAAGGTTACTGCAGATATTCTTTATCATTAATTAGCAAATTGTTTAAGTATGACCCATGTTATTTTACCATCGCACATGAGGTGAGAAGTAGATACTTTCTTTTTTAGAGTTCTGGTTTGAAAGTATATAATGGTAATATATTCCACTATATTGCAAATGAAATATTGTTGGCTCCCAACTCTCCTCCTCCCTGATCACTGGCCAGGCTGGTTTTCAGACTGAGGAGAGTTGCAGTCCAATATCATCTGGTGGAGCAAAGGTTCCACATCCCTGGACCTAATGGTCAGGGGTCCCTTTACATTTACCTATTTCAAATTCTGTTGTCTTCCCTGTCCTCTCTCCATCCTCCATCTTTATGCAAATGAAAAATTCAATATTCCTTCTCATTCACTCCCAATATTTACACCGCAATATTTATTTTTGTACTATTTATTTATGTACACAAAGCCACTTCCGAGCTCGAGAGGAGGTGGGGTTGCGGGCCCACCCTCTCCCACGCACGCGGAGGCTGGCTCTCAGCCCCCGCGAGACCAGGCGAATCCTCGTGCGCGTCACTGACCCGGCCAGCCAATCGTCGGGCTGGGGAGGCGTGGCCTAGCACATTTAAGGCCGGTGTGCCCGGGGACCGCCCTCTCTTCCCCGTCCAGCTGCTCCAGTTTCCCATCCCACCCACCCTTAGGTTTAGCTAGCCTTGACCTTGCTATGGACTCCGGTTGGTCGCCGCAAGGGGCCTGGTAGGAATTTTTCCACGTTGCAAATTTCCAGCCATTTGGTTTTTTCGCCTACCTCGTAGCAAACGTCACAACTTTCCCGGTATTGGTGGTTAGGCTTTGGCAGGGGTATTGTTATGCAAATGAGGGGGGGAAGGAAGCGCCATCACCTTCCCCCAAGGCGAACGGTAGTCCGGTAGAGGACTCTGGGGGGCGTTGCTCTGTCCGAAGCCTATGGAGGTGTAAACCTAAGCCATGCCCCCGAGCGGTGACACCCGGGGGATCCTAGTTGGCGTACTTCAGCAGGACTCCCCCGGCTGGTGGTTAACCCTTCCCGGTCTCCATGCCGGGTAGTCGATAGGAACCAATGCCTAAGGCCAATACCTCTCAATTCCTGTAATCAATAAAGTTGTGGCCTTTTACGCCCATTAACCTTAAATAATGTGTCCTGTGTCTTCATTTCACAAGGGGGAGGGTACTTGCCACGCAACACACCTTTCTGGAATAATGTTAATCAGTCAGCTGATCTCTTCTCTTTGATTAAAACTGTGTTGTTTACAAGGCATAAGAGCTACATTTTCTCCTCTTTTTATGGCTAGGTGCTGCCCCTTGCCTTGTGTAATGATCGCTGCCAGCCAGGCTACAGCAGGAAAAAGAAGGAGGGGTTGCCATTTTGTTGCTATGATTGTGCTTCGTGTCCACATGGGATGATTTCAAATCAAACGGGTAGGAGACATCATCTGCTATTTTGTATAATGCTTCCTAATATCTATTTCAACTCTTTCCCTCTATTAGCAGTTCAGTACCCCTAAAGAGAAGAGCAGCTGGACTGATATCTGGAAGGAAAAAGAGACAGTTGGGGAAACTAGATCCAGAACTTTTACAAAGGAGATCTCTGGAAATAGGTGTGGGATATGTCTAGTGTTCTCTGCCTGCTTCCCACATGCTCCATTGTTAGGGGAGGGTGAAGATGTTCCAAACCCTCCACCCCATAGTTTTAGGTGTGTGAGCCAGAAAAAAGCATAAAACTATCTCCTTATGCAGAACAGTCCTCAGTCCAGCCTCTGAGCCCAAAGTGGCTGTGCTGAAGAAGCCTCCATCACCATGAAGATCTCTCTGGGTGTGACCAACTTTAGCTAAGGGTGCAACCAAAGGCCATGTTTCTGATCACTAACTGCAGATGAAAGACAGAACAGAACCTATTGCGGATTATGCATAATGACAGGAGATTGTACAAACAGTTTTCAATATTCACTTATCTCTGATACTTAATTCAACTAATTAATGTCTTATTTGTTGGAACTCATATATCACTCATTTCATTTTTATTTTCTTCAGATATTGATTATTGTTTCCACTGCCAAGATGACCAATTTCCAAACAAGGACAGAGATCAATGCATCCCCAAACGCCAACATTTTCTTTCCTACGCAGAACCTTTAGGGCTCGTTTTAGCTTCCTTAGCTCTGGTCTTTTCTCTGGTCACAGCTTGGATACTTGGCGTCTTCTCTAGGAATGAGGACACTCCCATTGTCAAAGCCAACAACCGGGACCTCACCTACACTCTGCTCCTTGCCCTCTTGCTCTGCTTCCTCTGCTCCTTGCTCTTCATTGGCCAGCCTCACCCAGTGAGCTGCTCTTTACGACAAGCTGCTTTTGGCATCATCTTCTCCATTGCTGTGTCTTGTGTCTTGGCCAAAACCATCACGGTGGTTCTGGCTTTCATGGCCACCAAACCAGGATCCAGGATGAGGAAATGGGTGGGCAAATCTCTCACAAACTCGGTTCTTCTTGCTTGCTGCTCCGTTCAAACCAGCATTTGTGCTGCTTGGCTCTGTACGGCTCCTCCATTCCCAGATGTGGACATGAACTCTCTGATGGAGGAAATCATTGTGGAATGCAACGAAGGTTCTGTCGTGATGTTTTATTCTGTCCTGGGTTATCTGGGATTCCTGGCCATGGTCAGCTTCACTGTGGCTTTCCTGGCCAAGAGGTTGCCGGACAGTTTCAACGAAGCCAAGTTCATCACCTTCAGCATGTTGGTGTTCTGCAGCGTTTGGCTGTCCTTTGTTCCCTCTTATCTGAGCACCAAAGGAAAGCAGATGGTGGCTGTGGAGGTCTTTTGCATCTTGGCCTCCAGCGCAGGTTTGCTGGGTTGTATCTTTTTCCCCAAATTGTACATACTTCTTCTGATGCCCGAATTGAACAGCAAAGACCACTTAATTCTGAGGAGCAAATAGGAATCACCTTGTGTTGATGGTTTTAATTTTTGCATTGTTTGCTGGCATTTATTGGATGAAAACCAGAGAAAGTAATTCCTTGGATTTCTCAACTCTTATCCTTTTAACCTTTTTCATTCCCAGAAATAGCCTCCAACCTACATCTGTAATCAATAAAGCTGAGACCAATTTTTAACCCCATAAAGTTGTTCTGTCAATTTGTTATCCTGTCAATACACTGATCTTCCATTCATAGGGTGCTAAAGTTATATCCCTTCATGGGGAGACATCATCTGTGTGAAACATGTAACTTCTGCCGAAGCTATACTTTACATATTTGTGTAAAAACTATATTATACATATATCTATTAATGTGTAATAAAAAAAGGCTGCTGATCACAGAATGTAGATGAAAAAGCCTGCATAACATGGTAGAACATTATGAACATTTTTAAATTTTTTAAACATCATTCACGTGAAGATACACAGCCACATCCAGGGTTTGTTTTTTTTCAGAAAATGAATTTCACACTGGGGCTTCAAATCAATTGAGCAACATTTATTTCCCACTGGCATTATTAACCTACAAATGCTACATAAAACCCAACTTCTCTGAATTTATCTTCTCTGTGAAATGGTTTTCATCTCGGCCTATAGAACATGGGACAATAGGAACCTTGTGCTCAGCTTGGGATAACAGCACTAATAAAAAGGTCACAAATTCTCTCATCTTGCAGTGTTCATTTTAGATACCAGTTCATTTCTTTACACTTTGTTATGCAAGTCCCCCTGTCTTGAAACGAAAGGATGTTAGGCCCTAACCCAGCCTCTTCAGAGGAGGGTGCCTTGCACAAATTCAGTCAGTTGCAGTTGGAGGTTGTTTTTTGGGGGGGGGAATGGCATATTGAGTTTAGGTATATTGAGTGGTTAAAAGAAGATTCACTTAATGTCTCTGTCCCTGTATAACCTTTAGAAAATATCTGAAGGCAGCCCTGCATAGTGAAACTTTTTATGTTTGATGTTTTATTATGTTTTTATATATGTTTTTAGCAACCCACAGTGGCTGGGTCAACCCAATCAGGTGTGTAGGATGATGATGATGATGATGATGATGATGATGATGATGATGATAGGGAATTGGTCTGAAATATGGGGTGTTGGGGGGAGGGGTAGTACCTCTGGTGGGGGACATGTCGTGCTCCTTCTGTGGTAGTTGTTCTACCTTTGTTCCCCACCCTACACTCAGCTCTTGCCTGTGGCTCCTAGAAGCTGTGAGTATGCGACAGCAGCCACACTCTGGGAATGGCTTTGACTGGCCAGCTAAACCAGGTGAGGGTAGCTGCTGAGTCTCAAACCACTGATGAGTTAGGGACTTACCCTGCAGGCAAAGACAGGCTCTGGTGGATTGAGCGGATGAGACAAATAGTGACTCCAATGGTCACAAAGGCTGTTTCTGCACATGCTGTAGAGGGAAGTGAGGGGCAGATGGGGCTTGTTAAACTGGGAATGTCGCCCATCTAGGAGAAGGAAACCTCTGATCCGATATCTGCACTGTCTTGTGGGATATCTTTGGGAGAAGAAAAGGCTAAGGAGTAAACCGTACACAAAGCTGGAGTGGAGTCCCTAAGATGGTTTTATGTCACCTTGCATGCCTCCTTCCTGCAACTCCTTCACCCAAGCTGGTGCCAAAAGTAATGCTCTGCTTTTCTTTGGACCACAACAGTGATGCTAAAGGGGCCTTGTCATCTGGGTAATCCAGGACCTCCTTGGGCTTGCATGCCAGGGAGGTCTTTTAACTTCAACCCCAGTGGAAAACTTCATTGTCTCTGAGACAGATAGTTGTGGTCCAGTTACAGCTCCACCCTCCCTAAAAATAAAGGTAAAGGGACCCCTGACCATTAGGTCCAGTCGTGGCCGACTCTGGGGTTGCGGCGCTCATCTTGCTTTATTGGCCAAGGGAGCCGGTGTACAGCTTCCGGGTCATGTGGCCAGCATGACTAAGCCACTTCTGGCGAACCAGAGCAGCACACGGAAATGCCATTTACCTTCCCACCGGAGCGGTACCTATTTATCTACTTGCACTTTGACGTGCTTTCGAACTGCTAGGTTGGCAGGAGCAGGGACCGAGCAATGGGAGCTCACTCCGTCACGGGGATTCGAACCGCCAACCTTCTGATCGGCAAGTCCTAGGCTCTGTGGTTTAACCCACAGCGCCACCCGCGTCCCTCTTGCCTGGTCCCTAGTCACTGCCTAGCCCCTTAGGCAGTGACTAAAGTAAGATGTGATAAACTAAACAATCCAGCAAAAAATTATCTGGATTAAAAATTCATTGATTACAAGAGTAGGTGGAATTTTGGCTCAGGTGTTGCGTGTGTATCTGTTCTAGCCTTCTGCAGGAAGGCTGACACTTTTCCAGGGTTGTGCCAAGGATTCTGACCTCAATGTTTTCCAGCTCCTTCCATGTGCTCTGATTGGAGGAGAGTCCGGCTTCTCCCAGCAGCCACCACAACTGCCTTCTTTCATTGCTAACCTTATTTAGACACCGAGAAAGAGCAGTGGCTGCCCAAAGGAGGACGCACGGATCCCAGGACATGGTGCAGGTGTGTTTGAGGAAGAGTGTTAGGGAAACTAGGAAGCTCCCTTCAGGGCACCAGTTTGCAGCTGGACTGCTTGCTTCCCTGGGGCACTCGCAATTACAAGAGAACTCCTCAAATAACAAATATGCATCATTATTTTGATCTTATTGTAAGTCACAGAGCTCAATGCTCTAAGGAGATAACTTAGTAATTATCTCAAATTGCTGGGCTTCACTGTCCATCTTGCAAACTCCCATGTACATTTTATCAGGCCATGAACACAATCAATATCAGAGTGTGAAAGTCTATATAAAATACATCATTTAGAGCCCAGATGAGAAATTCTGAACATAAAGGTTTTCATGGTCTTTGGCTTTTTCTCTTTATCAAAATAATCCAGAGTCATTCAATGAGATTTCTTGTAATGCAGTTTATGGTAGATGAGATGAGATACAAATCTGACTTTCAGCATCCCTGTTGGCCCCAAGATGGTTGGAACATTTCTGCTGCTGATCCTTCTCTTCCTGTGGCTGCAGTTGCCTCCAACTGAGAGCAAGGAACCCTCTGCTAGATGCACCATGATGGAGCCTTTCCAGCTTCCATACCAGAGTTATCAGAGAGGGGACCTAGTCATTGGAGGAATTGTTACCTATTTCGGCTTTTTATTTGAAGAAAAGGATTTCCATGAGCACCCAAACACAAAACTCATAGATGAACTTTTGTAAGTAAAAATCTCTATCCTTCACAGTGCAAGCTTGGTGAGCTCATGTTTCTACAATTACACCAATCATACAATGGTACCCTCAGAACACGTTTCCATGTGGCTTTTTCATGTAGGAATGTTAAACATATATTTTCTTCTCTTTACATTGTGATCTTGTCAGCTTCTTCTTTGTTGCTTTATTCTGCTTCTTGGGCTTTCTGTCTTCTGCCTGTTCTGCTTTCTCATCATCTGATCCCATGGCTCTCACCACTTTCTCCCAACTTCATCCTCATCCTCCCTCTCTGTTTCCTTTCACAACATTAACGTCTGGTTTTCCTTTGCAACAAAGCTTGATCCTCACTTTCACAATCACTATCATTTAATCTGACAGCCACGGTTGAATGTGACATATGAATATCATAGATTTTGGATTATACCTGCTGCTATGCAATGTAAAACTTATTGGGTAATAATACCAAGTATCGCAACTGAGTTTTACGCAGAGTAGACCCATTGAAATTAAAACACCTAAGTTTGTCTGATCTATTAATCCTAATCGCCCTTCTCTGAGTATAACTAACATTGGCTAAAGCATTTTTGGTACAGCCATAATTTTATTAGAAGGAGGGAAGGATGGAGACACAGGTACCGTAAAAGAATAAATCATGTTCCGTCTGATGTGCTCTGGTCTCGTTTGCTGTGAAAGAAATAAACGAGAAACCTAATATCGTACTGATTATGACCTTTAGATTTCACGTCACTGATAGCTACTTAAATGCAAGGATGACTTATCAGAACACCCTGAAACTTCTGTCCATCACAGAAAGCATTGTCCCCAACTTCAAATGTGAGAAGAAGAAAAATATGATTGCTTTTATAAAAAAAGATTTTTATTGAAGTTTCACAAATTATATAATAACAAAACAAAACATTAATACAAACAAACAAAACAAAGAACAAAAACAAGTATAGTTTCAATCCCTTATTTTCTTGTAACTTACTTCCCCGACTTCCTCGTACCTCCCCTTTCTGTTTTCCAATTCCCAAATTTTAATTCAGCAAATCCTCTTCCTTATTATCCATTTAAATTTTTTAGCCTTTCTTTTCTTTTTACATAATCATTACAGCTAGAAACCACATAATTTCTAAAACAATGTCATTCTAACATTCAATAATTTTACAATGTTTCCTAAGATAGTCCTTAAATTTCTTCCAGTCTTCTTCCGCTGTCTCTCTTCCCTGGTCTCGGATTCTGCCAGTCATCTCTGCCAGTCCCATGTAGTCTATCACCTTCATCTGCCATTCTTCCAAGGTGGGTAGTTCTTGTAACTTCCAATACTTTGCGATGAGTATTCTTGCTGCTGTTGTAGCATACATAAAAAATGTTCTGTCCTTCTTTGGCACCAGTTGGCCGACCATACCCAAGAGAAAAGCCTCTGGTTTCTTCAAGAAGGTATATTTAAATACCTTTTTCAGTTCATTATATATCATTTCCCAGAAAGCCTTAATCTTTGGACATGTCCACCAAAGGTGAAAGAATGTACCTTCAGTTTCTTTACATTTCCAGCATTTATTATCTGACAAGTGGTAAATTTTAGTAAGCTTGACTGGGGTCATGTACCACCTATAAATCATTTTCATAATATTTTCCTTTAAGGCATTACATGCCGTAAATTTCATACCGGTGGTCCACAACTGTTCCCAGTCAGCAAACATAATGTTATGACCAATATCTTGTGCCCACTTAATCATGGCTGATTTCACTGTTTCATCCTGTGTATTCCATTTCAACAGCAAGTTATACATTTTTAACAAGTTCTTAGTATTAGGTTCTAACAATTCTGTTTCTAATTTTGACTTTTCCACCTGGAAGCCAATTTTCCTGTCCAACTTGTAAACCTCCATTATTTGATAATAATGAAGCCAATCTCGCACTTTATCTTTTAATTTCTCATAACTCTGCAATTTCAGTTTGTCTCCTTCTTGTTCCAAAATTTCCCAATATTTCGGCCATTTGGCCTCCATATTAAGCTTTTTCACCACCTTTGCCTCCATTGGCGACAACCACCTTGGGGTTTTATTTTCCAACAAGTCTTTATATTTAATCCAGACGTTATATAATGCTTTCCTGACAATATGATTTTTAAAAGCTTTATGAGCTTTAACCTTGTCGTACCACAAATATGCATGCCACCCAAAAATGTTGTTAAAACCTTCTAAGTCCAAAATGTCTGTGTTCTCAAGAAGCAGCCAGTCTTTCAACCAGCAGAAGGCTGCTGATTCATAGTAAAGTTTAAAGTCTGGCAGGGCAAATCCCCCCCTTTCCTATGCATCGGTTAAAATCTTAAATTTTATTCTAGGTTTTTTGCCCTGCCAGACAAATTTCGAAATATCTTTCTGCCACTTCTTGAAACAATCCATCTTGTCCACAATTTGAAATGTTTGAAACAAAAACAACATTCTAGGCAATACATTCATCTTTATAGCCGCAATTCGACCAGACAAGGAAAGCTTCAAATTCGACCAGATCTCTAAGTCTTTTTTCACTTCTGTCCAACATTTCTCATAGTTATCTTTAAATAAGTTCATATTTTTAGCTGTCATATTAATCCCCAAGTATTTCACCTTCTTAACCAAAGTTAATCCTGTCTCATTCTGAAACCTCTCTTTTTCAATAGCTGTTAAGTTTTTCTCTAAAACCTTAGTTTTTAACTTATTCAATTTAAATCCTGCTACTTGACCAAACTCTTGAATTAATTCTAAGACCCTTTTAGTACTAGATTCTGGCTCTTGTAATGTAAGTACCAGATCATCTGCGAATGCTCTCAATTTGTACTGTTTAGCTCCGACCTGTACCCCTTTAACCAGCTGGTCCCTTCTAATCATATTCAGCAAAACCTCCAGGACCAACATAAAGAGGAAAAATATGATTGCTTTTATTGGGGGACTTGACTCTGACATCTCCCTCCACATAGCTACTGTCTTAGGCATTCCACAGGTATATAGAGTCAGAATGTTGATTTTTCTATCTCAGTGCTATCTACGAAGCTTCTATGGATCTATTGATGGTTACTAGACATAAACACAAGTTCAGTGTCAAGAGGCTTGTGACTACTAAATGTCAGGAAGACAGAAAGCTGCCTGGTTCTGGGGTCACATTATTGGTTGTCCAGCGCAGTATTATCTATACTGACTAGTAGTAGCTCTGCAGGACTTCAGATGAAGTTCTCTCAAAACTTTTGGCATGAAAATAGATCCTCCTTCTGCTGTCTGCTCAACTGCATTTTTACTATTATATTGGTTTTAATAACTGTCTTATGTAGATTTTATACTTGGCTATTGTTAGATGCCCTAGGCTCTTGTGGGAAGAAGAGCAGGAAATACTGCTAAGACTTTATGTAAAGAAGACCTGAGAGCACTCAGTGAAGATAATAAAACACATTTCTTTACTGCCACCATCTTCAGTATCATCCAGAAGACCTACAGTGCTTGAGCTCATGTGTTCAGCTGGCACTGTGGTGCTCAGTTGCCATATTGTTTTCACATTTTTCTCTCCTTGCCCACTGCTGATTTCTTCTCTCCATACTTGAGGATTTGCATTTGGGTAGAATTCCTTCACAAAAGTTGTCCTGACTGGTAGCTAAAATACATTATTTTCCTTCAGGGGGTTATGCATCCATAAATAGATTTCATTCCTTTTTACCCTTTTCAGTTCCACAAACATGTGTCTTTTTTTCTTAGCGGTGGCTGCCCAGAAGGAGGACACATGGATCCCAGGACATTCCTGGATCCAATCAGAGACCAGGCTGCCTTCTTTAAATCTGGGATGCCCTGCTCACAAGAGAACAGTTGAGGGCTATGTTCTATGTATTCTGAGTTCTCCCTATGGTCTTCCTCCACTTCTATTTCTTCTCTAAAGGAAGTGGAATTAAGTGGAGGGATATTAGGTGGACCTAGGAGATCAGGGTTAAAATCACCAATCAGCCATGAAGTTCACAGTGTGACCTTGAGCCAGCTGGCTGCCTTCTCCCTACTAGTTTTTATAAGCCAGTAGTGGGAAGGGTCAAATACAAATGGAACTCAAAACCCACAATTCCCCTTTGAGTCAGCTTTCCATTTTTCATTGAACTGGGAAGGTTCATTGGAACTCAGATTACTTGCTGAGGAACAACACTGTGAAGAACTTATAACACCCTGTCAACCTTTAGTCTCCAAGTACAAAGGTACCTCGGGTTAAGTACTTAATTCATTACAGAGGTCCATTCTTAACCTGAAACTGTTCTTAACCTGAAGCACCACTTTAGCTAATGGGGCCTCCTGCTGCCGCCATGCCGCTGCTGCATGATTTCTGCTCTCATCCTGAAGCAAAGTTCTTGACCGAGGTACTATTTCTGGGTTAGTGGAGTCTGTAACCTGAAGTGTCTGTAACCTGAAGCGTATATAACCTGAGGTACCACTGTATAGCCTTTCCCTTATGTGCCTCCAGCAGCAGGGAAACCTTATTGTCTGCAAATCCAAGAGTGTTTGACCATGCAACAATTGCGCTGCTCCAAGAATGCTCATATCGAACCTCACACTGTGGGGTAACAGTGAAAACTCAAGAAGGATCTTATATATTATCCCCCCCCCCATAAATAGGAAATATTGGAACTTCAGTTTGTCTCAGTCAGTCACTCTGTCAATTTCATGACCTTACTGCCCTTTCCCCTTCCCACATGCCACAACCACATGTATTGCATGTTTCAAGTTGTACCACTGCATTTAAGCCTCCATTGTCACCTTCATGAGTCCCTCACATTGCTCTCCAACTCTAAGATAACAAAAGGAAATTCTCCACTTCCATATGCATTGATCTATATTTGTTAATATACAGTAACTAGTCAGTTTCAGCTGTTAGCCCAGGCAGTGTGGGATTTCTGAAGGGTTTAGAAAAACTGATGGCTGCATACACTAACCATTTCTGTAAGGAAATGTTAGACTCTGTATCGCACCTGCAACTGGAGCCTGTGTTATTTTAACTATTTTCTCCCTTCCCTTAACTCTTGTACAAGGAAACATCCCTGAAAATCATGTCTTCATTGGTGACACATGTACAGTTGGAGGAAATGGTGCAGGTGTGATTGAGAAAGATTGTTGGGAAAACTAGTAAGTTCCCATCAGGGCATCATTTTGCAGCTGGACTGCTTGCTTCCCTGGGGCATTCACAATTACAAGAGCACTATTCAATAACAAATGTGCATTATTATTTTGATCTTACTGTAAATCACAGAGGTCAATGCTCTAAGGAGATAACTTAGTAATTATCTCAAATTGCTGGGTTTTATCATCAATCTTGCCAAATCCCATGTAAACTTTATCAGGGCATGAACACAATCAATATCAGAGTGTGAAAGTCTATATAAAATAAATCCTGAGTCATTTAGAACCCAGATGAGAAATTCTGAACATGAAGGTTTTCATGGATCAGATCACTGGCATTTTCCCTTTATCAGAATAATCTAGAGTCTTTAAACAAATGTTATTGGAAAGAGGTTTATGGTAGATGAGATAGAAATCTGACTTTCAGCACCCCCGTCAGCCCCAAGATGGTCAGAACATTTCTGCTGCAGATTCTTCTCTTCCTGTGGCTGCAGTTGCCTCCAACCGAGAGCAAGGACCACTCTGCTAGATGCACCATGATGGAGCCTTTCCAGCTTCCATACCAGAGTTACCAGAGAGGGGTCCTAGTCATTGGAGTGATTACTAATTATTTTGGCTTTGTATTTGAAGAAAAAGATTTCCATGAGCACCCAAACGCAAAGCTTATAGATGAACTTTTGTAAGTAAAAAACTCTATGCTTCATAGTGTACCATTGGTGAGCTCATGTATGCTACAATTACAGCAATCGTACAATGGTACCCTCAGAACACGTTTCCATGTGACTTTTTTCAAGGAGGGGTGTTAAACATCTATTTTCTCCTTTTTACATTGTGATCTGGTCACCTTCTTCTTTGTTGCTTTATTCTGCTTCTTGGTGTTTCTACCTTCTGCCTGTTCTGCTTTCTCATCACCTGATCCCATGGCTCTCACCACTTTCTCCCAACTTCATCTTCAACCTCCCTCTGTGTTTCCTTTCACTCCATTAATATCTGTTTTCCTTTGCAGCAAAGCTTGATCCTCACATTCGCAATCACTCTCTTTTAATCTGACAGACACAGATGCTTTGTTTTTTTTTTTAAATAATATTTATTAAAATTTTCAAAAATACAGAAAGTAAGAATTAAAATACATTCAGAACCTTATTTTCATATATCCACTTTCTGGGACTCCCCCCTTCCCCCACCCCTACCATATTCCTTTTTCATGTTGTTGGCTCCACAAGCTCTCGGTTCTGATTAAAAACTTAATTTGTTTAAACCATTATTCGAATTTAAAATTTCTACATTCCTCATCAATACCCTTAATAAAAAACCAAAAATTTCTTTCCCAGGGCCCACCCCATTTTTATTCCACAATTTCCCTTTTTTTTTTAATAATAAAGACACCCCACAGAATAGAAATATCAGAAATAAGAAATAAAAGGTATAATAGATGAAACAAAGCCAGTTCAAAAAAAAAAGAAGTTGACAAGCCTTTGGATTTTAGTTCTCCCCCTCTGTCCCCGGTTTAATTTCCCCCTGACCACCAAACCATGTTATCCGCCTGGAATTCTTACAATCCATAAATCGCCTATTTCCCCCAACTCCTTGCTGGCTTTTTTTTTTTTTTTTTTTTTCCTTTCATAATTATTTTTTAAAACACTTAACTTCAGATCTTTAATAAAGCTCCCCCCATTGTTCTTTCCAAATTGTAGTCCAGTTTCCTCTTGTTCCGCTGCTGAAACGTTCTAATTCAGAAGCTTAGTAAGTCTGCAGGGATTATTGTTATTCAGGAACAAAAACTTGCGTTCAGTCCCTTCCTTTCTTCAATAGAAAATTCTATTGTCTCCTTTAGCTGAACACCCTGTAGACAAAATATTATTTCCGTTTTGCAGCTTTCCCAGAAGATAACCAGTTCTGTAAAATTCCAATGGTATTTTTCCACTTACGACCATCTTTGTAATGTCCCGAAACTCCTCTAGGGGGATTGTTGTAACTTTGTTTTCTCTAGTCCAAAAGTCCGATTGTTATCCATGTTTTCGCCATTTTGTATCCAAGTTTTAAGAAGTTGTAGCAAATTGTAACAAATTTAGCCAGCAAAGTTCTCATAATAAAATCCTCTCTGCTTTCCGACTTTGACAGCTACTTTGACAGCTGTCAAAATCTCCGACTCTTTTCACCAGGCTCTCTCTTCAATCACCCCGGTTCCCGGGGGGGGGGTTACGTTTCTTCTCCCTCAATTCGTCCTCCAGCACAGTTCTTATGATTCCCCATCGTGGAATTCTTAGTTTTTATCAGCAATACAAATCTTTTTGGACCTTGGTTTCCCCGTCCTTGTCTTGGAAGGTTTACAATAGGGGGGGGGACTGACTTCCTTTTTGGATCCCCCCCCGCTCGTGTCCAATTCGAAAAGAAATTCTTTTTTTCCTCCTTTTAAACCCAGTTTCCAAATTACTCACGGGTTGTTGTTAAAAAGTCCGAATTTTCAATGGAAGAAGTCAGCGCTCTCCGCCGGATGGCATGCGGCTGCGCTCGGCAGGGATAGCAGAGGACTCAAAGCACCACGCTTCTCCCCGGCACCCGATCCGTAGCCTTTAAAAAGACTCCTTCACGAGTCGGGAGGGCGCTGACGGTGCCAGCCGAGTCTCCATGTCCACGGCCCTCGTGGCCGTGGTTTTTAAGGGTCCCCGCATCGCCGGTGCGGTAGGACCCAGCCCCTGCCGAGCAGGCTCCCTCCGGAGCTCGGAGGGAGTCCGCCATTCGGCGATGGCGCCAACCCGGAAGTCCCAGACACAGATGCTTTGACACATGAATATCATAGATTTTGTATTATACCAGCTACTATGCAATGTAAACCATATTGGGTAATAAAAAGATCAGTTGCAAACTTGTTTTCGCAAAACAAAATATCTATCTGGCTGATTTGCAGAGTAGACCCACTGAAATTAATGCAACTAACTTAATCTGATCAATTAATCATAATCGGTCTTCTCTTAGTATGACTAACATTAGCTACAGTATTTTTGGTACAGCCACGATTTTATTTGAATGAGGGAAAGAGGGAAACTCAGTTACCATGGAAGAATAAATGAGTGTCCATTGGTTGCTGAAAGGAGATAAGGAGTTAAGGGAAGGATGTGCCAATTTATGTACATGCATGTGAGCCAGGAAGTTACCAATGTGCTTAAGAGGGAGAGGAGGAGAATACCTCTGACACACAGTATAACTCTTTTATTAGTGACACACCAAAGTGCTACCAGAATATCCTCTCCCTGGTGTTTGCTGTGAAAGAAATGAACAAGAACCCTAATATCGTACCAAATATGACCTTTGGGTTTCACGTCACTGATAGCTACTTAAATGCAAGGATGACTTATCAGAACACCCTGAAACTTCTGTCCATCACAGAAAGGATTGTCCCCAACTTCATATGCGAGAAGAAGAAAAGTAAGATAGCTTTTATTGGGGGACTTGACTCTGACATCTCTCTCCACATGGCTAGTGTCTTAAGCATCTACAAGATTCCACAGGTATAGTAAGTGTGGGGGCTGTCAAGCTCTTCTGCCTCTGATACAATAATTATCTTCTGGGTTCTCAATACTGTCTTTTGCTTTGGTTCATTTTTTCTGAAAAAGGGGGCGAAAGATAAAAATATACCTGATACAAAAACATCTGGGGGAGTTTTGCACTAGTGGTTGGAGGAGAGGGGCTTTGGTACTTGCCTGACTTTGTCTCCCATGTGTCACTGGGAAGCAGCAGGGAGGTTGGAACAGGTCAAATGCAGCAGCAGGAGTCTTCCTCCTGCTCCCAGGAAACTGCACAACACCAGTTGTCAGAGAAATCTGCTACCCCACCAACAACTGCTGGAGATGCACATTGTGAGCCATAAATGAATTTCTTTCCCTTTTACCCTTTTCAGTTCCACAAGCATGGGTCCTTTTTTTCTTTTCTAAAAGGCTTCACAAAAAATTGTCAGCATATTAGTGGCCATTTCTCTCATTTTTTGGATTTCATTTTCACGAATGTATGCACTTTTGCGACCAGTGTGATTTGAATATAAATCTTTGCTTTTGTTGGAGAAGCCAATTGCAAAATTCAGAGAAGTACAAATGTCAGAGGATAGCTGTATTGTGGCTCACAAACTGTTGCAGGAATTCTGAATCAGGAGATTTTTAAAATTATTAAAATGTTAATTGAGCTGAATTCCTCTCCTATCCCTAGTTGCATCTCATCACAAAGGTTCTAACTAAGCAAGGGAGTTGCTTGTCCTGATTTTGCCCACTATCCCTGACCACTTTTGCTCACTTGTCAAGGAGACCAAGAAGTTCTGGAGAGCCATAGGTTCCCCCCTCATGAAATATACCATGATGTGCAAGAACAAGAGTTTCTGAACAGACGGTGCCTTCACAGTTAAGTTTCTTCCCAACAGAACCTGTGGGTATAGGTCCAGATCTTAGTGGTGTACATCGCCACAAAGTATATGAAAATATGGTACCTCTATTTATAACCATATGCTAGAACTCTCCAATTCTTGTGGGATTGATTTCTTCCTCCAGATTGCTTACTGTGTATTAGCTCCAGTGAGAAGCCCAGAGTTGCAGCCCCAGACCTTCTACCGAACGGTGCCCAATGAGAAATATCAATATGAAGGGATTGTCCTGCTACTTCTACATTTCCAATGGACATGGGTAGGAATTGTGGCATCCGATGATGAAAATGGAGAGACCTTTATGCAAAGCTTAGTGCCAATGCTTTCCCAGCATGGAGTCTGTACAGCTTTCAGTGAAAAACTACCAGCCTTATCTCAGGGTCTAGATAATTTCAGTTTCTTGGAACGCGTTCGGGCCAAGTCCTCTTTCCTGATGGCCTCAGAAGTCAACATATTGGTTCTGTGTGCAGAACCTGAGACCATTACAGTTGTGAAATGGATGCAATATTTCTATTCATTAGCTAAAGACATTGCAGAGAAGTCTACAGGCACCGTGTGGATTTTGACAGCCCAGTGGGCTTTCTCTTCCGAAACAATGCAAAGGTATTACGATATACAAGTCTTTGATGGTGCCTTGTCTTTTGCAATTCACACAGAGAAAGTCCAGGGATTTAAAGAATTCCTTCAGACCCTGAACCCCAACTCTCCAAATGGAGATGGGTTCCTCCAGGCTTTTTGGCAACAGGCATTCAACTGCTTATTTTCTGCTTCCAATGAGAGCAATGAAAACACAAAGACCTGCACTGGCCATGAGAGTCTGGAGAGCCTTCCTGGGCATATTTTTGAAATGACCATGACTGGCCAAAGTTACAGTATCTATAATGCAGTTTATGCCATTGCACATACTTTACATCAGATGCACTCATCCAGGTCAAAACGCAGAATGATGCCAGGCAGAGGTGGGCTCGATCCTCCAAAATTGCAACCCTGGCAGGTAAGATTTCCTATTCAGAATAAACCTTTGCAAAGTTGAGCCAAAGAAAGGATGATTATCAAGAATTAACAATATGTTTGAAAATATTAAGGTTTGTTTCTACCCATGGCTGCCCACCCATTCTGTCCACCAACACCAACTATTTTCTAGAACCTGCATTTGTTCCTGCACTAAAGAGGGACATATAGGGCTATTTTCAAATGTGGTCACCTGGTCTGTTTTTTAACTCGCTTCCAGTGATGTTCATTGATTATATTGGGCCTGCAAGATAAGGTCACTTTACGTTGAATACACACAAACACAGAGACATAGACTGCTTACAGCTTTTACCTTTCCTCTACAACAATCCCCACATTCTTTTCAATCCTTAACTGTTTCCCCTTTCCTTCAAGCTAAAGGAGCCACAATCAAGATAGGACCTGTACTTCCCTTCCATTTGCAGGAGTAGTTGAAGGAGTTATGGCACTCTGTACCCTTTCCCTGCCTCTCTAGGAACATGGGCTGTCAAGACATGTGGAAGCATCTCTTGGGTGGGGAAAAGTAAATAAACAAGCAAACAAACAAAAGAAGGAGAGCAGGGAAAACCCACCATGAGCTTCTCTCCATTTCTTTGCCCCCTTCTCCCTGCACACCCACCTTGCAGGAGGGGCAGTTCCAGGGCTTCCTGACATGGCACCATTTTGCCTTTGCACACGGACCCCAGAGCTGAACCCTCACGCAAGTGGCAGGCCAGGTGTACTTGCTAGAAATACTTATGTTCTCCAAATGTTGTAGACTGCATAGTTTTGGACTACTTTGCATTGTGTGAAATATGTGGATGGATAATTTCTCCTTTCTATAATCCATAAAAGCTCTCCTTTTTTAAACTTTGCCTTTGTTTTCTTTTGTCTAGCTGCACTCGTTCTTGAGGAGTATCTCCTTCAACAACAGTGCTGGTGACTTAGTGTCCTTTGATGAGAATGGGGAATTAGCAGGTGGATTTGATATTATTAACTGGGTTACTTTTCCAAACCAAACCTTCTTCCGAGTGAAAGTAGGAAAGATAGTTCCACAAGAATCACGCAATGTAGAATTCAGTATGGATGAGGGAGCCATCACATGGCACAGATCTTTTAATCAGGTGGGACCATTGGATTTTTAAAAATGAGGTATTGTTATTAAGGTTAATGCAGATATTCTTTATCATTAATTAGTAAATTGTTTAACTATGACCCATGTTATTTTACCATCGCACATGAGGTGAGAAGTAGATATTTTCTTCTTCAGAGTTCTGGTTTGAAAGTATAGAATGGTAATATATTCCACTATATTGCAAATGAAATATTGTTGGCTCCCAACTCTCCTCCTCCCTGATCATTGGCCAGGCTGGTTTTCAGACTGAGGAGAGTTGCAGTCCAATACCATCTGGTGGACCAAAGGTTCCACATCCCTGATATATAGGATTTCAATATAACATTTTAATGCTTTGCACATTTATGTAGGAGTAAATCATGCTGAACCAAGTGAGATTCAGAAGACAAGGGGAAGCTACGTTACCCAAAATTTTTAAATTTTTCTTTTGAATTGCTAATATCTGTCCTTGTGAGCTGTGAATTGTGTTATATTACTGGTGGCTTGTATGAGTCCACTGTTTTATTTGATTTGTTTTGTTGTGTTGTGCTTTATGATGGGCGTAAAGCCGAATAAACATTTTCATTCATTCATACGTTACCCATCTGTTATGAAAGAAGATTTATTGTCTTGTGGTGCTTCTCTGAGCCTAATGTATGTGCTTCCTATTTTACCTTCTTTTTTAACTCCCTGTATTTCAAAGTCTGTTGTCTTTCCTATCCTCTCTCCATCCTCCATCTTTATGCAGATTAAAAATTCAATATCCTTTCTCATTCACTCCCAATATTTACATTACAGTTTATTTACACATACAACACACCTTTCTGGAATAATGTCAACCAGTCAGCTGATCTCTTCTCTTTGGTTTAAACTGTGTTGTTCACAAGGCACAAGAGAGCTACATCTTCTCCTCTTTTTATGGCTAGGTGCTGCCCCTTGCCTTGTGTAATGATCGCTGCCAGCCAGGCTACAGCAGGAAAAAGAAGGAGGGGTTGCCATTTTGTTGCTATGATTGTGCTTTGTGTCCACATGGGATGATTTCGAATCAGACGGGTAGGAGACATCATCTGCTAATTTGTAAAATGCTTCCTAAAATCTGTTTCAACTCTGCCTCTGAGCCCAAAGAATCCTCCCTCATCATGAAGATCTCTCAGGGTGTGACCAACTCAACTAAGGGCACAACCAAAGGCAGTGTTCCTGGTCATTAACTGCAGATGAAAGACAGAGCAGAACCTATTGCGGATTATGCATAATGACAGAAGATTGTACAAACAGTTTTTAATATTCACTTATCTCTGATACTTAATCCAACTAATTAATGTCTTATTTGTTGGAACTCATATATCACTCATTTCATTTTCATTTTTTTCAGATATGGATTATTGTTTCCAATGCCAAGATGACCAATTTCCAAACAAGGACAGAGATCAATGCCTCCCCAAACGCCAACATTTTCTTTCCTACGCAGAACCTTTAGGGTTCGTTTTAGCTTCCTTAGCTCTGGTCTTTTCTCTGGTCACAGCTTGGATACTTGGCGTCTTCTCTAGGAATGGGGACACTCCCATTGTCAAAGCCAACAACCGGGACCTCACCTACACTCTGCTTCTTTCCCTCTTGCTCTGCTTCCTCTGCTCCTTGCTGTTCATTGGCCAGCCTCACCCAGTGAGCTGCTCTTTACGACAAGCTGCTTTTGGCATCATCTTCTCCATTGCTGTGTCTTGTGTCTTGGCCAAAACCATCACGGTGGTTCTGGCTTTCATGGCCACCAAACCAGGATCCAGGATGAGGAAATGGGTGGGGAAATCTCTCACAAACTCGGTTCTTCTTGCTTGCTGCTCCGTTCAAACCAGCATTTGTGCTGCTTGGCTCTGTACGGCTCCTCCATTCCCAGATGTGGACATGAACTCTCTGATGGAGGAAATCATTGTGGAATGTAACGAAGGTTCTGTCGCGATGTTTTATTCTGTCCTGGGTTATCTGGGATTCCTGGCCATGGTCAGCTTCACTGTGGCTTTCCTGGCCAAGAGGTTGCCGGACAGTTTCAACGAAGCCAAGTTCATCACCTTCAGCATGTTGGTGTTCTGCAGCGTTTGGCTGTCCTTTGTTCCCTCTTATCTGAGCACCAAAGGAAAGCAGATGGTGGCTGTGGAGGTCTTTTGCATCTTGGCCTCCAGCGCAGGTTTGCTGGGTTGTATCTTTGCCCCCAAATTGTACATCCTTCTTCTGAGGCCTGACTTGAACAGCAAAGACCACTTAATTCTGAGGAGCAAATAGGAATCAACTTGCGTTGATGCTTTTAATTTTTGTATTGTTTGGTGGCTTTTATTGGAAGAAGACCAGACAAAGTAATTCCTTGTATTTCTCAACACTCATCCTTTTCATCTTTTTCATCCCTCTCCTGTCATTAGCTATTTCTATACAGCATTTTTCACAAGTGAATCTGTGCTGAAAGTGGTCTGCAGAATAATCAAAGTCTAAACAAAGTAATACATAAGAACACAGGAAGAGCCTAGTGGATCAGGTCCATAGCCCATCTCATCCAGCCTCCTGTTCTCACAGGGGCCACCCAGATGCCCCAAAGGGAAAGCTGCAAGCAGGATTCAAGCATTTCCCCTCCTTCGGTTTCCACCAACTCGTATTCAGGAACATGGCTGCCTCCAACTGTGGCATCAGAGCTGAGCCATCCTGGCTAGGAGACATCAATAGTCCTCTCCTCTGTGAATTCGTCTAGGGCTCTGTTAAAGCCATCTCTTCTGGTGGTCATCCCTGCCCCCTGTGGGAGTGACTTCCATAGATAACCATGCACTGTATATACAGCAACCATGCATAATAAGACATGGAACCACCGGAATGTAACAGTGGTTAAAACATTAAATGAATAGATGATTAAAACAGTAATCATCAACAATGCACAGTTCATTTATCAGGTTTTTTCCAAAATATCTTGTGTATTTGTGCTTTGAATATAGAGCAATGTTCTCATGTGGGGATTTAGGAGGAATATGTTGAGTCTGGATTCCTTTTCTCTTGGCATGTTTTGAAACTTTTTGTCTTGTAGCCTTTGAAACAGCAAGTTAGTGGCAGCTGCTGCTCATGGGGACTATTAGGGAAGGAGAAGGCAAGGAGACCAACAGGAGGTGGAGCCAGAGTCAGTAAATAGAACCATCACATGATTTGCTGAGGTCCTGCAGGTAGCTTGGGGGAGGAAATATGGGAATTTTCAGAATAGTGTCCCAATTACCCTACTACTCTCCACTGTACCTAGTACCTGTGACTATAAGTGCACACTTTGCAGACTGGATCTGTGAATAGCCCAGAGACATCCTGTGATGGTCTGAGGAGGCTGGCCTGCCTTGCATTGCATTGAGAAAGTGATGGCTGCTGTCATGGATCTATAGCACCATGGTTCAGTGTAATGAATGGTTGTAGAATAATCCAGAAATCATCTGATCTGTCAGTCACTATATTTATGAATAGCAGTAAGATAAATGGGATCCTCATAAAAGAGGGTCCTGGTTGCACTCGGGACCCAAGAGCTCACCTAAAATGGTGGCGGGGGAGGAAGGAGCAGGAAGTCCTGGCCATTCCCCTGGGGTCATGCCAGCCAATAGCCAGTAGGTAGCATGATCCCAGGGGCTTTAAAAGCAGCAGTGTGATGCAAGTGGGGCACTTGCATTTGCACGGCTGAACACCCGCCTACCCTCCCTAGTTTAGGTAGAGTCGCTTGGCCTTGCTTTGGTTTGGGTCACCTGTTTTGGAACAGGGGCTGGGTAGGATTTTTTTCAATTTTGCAGATTGGCTTTTAGGCATTTGGTTTTCGCCTACCCCTTAGCAAATCGTCACAACTTGTAAGGTGGCAGTTAGGCGTTGGCTCAGTTGGATTGTGGGGAGGGGAGGTACGGCCATCACCTGCCCCTCCAGGAATTGGGTATTCCATTATAGGAATCTGGGGGTCCTGGATCTCATCCGAAGTCCGCTTGAGGGGCTAGGGCCATGCCAGGACCACAGGAACCCCGGGGTGAGCTTAGGTTGATCCTCACCGACCTTGCTCCCTCGTTTGGTTTACCCCATTGGACGATCACCCTGAGAGGTGGAGCCAGTTATAGTGGGAAGTCAATGCCTAAGCCAATACTGCTCATGTGATCGTATTTCAATAAAGTTGTGGCCAAAATTTGCCCCAAAACTTAAACTAATATAAGTGTCTGTGTGTATTTTGGGGGTGGGTCTTGGGGCCTCAAGACGCAACATAAGATAACATTATTTTATGAAGCAGTCCTAAAGATAACTGTGGTGCACATGGTTGAAATTTTAGTGGGGAAATCAGTTTAATATAGTAGGGTGCTAAAGGTGTATCCCTTCATGGAGAGAGATTGTCAGTGTGAAACATGTAACTTCTGCCGAGTCTATACTTTATATATGTATTTGAAAACTATATTATACATATATCTATTTATATGTAATCAAAGAAAGCTGCTGATCACAGAATGTTGCTGAAAAAGCCTGTATAACATGGCAAAACAGTATGAATGAATATTTTTAATCCTTTCAGTCATCATTCACATGAAGATACACAGCCACATCCTGCTTGCTTCAGAAAATGATTTTGTCACATTTCCAAGTGGGACTTCCAAACAATTGTTCGGTATGTATTTCCCATTGGTGCTCATTCGCCTAGAAATGCCACCTCAGACCCAGAATCTCTGAATTTATCTTCTCTGTGGTGCGGGTTCCGCGCTGGGAGAAAGCCGCCCGGCGCGGAGGCCCCCCCCCCCACTTCAGAAGCAGCAGTAGCGGGCGGCGGGCTCTGCTCTGCACCGGGTGGCTTTCTCCCGGCATGGAGCTGCCCAGTGTATTAAGCGACTGGGCTTATAAGACGAACCCCCAAATTGCAGCTGCAAATTTGGGGGGTCGTCTAATACGCCCAGTCCCCTAATACGCTAGAATCTACGGTAAGCAATTCACCACTGCCCTAATTGTGTCCTCACAGTTTCTCCCAAAGGAGTTCTTGGAGTTGCTCCAGATCTTTTTTATTGTTTACTTGTTGATTCTTTAATTTCTAGGGACATGAGTATGCCAGATTTCTAATTACATACATGTAAATAAAATAGCAATAAAATACACCTAGAATTACAAGCATGATTCAGACTTCTAGATTATTTAAAACTGTCTTCTTATTAGCTGCTCCCTGCTGTTCAGCTCAGGCCTCAGTAAAATAACATAGCATTTGGGGGTAAAGATGCAGCCCAGTAACCCACAACTGGAGGCCAAGATGGAGAAGATCTCCACAGCCACCATGTATTTGCCCTTGGTGCTCAAGTAGGTTGGAACAAAGGAGAGCCACACACTGCAAAACACCAACATGCTGAAAGTGATGAATTTGGCTTCATTGAAACTGTCAGGCAACTTTCTAGCTAGGAAAGCCACCGTGAAGCTCACCATGGCCAGCAAACCCATGAATCCCAGGACACAATAAAACATGACAGTGGAACCTTCATTACATTCTAGTATTATTTCTTCAGTCATTGAGTGCATGTCAACGTCTGGGAAAGGAGGAGAAGTGGCCAGCCATATGCTACAGATTGTGGCTTGAATAAGGGAGCAGGAAAGAACAATTGGGGTGCCCAGTGGCTTCCCTACCCACTTCCTCATTCGGGACCCTGGCTTGGTGGCCATGAAAGCTAGAACCACAATGGCAGTTTTGGCCAATATGCAAGAAACTGCCACTGAGAAGATCATGCCAAAAGCAGTTTGTCGAAGGAGGCAGGTGACTTCCTGAGGCTGGCCAATGAAGAGCAGAGCACAAAGGAAGGAGAGCAGGAGGAAAAGGAGGAGAATATAAGTGAGGTTGCGGTTGTTGGCTTTAACTATGGGAGTATCTCTGTGCTTTGTGAATATTTGTAGCACCAAAGCTGTGATGAAGGAAAAGAAGAGGGCAAACGTGGCCAAACTGATCCCCAACGGTTCTCCATAAGACAAGAATGTTTTGTCTTTGGGGAGGCAGCCATCCTGTTCATTATTTGCATACTGATCTCCAGGGCATTCTAAACAGTCATTCATGTCTGAAAATGAAAAAGGAAGAAACAAATCTTATTAAAACAAAAAAGAGATGCCCGAATATATATCTGCTACTATATATCTAGTGTTTTCCCACTAGAGAAAGGAGCTTCTGATGCACAGGTAAAATTAAAGCCTGTGATGGATTCCTTACCCTCCTTGTTTGAGATCTTCCCTTCTGGACACGGAAGGCAATCATAGCAGCAGAATGGCTTTCCTTCCTTCTTGTTCTTTCTATAACCTACATGACAATTCTCATTACACAGAGAAGTGGGTTGTGCCTGTTCATAAATGAAAGAAGGAAATTGTTTCGGACTTATCTTCAAATAGTAAAAATGACAGTTAAGCAATAGCTTCCTATAGGTTTTTTGTTTTATCTGAAGATGATCTTAAATTCAGCGCTAATGGTAGCATTGGAGGGCCTACCATTACTCCAGTACCTTTGCCTTTATGAAAACCATATTGGTAAGTATTTGAACTTCTTCTGAGATTAGCATGGCAATTTCTTATCAAATTAGAAAATGTTCAGGTGAAAGCTTAATGAATATAGAAATTGCTCAAGTGTTTTTGACTCACAGTTACAATAGAAATTATTGAAATTCTGCCCCGTCCAGGTAGTCTATCCACTGTTTCTTTAACTTGGAACTTTCAAACTATGCTTCCAATGGTTTCTCTGGCACCATTCAGTGCTTTGCTTTCTTTTTGTATACTTGTATCTTTTTTGTGAAAGGCGATTATATCTTGTCTTATCTTCTTGGACCATTCTACTGACTTAGAAATATGGCTAACATACAGCAACATTTGGCACTCAAGAAACCCCTTGCGAGTTCAAGTATTTCATGTGTTCCAGCTCAAGCACACCTGAAGCCCTTGAATAGTTGCATCAGATGTGCTTGAGACAACACCTGTTGTATTTGTGCTGTTGTGATGGATTCTATTCAGGGGGTGAATAACAGTGAGACTGAAGAAGCCAGTAGAAGTTGCATTTTAAGTTGAATTTGGGGGAAACCACTGGAAACATCCATTGAGTTGAGCTATTTCAATTCCTTTGCAAACAGGTGAAATTCTGTAAATTTTGATAATAAACCTGATTTGCCATGGGGGTTGAATAACTTTGATTGCAGCTTTTGATGGATTCTTGCAGTGCTGTTTGCTTGCAGAGTTACCTTCTTCATCACCTGCATGTATCTTAAAATCTACTTTTGCGGAGCCAGGTCCTAAAAATAATAGTTTGGAGCTGCAGTTTCTGAGTGCAGTCAAATGAGTGCAGTCAAATTGAGCAGAGTTGAGCTCTCCATTCACCTCCTGAGTAGAGGGTCCAGTCCTGCTGGCTGCAGGGGTCTTCTTCACCAGTGGGTTCCTAGAATGATTAAATCTTTCTGCTTTTGACCTTATTGCAACTAGACCTGGAAACAAGATAGCTTTCCTTTTATCATTGCTACAGATCGAGTCTGATTCTGATAATTGATGATTCAATGTGTTGCAATGAGGCAGTTTTGGGACACTGAGCAAAAACCTAATGAAAACCTTGAATAAATTCTTACCTGGTTGAACCAGTTGGGCCACATGATACCATCATCATGAATGGTTAACCTCTTCTCTGGGGGAGCTTGTGGGTCCATTGCTCCAACTTTGACTCTCAGAAATGACTGATTTGGGAATGTGACCCAATTTATTACATCCAATCCAGCTACTAATTCTCCATTTTGGTCAAAGGAAACTTCTTCCCCAACACTATTATTAAATGAAACTCTTCCCAGAAAGTGGTGGACCTAAGATTGAAGAGGGAAATGCAATTAATGAAGATGCCAAATATAATTAAATATAAGTAATATTTGTACAAATAGAGTGCTTATCTTTAGCATTTAAGAGGTATAGGCCATGGTCTCTTTAAAAGATGTATGTTAGTGTCTTTCTCCCTGTGTTTATAATGAGGTTCTTCTTCAAAAAATGGATGGAACTAAAACGGAAAAAATAATTAATGAGCAGTGCTGCTTTCTAGAAAAAGAGGTGCTGGAACTCACCACAAACACCTCCCTCCTTCCCTTGGAATGGCAGTGGTGGCCCCTGAGAGGGGAGAGAAATGAGTTCCAGCAAGTTCTGGCTGGAAAAAGCCCTGTAGTAATGTTCATTGTGAAGGTAAGATGTGGTTCTTTTAAGAATTACAGTAAGTCTTGACCTAAATTTCATAGAACTTAGACCACAAATATTAGACAGGACGTTCCTTCAGATAGGTCAGGTGTCGGCAATGTGTGGCCCATGGGCTGGATGCGGCCCATGAAGACTGTTTTACCAGCCCACGAACTGCCCCCAAACCAAGCTGCCCACTCGGCGATTCCCCCGTGCGCTGTGCTAAACCAGAACAGTGCAGTGTGGGGACTCACCAAGCAGTGCCAGAAATCACATCTGCGCAGGCACGAATTTCGGCACCTGGGCATGCGCAGAAGCGATTTCTGGTGCCATGGACATGCGCAGATGAGATTTCCGGCATTGCGCTGTGCCACTACGGCCCACAGACCATCTCCGTGGAAGTGATCCAGCTCATGGCCGATAAACCTTGCTGACCCCTGAGATAGGTGGGTAAGCTGTGTAGATAAGCTGTTCATCACTTACCTGGAATGTTTCCAGGAAAACCTTTGTACAAATAGCGATAGCATGATGTCCTGTACCTAGCCATCAATAGCCATATTTTGCTATTCCAAGGACAACTGAACCAACTTTAAACTGATGGCAGAATTTCATCCATTATGTTATCCTAACCATTAAGTGGATAGTCACTTCCTCCCCAAGAGAAAAGAGGAATGGATTTCCCCTACTGACAGAGGTGTTCAAGAAAAGTCCCTCTTGAACTTCTGCCTGTCCAGTGCGCTTCCCCTGTGCACAAAATACTGCTGTGCTCTCAGTGCAATCTTCTGGAAAGGCTTCACCTAAGGCAGGAACAGCAGAGCTGCAGCGGTGTTGCTCTCGTGGAGTAGAATAGGGAGTAATACAGTCCAGAGACAAGAGTCTTCTAATCTAAGAAGCTTTATTATTTACAAGCAGTAAATCACTCCACCAGAGGATTCGGACATCCTCTCCGTCTCAAAGCACAACTCTGACTGAAATCGAAACCAACTTCACAGAACAAAGAACAAAGAACTGTGACATGACATCCTGACTGACTTCCCGTAGGAGTCCCTTCCTCAAACACAAGAAGATTAACCCTTTAACCACCACACTCTACAGTCTCCCCTTTGGCTGAGCTCCAGAGTTGATTACAGACATCTGTATTAACTGGAAGACAACATTACCTGCCACGGCTGTTGATCTGTAAGTTTCCATCTTGCTCCTCCAGCCATTGCTCTGCAATTTAATTTGGTGGACTGCATGGTGTGCAAAGCATGTGCCAAAATATAGATTGCATTGTAGATGCTGTAGCTGTGGGCTGTCATGCTCATTTCAAAAACAGACCCAGGAAGGCTCTCTATATTCTCCTCCCCAGTGCAGAATTTGTCATCTTTCTTCTCTGAAGCAGAATCATTAAAACCACAGTTAAATGCCTCTTCCCAGAAAACCCTGAGAAAGCCATCTTCTTTTTCCAAGGTAGGCTTTCTCATCTGAATAAATTTCTGGAATCCTGGAAGATCCTTAGAGTGAACTGCAAAGGATAGAGCCCCATGGAGGAATGTGATGTCCCAACCTCTTTGAAAGGGAAATGAGGTGAAGTCCATCTGGGCTATCATAATCCAGATTTTTCTATTTCCTTGTATTGGCACGTCATTTGTTTCTGCAAGTCTGGGTAACATTCTCATCATCATAATTGTTCCAATTTCACCATGCACAACTACAACACTGGCAGTGCTCCACACAATAATGTTCATTGTTTTCAAACCTTCTTCCACCATTTCATCAAACTCACCAGAAGAGGTAGCCTTAGGGAAACTTTCTATGAAATCAAAGCAGATACCCTTCTGGGAAAACATGGGGAGAACATTTTGTACAACTCTCTCTCCAGTGTCATCATGGAGTTGAAAAAGCACACCAATCCACATCCAATGGAAATGCAGCAGTAACTGGAGGATCCCCTCATATTGCTGAGTCCCATCTGGGAATATCCAGTGGGTGAAAAGGGCTTGAATGTCATTAGTCGTCACAGGAGAAGAGCCATAGATGAGCTAAAGAGGGTCATTGTTAAAATCGAGGGAGGAAAGATGATAAAAAATAATGATATCAAAACACCAAGTAGGCTCAAAACCAGATTTCAATCTCTGTTTAATTGGTATATATTAACCAGGGGGATTCAGCTTTTTGGTTATTTCTGTTAATTTAGAATTTGCAGTTTGGGAAAATACTTGGATATTAATGTCTTTACATCAAATAGAACAATTATGCAGTTATGTTTATGGCAGAACAGGTAAATAAATGCTTGTTCACAGAAAACCATGATAAAGCTTTCTCATCTGAATAAATTCCTAATAATGATTCCTTGAGTTAACTGCAAAAGATAGAGAACCACAGAGGAAAGCTATTTCCCACAACCTTTGCATGGGAAGTGAAATGAAATCCATCTGGACTGTTCTAATTCCAATCTTTTGATTTGGTATGCATTGGTGCATCATCTGTTTCTGCAATATTGGACATCCTTCTCATTACCATAATGTTGTGATTTCCATCATTCACACCACTCCTAGGGGCCGAGGCAGTTTCATCCCCACCAATGTACTTTTCGGGGGGCTGAGCCCCCTCAATATTCAAGGGGTATTTGGCTTCTCATGGCATCACACGCATGACGTCAGGGTGTCATGTGACATCACGCACATGAAGTCATGATGTCATGCTGCATTGCACATGGGCCCCCTCAATCCTCTGCAGGATCCCGTCTGCTTGGGTCTCCTTCCAGTCAGGAGGGGAGAGATCTCCTAGAAAGAGAAGATCCCCTGGGGCTGTTGTGCTATTTGGAGAAGCTCAGGAGTGGGATTGATAGAAGGTGGGGAAACGGACAGAAATACTATCCTGTATAAGAACCAAAGTCTGAAATTGTAACACCTATTCAATTAGGTTTAAGAAACTGAAGTAATGAACCTGGAAATGAGCTGATTGTTTACCAATTGTAACATCAAACTGAAAATAAGGAACTGACATTTTAAATAAGCTGTACGTTCACTACCTTGTTTTGAAGCCCATAACATCCACTAAATTGAATATTAATAAGTTAACTGTTTCCTGAAAGAACTTTCTCTCCTGATACATCTTTTGTCTTACCAACCTTATTCTGCAAAATAAATCTTCCTTATTTTTTCAACTTCTGCCTGAAGTTGACCATTACCTCACACACGCTAGATAACCCATGGTGGTTATAGAGTTTAACAGAGGGGGGTCTGCTTCAGAAGGATTCCAATATCACTTATTTCTGTTGATTTGGAATGTTAAAGTTATCTTGGGAAATATATAAGTGATCTTTCAGCAGGCATAGCAAACATACAGTTGTGCTACCACAGGCAGCAGACGTTTTGTTACAGTCCTGCACAGGAGTAAAGTGTCCAATGAGGAATTCTTCCACCTGAGTTTTTCAGGTGTGGAACTGAAGCAGACATATTTTCCACAACCTGCATTTTTGGTTGAAAAATACCAACCTATACCCATTATTTGCCATTCAATTACCAGCATGCAACCCAATGAGACTTAGTGAAGGGCACGTGTAAATGGCTTTCATGATGACCCATCTTCCATGCAGACCTCTTACTCTTGGCATCTTGTACGTAGACAGGATGGTTGACATGTAGAGACATAGATCGGAGTTTGGCCCCCCAATGGCCACCTTTGGAGTCTCCTGAACATCACACTTGTAGTTGGGGAGGGGTCTTTCTTGGCTAGAGAGATGTTCCATGGAGGCTTGGTAGGTCCAGCTTGCACTGAAATGGCTGTTGTAGATGTGGAAACCCAGAGAGATATTGGGCAAGATTTGGGGATCTTCATTTATCTCTTTCACAGCAAATGCCAAAGCCAGGATATGCTGGTAGAGTTGTGTCACTGGCCTGTATGGAGAGTGACATAGTGCATAACAGTTCACCTTCACCAAAATGTGTGGATATATTGAAACATGAACCTGGATGTTTTGCTTCCTTGAGCATCTAACTCCTAGCATGGCTTTCAGTCCTGCTAAATACAATTATCCATGTCCAGATACATGCACATGAGGCCACATCTCACAGGGAGGTGCCTCCACCCCACCCCACCTCACCCCTACCAATGCCTGGCCTCCTGGGGCTGCACAGTGGTGGTGTCTTCTGGTGATAAACTCTTATCTTAGAAGTTCTTACTAGACACCACTGTGGCAGCTGTACAATGGCAGCTGCAGGAATTCCCTGGCCCAAGGCAGCTGCTTCAATTTGCCTCACAGCTGGGCTGGCCCCTTTGCTACTAGTTCTGTTCTATGGAGGAGGAGAAGGGGGGGGAGGAGGGGGAGGAGAAAAGTCTGGCTACCAAAAGCTTATAATGAAAATACCTCTAACTCTGAATGAATTACCACTTGGCTTGTTTGAAGTCAAATATTAAATAAGAAATCCTTCGCTCACCATGGTAAATGAGTGGAAAGCCTTAACAAAGTGAATGGGGATGTTACTTTTTATTCTGCCTTGCAAACTTTTTTTTAAAAAAACTGAACACCGGTAAAATCCTACCATATAAGAAGAGAAAGGTTATCACACACTGCAGAAGTGGGTTTGAGATATCAGATTTGCCCCCATGTCTCATAAACACCTGAAATACGTGGAAGGAAAAGAGTGGCAGTAATCATCATACACTAGTGGCCAATATTGTGAAAACATTTTGGAAAGTATGTCTGTATGACCTCAAAACCATGCTAAATATCTCTGTAGAAGATTATGAAAAGCTTGGCCTATCGCTCAAGATCCAAAAAACCAACAAGCACAAAACAACCCTTCTGCTGTGCCACAAATCCAACTCAATGGTGCAATGCTGGAAAATGTTGATAACTTCTCCTACCTTTCCAGAAGGGCCAACATTGATTCCGAAATCCAGCATCGCTTGAGCTCTGCGAGTGCAGCTTTCTCTTGGTTGAAGTGCAGACTCTCTGAGGACTGGGACATTTGTAGGGAAACCAAAATGCTTGTTTACAAAGCTATCGTACTACCAACCTTACTGTATGCTTGTGAAAGAGGGACCACTTACAAACGCCATCTCCAACTCCTCGAAAGATTCCCTTAAGAGTGTCAATGGAAATTTTTACACATCACTTGGGAAGACACACAAACTAATGCCAGTGTACAGGAAGAAGCAAAGATCACCAGTGTTGAAGCAATGATTCTTCATCATCAACTTCGTTGGACTGGTCATGTTGTTCGGATGCCTGACTATCGTCTTCCAAAGCAAATACTCTATTCCCAACTCAAGAATGGAAAGTGTAGTGCTGGTGGTCAACAAAAGAGGTTTAAAGACTCCCTCAAGGAAAATCTTTAAAAATGTTGTTTAAACACAAACAATTGGGAAAAACTGGCCTGCAAGCGCTCCAATTGGAGAATAGCCATTAAGAAAGGTGCCATGGACTTTGAAGACACTCAAACTCAGGACGAAAGTGAGAAACACGCTAAGAGGAAGGCATGTTTAGCAAACCCTCACAGTGATCAACTCTGGTCCGGAAATCTCAGTCCTCACTGAGGAAGACCATGAGAATACAGAATTGAACTCCACAGTCACATACGGATTCACTGTTAAGACCATCTTAATGGAAGACAATGTTACTCAGGTACGAGTGATCACCAAAGCAAGCAAATAGCCAAATAAAAGAAGTTGTGCACACAAAACCATGATAAAGGGTATTTCATAACTTTTCACCATTTATGTTAGTGTAGAAACTTTTTGCTGCAATTGCAGCTCTGCAATGACATCCCATGGAGTAAAGCAAAGATTTTAATTCACCAGGCATTTTAATGTAAAACCAAGATTGTATGACTGTTTCTAAAATTTGTGCTTTATTCCTTGGTTGCTTCTGACTAAAAAGTTTATTTAATCAGCTCCACAGATATTCTGTTGGATTCAGGTCAGGGCTGTTCAACACAGTTTGTGGCATTATATTCTGCATTAGATTACCTTTCTAATGATACACTGTAGAAGTTCATTCTAATTTTATACTTTTCTTATGAGCTGTCAAACCTTACAAATACAGCTTTTCCTAAAGTTTTCCACAATTTTGACCACTAGTGTTATGACCATCACCTTCATCATGTGTCAAGTGCAGAAATATATTCATTACAGATATACGATACAGTTTTTAAGTATACACACACAAACACACACACACACATTTCCTTACAGAATGTCATCGAAGAGTTCAGGTGTAGGAGGTTCATTGAAGGCTATGCTTGAAGTTATATAGATTTGAGACATAATGCCGGCAATAACAACATCTCCAGACTGGAAATATTTGTGAAGAATAGGAAGAGGGTCACTGATGGAACAGGGAGCAACAGCAGCCTTGCACTCATCTGGAGGAAGCAGCACTGATGCCAACATCATGGAAAGTACCAACCTGCACAGAGCATGGTAGGAGCAAGAGGAAACTTGCACACGGTCTGAGGCAGCAGCAGAAATACCAAGACTGCAAATATTACCATGTTGCAGGGAATTTTGTAGGCGACAATTCATCTCTTTGCACATTGTCATCTGAGTCATACTGAGCAGCAAAGTCTCACTGGGATGGTTACGAAAGACAGATTTTTTCAGGTAAAAGAATGAATGATCAGTCTGACAGAGCCCTTGGTGTAAAGCCAACTTCTGAACATCACAGGAGATATTAATAGTATCTGCAAGTCTTGATTCATAGTTTTCATGCAGCTACTGGAATTCCCCAGAGAGTCAAAGAAATGATCGTGATTACTTTGATAATTAAAGGAGACTTCTCAGCTTCTCAGTGATTAGGGGGTGGGAAGCATGTTTATCACATCACAGTCAAAGTCTCAGCTGGTCTTCCTTAGTAGGGAGCGCAATAAGAGTTTATGGAGACTCAGCAAAAAGGAGAAAAAAGGTTACTCAGAAAACTACTTAAAAACCAAATGACTGGAAATTTGCCAAGTGGAAAAATTCCTACCAGGCCCCTTGCAGCGACCAACCGGAGTCCATGGCAAGGTCAAAGCTAGCTAAACCTAAGGGTGGGAATGAAGCAGCTGGAACGGGGAAGAGAGGGAAGTCGCCGGGCGCGCCAGCATTAAATGTGTAAGGCTACGCCTCCCTGGCCCGCCGATAGGCTGGCCAGGGTGGTGACGCATCCGAGGATTCCCCTGCTCTCGCGGGGGCTGTGAGCCAGCCCCCGCATGCGTAGGGAGGGGGTGGGCCCGCAACCCCAACTCCTCCCCAGCTCCGAAGTGTCTTCACATTAATTAACACCATATGGACAGACCATATTTTTCAGTTGAGACCCAGTGAGCGTTGGACTAGGACATGGGAGAGCCAATTTATTACAGTGGTACCTTGGGTTACAAACACTTCGGGTTACAGACTCCACTAACCGAGAAGTAGTACCTCGGGTTAAGAACTTTGCCCCAGGATGAGAAGAGAAATCATGCGGTGGCAGCGCGGTGGCAGCACGGTGGCAGCGGGAAGCCCTATTAGCTAAAGTGGAACCTCAGGTTAAGAACAGTTTCAGGTTAAGAACGGACCTCCAGAACGAATTCAGTTTGTAACCAGAGGTACCACTGTACATCCAATCCAGCTACTAATTCCCCATTTGTATCTGTCCGAGATGGAGAAGATAAATTCAGAGAATCTGGGTCTCATTTGTAGGCAGATGAGTACCAGCGGGTAATAAATGCCATTCAATTGTTTTGAAGCACCGCTTGGAAATGTAACAACTTCACAATGTGAAGCCAGGTGGATGTGTACAGACATGTGTATCTGCGTGTGGGACTTCCGGGGGCGGCGCGAACGGCAATGGCGGTCCTCTTCCACTAGTGAGGAGGAGGCTCCGCAGAAAAGGGTCGTCCACTACGGCGAAGCGGAGACCCACTTTGGAAACCCACAGGCAGCAAGAGCCTGTGGTCTTGAGGCTCGGTGGGCGCCAGAAGCGACCTCCTAAACGGTAAAGGAACCCCATAAGGGGCTCCGGAACGTGGAGGGGGGTTGCGGCGCTGTGAGCCGTTTCGCGATCTGCAGAGCGAAGCCGCGCTGCTGCTGCCGGTGAGCGCTGATCCCTTTTCCTGCAAATTCTTGATTCGGAAGAAAGCAACAACTTGTGAGTAAAGACTGAATATCCTAAATTTGAGACTAAAATTTGAAATTAAAATACTGAACTTGGCTGAAAGCGGAGAGACGTGGAAACAGGAAGTCCGTCTTCCGCTGCCACTGAACTTCAAAAAGCAAGGAGCTGGAGGAGTGGAGGCTTAAAAAGAACTTTCAACCTTACTGATCTGAGCACCCACTGAATTTGCCAAACAAAGTAAGGACTTTAAGCTTATGATTTGGTACCTTTTATTTGTATTGATCTACCTTTCTTCTATTGGAATTACAATTGGAATGAGAAACCCTGGGTCCGGAGCTGCCTGAGCTCCCTGAGAGACTGAGCTGTCAGTTTTGCAGATTTGGCTACTGTATATAGAACTTGTAACAACCTGAGGGTATTTGGACCTGCTGATTTGAAACATCCTTTGAAAGACCAGTAAGCACTGGTAGAAACAAAGTGGCTGTTAACATCAACTCTGCCAAATATTGTTTTTGAAGGTTTCTGGACTTTAAATTGGACTTTAACTTTATTAGAACTCTTCCCTAAAGACACCTTAAGCTCCCTCTAGAGGATTTGAGACTTACAACAGTGACTGTACATTTACTTTCCCTTTCCTGGCCTCCTGTTTTCTCTGGGCTCTAGTTTTTCCTGTGGGAACAACTCAGCTTGACCTTGACTTTTAGATAACTTTGGAATGAGTGGCACAAGAAGAAGGGGAAGAACTAGACAAACAACACTGACAACTCTAACCTCAGCCTCGCAGATACGTAGATCATCTGTACCTACTCTGCCTTCAGAGGTAGAAGAAGCCGTTCTGTCACAGGCAAGGGAGGGAGAAACGGAGCAGTTACAATTGGAAGATATGGCCTCAGGATCATCTGCTTCTATCCTAGAGAAAATCTATGAAAAACTGGAATCTCTGGATAAGAGAGTGGAATCTCTGGACAAGAAAGCAGATGAGCAAACAGCTAAGATTGATCAAAATACAGAATGTTTAAATAGACTAACTGGACAAGTCGCACAGAACGTACAGGCAATTGGACGGTTGACGGAGGCCACAGCAGAAAATCGGAAATTGGCTGAGGATACTAGACAAAAACTTGAAAATTTAGAACAAGAGGTAAGACCACTCTGCAAACAAGTAGGTGAACATCAGATTTATCTTTCTATGATAGAACTGCGAAACCGTGAGAATAATTTAAGGATTAGGTCGGTACAAGAAGCAGAAGGAGGCAACCTAGCTGAGTTCTTAACTAAAGAATTTTCCAAGTTTTGGAATTTAGAGGAAAAAGATGTTAAAATTGTGTCAGCTTTCAGGCTTGGAAGATTTACAAAGAAGGAGAGGCCCAGAGATTGTTTGATAACATTGAGATCAAAGGAGGAAAGGGATAAGATTTTGGGCCTACACTACGAAAAGTCACTGGACATTCTGGACAGAAGAATTGAAATTTACAAAGATATTCCTAGACAACTGCTGGACCTCAGATCCGCCTACTCTGAACTTGTCAAACTTCTAAGGAGCAACTCAATTGCTTTTAGGTGGGAATTCCCCCAAGGAATATCCTTTACCTTCAGAGGGAAGAAGGTTAAAATTAGAACACTGGAAGATAGAGACAAATTTCTGTCTACATACGGAGAGGACCTTCAAAAAGGAATTGAACTACCCCTTGGGCCTGGAGCACCGGCAGTACCTGTGGAACCTGAAGATCCTGTGAATAAGATACCACCCCTAGAAAAATAACCAGATCTATTCAGGATGTCTCTGCAACTTTTGAGCTGGAATATAAATGGCTGTAACATTCCAGAAAAAAGGAAGAAAATATTTCATATATTAAAAAAAGAACAATTGGACATTATTTGTTTACAGGAAACACATGTGACAAGGCTCCACAGAAAAGTATTAATAAATAAAAGACTTGGCCAGGAATTTATATCTTCGGACAGAGTAAAGAAGAGAGGTGTGGTGATATATGCAAAAGAGAGCCTGTCACCCAAATTTCTATTCAAAGATGAACATGGAAGAATTTTGGCAATTGAGATACAACACCAAGGAGAGAAGTTATTGATACTAGGAATCTACGCACCAAACGAAGGGAAATCGGAATTTTACAGGAAGTTGCATGAGACTATGCTGGATTATCTGGACTATAACAACATCATTATGATGGGAGACATGAATGGGGTCGTATCAACCAACATGGACAAGTCACAAAGTCAAAATGTTACAAAAGACGGTAGACTACCTAAAACTTTTTTTGAAATGACAGACAATATGGATTTGATTGACATTTGGAGGACAAAGAACCCCTTGGGAAGAGAGGGAACATTCTTTTCTGAAGCCCAACTGACCTGGACAAGAATCGACCAAATATGGATATCTAGAGGTCTGGCACCTAAGGCTAGAAAAGTGGAAATCTGCCCAAAGACCTACTCCGACCACAACGCAGTAAAGATGGACATGACACTGTTACCAACCGGCTCTTTTAGATGGAAGATGAATGACAACTTGCTTAGAGATCAGGAGATTACCAAGAAGGCCCAAAAAGTTTTGAAGGATTATTTTGAAATAAATATGAACACCACGGTGGAAAAAAGAATCGTCTGGGACGCAAGCAAAGCCGTTATGAGGGGATTCTTGATACAACAGAATGCAGTAAAGAAAAGGACGCAAAATGAGAGAAAAGACAAGATTCTGGACAAAATAAAAGAATTAGAGAAGAAGTTAAGATTAAACCCGAAGTCACAGCCAACTTTGAGAGAAATTAAACTCTATCAAGCACAATATTCTAAATTGATAAACCAGGAAATAGAGTGGAAGGTCAAATTAATGAAACAAAAAACGTTTGAGTCGGCGAATAAATGTGGAAAACTGCTAGCTTGGCAGTTGAAGAGAAGACAAAGATTAAATACAGTCACAAATTTAGAGATCGAAGGAAGAAATATCCAGAATCCTGTGGACATTAGAAAGTGTTTCCAGAGATATTTTAAAAAATTATACACTCAAGGGCCGCAAGACGAGGCTGAGATTAAACAATTTTTGGCAAAAAATGGATTACCAAAATTGTCACAAGAAAATAGGACAATCCTGAACTGCAAAATAACACAACAAGAGATTGAACAGGCCATTCAGAACATGCAATTGGGCAAATCTCCAGGGCCAGATGGGCTGACCTCCAAGTACTATAAGACACTAAAAGATTACTTGATACAACCTTTGATGGAGGTCAGCAACGAAATTATGGAGGGGAAGAGGGCGCCGGAGTCGTGGAAGGAAGCGTTTATCACATTGATACCAAAGTCGGAAGCTGAAAAGACACAACTTAAGAACTATCGTCCCATTTCTCTTTTAAATGTGGATTACAAAATATTTGCAGACATTTTGGCAAGTAGACTTAAAAAAGTTTTAAATGAAGTAATTCACAAGGACCAGGCAGGCTTTCTCCCAGGCAGACACTTGTTTGCTAATACAAGGAATATTATTGACATTTTGGAACTTTTGCAAACAGATATAAACACAAAAGCAGTCTTAATTTTTATAGATGCGGAGAAGGCCTTTGACAACATTTCCTGGAAATTTATGAAGGGAAATTTAAAAGGAATGGAAGTGGGACGGGGTTTTGAGAATGGGATTGAGGCGATATATTCAGAGCAGAAAGCTAAACTGATAGTCAACAATGTGGTTACAGAAGAGTTTAAAATTGAAAAAGGAACACGACAAGGCTGCCTTATTTCCCCTTTGTTATTTATTTCGGTTCTGGAAGTGCTCCTGAATATGATTAGAGGGGACCGGTTGGTGGAAGGAATTCAGGTCGGAGAGAAACAATATAAGCTTAAAGCTTTTGCAGATGACTTGGTTTTGACCCTGCAGGAGCCAGAGTCTAGTACGAAAAGAGTATTACAACTGATTTATGACTTTGGTCGGGTGGCGGGATTTAAATTAAACAAACAGAAAACTAAGGTGTTGGGAAAAAATTTGACAGACACAGAGTCAGAACGGTTTCAGAAAGAGACAGAATTAAATGTGGTTAAAAAAGTAAAGTACCTAGGGGTAAACATAACAGCAAAAAATCTAAGTCTATTTAAGGATAACTATGAAAAGTGTTGGGCAGAAATTAAGAGAGATTTAGACAGTTGGACAAAATTGAAACTTTCTTTGTTAGGCCGAATTGCTGCTATCAAGATGAATGTATTGCCAAGGATGTTGTTTTTGTTTCAAACACTTCAGGTTCTGGATAAGACGGAGTGTTTTCAGAAGTGGCAGAGAGATATTTCTAAGTTTGTCTGGCAGGGCAAAAAGCCCAGAATTAAGTTTAAGATATTAACTGATGCGAAAGAAAAAGGGGGCTTTGCCCTGCCAGATTTAAAGTTGTACTATGAGGCCGCAGCTTTCTGCTGGCTAAAAGACTGGCTACTTCTTGAGGACACTGACGTGTTGGATTTGGAAGGGTTTAACAATACTTTTGGATGGCATGCATACTTATGGTACGACAAGGTTAAAATCAATAAGGCCTTTAAGAACCATATTGTCAGAAAATCACTGTTTAATGTCTGGACAAAATATAAAGACTTGTTGGAAAATAAAACTCCAAGGTGGCTTTCACCTTTGGAAGCCAAGGCCAGAAAAAGACCCAATATGGAGGCCAAATGGCCAAAATATTGGGAAATATTAGAAAAAGATGGAGACAACTGGAAATTGCAGAGTTTGGAGAAAATGAAGGATAAAGTGCGAGACTGGTTACATTACGCTCAGATTAAAGAAGTTTTTAAAAACGACAAGAAACTAGGGTTCCAGGTGGAGAAATCGAAACTAGAAACAGAACTGTTAGAACCAAAGACTAAGGTGCTTTCAAGGATGTATAACTTGCTGTTAAAATGGAATACACAAGATGAAATGGTTAAATCGGCTATGATAAGGTGGGCGCAGGACATTGGGTACAATATCATGTTTGAGGACTGGGAAAGGTTGTGGAGTACTGGATTGAACTTTACTGCGTGCAATGCTTTGAAAGAAAATGTAATGAAAATGATATATAGATGGTATATGACCCCAGTCAAACTTGCAAAAATATACCACCTGTCTGATAATAAGTGCTGGAAATGTAAAGAGAGTGAAGGAACATTCTTCCACCTCTGGTGGACCTGCCCTAAAGTGAAGGCGTTCTGGGAAATGATTTATAATGAACTGAAAAAGGTATTTAAGTATACCTTCACAAAAAAACCAGAGGCCTTTCTTTTGGGTATTGTCGGCCAAGGGGTGGCAAAGAAGGATTGGACATTTTTTATGTACGCAACAACAGCAGCAAGGATACTTCTTGGAAAGCACTGGAAAGCTCAAGATCTACCCACACTGGAAGAATGGCAGATGCAACTGATAGACTATATGGAACTGGCCGAGATGACCGGCAGAATCCGTGACCTGGGAGAGGAGAGGATGGAGGAGGACTGGAAGAAATTCAAGATTTATCTACAAAAATATTGTAATTTGAGTGAATGCTAAGCAGGATGCTAGATCATAAATAATTGAGCACCACTAAATTAGATGATTTAAGATGATAATGTGAGATTGAGAAAATATAAATTTCTTCGAGAACTACAAGATTATAAATAAATAGATGGGGCATAAGAATGTAAACAAGATGATAAATTGCTGGCAAAAAGTTATAACGATGAAAGTGGGAGCGGGAGATGTGAGGGAGTCCAAAGAAGATGTGAAACTATGTTAAGACATATGCTACATTGTTTATTATATCTATTTTGTATGTTAAACCCTAATAAACATTTATTAAAAAAAAAAGACATGTGTATCTGCGTGTGGATGATGACTGAAAGTATAGCCTTGGCAGAAGTTACATGTTTCACACTGATGATGTGTCCGCATGAAGGGATATACCTTTAGCACCCTACGAATGGAAGATCAGTGTATAGACAGGATAACAAATTGACAGAACAACTTTATGAGGTTAAAAATGGGTCTCAGCTTTATTGATTACAGATGTAGGTTTGAGGCTTTTTCTGGGAATGAAAAAGATGAAAAGGATGAGTGTTGAGAAATCCAAGGAATTGCTTTTTCTGCTTTTCATTCAATAAATGCCAGCAAACAATGCAAAAATTAAAAGCATCAACACAAGGTGATTCCTATTTGCTCCTCAGAATTAAGTGGTCTTTGCTGTTCAAGTCAGGCCTCAGAAGAAGGATGTACAATTTGGGGGCAAAGATACAACCCAGCAAACCTGCGCTGGAGGCCAAGATGCAAAAGACCTCCACAGCCACCATCTGCTTTCCTTTGGTGCTCAGATAAGAGGGAACAAAGGACAGCCAAACGCTGCAGAACACCAACATGCTGAAGGTGATGAACTTGGCTTCGTTGAAACTGTCCGGCTACCTCTTGGCCAGGAAAGCCATAGTGAAGTTGACCATGGCCAGGAATCCCAGATAACCCAGGACAGAATAAAACATCGCGACAGAACCTTCGTTGCATTCCACAATGATTTCCTCCACCAGAGAGCTCATGTCCACATCTGGGAATGGAGGAGCCGTACAGAGCCAAGCAGCACAAATGCTGGTTTGAACGGAGCAGCAACCAAGAAGAACCGAGTTTGTGAGAGATTTCCCCACCCATTTCCTCATCCTGGATCCTGGTTTGGTGGCCATGAAAGCCAGAACCACCGTGATGGTTTTGGCCAAGACACAAGACACAGCAATGGAGAAGATGATGCCAAAAGCAGCTTGTCGTAAAGAGCAGCTCACTGGGTGAGGCTGGCCAATGAAGAGCAAGGAGCAGAGGAAGCAGAGCAAGAGGGCAAGGAGCAGAGTGTAGGTGAGGTCCCGGTTGTTGGCTTTGACAATGGGAGTGTCCCCATTCCTAGAGAAGACGCCAAGTATCCAAGCTGTGACCAGAGAAAAGACCAGAGCTAAGGAAGCTAAAACGACCCCTAAAGGTTCTGCGTAGGAAAGAAAATGTTGGCGTTTGGGGATGCATTGATCTCTGTCCTTGTTTGGAAATTGGTCATCTTGGCAGTGGAAACAATAATCCATATCTGAAGAAAATAAAAATGAAATGAGTGATATATGAGTTCCAACAAATAAGACATTAATTAGTCGGATTAAGTATCTGAGATAAGTGAATATTGAAAACTATTTGTACAATCTCCTGTCATTGTGCATAATCCACAATAGGTTCTACTCTGTCTTTCATCTGCAGTTAATGATCAGAAACATGGCCTTTGGTTGTGCCCTTAGTTGAGTTGGTCACACCCAGAGAGATCTTCATGGCGATGGAGGATTCTTGAGAACAGCCACTTTGGACTCAGAGGCTGGGCTGAGGACTGTTCTGCGTAAGGAGATCATTTCATGCTTTTTTCTGGCTCACACACCTAAAACTATGGGGTGGAGGGTTTGGAACATCTTCACCCTCCCCTAACAATGGAGCACGTGGGAAGCAGGCAGAGAACACTAGACATATCCCACACCTATTTCCAGAGATCTCCTTTGTAAAAGTTCTGGATCTAGTTTCCCCAACTGTCTCTTTTTCCTTCCAGATATCAGTCCAGCTGCTCTTCTCTTTAGGGGTACTGAACTGCTAATAGAGGGAAAGAGTTGAAATAGATATTAGGAAGCATTATACAAAATAGCAGATGATGTCTCCTACCCGTTTGATTTGAAATCATCCCATGTGGACACGAAGCACAATCATAGCAACAAAATGGCAACCCCTCCTTCTTTTTCCTGCTGTAGCCTGGCTGGCAGCGATCATTACACAAGGCAAGGGGCAGCACCTAGCCATAAAAAGAGGAGAAAATGTAGCTCTTATGCCTTGTAAACAACACAGTTTTAATCAAAGAGAAGAGATCAGCTGACTGATTAACATTATTCCAGAAAGGTGTGTTGCGTGGCAAGTACCCTCCCCCTTGTGAAATGAAGACACAGGACACATTATTTAAGGTTAATGGGCGTAAAAGGCCACAACTTTATTGATTACAGGAATTGAGAGGTATTGGCCTTAGGCATTGGTTCCTATCGACTACCCGGCATGGAGACCGGGAAGGGTTAACCACCAGCCGGGGGAGTCCTGCTGAAGTACGCCAACTAGGATCCCCCGGGTGTCACCGCTCGGGGGCGTGCCTTAGGCCCACACTTCCATAGGCTTCGGACAGAGCAACGCCCCCCAGAGTCCTCTACCGGACTACCCTTCACCTTGGGGGAAGGTGATGGCACTTCCTTCCCCCCCTTCATTTGCAAAACAATACCCCTGCCAATGCCTAACCACCAATACCGGGAAAGTTGTGACGTTTGCTACGAGGTAGGCGAAAAAACCAAATGGCTGGAAATTTGCCACGTGGAAAAATTCCTACCAGGCCCCTTGCGGCGACCAACCAGAGTCCATAGCAAGGTCAAGGCTAGCTAAACCTAAGGGTGGGTGGGATGGGAAACTGGAGCAGCTGGACGGGGAAGAGAGGGCGGTCCCCGGGCGCACCGGCCTTAAATGTGCTAGGCCACGCCTCCCCAGCCCGACGATTGGCTGGCCGGGTCAGTGACGCGCCCGAGGATTCGCCTGGTCTCGCGGGGGCTGAGAGCCAGCCTCCGCGTGCGTGGGAGAGGGTGGGCCCGCAACCCCACCTCCTCTCGAGCTCGGAAGTGGCTTTGTGTACATAAATAAATAGTACAAAAATAAATATTGCAGTGTAAATATTGGGAGTGAATGAGACGGAATATTGAATTTTTCATTTGCGTAAAGATGGAGGATGGAGAGAGGACAGGGAAGACAACAGAATTTGAAATAGGTAAATGTAAAGGGACCCCTGACCATTAGGTCCAGGGATGTGGAACCTTTGCTCCACCAGATGATATTGGACTGCAACTCTCCTCAGTCTGAAAACCAGCCTGGCCAGTGATCAGGGAGGAGGAGAGTTGGGAGCCAACAATAATTCATTTGCAATATAGTGGAATATATTACCATTATATACTTTCAAACCAGAACTCTAAAGAAGAAAATATTTACTTCTCACCTCATGTGTGATGGTAAAATAACATGGGTCATACTTAAACAATTTGCTAATTAATGATAAAGAATATCTGCAGTAACCTTATTATTTTTATTCTTAATAAAAATATCTCATTTTTTAAAAAGCAATAGTCCCACCTGATTAAAAGATCTGTGCCATGTGATGGCTTCCTCATCCATGCTGAAGTCTATGTTTTGTGAATCTTGTGGAACTATCTTTCCTACTTTCACTCGGGAGAAGGTTTGGTTTGGAAAAGTAACCCAGTTAATAATATCAAATCCACCTGCTAACTCCCCATTCTCATCAAAGGACACTAAGTCACCAGCACTGTTGTTGAAGGAGATACTCCTCAAGAACGAGTGCAGCTAGGTGGAAGAAAACAAAGGCAAAGTTTTAAAAGCAGAGCTTTTATGGATTGGAGAAAGTATCCATCCATATATTTCACACAATGCAAAGTAGTCCAAAACTGTGCGGTCTACAACTTTTGGAGGACCTAAGTATTTCTAGCAAGTACATCTGGCCTGCCACTTGCCTGAGGGTTCAGCTCTGGGGTCCGTGTGCAAAGGCAAAATGGTGTCATGTCAGGAAGCCCTGGAACTGCCCCTCCTGCAAGGTGGGTGTGCAGGAAGAGAGGGAAAACAAGGTGGAGAGCAGCTCATGGTGGGTTTTCCCTGATCTCCATTTGTTTGTTTGTTTATTTACTTTTCCTCAGAAAGAGATGCATTCACATCTTGACAGCCCGTGTTCCTAGAGAGGCAGGGAAAGGGTACAGAGTGCCATAACTCCTTCAACTACTCCATCAAATGGAAGGGAAGTACAGGTCCTATCTTGATTGTGGCTCCTTCAGCTTGAAGGAAAGGGGAAACAGTTAAGCATTGAAAAGAATGTGGGGATTGTTGTAGAGGAAAGGTAAAAGCTGTAAGAGGTTGTGTGTCTCTGTTTGTGTGAATGTGTTTGTGTGTATTCATTCTGTGTCTCATTCTATGGACTGTGTGTAATCGCTCATTAGATTATCCCCAAGCAAAGGTTTACTCTGAATAGGAAATCTTACCTGCCAAGGCTGCAGTTCTTGAGGATTGAGCCCACCTCTGCCTGCCATCATTCTGCGTTTAGACCTGGATGAGTGCATCTGATGTAAAGTATGTGCAATGGCATAAACCGCATTATAGATACTGTAACTTTGGCCAGTCATGGTCATTTCAAAAATATGCCCAGGAAGGCTCTCCAGACTCTCATGGCCAGTGCAGGTCTTTGTGTTTTCCTTGTGCCCATTGGAAGCAGAAAATAAACAGTTAAATGCCTGTTGCCAAAAAGCCTGGAGGAACCCATCTCCATTTGGAGAGTTGGGGTTCAGGGTCTGAAGGAATTCTTTAAATCCCTGGACTTTCTCTGTGTGAATTGCAAAAGACAAGGCACCATCAAAGACCTGTATATCATAATACCTTTGCATTGTTTCTGAAGAGAAAGCCCACTGGGCTGTCAAAATCCACACAGTGCCTGCAACATCTTCTGCTGATGAATAGAAATATTGCAACCATTTCACAACTGTAATGGTCTGAAGTTCTGCACAGAGAACCACTATGTGGACTTCTGAGGCCATCAGGAAAGAGGACTTGGCCCGAAGGAGTTCCAGGGAACTAAAATGATCTATACCCTGAGATATGGCTGGTAGTTTTTCACTGAAAGCTGTACAGACTCCATGCCGGGAAAGCACTGGCACTAAGCTTTGCATAAAGGTCTCTCCATTTTCATCATCGGATGCCACAATTCCTACCCATGTCCACTGGAAATGTAGAAGTAGCCTGACAATCCCTGCATATTGATATTTCTCATTGGGCACCGTTCGGTAGAATGTCTGGGGCTGCAACTCTGAGCTTGTGACTGGAGCTAATACACAGTAAGCAATCTGGAGGAAGAAATCAATCCCACAAGAAGTGGAGAGTTAGAGCAAACGGTTATGGTTCATCCCAAGTATCTGCTTGAAGAACAAACCCATGAGAATTTCTCGACTCCATTTATGAATGCATGTTGATCTCACAAGAACGTTATGCATCTAAAGCCCCTCCACTTCCACCACTACTGCATAGCTCCCCCAGGTGCTTTTGTATCAGTTTTTCAAAAATTCACCTTATCATAAAAATGAACCAAACAAAAGACAGCATTGAGAACCCAGAAGATAATTAATGAATCAGATGCAGAAGAGCTTCACAGCCGCCACACTTACTATACAAATACCTGTGGAATCTTGTAGATGCTTAAGACAGTAGCCATGTAGAGAGAGATGTCAGAGTCAAGTCCCCCAATAAAAGTTATCTTATTTTTCTTCTTCTCGCATATGAAGTTGGGGACAATCCTTTCTGTGATGGACAGAAGTTTCAGGGTGTTCTGATAAGTCATCCTTGCATTTAAGTAGCTATCATAGACATGGAACCCAAAGGTCATATTCGGTACAATATTAGGGTTCTTGTTTATTTCTTTCACAGCAAACACCAGGGAGAGGGTATTCTGGTAGTACTTTGGTGTGTCACTAATAAAAGAGTTATACTGTGTGTCAGAGGTATTCTCCTCCTCTCCCTCTTAAGCACATTGGTAACTTTCTGGCTCAATCTGGCAAATCCCAAAAGATTAAATAAAACAAATAAGCTAACAAACAAACTATATATCCATTTTCTGTGTCAACAGTTGATAGTTGACCCCATGGACAATATTCAGTCAGCTTTAAGAATATTACATCTAGAAAGTGTATAATTTTGTGCAGAGCATTCATATCCTGAAACTCACATATGTAAATTAATCTCTTATTTGCAGGTGTACCACTGGTGCCTAAAATTGTGGGTTCTCACAGGTGGCTAAAGCAAACAGCTATTTCGCTACTGCTGGGAGGGGGTACCTGGTTGCCACATCCTTCTCTTACCACTTCATTTCCTTTCAGCAACCAATTGACACTTACTAGATGAGATCAGTGCTTGGTGTAGGTGGGGAGTAGAAACCAGAGCACATCAGATCGAATAGGATCTATTCTTTCACGGTACCTGAGTCTCCATCCTTCCCTCCTTCAAATAAAATTCTGCCTGTACAAAAAATACTGTAGCCAATGTTAGTCATACTCAGAGAAGGCCCATTAGGAATTAACAGATCAGACTAACTCAGGTTTATTAATACTCTGCATATAACTCAGTTTGGATACTTGGTTTTTTTACCCAATATGGTTTACATTGCAAAGCAGAGAATATAAGCCAAATTCTATGTTATTCATATGTCAAATTCATCTGTGACTGTCAGATTAAAGGATAGTGATTGTGAATGTGAGGATCAAGCTTTGCTGCAAAGGAAAACAGACGTTAATGGTGTGAAGGGAAACACAGAGGGAGGATGAGGATGAAGTTGGGAGAGAGTGGTAAGAGCTATGGGATCAGATGAAGAGAAAGCAGAACAGGCAGAAGACAGAAACCTCAAGAAGTGGAATAAAGCAACAAAGAAGAAAGATGACCAGATCACAATGTAAAAAGAAGAAAATATATGTTCAACATCCTACTTGATAAAAGTGACAGGGAAACATGTTCTGAGCATGCCATCATATGTCTGGAGTAATTGTCGCATACATGAGCTCACCAAGGGTACACTATGAAGGATAGAGTTTTTTCCTTACAGAAGTTCATCTATAAGCTTTGTGTTTGGGTGCTCTTGGAAATCCATTTCTTCAAATACAAAGCCGAAATAAGAAACAATCCCTCCAATGACTAGGTCCCCTCTCTGATAACTCTGGTATGGAAGCTGGAAAGGCTCCATCATGGTGCATCTAGCAGAGGGTTCCTTGCTCTCAGTTGGAGGCAACTGCAGCCACAGGAAGAGAAAGATCAGCAGCAGAAATGTTCCAACCATCTTGGGGCCGATGGGGGTGCTGAAAGTCAGATTTCTATCTCATCTTCTATAAACTGCATTACAGGAACTTTCATTGAACGACTCTGGATTATTTTCATAAAGGGAAAATGCCAGTGATCTGATCCATGAAAACCTACATGTACAAAATTTCCCACCAGGGCTCTGAATGACAGGATTTATTTTATATACACTTCCACACTCTGACATTGATTGTGTTCATGGCCTGATAAAATGTATATGGGATTTTGCAAGATAGATGGTGAAACTCAGCAATTTGACATAATTACTAAGTTATCACCTTAGAGCATTGAGCTCTGTGACTTATAGTAATAATGCATGCTTGTTACTGAATAGTGCTCTTGTAATTGTGAGTTCCCCAGGCAGTCCAGCTGCAAACTGGTGCCCTGAAGGGAGCTTCCTAGTTTCCCCAACACTCTTCCTCAATCACACCTGCACCATTTCCTCCAACTGTACATGTGTCACCAATGAAGACATGATTTTCAGGGATGTTTCCTTGTACAAGAGTTAAGGGAAGGGAGAAAATAGTTAAAATAACACTGGCTCCAGTTGCAGGTGCAAGACAGAGTCTTACATTTCCTTACAGAAATGGTTAGTGTATGCAGACATCTGTTTTTCTAAACCCTTCAGAAATCCCACAAACTGAATAGTTACTGTATATTAACAAATATAGACCAATTCCTATGGAAGTGGGGAATTTCCTTTTGTCATCTTAGAGTTGGAAAGCAATGTGAGGGACTCATGAAGGTGACAATGGAGGCTTAAATGCAGTGGTGCAACTTGAAACATACAATACATGTGGTTGTGGCATGTGGGAAGGGAAAGGGCAGTAAGGTCATGAAATTGACAGAGTGCCTGACAGAGACAAACTGAAATTCCAATATTTCCTATTTACTGGGGAGGAGAGAGATAATATATAAGATCCTTCTTGAGTTTTCACTGTTACGCCACAGTGTGAGGTTAGGTATGAGTGTTATTGGAGCAGCACAATTGTTGCATGGTGAAACACTCTTGGACTTGCAGACAATAAGGTGTCCCTGTTGATGGAGGCACGTAAGGGAAAGGCTATACAGTGGTACCTCAGGTTACATACGCTTAAGGTTACAGACGCTTCAGGTTACAGACTCCACTAACCCAGAAATAGTACCTCGGGTCAAGAACTTTGCTTCAGGATGAGAACAGAAATCACGCAACAGTGGCGCGGTGGCAGCTGGAGGCCCCATTAGCTAAAGTGCTGCTTCAGGTTAAGAACAGTTTCAGGTTAAGAATGGAGCTCTGTAATGAATTAAGTACTTAACCCGAGGTACCACTGTACTTGGAGACTAAAGGTTGGCAGGGTGTTATAAGTTCTCCTGAGGTCTTCACAGTGTTGTTCTCAGCAAGTAATCTGAGTTCCAATCAACCTTCCCAGTTCAATGAAAAATGGAAAGCTGACTCAAAGAGGAATTGTGGGTTTTGAGTTCCATTTGTATTTGACCCTTCCCACTACTGGCTTATAAAAACTAGTAGGGAGAAGGCAGCCAGCTGGCTCAAGGTCACACTGTGAACTTCATGGCTGATTGGTGATTTTAACCCTCATCTCCTAGGTCCACCTAATATCTCTCCACTTAATTCCACTTCCTTTAGAGAAGAAATAGAAGAAATAGAAGTGAATAAGCTGGAGGAAGGCCTAGGGAGAACTCAGAATACATAGAACATAGCCCTCAACCGTTCTCTTGTGAGCAGGGCATCCCAGATTTAAAGAAGGCAGCCTGGTCTCTGATTGGATCCAGGAATGTCCTGGGATCCGTGTGTCCTCCTTTGGGCAGCCACCGCTGAAGAGCACAACTTTCTGCCCTTCTCAGTGTCTAAATAAGGTTAGCAATGAAAGAAGGCAGTCGTGGTGGCTGCTGGGAGAAGCCAGACTCTCCTCCAATCAGAGCGTGCGGAGGGAGGTGAAAAACATTGATGTGCCAGGTTGGCAGAGCGAAGAAGCGAAGACAGCCCTTTGCTTCGCCTTGCCCAGCCCCAGTGGATAACTGTGGCTTACTGACACCACTGGGGTGTGCAGAGCGCATGGCCCCTGGGAACTGTGAGCTCAGCAGGAAGGTGGCGGCAGCACATGGAAAGGAGTGGGCCATGAGTGGCTGTTGCCAAAGGGGGAGCAGGAGGCAAAGGGGCTCTGGGTGCTCTCTGCCCCTCTGGCAGTGGTGGGGGCTGTTCAAGGGCAGCTCTTTCCCTCCCTCCCTCCCTCCCACTGGGCTAGCACCAAGGAAGCTATGGCCCTCAAAGTTCCTCAAGTGCTGGAGCCCAGTGGAGGAGAGGTGGCCACTGCCCCTGCTCCTCCTTCTCCCTGCTACTTCCACCTCATGCTCAGGCCTGAGCTGGGAGTGGAGCTGCAGTCTGGTGGTGAAAGGCAGCCTTGAGGAAGCCGTGGCCGCCGGAGCCCAGTAGAGGATAGGGGCAGTGCTGCTGCTGCTGCCAATACTGCCGCTACTTCCACCCCAGGCATTTTGACCTGGGCGCCCATGTCCTGGATCCAAAGTGGAAAGTATGCATAGAGGCCCCGGTAGTTTAAGGGGTTACTGGATGAGGTCCCATAGTCTGGAATGAATAGAAGGGAGCCCAATAGGGATGGGAGCTTCTAAATGAGAAATGTTGAAAGCCCAAAGGCAGACAATTCCAACAAGAAAGAAAAGTGGGAGGTATCTAAGGAAACCAAAGTGGCTGCATAAGGAGCTTACATATGAGCTGAGAGTCAGGAAGGACATGTGTAAGAAATGGAAGAAAGGGGAATCACAAAGGAGGAAAACACAATACTTTAGGATGAAGATCAGGCTGCTTAAAGCTCAGAATAAGCAAGGGAGGTTAAAAGTAATTCTAAAGAAGGTTTATTTGGCTATGTTCAAAGCAAGAGGAAGAACAAGCAAGTGGTAGGTGACAGAGGGAAGGCAGAACTACTCAACACCTACTTTGCCTCTGTCTTCACCCAAAAGGAAAACAGTGTCCAACAGTGTCCAAAAGGATGCTGGGATTACCAAGATCCAGCATGGGTTTCTCAAAAATAAGCATGTCAGATGAATCTCATTTCTTAGTTTTTTGGATGGAATTACATGCTTGGTGGATCAGGGGAATGCTGTGGACATAGTGTATCTTGATTTCAGTAAGGCTTTTGACAAAGTCCCCCACGATATTTTTGCGAGGAAGTTTGTAAACTGTGGTTGAATGAGGGAACTGTTAGATGGATTTGTAGCTGGTTGTCTGACTGAACCCAAAGAGAACTCATTAATGGTTGCTTGTCATTCTGAGAAAAAGTGACAAGTGGGGGGCTGCAGGCTGCCACATCTTTATAAACAACTTGGATGAAGCAATTGAGGCTCATCCAATTTGCAGATGACAGCAAACTGGGAGGGATAGTAATAATAATAATAATAATAATAATAATAATAATAATAATAATAATTTATTTATACCCCACCCATCTGGCTGGGTTTCCCAAGCCACTCTGGGCGGCTTCCAACAAAACATTAAAATACAATAACCTATTAAACATTAAAAGCTTCCCTAAACAGGGCTGCCTTCAGATGTCTTCTAAAAGTTTGGTAGTTATTTTTCTTTTTGACATCTGGTGGGAGGGCATTCCACAGGGTGGGAGCCACCACTGAGAAGGCCCTCTGCCTGGTTCCCTGTAACTTGGCTTCTCGCAGCGGGGGAAGCGCCAGAAGGCCCTCAGCGCTGGACCTCAATGTCCAGGCAAAACGATGGAAGTGGAGATGCTCCTTCAGGTACACTGGACTGAGGCCATTTAGAGCTTTAAAGGTCAGCACCAACACTTTGATTTGTGCTCGGAAACGTCCTGGGAGCCAGTGTAGGTCTTTCACAGAAGAAAAACTATTGTTCTCATCCACTCAATCCGCAAGAGCCTGTCTTTGCCTGCAGGGTAAGTCCCTAACTCATCAGTGGTTTGAGACCCATCAGCTACCCTCACCTGGTTTAGCTGGCCAGTCAAAGCCATTCCCAGAGTGTGGCTGCTGTCGCATACTCACAGCTTCTAGGAGCCACAGACAAGAGCTGAGTGTAGGGTGGGGGGAAAGGTAGAACAACTGATGGGATTTATGCAAGGCACCCTACTCTGAAGAGGCTGGGCTAAGACTGGCCTGAACTGCTGCTCTTGGAAAAGGTGGAGACCAAGGGTTGCATTCAACTGAATCCTGAATTATTTAACCTAAGTTAGTCGTGCTCATTAAATTCAATGGATCTACTCTGAGAAGGACGAATATTGAATACCACCCAAGCCTCTTCTAATTTGACATATAACCTTGCCCACCTCCATCACACATGGAGGAAAGTGCAAAAGTTTTTCCATCTCCATGGGGGAGGGAGTACAAATCTTCTATTGTTCCCTCTCTCCTGTGATTCTCTATAACTCTGAGCAGGATCAAAGAAGACATTTGCTATGGGGGGGGCATGACTTCTTTAACAATTATGAGTGAGTCATAAACAACAGCTGCCATAAGTTATATCTCCTTTAATTATCAAATTAATCATAATCACAGATATATTTCCCCAACCCGGGAGAGTTCAAGTGGGCACATTCAAAATGTAAACTAAGGCTATAGAAATGCAAGGCTCTTTCATCTGGTTACTGATTCTTCAGTTCTGCGTTCTTCAACTCAGCTGCTGGAGTACTAATTTAAGGCAGGGACTCTTGCATTACAATGAGATGAAGTGTCCTTTGCAGTAAAGAGTTTTCTTGCAAGATGGTAGCTTTTGTGATCTTACTATTAATACGGCTGCCTCTAACTACATGCAAGATTCCTTTGTTTCAGTGCCCCACCAGTGACCCTCTTCCCATTCTTCCCAAATATTATCAGTCAGGAGACCTCATGATTGCTGGCATCATGTCTCAGGTCTATACATTCGTAAACGAGATAACATTCAAAGAACGTCCCTCTGCTAAACTCTTTGATGACCAGATGTAAGGAACTGTGTTTATTTAACAATATAATGCATCCATATTAAATGTATTCATATTTTGCTGTTGATGCAATCATCTTTCCTAATAGGTAATTATTGTGCCTATGCATCTGATGTGCTTTTATCTGGGGCAGGTAAGTGGAGACCTGATATCTCAAGCCCATTTCTGCTAAGAGTGCCAACCATTGTCTTAAATTAATGTTTGTGAAGCAAGTCCAGTTTACCACATTTCCAACTTTAATAGTAGCAATGGCAGATGTATTTATTTTCTCTTGTGCTTCAGAAAATTTGTCCAACCTGCTATAATTTGGATGCAATTTGTAGGCGTGCTCACCTCCTCTAAGGAACAAGTTCTGTCATATTTCAGAATGATTCCTGCAGTGGTTCTCCTGCCTGAGTGGACTTGAGGTGGACACAGTAGGAATTGTGGGGACAGGAGGGTGGCTGAAAACAGATTATGCACTCTCAGGAAAGACTAAAGTGGGGGAAATCTCAGCCTGCCAGAAATGGCCTTGCTATCCCAAAGGTTGGGGTGGGGTGGGCAGATCACTCCACTGACTTGCAAAGGAGGAGGTGAGTGATGGAAATAGTAACCTAGATCCCCAGGATAAATGATGTGAATTAACTATTACCCTTCCAATGAGGACCCGTTATGAGGGGAAGGAGGGCTGGGCTTTTCTTCCTCTCCATCCAGTTTTGTGGAATATTGCCTCTTTTCCCCAGGAGAGTGAACTCTCCATTAACTGGCACAGGGAAAGGCAGCGTGGAAAGAGGATTATGTGATCCAAGGAAAGAGGGGTGTGGGGAAAATATTACCCTTGCAGCCAGGACATTGTTGTGGGGTGTTTCTGCCCCCTGCTGAATGGGGATACAACTGTTTCTCCTTGGAAAAGAGAGATCTTTTCATAATGTGCATATGGTAAGGGGTGATTTTTGAAGAGCAACAAATATTCACTTTAAGAAATAAAACAAGCATGGTTTTAAAAATAATAATGAACTGTGATTAATACCAGACCTGGCTGTCAAAACAGAAGAACAAATCCCCTCTTCAACTCAATCTCAGGCTGCTTCCCTTCTGATAAAAGTTGTTGCTTTAAGTTTCCAGGCACCTGAGTTCACTGAGGAACTATCAGATCCAATTCAAGATGCCTTGCTAATATCATGCAAATTCAAGCATGTGAACACCTGAATCCCCTGTACTGATTTATCAGCATTTGTCGTGGTAGTAGTAATCAAGCTTAGATTGTTCAAACAGAGATGCTCCGGCCTGCAGGCCATAGGGCCCTGGGGGCAGGGGATCGAGGGAGTAACGCATGGAATTTCAAAACCCCAACTTAGCATCTTATTGGGAGTGCTATATCTATTGTAGATCACCCTGAATTTGGAGGGATAGATGGTGTGAAGTATAACTGAAGCCTATTCTATGCATTTGAAATATTGCATGGGACTTGAGCAAGGCAAGAATCAGAAGAAGCTTCTCTGGATTGAAATGATTGAAGTATTTCACCATTATTTCAATAAATAATATGGGATTCTTATCTATATGTCCAGTTTTGTTTGTCAAGGGTACTCAGACTCTAGTCTGTTCTCATCTGATGTATTTGTCTCTCATTAAAGAGGTAAGTAGATATGTAGACAATGTCCTTTTCTGTAGAAGATGCAAAACGAACCCCTCATTGCAGGCTCATGACACAACTCTACCAGCACATTGTGGCTTTGGTATTTGCTGTAAAGGAGATCAATGACAACCCACAGATCTTGCCCAATGTCACCCTGGGATTCCACATCTTGAACAGCCATTTCGTTGCAAGCTGGACCTATCATGGCTCCATGGAGCTGCTGTCTGGATGGGGCAGACTCATCCCTAACTATAAGTGTGGTGTTGAGAACAGTCCAGTAGCCGTCATCGGGGGACCGAATTCTGACATCTGTCTCCCCATGGCAACGGTCCTGAGTATCTACAAGATGCCGCAGGTAAGAGAGCCATTGGAGAAGCCATTCACGTTTCTCCTGCACTGCATCCCTTCATGCTACAGGTTGAGGGATTCACAGAGATGTGTGCATTGCGTGTGGCCATTTAGGAATCTATTCACACTTCTATTGGATTCTGTCCCTTGAGGCCCCAGGTTGATATTACAAAGCGTGAATGACCCACAATGAGCAAAACTCATCCCTGCCCATAATACACCAGAATATGAGGAACAACCATTCTGTCTTGAATTCTGCATGACATGTTTGACTTCTCAGTGCAGGGAAGGCTAATTCTCTCCTCTCCAATATTTAAGCATCCCAGCACAGAACCCATGATTGAGGTTCACATGCAGTCCAGTCATCAAAAATAATCATTGCTTGATTGGGTTCAATGGCCTTTACAAATCCATTTTAATTTTATTTTTTCCCAGTTTATGGTTCAAAGAGCTGTCCTGTGGATTCTTCAACAGAAACTAGTTATATTTGCTCTTTATTCTGTGTTCACATGTCTGATACTGTTTGCTTATATGTTCTGATGGTGACATACACATGGGACATTTAAGGGAGAACTGACCCTTGCAGTGCCTTTCCCTTGATTGAAAATATAAGGGCAGCAAAGACCTTATACTCTATGGGTGTCTGAGTGGGAAAAAAATGTATAAATTGAAGTATTTCAAGAAATCTAGCCACTCCATATAGGGCCCCAATATTCAACTTTTGTGTGTGTGTGTGTGTGTGTGTGTGTGTGTGTGTGTTTTTTTTAAGTTTTAAATTTTCTCTGTGCAGTCTCAACTGTGTTCATTCACCATAAGAGGGTACATAAAAACACAAAAGTGGATGGAATTTGCAAGCATAATTTTTACAATCATTTTCAGTTCATCTATGGCTCTTCTCCTATGATCCCAGATCCCAGGCTATATATCCTGCATTCACACCTAGGTCATACCTGATAGGCCAATTCAAACTTCCCATATGGAGCTGGATTGGATGGCTCCTATGGCCAATCAAACCTATCCATTCTGAAGGAAATCAGCCCTGAGTGCTCACTGGAAGGACAGATCCTGAAGCTGAGGCTCCAAGACTTTGACCACCTCATGAAAAGAGAAGAATCCCTGGAAAAGACCCTGACATTGGGAAAGATTGAGGGCACAAGAAGAAGGGGATGACAGAGGACAAGATGGTGGGTGTTCTCGAAGCTACGAACATGAGTTTGACCAAACTGCAGGAGGCAGTGGAAGACAGGAGTGCCTGGTGTGCTCTGGTCCAGGGGGTCACAAAGAGTTGGACACGACTAAATGACTAAACAACAACAACAATATCCTACCTGCCTATTATTCTAAGATCCCCACTCCAGACATAACACTGAGACAAACCAGGCAGCCTCGTAAAACTGAGCTCTTTTGCTGAATCAGGGCGTTTCACCTAGTGCATTTTTTTCGCCTAGTGCAACTCCCTCTTGTATCTATGCTGTCCCTAGTCTCCCCATTAAGGAGAACCAAGAGAGAGCTCTGTTGAAATGTGATTGATATGTTTTCATCTTAGAGAATCCAGAATTCTGAGCAAGTTATTATCTCCCCTACAGTTATGGAATTATCTATAATTACTACTTCACCAATTCCTTAGACGGTTCAGCTGGCCGCTAGCAAAACACCACAGATGGAAGAAGGCATTTAAGATCTTCTGTGTCGTTCAGAACTGGAAAAATAAATAGATAAAGAGAGTTCCATTCTGTTTCTGGGGCTAGAGACACACAAGGCTCTGATAAATGAAATTTCGCTCCATACAGCCCTGGCTTCAATCATCCAAGTGAGTGGTCATTTAAGCCAGACTGTACAATTCAGTATCATGGCGATGTTGGTGTAGGAAGATATTGATCGGTTCCTATCAAGAAGATTTTGTGCAAGATGGAGGTATTATTGGTACTGCTAGCAGTGGTACTTCCTCAGGCAGTGTGCATGGTTCCTGTTTCTAGATGCAATGTTAGTGACCCTCTTCTTATCCATCACAAATATTATCAGCCAGGAGACCTTATAATTGGTGGCATTATTTCACACATCTTCCATTTTTTAAGTGTGCTAAACTTCAAACAACGTCTCTCTTCTGAGCTCTTTGATGACCTTGTGTAAGGAGTTGGGTTTTCTTAAACATATCATGTATCTGTCCTGATATTCTTTTTCACAGCTTCGTTTTATATGCATTTCCAGCTTATATGGAAAGCCTTCTGCATGACAGCATTCTGCTCTGTATATGACTGAAAGCATTAATTAAATGGTACATTTATTCTCTCTCAGTTTTGCCTCAGTGTATTAGAACAGCTCCTGTGGGTGATCATAAAAGGCACTATCTGAATTGTCTTGTTACAGCTGAGTTGAATTGTCATAAGCTAGAATTTTCTGAAATGTTTTCAGATTTTTATTATTATTTTTATTTTGAAATTTCCACAACATTGCAGAATTACAACCCTCTCTTGGGGAAAAAGAAAGTGGGGGAAAAACCTCCATGGTTTAGTCATCTGTGAATACGGTAGAGAACATTGGATGCAACTGTTGATCTAGTTTCAGAATTTTTTAGTATTATTTAATACAGTCAAGGGATGCGGGTGGCGCTGTGGGTTAAACCACAGAGCCTAGGATTTGCCAATCAGAAGATCGGCGGTTCAAATCCCTGCGACAGGGTGAGCTCCCGTTGCTCTGTCCCTGCTCCTGCCAACCTTGCAGTTCGAAAGCACACCAGTGCAAGTAGATAAATAGGTACCACTCCGGCGGAAAGGTAAACGGCGTTTCCATGCACTGCTCTGGTTCACCAGAAGCGGCTTAGTCATGCTGGCCACGTGACCCGGAAGCTGTACGCCGTCTCCCTCGGCCAGTAAAGCAAGATGAGCACCGCAACCCCAGAGTCGGCCACAACTGGACCTAATGGTCAGGGGTCCCTTTACCTTAACTTACTAATACAGTCAAACATCTTCTTACATCTGCCTCCGCTTGCGTCCATTTTGCCCAACATCCCCAGCAAACCCGGAAGTAACCAGTGGGTTTGTGGCCAGTTGTGCAGGCACAAGAGTGGTGATCGCCACCCGCACCTGTGCACAATGGCGCCTCTCCCAGAGACCCGTTTCGACCTCCGGACGGACCTCCGGAATGGATTACGGTCACAAGCAGAGGTTTCACTGTATCTAATATTTTGATATTTTACAATAAAGTCTCTTATTCCATCCAATTATCTTAGCCCACCGTTCCTTTCGTTCTTCACTGTTGCTTAATTTGATAGTTTCATTCCGCATTAACTCAGCTGAAATTTCAGTGAATTTCAAAAAACTCACAAATGTTGCCATCCATAAATGTCTCTGCATTTTCAAAGCTATGAGCTGGTACGTAATTGATCAGCTGTGTGATGTGCAAGTGCATCATAGAAACAGTTAGGGATGGACAGATCAGTATATATTTTGTCAATTTCACGTGTGTTCACTCATAAATCATTTGTGTTTCCATTTCCATACTAATCTGTGATTTAAAAAAACACACCCTGTAAACTTATATTTTAATATGTGTTTTATTACATTCTACACAGTTCTAAATGTGTTTTAGAATAAAACACAAAAAATGATTTCTTCCCATATTTTAGTACTTTGGAGAACTGTGAAATTTAAAGGATTATTACATGGATTAGTTTGGGCAGGGCCGGATGTAGGTTCGATGAGGAGTGTCTTACCAGTTAGAATTTTTAATAATTACAGCGAGAGAACAAAGAGCACGTCTCCTAGAAATGGCGGTGCTCCCATTTAAGGCTCACACCCCCTCCTTCCCTATTAGTCTACGTCACTCCTACGTCTTGTAATCTGAGCTTGTACCCTCTGTGCTTTCTGTTCTGAGATTTTCTGAGCTCTTTGCAACCTTGGGGGGAGAGGAATGCTGTCCAACGACTGTGAATCTGTTAACCCTCTCTCTTCCAGTCAGAGCTGGATTTAGGTTTGAAGAGGCCCTAAGCTACTGAAGGCAATGGGGCCCTTTATATGTCCAGCTGTCCTTTGTCAACAACAGATTGTCGCTGTTTTTTTTGTCGTTGAATATATGCTATATGGTAATTTATGGACCTAAAAGGTATCTAAAGCCATTTGCACATAACAAAATACATATTTTATCAAAGTAATTGTTGAACTGAAATACAATTAATACAATTTTTTTTCCTTTATTTTTTTTTGGGGGGGGGGGCAAGAGAGTGGGGCCCTAAGCTATAGCTTGTTTAGCTTATACGTAAATCCGGCACTGAGCATGGGTAATTCAAATTGGGTCATTTATCTTAAAAAGTTGGGCTGAACAAAAGACCCCTCCTTTGCTAGGAAAAGTTTTGTTCATTAGAATTATGTCTGACATACTGCAATCTATTTGCTTTATTGTTTATACTTTCCCTCTAATATTAAATAATCTCATTATCCTTAAGAGTTGGTATATTTTTGCTGTTATTGTTGTTATTATATTGTTATTATGATGTGCATCTGAACTATGTTAGCAACCTGTGCTCCTCTGGCAAACAATATTCATCGCAACCTGATTTTATGTCAAGTATTCTGTATTGCATTTCCATGCGCTCCTCTGGTTCGCCAGAAGTGGCTTCCTCATGCTGGCCACATGACCTGGAAAAACTGTCTGCGGACAAATGCCGGCTCCCTCGGCCAGTAAAGCGAGATGAGTGCCACAACCCCAGAGTTGGCCACGACTGGACCTAATGGTCAGGGGTCCCTTTACCTTTACCTTTATTCTGTATTACACCAATCTACCAAGATTGGGGACTCGGGTGGCGCTGTGGGTTAAACCACAGAGCCTAGGACTTGCCGATCAGAAGGTCGCAGTTTGAATCCCCGCGACGGGGTGAGCTCCCGTTGTTCGGTCCCTGCTCCTGCCAACCTAGCAGTTCAAAAGCACATCAAAGTGCAAGTAGATAAAAAGGTACCACTCCGGCGGGAAGGTAAATGGCGTTTCCGTGCGCTGCTCTGGTTCGCCAGAAGCGGCTTAGTCATGCTGGCCACATGACCCGGAGGCTGTACGCCGGCTCCCTCGGCCAATAAAGCGAGATGAGCGCTGCAACCCCAGAGTTGTTCGTGACTGGACTTAACTGTCAGGGGTCCTTTACATTTACCTTGTGTATCTGAAGAAGTGTGCATGCACATAAAAGCTCATACCAATAACAAACTTAGCTGGTCTCTAAGGTGCTACTGGAAGGATTTTTTTTATTTTGTTTTGACTACGGCAGACCAACACAGCTACCTACCTGTAACTTTACCTTTACCTTTACCTTTACCTTTACCTTTACCTTACCAAGAGATCACCCTAATAGCTGCAGGTACTATGTTCTGGAGAACATTTGAAATGTTTGGGGAACCTAAAGGGTTTACTGAATGTAGTAGCATGGCATCTGATTCTGTGTTGCTAGATCTCCCCATGAAAAACGTCAGGAACAGGCTATAATAAAGTGAACTTCTTCTTAAATTTGTTGCTGAATTGTATAAAATATAAATGCTGGTTAACTAAGGCAACTATTTGGATTAGAAGTTATTTTTGAAATTAAGAGAAGAGGGGTTGTCACTTCAAGGTCGTATTTTCTCTCATTTTAGGCTACTGACTCACCACTACCAGCACATCCTGGCCTTGGTATTTGCTCTGAAAGAGATAAATGAAAATCCCCGGATATTACCCAACATCAGCCTTGGCTACCACCTCTATAACAGTGGTTTCAGTTCCAGTGCAACATATCTTGCCTCCATGGAACTCCTCTCCACAAAGGGCAAATTCTTCCCTAACTACAAGTGTGATGTCCAGGACAATCTTATAGCAGTCATTGGGGGACCTAATTTTGATGTTGATCTCAATATGGCAATTATGCTGTGGAACTACAAGATTCCACAGGTAAGTTGTGCTCACGCAAAAAATAAAGAATCGTCCAACCCAGCATTTTAGATTTAGTAAAGATTAGAAAACTGTATATATAATAGGGATGGACTGAGCAGTTAATTACATGCCGTTTCCTAGCACTGAAAGAGAGGTCCACGTCCATCCTGTTCTATCCCACTGCATGCCTTTGTGTACCATTTCACCCCATTTTTCCTTCCCCTTCACTTTTCTGCTCACTTTTTACACAAAAACAGACACTTTTCAGTGTGTTTAAATACCGTATTTTTTGCTCTATAAGGCTCACCTTTTCCCACCCAAAAAGTAAGGGGAAATGTGTGTGCATCTTATGGAGTGAATACAGGCTGCACAGCTATCCCAGAAGCCAGAACAGCAAGAGGGATCCCTGCGCAGTGATCCATCTTGCTGTTCTGGCTTCTGAGATTCAGAATATTATTTTTTCTTGTTTTCCTCCTCCAAAAACTGGGTGCGTCTTATGGTCTTTACAAGAAACACAGAATTCTGTGCATGGAAATGCATTGCAAAACCAGGAAATGTGCACACTCCCAATGGGAATTGTGTTTCAATCCACAACCAAATTCAAGAATATCAGATCAGGTTGGATCAAGCAAATTCTTCCCCAATTTATGTCCAAATACAAAGGCTAGGATACAAAGGATGGGGCCTTTGATGCACCGAAGGGGAATTTCACATCTGAGGGGATTTTGAGGAGAGGTTTGAGAAATAGTATCTCTGTTGGATATGTGAAGTCTATGCCTTAAAAATTAATAATATATTGAACCCTTCTGGTTCATGAAAGAAACAAAATGAAATCTAGATTGGAACACTGTATTTAGGCATATGTGTTTTCTTTTGACAATACCGTTAAACCTTGGTTCCCAAATGGCTCCGTTTTCGAGCATTTCGGCTCCTGAACGCAAAAAACCACAAGTCAATGGCCCAGTTTTCAAACGTTTTTCAGAACCTGAACATCCGACACGGTTTCTGCTTGAATGCAAGAAGCTCTTGCAACCAACCGGAAGCTGTGCCCCGTTGTCAAACATCTCAGGACTGAAAAATGGGCTTTCAGAACGGATTACGTTCAACAACCGAGGTTTGACTATACACACAAAACATATATATATATATATATATATATATACACACACACACACACACACACACACACACACACATACCATTTTCCATCTGCTCTTTACTTAGCTCCCATATGGTTCTGCTCTTGTAGTAGATTGCAAAGATCAAGGAGTCTTCTTTCACCAGATGTTCCCAGATGTGGACCATCAGTATAAAGGGATTCTCCAGTTACTTCTTCATTTCAGGTGGACATGGATTGGGGTGCTTTATCTGGATGATGACACTGGAGAGAGGTTTTCCCAGATTGTGCTTCCCATGTTTTCCCAGAGTGGCATCTGCTTTGACTTCATAGAAAAATTCCCAAAACTCTCTTTTTCCGATGACGTTCCTCAAATGGTGGAAAATGGAATTGAAAAATCAAAGATGATCATGAATAGCACTGCTAGCGTCTTGGTTGCACATGGTGAAATTCAGACCATGATTGTTGTGAGAATGTTGCTATTCATTCCAACATTTATGGACATGCCACTTAATACAAAAGTCTGGATTATGACAGCCCAGATGGACTTCGCATCTCTTCCCTTTCAGAGTAATTGGGACATAGATTTCCTCCAGGGTGCTATATCATTTGCAGTTAGTTCAACGGAGCTGCAGACATTCCATAAATTTCTTCATGCAATAAATCCTACCTTGGAAAAGGAATATGACTTTATCAGAGTCTTCTGGGAACGTGCATTTAGCTGCTTATTTCCAGGTCCTCTGGTAGACAACATGGGTGGGAGAATTTGTACTGGAAGGGAAAAGCTGGAGACTCTCCCTGCGTCAGTTTTTGAAATGAGCATGACCGGCCACAGTTACAGTGTCTACAATGCTGTCTATGCTGTGGCGCATGCTCTGCATGAAATTTATCTGTTTGACTCCAAGCACAGAGGAAGAGCAAATAAAGGAAGGTGGACATTTTCATATCAACAGAGATGGCAGGTAATATCCTGAGCAGACTCCTTCAGGAGAGCTTTCTACACTGTTGTAAGTCGTCAAGTCTTTTTTTAGCCTACCATTAAACTTTTGTATCCCTTTTTAAATACACATGTGTATTTAACAAAAAGGACGCGGGTGGCGCTGTGGGTAAAACCTCAGTGCCTAGGACTTGTCGATCGTATGGTCGGCGGTTCGAATCCCCACGGCGGGGTGAGCTCCCGTCTTTCGGTCCCAGCTCCTGCCCACCTAGCAGTTCGAAAGCACCCCCAAGTGCAAGTAGATAAATAGGTACCGCTTTATAGCGGGAAGGTAAATGGCCTTCCGTGTGCTGCGCTGGCTCGCCAGAGCAGCTTTGTCACACTGGCCATGTGACCCGGAAGTGTCTCCGGACAGCGCTGGCCCCCGGCCTCTTAAGTGAGATGGGCGCACAACCCTAGAGTCGGACACAACTGGCCCGTACGGGCAGGGGTACCTTTACCTTATTTAACAAAAAACATACTGTGTTTTTAAGTATCTTAAACCTTCACCTTTTTTCTTTTTTCTTTTTCTTTTTACTTACCTCTTTCAGCTGCACCATTATCTGAGAAGTGTTTCCTTTAACAATACTGCTGGGGAAACCATTTCCTTTGATGAAAACGGGTCATTAGCAGCTGGATTTGATATTATCAACTGGGTCACATTCCCAAACCAATCCTTTCTCAGAGTGAGAGTTGGAAGTGTAGGCCCACAGGCCCCCAAGGAAAATGTGCTCACTATTTATGAAGATATCATTGTATGGCCAGACAAATTCAACCAGGTAGGATCCATGCTTATCTTGGAATGCATTGACTCATTTTACAAATGTTGAGAAAGTGGGACTCAGGGGAAGCAAACTGTAAGTGATGCCATTGTGTGATTCCAGCCTTAGCCCGTTTTTAAAATCCAGAGTGACTCAGGAGAAGCAAACTCCCCAAATGTATTTCCTGAGAGTATTTCCAAATTAGTGTCTTCTTTCATTTATGGACAGATGCCGCCTCTTTCTGTGTGTAATGACAATTGCCATTTGGGGTCCAGTAAGACTAAGAAGGAAGGGGTGCCATTCTGCTGCTATGATTGCCTTCCATGCCCAGAAGGAAAGATCTCAAACAAAACAGGTAAGAGATATTAGTGTCGGGGTGCTTCCAAGGAGATGGGGGCAATTGGCAGGTCCCCAGCTGGCTCCAGCCCACCAGCTGGCAGCCGGTGAACTCTGGTCCTTGGAACAGCATGTATCTGTGACCCGAGTTTCTGAAGCTTTCAGAAACTGAGCACCAAGCCTGCAGAGATAAGAACTCTTCGCAACAGAAGGGAAGAGAGAGGCATATGTAAAGCATATTTACAAACATTTTATTCAGCATCAGGACAAATGAAAAACATGTCTGCTCCCCTTCATGTCCAAGCAAAAAGCATAAGCAAAAGCTATACAAAATGGAAGTTCCCTGCAGGCTGTGCTGGAATGTAAACAGACATGTGACCATTAGTACAGAGTAGGTTTCTAAAAAATGCTTGCTGGCTCTGATTCACAGTATCCAAAGCTGCTCAGTTGTGATGAAGATGATGGCCTCATCTGAGATAGAAAGTAAAAGGATATTGTAGTATACCCCAACAAAAACTGAGATGATGCTAACTTCCCAGCTGTGATATGCAAGGAGAGCAGTGATGAGGCTGAGCTTTCCTTTGGACCAGATGTTCTGAAGAAGTGAGTTTTAGTTCAAAAAAGCTGATGCCATAAAAATGCACAAGTCCTTAAGGTGTCACAAGACTATTTTTTATTTCTATGATCTCTGTTTCTGACCCAGCCATAACTTATTACAAACACAGTTACATGGTACATCAGGCATCCCCAAACTCGGCCCTCCAGATATTTTGGGATTACAATGTCCATCATCCCTGACCACTGGTCCTGTTAGCTAGGGATGGTGGGAGTTGTAGTCCCAAAACATCTGGAGGGCCGAGTTTGGGGATGTCTGTGGTACGTCAAAGGACCAGCCTCCCTCTAGGACTTTAAAAAATGTTAAGAATCACAATTGTTCACACAAATCAAACATAAATACCAATTACCAAAAAATATTCAGGACCAAAGAAAAGGTCCAATGACTTCAATAACATGACATTTGAAGGAGCCTGATGTTCTCTGTTGTTTCTTCCCTGTATCTTTCTCCCCTAGCACCCTATGCTCAGATAGGGTTTTGAATGCTAAGGGTTGTTTAATGTATATATCAAAAGCCATGTTTTTTTTCCAGACATGGACGTCTGTATTCAATGTCAAGAAGATCAATATCCAAACCGTGGCCAGGATTTATGTATTCCAAAAAAGATAAGCTTCTTGTCTTATGACGAACCTTTGGGGACCAGTCTGGCCATTTTTGCTCTTGCCTTCTCTTTCCTCACAGCTCTGGTGCTTGGAATCTTCATTAAGCACAAAGACACTCCCATAGTCAAAGCCAACAACCGGAGCCTCACCTACGGTCTCCTCATCTCCCTACTGCTCTGCTTCCTTTGCGTATTCCTATTCATTGGTCAGCCTGAGAAGATACCATGCCTCTTTCGACAACCTGCCTTTGGCATTATCTTCTCAATGGCAGTTTCTTGTGTGTTGGCCAAAACCATCACTGTGATCATGGCTTTCATGGCGACCAAGCCTGGGTCCAGGATGAGGAAATGGATCGGGAAAAGACTGGCCTTTTCCATTGTTCTGTCGTGTTCCCTTATTCAAACCACTATTTGTGCTGTGTGGCTGGCAACCTCTCCCCCATTCTTGTATTTTGACATGCACTCAATGACCGAAGAAATTGTTCTGGAATGTAATGAAGTTTCAGTTATTATGTTCTACTGCGTCTTGGGCTTTATGGGCTTCCTAGCCATTGTCAGCTTCACTGTGGCTTTCCTAGCCAGGAAGTTGCCTGACAGTTTTAATGAAGCCAAGTTTATCACCTTCAGTATGCTTCTGTTTTGCAGTGTTTGGCTGTCCTTTGTTCCCACCTACCAGAGCACCAAGGGAAAATACATGGTGGCCGTGGAGATCTTCTCCATCTTAGCTTCCAGTGCAGGGTTACTGATTTGTATATTTTTACCAAAATGCTATATCATTGTGGTTAGACCTGAGTTGAACACTAGGGGACAGCTAATTCAAAGAATAAATTAAAGGTGCTAAACAGTAGGTGCCTGTTCCTCACATTCTGCTAAAATCGGTTAATTATTTTAAGGCACTGGAGATCGCCATGAACAACTTATTCAACTCATATAAACATTTGTTAACCAGAACTAATCCTTTCTGGAAGTTTATTGTCTGATTTCATATTCCCACCACCACCACATTAGAGTAGATGTGCCGTGAAGAAAGGGGTTTAGTCAAGCACAGTTTACAAACTCTACTCTTCATGCCTTCAATCATCAAATAAGAATTGTATGACAAAGGCAGGAGATATTTCAGTTTGGCTCATTTCTGAAGTGGTTTATTTGTGCTGTTTTCAGAAATTTAGTCCATAATTATGACAGAATGATATACTTCTCATCTATAAATTTAGAAGATAAGCCATCACTGGGATTTGAAAACTCTAGATTTTATAGTGTACCTGTCAGGGAACTGCCATCGGCTCAGAGGCGAGAGATAGAGGGGGAATTGTGTTACAGGGAGCCTCCGAAAATCTTGCAAAGCAGTTCCTCTTCCAGCGAGGAGGAAAGCCCCACCTCCAGTGGAGAAGAGGTGCAAGGACCAGAGGATGCTAGTGAGAGCCTTAACACCGCACCAGAGCAAGCCGGAGAGGAGGGAAGCATGCCCCTGCCCTCGCCCATCATGCGCAGTAGTTTGAGGCACAGGGAAGGGCGGAAAAGGCTGGGTGTGACAAAACTTTTATGTTGAGGGAGGTACAAGAACAGACCACTCCCGGATTCTGCTAGCTATTGAGTCAGACATGAACTTACGACGCTCTTCACTGTAAATAGTTTGCACCAAGAATAAAGCCTGGAAAAGACAGGTCGGAGTCTTGCCTGTTTACTCTTGAGCAACCACAACAGCATCTGACAGTACCCTCTCCCCAAGAGATCCTCCCTGGTCTATAAGGTTTGTGATAACCATTGCCCAATTATTAATATTTCCACTTGGGCAAAGTTCTCAAGAGAGTTGTCACTTGTGGAGGCTAATTTATCAAGGCAAATGGAGCCATGTTCCACCAATCTCAGGCCACCTTCAGCCAGCCCTTACCTGCCGACCTTCTTAATTACAATATATCCATTGCATGGCACTACCTGCCAGCTTTTTATCCTTCGTCTCAGTTTTGCCCTTGAAGAACTCCAAAGAGAAGATGATGGGGACAAAATTAGTTGGCTCTGCGTATTATTGGGTCTGACTCAACTGTTGGTCTCCCTGCCTTTTGCCTTACCAGTACCAATGGACACCAACAGATGGAAACAGTGTTAGTGGCTGGGTCTTTTGAACAGGAATTGGGTATTTAGCCTGTTTCAGATGGAATGTAATCATACTTGTTCTCCCATAACCTTAGTGAAATTAATTTAGGGTGTACATGGCTCCATGTTTCCTCTATTGTTCTATTTCATTGCTGATTTATTTTATTAATTATTGCAATTTGGTTGGTATTTTGTGCTGTATGCTTTATATTATGTTTCAAATCACCCTGTGATTCCCATGTCTGGTGATGGATGGTCCAGAAATTCTAAAATGAAACAAACAGAATAAATGTATTTTAGAAGACACCTGAAGGCAGCCCTGTATCGGAGGTTTTTAATGCTTGATGTTACAGATATGCTGTAAGCCGCCCAGAGTGGCTGGGGAAACCCAGCCAGATGGGTGCAGTATAAATAAAATTGTTATTATTTTTAGGAGGAGGAGGAATTGTGGGGTGATTTATTTCTTTTTATAAATTGCTATAATTGCCAACAAAGGTCTGTATAGTTCAAGCTATGGTTTTCCCAGTAGTGATGTATGGAAGTGAGAGCTGGACCATAAAGAAGGCTGATCGCTGAAGAATGGATGCTTTTGAATTCTGGTGCTGGAGGAGACTCTTGAGAGTCCCATGGACTGCAAGAATATCCAACTGATCCATTCTGAAGGAAATCAGCCCTGAGTGCTTACTGGAAGGATAGATCTTCTCTGGCCATTTTTCTACACCTCTGAGGGATGTCAACCGCAGAGACTGCTCTTCCATTGTAACAGCCTTCTCTTCTCTTCACTGCTTTTCTGGAGTGGTAGGGACAGCTTCTGGGTATTTAAAGATAGACTAACTTCCATAAATATTAGGATATTTGGGGGAGTCTCATTCCTAACACCCCTCGCCTCTTCTGATGTTACAATACTAGCCATTCACTAAGCTTTCAATTGTATCTGATGTACCTCATACAGCACCTGATTAATTCGATGAATTCTCAAGATGCAGGTGTATTGCAATCACTTAGCAGCCCAGCCCCTTATTTTTCCCTTAACTAAAAAAAAAGCTATAAATGTCACAAATCACCTGTTTCTTGCAAGCCAGAGGAAAAAAAGAACATTTAGAAGCATGGGAAATTGTGTTATGCTGAGTTAGACTATTAGTATGCTCAACACTGACAGTCAGTGACTAAGAAACACAGGTGGCGCTGTGGTGTAAACCACCAAGCGTCTGGGGCTTGCCAATTGTAAGGTTAGCAGTTCAAATTTGCACAATTGTGTGAGTTCCTGTTGCTCTGTCCCAGCTCCTGCCAACCTAGCAGTTTGAAAGCACACCAGTGCACGTAGATAAATAGGTATTGCTGTGGCGGGAAGGTAAACAGCATTTCCGTGCACTCTGGTTTCCATCACAGTGTTCCATTGTGCCAGAAGCGGTTAAGTCATGCTGGCCACATGACCCGGAAAGCTGTCTGTGGACAAACGCCAGCTCCCTTGGTCTGAAAACAGAGATGAGTGCTGCACCCCAAAGTTGAATTCGACTGGACTTAACCACCCAGGGGTCCTTTATGTTCACCATTCATAGTGCATGAACATAATCACTGTAGCATATCCAAGAAGCTCTGGCAGATATGGGTGACCAGGTGCAGCTAAGTCAACTCTGATAACTTGATGAGTTATCCTTTGTACTCCTCTCCTAAAAGTTCCATCTGAAGCCTCACAGATTTGATTAGGTGCACGTGTGTAAGGATTTAGTTTGACCAAACTGCAGGAGGCAGTGGAAGACAGGAGTGCCTGGCATGCTCTGGTCCATGGAGTCACAGAGAGTCAGACACGACTAAACAACAACATTGCATGAATTGGCATTAGCAGCTATTTAGAAAGGGGTGTTGGAGGCCAAGTTCTGTGAGGAAGAGAAACAGAAGCGGTTGCTATTTCCACCTCTCTTTCTGGCTGGGTTTCTACGTTTGCCATTCTTCTGACAGGCAGAAACTCAGTAAGTGGAGAGGATGTGATTCATTGAAATGAATGTGCTTCGCTAACTTAGATCCATAAATTTTATTGGGTCTGCTCCATGAGTATGACCAGCACTGGATCAACCCATTGTAATCTATTGCTTTGAAGTCATTTTTGCAACAGGTACAGCCATTTTTAATCCCCACCCCCATCCCTGTCCCTTATTTTGCCTGACCAGATGTGGCAACCCTGCTCTGAACACCTCTGAACACTGGCTGCCAGGAATTGCAGGAGGGGAGAGTTGCATTCCAGTCCTGGTTCATCCCATATATTCTGTGGGTTTTCCACAATGGGCACCTTGTCGGCCAAGGTGAGAAGAGGGTGCTGGACTAGACCATAGCTGTCAACTTTTCCCTTTTCTTGTGAGGAATCCTATTCGGAATAAGGGAATTTCCCTTTAAAAAAGGGAAACGTTGACAGCTATGGACTAGATGGGCCATTGTCCCAATCCATCATGTTCTGATGTGTATCACGTTTGCAGCTATGTAAGAGAACCTTTTGGTCATCCTTTCCACTGTGGTAAACATCTCTCTGCCTTTTGTCGCATTAGACCCGAGGTGTGAAAGATGTAAGCCAGAAACCAACTGGGCGGGGGGAATTATCTAGTGAAAATTGATCTGACAGCATCTTCTCCACTTCCGCTGTTGTCTGCTAACATGCATGGTGATCGCTCAGAAAGTTGCTGCTGCTCTATTATTCATTATTTTTGAAGGGGTGGTAAATATTGTCTCCTTGCTCTCAAGAATGAAGAATCGGAGGAGTCTCAAACCTTTGCCATGGTTTATTTACCTGTTGCATTTATGTTTCACCTTTTCCTCCAAGTTCCCTCCAGGTGTTGTTGGACTCCAGTTGCCACCACCACCACCAGCTCCCACCTATTGGACCAACCAATTGGCTTAAACCACTAAACATTGCAAAACGTCACCATCTCATACAGTAACAAACGTGAGTAAGTTTTCGATCCAATGTGGTATTCCTTTTCAGTAGGCATGATTTTAAAGGGCAATCTGGAGGTTCCCAACAGGGGAAGCTTTGTTGTTCCTTGCCATGGGGGGGGGGGGGAAGAGTCTCTCTTTAATGTAAGCAGGCAGTGGCTACTTTGTAAACCGGACAGGGTGTCTTTTCCAACCAACCACACCGGGGTCGGCAAACATTTTTGGGCGTTGGGTGGATTTGAAATTTTGTGGCTGCCAGTTACAAAATGGCTACTGTGGGGTGCGGGGTATAGCACAAAATGGCTACTGTGGGATATGGGATGTGGCACAAAATGGTTGTCACAGCTAATAAGGTGCACCAGCCACCTCCTCCAGTGGAAAGAAAAGCACGGACTTCAGCCGCCACCACGATGCTCTTAGAGGAAAGCTCTTGGCGCCTCTCCTCTGTCTGGAATGGAAGGGGGTAGCCGGGGGGGTCCGATCTCAAACGCGGCAGAGTTGTGGTAAGAGAGTCTGAGCCACTGCAAGCAGGAAGAGCAAACAGCCCCTCACATCCTGTGGCTTTTCAAAAAGGAGATATTTATCAAAACCTATCGCAGAGGCCATCATAGTAATTACTGGTGGGCGCCCGTGGGCTCCATGTTAGCGGTTCGTGGTTCTACGCCGACTCAACACTGGTCTCCAACTTTCCTTTCCAGAACGTTTAACAAGATGATGGTGGCAACCTGGAGGCCCAGCCCCACGGCCATGGCGGTCCTCACCCAGGAGAAGCAGCTACAGCCATCTGCGGGGGGGGGGAGAGGAGGAGGAGATGAATGGAAGAGGTCTTTCAAAATGGTGGTCTTTCAGACCCTTGCCCCTCACCACAACTGTTACCCATAGTCTCTCACCCAATTGCTGCTTCATTCTGTTAACTTATATTTAATTGTCACAATCTGACATACTGATGAGACGGCAGGGGAAAAATGAACTCTCACTGAAACGATGCTGTTTGCCCAAGCATTTAAAACAGTGCCCATTGCTAATACTACTCAGAGTAGATCCATTGAAGTTAACATCCGTGACTGATTTGGACTTACTCCTTTCAGTGAAGCTACTCTGTCTAGAACTTAGTTAGAGACAGCCCTGGCTATTTTTACTATTATTATTGTTTTAGCAATCATCTTGTAAACCACTGTTTCAATGAAATTTACAGCTAAGATAATTAATAACAGAACAAATACAAGATATCAGGCAAGCGATTTCAACTGTACTCTTTTTGGGGCCTGGGAAAAACATTTTTCTTTAGATAAGTTTGCCCAGAAAGTTGATGCAAGTTTTAGTCTGCTGTTATCTTAACTTTTCAAAAGTCTTAAATTATTGTTATTTTTTCTTATTGATAATTTGTTTTATCCTTTTTGTAAACCACTTTGAGAGGGTTTTTTTCTTACAATCAAGCATTATATACATTTTATAAAATAAATTAATGTGTTTTATTTTTCTTATTGCTTTCTATTTTTTATCCATTGCTTTCTAATCCGCTGTCTCAATGAGACTTATACATCAGATGATTAAAAAGCGTTAAAAACACATAATCAGCAAATGCATTAAAAACAAGACTAAAGCCCTAACAAATATTGTATTTTTCTGTGTATAAGACTATATTTGCCCCCAAAAAAATTAAGTTTAAAATTGGGGGTCATCTTATACACGGAATGTTGCAATTATTTATTTCTTAATCTTGGACTCAAAAAATAGGGGGCACCTTATGCATGGGGGCGTCTTATACACAGAAAAATACAGTAAATGCTAGGAGCAAAGGTTCATATATTCAGCTGGGAAAGCCTTCAGCTCCCAAAATAATGAACTTTATAGAGCTTGCTCCCTCTTCGTGAAACCTCACATTTCTCCTCTTTCACTTCTCCCTTTAGAGTTCATCTTTTAGGTTTCACTTTTCAGCACAGCAATAAATTCCTCTCCCAGGCACACCATTTTTAAAAAATAAAAAGGCTTATTAATATCACTTCATAATTCAAACCAATTTTGAGAGGCTCCCTCTTTTCGTCTTGGCTCCTAAAAGCTTGTCCCCAGTCCCTCCACACACACACCATTTTCAAGTTAATACCCTCCCCTCCCTTTCCTAAGAAAGAGTTTGCTGACCATTTGGGGTGCAAGGGGAGTCAAAGAAGTAGAAATGGGAAGCTGGAATAATGATAGGACTCAGTACCCCGGCTGGATGTCTGATCTGAAGCAAGAAGTTATCCTTACGTGCACAGACCCAGCTGGTGGGAGATTCAGCTTAGCATCAAAAAAGGAGGCTTAGTTTAGCAAAGATTTCATTCATTCATTCATTCATTCATTTATTTTAAGGCTAAAAGAATTCAGTTATTTTAAATGGAAAGAGGCAATCGATAACCTTGAGTGTAACTTTCGGCTTTCAGCTCAGCTTAAAACCAGGTTTAAAAATCTGTCGCTTACGTTCTTGTAAAATTGTGGTTATAGACCAGGACAGTGAAGCATGGTCTTCAAAACCTGAAATATATATATTTCAGGACGCACCCTATTTTTTTAAATATAATCTTTTTTATTCAGTTTTAAACTACACATTTAAATTCAAACATTAGACGTAATATCAACATTTAGGATTCCCTGAATCTTTAGATTTCCTTCCACCCTTCCATGGTTTCCATTTTCAATCTTTTTCAACTGCATCATACATTTTCTCTATTTTTCTCAAAATAATCCATTTTTACCTTCGTTTTTAGTACATTGCAAGCGTTACTCAAATCCCACCCAAGTTTTTAGTTGTTTACAGTGTTCTGTTAAGTAATTTGTAAATTTAGGACACACCCTATTCTCCTGATTTTAATAGTGCACTTTAATCTGTCCTCGGACTTCATGGTGAAAGATGGATAAGAAATCTAAGCAATGTTAATGCTGCTGCTGCTGCTGCTGCTGCTACTAAAACAAAAAATGCAGTCCCATGGCCCTCAGAAGAAGCCCTATAAGGCACAGGGAATGAATTACATTGTACGATATGCTGAATGTTTTCCAGTAAGATGCAGTTCTGCAGCTAAAAGGGTGGGTCTTGAGGCCACCCACTAGACTGGTTTGCGAAGGTGTCTTGGGGTGCCAGGCTATGGGGAAATATCTGGGATACCTTAATTTTGGTGGGTGTCTGACCCACTCGGATAAAAAACCAACAGAAGATTATATTTAACCCAGTCAATTGAACACATTGTACTCCTAACTTTAAGGTATTCATATTTAGCTGTATTCAGCAAAGTTCTACTCAGAGTATACCCATTGAAATGATAGAGCCTAATATGGAGCAAGCTTATTTCCTGCTTCTCCAGAGGGGAAGACCGGAATCAGACTCAAATTACAAGAAAGGCGATTCTGATTAAGCATTACGAAGAACTTTCCGATGGTAAGAGCCATTCAACAGTGGAACAGGCTCCCTCCTTCATTGGAGGTTTTGAAACAGGGGTTGGAAGACCATCTGTCAGGGGTTTGTTAGCTGTTATTCTTGCAGTGCAGGAGGCCAGACTAGATAGCTCTTGGTGCCCCTTCCAACTCTGCAGTTCTGTGATTCTGTGATGAACAAGGGGTACAACCAGAAGATAGGTAATCCTTGGGGGTCCCTTCCAACTTTATTATTCTGTTAGTTATGTCCATTGACTTCAGTGGGTTTACTCTGAGTAGGACCATTCTTGAACCACACCCAGAATCATTATTGCATTTCATAGAATCATGGAATTGTAGAATTGGGATGTACCACAAGGGTCAACTAATCCAAATAAATGCTATTGATTAGCTGCTTGCTCCATAAAGTGTCTCTAAGCAACTTACAGAAAAAAATATTAAAGCATAACATAAAGGTTTTTTAAAATTACAATAACAATCCAGAGAATAGACCCTGTAAAACAGTGACAAGATCATGCTAGAATTTCACTGACCTTGAGCTTCATCCTGACAGATGTTGAACACATCAAACGAGATGTTCTTCTGATCAACTGGGTTGCTGACCAGGCAGGTGAAAGTGGAATTGGAGGTGTTTGGCCGCCATGACAGGTGAAGATCCTTGTCGTCATTGGTGAGGTGATACCACTCTAAAGCTTCTGAGGCCCTGAGTGGGTTTCTGTTTTCCCAGGAAAAATGCAAATCTGACTTTCCAGACGTCCGACAATGCAGCGTCACATTACATCGGTTGGCAGTGCTGGAAATGATCTGGTGATTTATTTGTGGTGACGGCACCGGCTCTGTTGGATAAAAACGATAGATGTTTGCGCTCTGTGGCACACCAAAAGTTTGATGGCCAAATCCTCACTTGGTTGTGAGGTAGGCAAAGAAGATAGAGTCCCTTACCATGGACTATGAGGTTGAAGAAGGACTCCACAATCGCTGAGGAAGCAAACCTGACGCGGACATCCATCACTCCAGAGTCCGCCATCGTCAGGTCTTTCATCTTCAGCGTGGTCTCATCAACCATTTCTACCCGTGGTCCAAAAATGTTGCTTGGGTGTGGTTTCCTCAGCTTCCCCTCGGCGAATTCGGCAACCAGGTGTGACTGACCCCCTGTGGGGGTGAATTTCCATTCAACCTCGTCCACTCTTTTCCAGGGGGGTACATTTAGGCGAAACAAGACTGACCCACCAAGAATCCCGTGCAGCTGGTTGGGGGGATCTTGCGCAGGAAATTGAGCAGCACCTGAAGTCAATAAGAAATGGAAGCAAACTACTCCAGAAGCATTTTTACTTGGCATTGTAGGAGATGATATGAAAAGAAAGGACTGTAAATTATTTCTATATGCAATGATGGCAGCAAGAATATTATTGGCACAAAATTGGAAGCAAGAAGAATTACCGACAAAAGAAGAATGGAGGATGAAACTGTTGGACTATGCAGAATTAGGTAAATTAACAGGAAGAATTCGAAATCTGCGGGACCAGAGATTCACAGAAGACTGACATAAATTTACGGACTATTTGGAAAGTAATTGTGATGATCAGATTACGCTTGTAGGTTTGCGAGAAGTTTTGTAAGGTGGACTATCTGAAATATTGCACACACAAAAAGGTAACGAGGGGGACTGTTAGTTAAGATTATTAAAGGCAATAGGAATTTAAGAAATGCAGAATAAGTGATAAGAACGGAAGACCATCAGAGGGGCTGATGGAAGTCCAAAAAGATTGTATAAGAAATGAAGTTTTGTTGTATGAAAGATAATTTATATGTAAAAATTAATAAAAATTATTATTAAAAAAGGAAGCAAACTATTCCTACAATAGTAATAATAATTATTAGTAACAGTAACAGTAACAGTAATTACTAGTAATTACTAGTAATTAATAGTAATAATTACTAGTAGTAATAATTAATAGCAGTAATGGATGCCAACAGTAATTAATAATAGTAATAATAAATATAGGGAGAGAAACTGTAATAACAACAATGATAATTTTATTATTTATAATAATTATTTATTATTTATATGCTGCCCATCTGGCCGGACAGCCCCAGCCACTCTGGGCGGCTCCCAACAAAATATTTAAAGCACAATAAAACATCAGACATTAAAAGCTATAGATACTACAGACTGTTTTTTGTGTTGTTTTTAAGGAAACAGCTTTAAATATTGATGTGCTGTTTTTACTACCTGTGTTTTAATAAACCCTTTTGTATATTGTTTTAATTCTATTAGAGTTTAATTGCTTTTTAACGATTCTCTTTTCTATCCCTTTAGCTTTTTCCATCTTATCTGTGTCCTTTCGATTTGCGTAAGCCCTGCAGTTTTGCTTCCCTACAATGGAAAGCGAAAATCCTTCTCTTAAAGTCTTAAAATCTGAAGGTGTCAAAACCTTCTTGGAACTTACAGCTGTTCGCTTTCCTTGGAACAACAGAATGGTTCCCATTTCACAAAGTTCCTGCTGCTGCTGTTGTTTGGGGGTGGGGGGAATCTTGAATTTCAGGAGAATGGCTGCCAGATGGGCAAGCAGAGCTACCATAACTTCCTTGGTCTCAGTGGTGTACATGGATTCCCTCCTCCCCATTTTAACTTCACAACTACCTTCTGAGGTAGGCTAGGCTGAAAGATGGTGCCTGGCCCCAATGTCACAACCAGGGAGCTTCATGGCCAAGTGGGGTCCGAACCCTGGTCTCTCTCAGGTTCCAGTCCAACAATCTAACCACCCCCGACTCTTTCCATTGGGATGTGTCACTCCACTAAGGACTTGCGCTGGAGATGAGGAGCACCTTTGACTGTTTTGGGTCCTGAGAACATCAGACGGGTCTTGCAGCAGCAGCTGGATACGGCCAAAGGGGGTCCAACTAGCCCAGTCAACCAGATGACCCAAAGGAAACCTGCAAGCAAGCAGGACCTGAGTGCAACAAACAGGATTCTCTCCCCACTTGGGATCCAGAATCCAGCCTCTGTCAAGGGAGGTAGATCTTGCTAGGCTGGCCATGAGATTCCTGTCTCCCTTTTCTCCACTGCTCACCTGGGAATTGGAGAATGGCGAGTAGAAGCATGAGCTGGGTGCTGTGGGCTTCCATCCTTGCCTCTGTTCTCTGCCACCTTCCTCCCCCGGTGCTGAAACAGGTTCTTGTGTGTGGTCTTCCCTCTCTGCACCAGTCTTCAGCCCCTCCTGCGTTGCCTTCAGGCCTCCCAACCAACCACAAGTTTCCTCTTCAGCCCCCATGCTTGACACTTTAAGTCTCACTTCCCTGGCAGAAGCAGCAGTTGAGCGAGGCTCTCTCACCCCAGCCCTCAGAAGTGCTGGCCCTGGGTTTCTTGGTGGCAGATCAAAGAAGATAAGAGCTAACATGTTGGCTGCACGACCCAGCAGAAGGGATGACAGCAGGTGAACCGAAACTCATCTGTCCTCCAAAATTCATACTTCTGAGAATTTCTGCACCAGTGTGTGTGTGTGTGTGTCTATTAGGGGAAAGGGTGCAGAAAAATGCATATATCCAGGGAATAAATATACTAAAGCACATGCTCTTTGGGGAAATTTGCTTGCAAAAAAGGGGAAATTGGGCAAAATGGAACCATGGGATAAATGCACACTGAAATGAGCCAGTGTGGTGTAGTGGTTAGAGTGTTGGACTAGGACCTGGGAGATCAGGGTTTGAATCCCACTCAGCCACGATGGTCACTGGGTGACCTTGGGCCAGTCACTACCCCTCACTTCTGACCTACCTCACAGGGTTGTTGTAGAGATTAAAGGAGCTGGGAGAGATCCATGTACACCACCTGGAGCTCCTGGAAGAGAAAGGAGCAGTGAGGCAGCAAACGGAACCGTACGAAACTGAGAGAGCTCAAAACTCTGGCAGATTGCTCCATCAGAAGGGACCTGTGTGTTGATCACTTTATTGGAAATGTTTTTAGCTCCTGCTCTAAGGTTTTGGATACGTTCATGGAAGTATTTTTCTGGCCAGTTGTGTATTTTAATTATATATATATATATATATATATATATATATATATATATATGTCTCTTGTATTTACCAGAAAATGTCATAACCCTCCTCCTGTTTGCGGGAACAGGTCTTGACGAAGACAATGAAAATCTCTTTTGAGATAAGTTTGTTATTCAGGAACTAGAGAGATGTGGATATGGGCTTCCAAAAATTAAGGCCAGGCACTCTTTGCTTCAAACTCATCTTACAAAACAACAATGCACTGGAAGGAAGAATCAATAGTTCTCAGGACTACAGGGTTACATTATTCACTCACTGAGGAAGCCCCTTTCCCCCTCTCTCCATAAAAGTTAGAAGAACCAAAGATTTTCAGCACAGCTTCAGGTTTTGGCTGCTCTCATAGACAAAAAACCATGGAGTCAAGTGCTAAGAATTAATCTTTTTTTGCAACCCACAGCTGATCTCTATTGGCTGTGTTACTAATAAAAAGGAACATGACGTGTTAGTCCCAGGAATACTGTACTCTTAGCATAGGACAACTTGAGTTTTTCTCATACCCCATAAAAGCTCTTTATCTCAAAGAGGCCACAGGCAATTAGAGGATACAGTGGGGTGGTAATTCTTGTCAACCAGTTTCTGTAGTAATTAAATTATTGTGTTGGGCACTATTTTGAATATTCGTAGGAAAGTTTGTGAAATAAATCCATTTCTAAGACTGTATTCCCAATTATTGTTTTCAGGGGGAAATAAAAAAATAAAAGAAGAACCAAAGATTTGTTTGTTTGTTGCACTTATATCTCACATTTTCCTTCAAGGAGCCCAAGGTGGTCATCGTGATGCATCACTATATTGTGATATTTCACTGGTGATACAGCACGATGTTGAAAACCTGATATCACCCAGCCCTGTCTCCTATGTCCTAGTCCAACACTCTAACCGCTACACCACACTGGCATGCTCTGGTCCAGGGGGTCACGAAGAGGCAGGCACGACTAAATGACTAAACAACAAAAGGAGCCTTAGATGCAACCTGAAACCTGCATTCAGTCTTGACTGCTCTTTCGGAAACTGCCATCGCTCCGTTAGCAGAGCATTTGCTGGAGAGCTGCTCCCAGTCTGTGAGGGCAATACTGAGCGAGGCAGACCAATCGCCTAAGAACATAAGCGGGCCTGGGAAGGTGGCGGGACCAAGAGAAGGGCCTCCCCTGAAGACTTGCAGAGTTTCCCCGGCATGAAGCTTCCTTCCCACACATACGCAGGCCGAGCTCAGCAAGATGGGAGTTTCACAGCACTCTTGCTCCCCAGCAGATTCCAAAGGGAAACTGCAACACCAGATCACTGAATAGTTGCAGAGAGCAAACCAGGCCTTGGCGTGTTTCTCAGACGTGGTTCCAGGGACACCCAGCGATTGCGCACTTTTTCACATACACAGGGAAAGCTCTTTTTTCTTTTTCCAAAAAAAAATATTTTTTCAAAAAGTTTTTTTATTGATTTTCCATATTTATCACAAAATGACATAACAAAACACACAACAAAGAGAAACACACTACACTACAATAAAATTAAACACAAAGAAAAATTATTTCTTCAAATACCTAATTCTCCTTACATTGATAATTGACTTCCTCGAATCCCCTCTGACTGAATTTCATTTTATCACCCTATATAACAGTTCTCCAAATTCATATTTCTAATTATGTTGATTCCTTTCATTAACTAAACTCTTCTCCTTTATTAATATTCTAATCCTTAATATTTACTACCACATATTCTTATTCTACCCCTAAGCCTATTTATTACTTCCAAGAATTTTCTATTTATCTTATATCACAATATTTAGCTAAATATTCTTTAAATTTCTTCCAATCCTCTTGTATCTCCTCTTCTTTCTGGTCGCGGATCCTTCCAGTCAGGTCGGCCAGCTCCAAAAAGTCCAACATCTTCATCTGCCATTCTTCTATTGCTGATATTTCTTGCAATTTCCAATTTTTAGCTAATAAAAGTCATGTCGCTGTAGTGGCATAAGAAAACAGTCTAGCATCTTTTTTGGGCAATTCCATACACAGGGAAAGCTCTTAATGAAATCACCTCTAGCACCTTTCAAAGGACAGCTGTGCTTCAGTTTGCATACTGATTCAGGTAGCCTTTTCTTTAAAAAGGAAAATAGAAAAGCCATCAGCCAGCTGGATATAAACAATAGTGGCTCCTGAGATTCACACCTGAATCAACTCCAAACTGTGTGGAGAGAAGCAGTCCATTGGCAGGGAGAAAGCTACTGCCGTTCTCCATTCTGGGATGCAGGTGGCGCTGTGGTGTAAACTACTGGGCCTCTTGGGCTTCCTGATCAGAAGGTCGGCAGTTCTAATCCCCGTGAAGGGGTGAGCTCCTGCCAACCTAGCAATTCAAAAGCACGCCAGTGAAAGTAGATAAAGAGGTGCCGCTCTGGCGGGAAAGTAAACGGTGTTTCCATGTGCTCTGGTTTCCGTCACAGTGTTCCCTTGCGCCAGAAGCGGTTTACTCCTGCTGGCCACGTGACCCGGAAAGCTGTCTGTGGACAAACGCTGGCTCCCTTGGCCTGAAAGCAAGATGACTGCCACAGCCCCATAGTCGCCTTTGACCGGATTCAACCGTCCAGGGGTTCTTTACCTTTTACCGTCTCCATTCTGATCCACCTGCAAGGACAGAGAGAAACAGAACAAGCTGTGCCACTCCAGTATGCAGAACCAGCTATGCATGAACTGAGCAGCTGAAGAACGAAGGACCAGCTATGCAGGTCCTGACCGGATCCAGACGCAGGCCCAGGCAGCAGCTTAGAAAAGATCCAGGTGACCCAAGTCCACCTGAACAAGCCAAGCATTAATCGAACCCTGGACAGTGTGCTCTGCTACTGGATCAATGAACATCTTCCTTCCACTTTATCTGTTCTACATTTCTTTTTAAAACGTTTCTGGAAACCATGTCCCACTCATCCAAAAATAGTAAAGTCTGGCCTGTAGGGGAAAAATCCAAAGGGCAATAACTTTATTAGGTAAAGGTAAAGGGACCCCTGACCATTAGGTCCAGTCGTGACTGACTCTGGGGTTGTGGCGTTCATCTCGCTTTACTGGCCGAGGGAGCCGGCGTACAGCTTCCGGGTCATGTGGCCAGCAGGACTAAGCCGCTTCTGGTGAACCAGATCAGCACACGGAAACGTCGTTTACCTTCCCACCAGAGTGGTACCTATTTACCTACTTGCACTTTGAGGTGCTTTCGAACAGCTAGGTTGGCCGGAGCAGGGACCGAGCAACGGGAGCTCACCCCATTGCGGGGATTCGAACTGCCGACCTTCTGATCAGCAAGTCCTAGGCTCTGTGGTTTAACCCACAGTGCCACCCGCGTCCCTATGAATTATATATGATTGCTTAAATTTCCCAGGCAGAAAATGTGGAGAATGGGGTAGGGGAGCAATGAATTGCTTACCTTCACTTTGGGAAACGCTGGGCACATCAGGTGGGTTGCTCTCTGGCGCAGGAACTGTCAGGGGGAAAGTTGCAGCCATCTTATTAATTGCTCAGAAGGATGGACAAAAATGGACAGATTCGTCGTGACTTACCAGAGACAGTGAGATTGAATGAGAATATTTCCATCTTGGAGGTGGTGTATGTCACTCGACAGTTCAAAACCCCAGTCTCATTTTCCTGCAAGGCCTTGATCCGCAGCGTGGTCTCATTAAGCACGTCTAGTCTGTCCATGTCTTTCAGGTTAGAAGTCCTCAGTTGTCCATTCCTGAGCACAGCAAGCTCAAAGGGGGTGCCATTTCGGGGGTATAAGTCCCATTTGATCATCAGCACAGTTTTCCCAGCGGTTATGTTTAAGGGAAAAGGACTGGTTTTCCAGCCATCCCAGTAACCTGATGAAGAGGAGCTTTTTTCGGGTTAGCAACAGCACCTAATGAAGAAGAGGAAAAAGAAAAAGTTGAGGAAAAGAAGATCCAGAGAATGAGAACAAGAAAATGAAGGAGGAAAAGGAGGAGGAGGAGGAGGAGGAGAGGAAAAAATCAAGAAGGTCAAGAAAGAAGAGGAAAATCAAGGAGGAGAAGGAGAAGGAGAAAATCAAGGAGGAGGAGGAAAGGAAGAGGAAGAGGAAGAGGAGAGGAGGAGGAGGAGGAGGAGGAGGAGGAGGAGGAGGAGGAGGAAATTGGTCTTCCGAGACATGATGTAAAGCTTGGAGAGAGTTGTATTTGGGGCTATTGGTTTGGGCAATATGCTGCTCCATAAGAACATGAGAAGAGTGTAATGGATGAGGCCAATGGGGCCCATCTAGTCCAGCATCCTGGTAGCCAACCAGGTACCCCCAAAGGCAAGCTCACAAGCAAGACCTGAGCACAGCTGCTCTTCTCCCCTTCTGGGGCCTCAGCAACTGGTCTTCAGAAGCATTGCTGCATCCAACAGTGGGAGGGAAACATATCCACTGAGGCTGACAACCATCTCCTCCTTCCATCTCTTCCTCTTTGAAAGCTGTGCAAGTTGGTGGCTGCATCTTGGATCATAGGAACATAGCTGTCAACTTACAGATTTGAAAATAAGGGACCAGCAGCCTCGAAAATAAGGGATCAGCAGCCAAAATAAGGGATTTTAGTCATCCAGCAGCCAAACGAAGCCTCAAGTGGTGGTTCCCATAGCGCAGCAACCCGGCAAAGGGGGCACAGCAAGGAAAACCAGCGTCACCTCTCCGTTGGGAAGCGCTGAGCAAAGGTGAGTCCCCAGCAACGTGGCCGATTTGATTGGCACAAGGCATGCAAGCTCCACCCCCCAGTCGTTCTCAGACTCCTTATTGGTGAGCAACGCAGCCAAGCAACACAGTTGGCGCCTCCCTCCTCCCTGGCCAGCAGGGAGGGAGGGAGAGGAGCTGCTTCCTTTGAAACCCGGGAAATTTAAGGGACATCATCAATAAGGGACAGCAGCGGGACATGGCGCTGGGATAAGGGACTTTCCCGTCAAATAAGGGACGGTTGACAGCTATGCATAGGAACATAGGAAGCTGGCCTTATACAGTCAGACCATTATACTCAGCAGTGTCTGCACTGACTGGCATTGTTAACATATTAAAATGATAACAGGATTAGGATAAATTCAGCAGTATGAAGTATATGTAGAACGCTTATTTTAAAGCTGTTTTATTGTCACATTTTTGTATTGCATTAGCTTGTTATAAGGTGTACATTCTTTGTTTCTTCAGCTTGTAAACCACCTTGAGTATTGTAAGATAGAAAGACGGGATACAAATTAAAAGTGATGATGATGATACTGAAATAAAACTAGGAAAGAGAGAATGTAGAAAAATCAAAATATGCAGTGGCAAATGTTTAATAAAACGAACCGGGGGAGACGGGGGTGAGGGAAGTCAATGATATATGTATGGTTTGTATTTTCTTAAATATTATTGTGTAAATATAAAAATGATTTTTTTGAAAATGAAGAATAACTTCCACCCAGTCAAAGCTCTGTCTGGCCCATCACTTTGCTTTCCACTTTGGACAACCAGGTGTCTCTGGAAACCAAACAGCGGGGCGTAAAAGCATAAGGTGTTCCTTGCTCTCTTCTGCCTCTCTCTGCCTCTCCCCCCCCCCCCCCGGCAGTGAATGATATTCCAAGGTAGAGTGCCTCTGAACATGAAGGATCTATTCAGCCACCGCAACCTAATAGCTCCTGAGGCTTTTGAAGAGAGGGCCCTGGCACACAGAGTCTAACAGCAGCTGTTTTTAGGGAGGATTTTGACCGGGAAAATGGCATATGACAGAGTTAAACTGTTATGTACTGAGTTGAATAGGATCCACAACGCAGTAGTCTGATTGGTCCTAGAACAATAGGACCCAGAATGCAGCAGTCTGATTGGTCCACAGGAGCCACCCAATCCAGCTCCAGGTGGAAGTGAATCCGCAACCTGATTGGCCTACAGGTTAATCCCAGAATTAGCCAATCACATGGGGCCCATTGTGTAAATAATGTATATAAAGCAGACATTCTGGGGGAGCTTCCATTCCTCCTCACCACTAGGAGCTGAATAAAGAGCAGGAAATCCACTCTCGACTCCGAATATATTTCATAAACATATTCCCAATCTGTTTAAGCAGCCCCGTGTGATTGCTCATACATTTTAAAGAAAACCTATCCAGGGAAACCTCTGAGGTGAACCTCTGGTAACTCACCAAAGAACAAGCCGATGAGGACCCCCAAGAGGGTGAGGGAGCCTTCGCTTGAACCTCCCACAGTCATCTTGGCCTGCGGTGAACAGATAGATGCATCAACAACTTTATTGCGGAAGCAATTTGAAGTGGTGGTTCAAGAAGCAAGACTTCCGCTTTCCTTCTCCTGCAAAGGCACAAACGGTGGCATGTGGTGCACGTCCAGGAGAGCCACTGAGGAGTGGAGGGGGTGAGATTTCTTTCATCACACTCATGTCAGGCTCCATCCCTCCAAACACACTTCCTGTCCTCTTATCACCACTATACAGTACATCCTGCACTTCCTTTTTTGATGTTACATATTCGCCTGCATTAGGGATGCGGGTGGCGCTGTGGGTGACCTCCTGGGAGCTTCGTGATGGCCAAGTGGGGGGGTTGAACCCAGGCATTCTATTTGGGGGGATGACTTTGCGAAGTTATGTGTGTCGTAGGGGCTGGCTCTGCCCACCTACCTCCTGCCACCCCCACCACATTTCCCACTTCATGCAACTACAGTGGTACCTCGGGTTAAGAACTTAATTCATTCTGGAGGTCCGTTCTTAACCTGAAACTGTTCTTAACCTGAAGCACCACTTTAGCTAATGGGGCCTCCAGCTGCTGCCACACCGCCAGAGCACGATTTCTCTTCTCATCCTGAAGCAAAGTTCTTAACCCAAGGTACTATTTCTGGGTTAGCGGAGTCTGTAACTTGAAGCGTCTGTAACCTGAAGAATCTGCTGAACCTCATCTGCCGACAGGGAGTTCCAGAGTAGGGCCTGCCACCCACAAGGCCCTGTGCCAAGCAAAGCCCTGCCTGAGAAACCCCAAGACGTGTCCCATCAGATGATCTCAGTGGTCAAGATGGAGCACAAGGGATCAGCCCAGCTGCTCTGGGTTCAGTGATCAAGGTGCACAAAGCTCAGAAAGACTGGACCTTGGTGAATCAGCTATCCTTCTTCCCCAGTCCCAGAACAGAACTTACCCTTCCAAAGGATCTGGAGAGACCCGCAGCAAGGAATGCTTGCTTGAGACAAGGGCGGTTATCTGCGCGTCTTGATGCGGATAACATCACCACTTCCTGTTTTCTTTTCTTTTCTTTTTTCTCTGCAAAGGTTATTTTGCAATGCTTCTGGATTCAGGGAACTGTGTCGTGAGGCAGACAAAACTGTGTGTGCGCGCATGTGTGTGTCTGTGTGTGTGCGCGCATGTGTGTGTGTGTGTGTGTGTGTGTGTGTTTGGCATTGTCACCGGGAAATTGTCTCACGAGCCTTGCCTCTGCACACCACAAGGCAAAGACGAAGAGCCTCTGCTGCACATTACCAAATGCAGCAATTTGCTGATAAATGTATCCACGTACAGGCTCAGTGGGAAAACTTTAGACATTCATAAGAAATCACCTGTTGTGTCAATCTTCTCAGTTCCAACGGTATTTAGGACCCAGGGAAGTGGGTGAGAGCCCACCATAATCACCAAAGTGGTGACTGATGATATCCTGCCCCAAGTCAGAAAACCATCTCAATCACAATGCCTACCTGCCCCATAGTGGGATGGTAAAGGTAAAGGTACCCCTGACAGTTAGGTCCAGTAGTGGCTGACTGGGGTTGCGGCGCTCATCTCGCTTTATTGGCCGAGGGAGTCCTAGGCTCTGTGGTTTAACCCACAGCGCCACCCGCGTCCCATAGTGGGATAAAACCTAGTCAAAAACAAAGGGGTGTATTTGAATTGACTCAGGGACCAGGGAGGGGTATTACTCAGAAGGGTGGTGGGAATGGGTGAACCCTCCCCACCCTCTCACTATATACAGTGGTACCTCGGGTTAAGTACTTAATTCGTTCTGGAGGTCCGTTCTTAACCTGAAACTGTTCTTAACCTGAAGCACCACTTTAGCTAATGGGGCCTCCCGCTGCCGCTGCACCGCCGGAGCACCATCTCTGTTCTCATCCTGAAGCAAAGTTCTTAACCTGAAGCACTATTTCTGAGTTAGCGGAGTCTGTAACCTGAAGCGTATGTAACCTGAAGCGTATGTAACCTGAGGTACCACTGTATAAGGGTCTGGTGACTTCTGTTTCAGTGTATCTGAAGAAGTGTGCATGCACACAAAAGCTCACACCAAGAACAAACTTAGTTGGTCTCTAAGGTGCTACTAAGGGACACGGGTGGCGCTGTGGGTTAAACCACAGAGCCCAGGACTTGCCGATCAGAAGGTCGGTGGTTCGAATCCCCGCGACGGGGTGAGCTCCCGTTGCTCGGTCCCTGCTCCTGCCCACCTAGCAGTTCGAAAGCACTTCAAAGTGCAAGTAGATAAATAGGTACCGCTCCAGCGGGAAGGTAAACGGCGTTTCCGTGCGCTGCTCTGGTTCGCCAGAAGCGGCTTAGTCCTGCTGGCCACATGACCCGGAAGCCGTACGCCGGCTCCCTCGGCCAATAAAGCGAGATGAGCGCTGCAACCCCAGGGTCAGCCACGACTGGACCTAATGGTCAGGGGTCCCTTTAAGGTGATACTGGAATGAATTTTTTTATTTGGTTTTGTCTGGTGTGTTGTGTAACATGCTGCCCTCTGGGCGTTCCCGGACTCCCAACGGTCACCATCCCCAGCAGCCAGCGTGGCACACAGTCAGGGAGGGTGGCTGGGGAGTCCCGCAACACCCCCAAGCTCAGTAGGGTGATGGAGAGGACTTGGGGGCCACATGCGCCCCGTTCTCTGGCCCCGATCTGCAAACTAAGGCCACTGCAAACTAAGGCCAAAGGCAGGGGTGGCCCCGGGTGGCACAGGCAGGTAAGCTGAGACTTAGGGGCCTGTCTGTGGCCGAACCTCATTCCATGGCACTCCAGCCTCCAAACCTTTGGGGAATATGCCCTCCTTCCGATGTCGCTGGACTCCTGCTTCCAGCTGCCAACATGGCAAATGTATTGCGAGTGTTGAAGCAAATGGAGGGTTGTTGTTGTTTTTTAATCTCTGTTGACTTTTGTGTGGAAATAAAACTCTTCAATCCCAAATATGGTTTTCAAAGCTTTACTTAAAAAGACTTAGGTTTCAAACATTACAAAACCAACAAAAGATACATGATGTCAGCTACATAAATTTGTTCATACATTGCTGGTCGTAGTGTAAGGCACAGCTGGTAATTCTACCTCCCTTTTTGTCCTTTATTTTAATTCAATTTCTACATACATACAAATACATTTAAATAAATTATGAAAAACACAAAAATATACATGAAAAAAGCTTACAAAACTGCAAGGTAGAAAAAGAAATTAGAAAGAACAAAGATAGACCAACAAGAGAGAGAGAGAAGGAAAATAAAACGTAGACTTCCTTCTGTCTCCTTTTTTACAGCTTGGTTCAAGTTGGTTGGCTCCAAGGGGCTAACACTAAGACAAAGAGATGAGGGTATATGTGCATTCTTCATCTCTTAAGTCTCTAAAAGGTGGTTCATTGGCGTATTTTATTGCTATTGGCATCCTCAGTTGGCATCCATCTGTCTCGAGAGACCATGGCGTGCCCCTCGAGGAGTGAAGTCTAACCGCTGCACTGGTAGCACCAAAGCTGTCTCCCTGGGGCAGAACCATGGACAATGTTATTAGCAGCTTTTTGGCTAACAAAATATTGGCAACACGCATTATTTCACAGTTCTTAAGCGGGAAATGTACAGTGGATTCACAAAGGATAACATTCAGTCGATACAACATTAGAGGAAGTAGTCAATCAACATCACAGAGGCAAAGAAGCCTTTCAACTTCCCTCTACAGCATGTGTGGAAACCGCCTTCTTGACTGCTGGACCTACTCTTGGTCTGGTCCGCTCAGTTCGCCAGAGCCTGTTTTTGCATGTAGGGCAAGCCCTAAATCACAGAGGGTTTAGCAAGCCAGTTGAAACCGTGTGCAAACACTTTCAAACTATCCAGGAGCTCAAGACTAAGCCCTTGGGGTTAACTCACCCCCTACCATTGCAATGAAAAAACACTAAACCTTACCAAATCCAGTGTTTAAAATACAGCCCTTTTTCACAGTAACCTGAATACAATTACAATTTTTCACCAGTTTATGTAACGTTAAACAATTCCATCCCTGTAAGAATGGTCAGGAGTGCTGGTAGGATCAACGAACATTTTGCAGCTGCCAAGGTGTTCCAGAAAAGGTTGTCCTGGTTTTTAAGGCTAAATTGTTTTTCTAGGCTACTGGACGCATAGTAGAGGTAAGCAAGGAGTTATTCACTTCCAAAGGCATAATCTAAAAAGTAATATAAAGTGCATTGAAGCAAGTTCCTCTCAGTTACTGAAATGTTTTAAGACTTCTTCATATCCATTTTAACCTCTCAGGGTAGATTACAAGATGTTACGTCGTCCAGAGGGCTCAGTTACCCATATACCTATTTTTTTAATGGGCGTTTCCTTGGAGATGCCACATTTGTTGTATACAGTACAGTGGTACCTTGGTTTACGAACTTAATCCGTTTTGGAAGTCCATTCTTAAACCAAAGTGTTCTTAAACCAAGGCGTGCTTTCCCATAGCAGCAGGGGACTCAATTTACAAATGGAACAAATTCAACATGTTCTGCTTCCAAGGCAAAGTTCACAAACCAAAACACCGTCTTCCGGGTTTGCAGCGTTCTTAATCCAAGCTGTTCATAAACTAAGCTGTTCTTAAACCAAGGTACCACTGTATAGCCATTCTGATTAATTTTCCATCCAGAAACCTGTTCTAAATGCCCCCAAAATTTTCAGTGGTGGTACTAATATTTCTGGCTCTTCCAATATTAGATCTACATCACCTGCATAGAGGCTAATTTGTAATTTATTTGGACCAGATTTTAAAGCAGTGCAAATTATTATTTTTCCCCAGAAGAGAAATTTTAAAACAATTCAAAGCTGTGCAGCCCATAAACAGGAATAAAAGACATTGAAAACTACACACTATTTGAAATTCAAAGCTTTTTCTTTAAAAGGCCTGTCAGACAATTGTCCTATTTTAAATCCAAAGATCTCACTAAAATTGCTGGACGGGCAGGCACTTCAAATCCAGAGTAATACCACCAATATAAAATAATAGAGCTCAGTATAAAATGTGCAAATACTATAATATAATGCTCAAAACCACTGGCAGGCATCTTTGAGAATTCCTGGAGAAGAGGCGAAGTCCCGGCAGACTGGAGGAGGGCAAATGTTGTCCCTATTTTCAAAAAGGGGAAAAGAGAGGACCCAAATAATTACCGCCCAGTCAGTCTGACATCAATACCAGGGAAGATTCTGGAGCAGATCATTAAGCAAACAGTCTGTGAGCACCTAGAAAGGAATGCTGTGATCACCAATAGTCAGCATGGATTTCTGAAAAATAAGTCATGTCAGACTAACCTGATCTCGTTTTTTGACAGAATTACAAGCCTGGTAGATGAAGGGAACGCAGTGGATATAGCCTACCTTGATTTCAGCAAGGCATTTGACAAGGTGCCCCATGATATTCTTGTAAAGAAGCTGGTAAAATGCGGTCTTGACTATGCTACCACTCAGTGGATTGGTAACTGGCTGACTGACCGAACCCAAAGGGTGCTCATCAATGGTTCCTCTTCATCCTGGAGAAGAGTGACTAGTGGGATGCCACAGGGTTCTGTCTTGGGCCCGGTCTTATTCAACATCTTTATCAACGACTTGGATGATGGACTCAAGGGCATTCTGATCAAATTTGCAGATGACACCAAACTGGGAGGGGTGGCTAACACCCCAGAGGACAGGATCACACTTCAAAACGACCTTGACAGATTAGAGAACTGGGCCAAAACCAACAAGATGAATTTTAACAGGGAGAAATGTAAAGTATTGCACTTGGGCAAAGAAAATGAGAGGCACAAATACAAGATGGGGGACACCTGGCTTGAGAGCAGTACATGTGAAAAGGATCTAGGAGTCTTGGTTGACCACAAACTTGACATGAGCCAACAGTGTGACGCGGCAGCTAAAAAAGCAAATGCAATTCTGGGCTGCATCAATAGGAGTATAGCATCTAGATCAAGGGAAGTAATAGTACCACTGTATTCTGCTCTGGTCAGACCTCACCTGGAGTACTGTGTCCAGTTCTGGGCACCACAGTTCAAGAAGGACACTGACAAACTGGAACGTGTCCAGAGGAGGGCAACCAAAATGGTCAAAGGCCTGGAAACGATGCCTTATGAGGAACGGCTAAGGGAGCTGGGCATGTTTAGCCTGGAGAAGAGGAGGTTAAGGGGTGATATGATAGCCATGTTCAAATATATAAAAGGATATCACATAGAGGAGGGAGAAAGGTTGTTTTCTGCTGCTCCAGAGAAGCGGACACGGAGCAATGGATCCAAACTACAAGAAAGAAGATTCCACCTAAACATTAGGAAGAACTTCCTGACAGTAAGAGCTGTTTGACAGTGGAATTTGCTGCCAAGGAGTGTGGTGGAGTCTCCTTCTTTGGAGGTCTTTAAGCAGAGGCTGGACAACCATATGTCAGGAGTGCTCTGATGGGGTTTCCTGCTTGGCAGGGGGTTGGACTCGATGGCCCTTGTGGTCTCTTCCAACTCTATGATTCTATGATTCTATGAACTTGCCAGAACTCAGTTCTGACACCTCTCAGGTGGGTGCCATTGCCATTCTAAGAGAACGAGAGAGGTGTTCCAGCACCTTTTCCTAGAAACACAGAACTGCCTATCATGATTATAATTGTTGAGTTTTCCTTAAATTCATTAGACTTACTGTATAATGCACACACTGTATCATAAGCGTCACTCTTAAACATAACTATCAAAACTATATCCTACCCTACCCACTGGATCACCGAAGAATGGATGCTTTTGAATTCTGGCTCCAAGACTTTGGCCACCTCATGAGAAGAGAAGACTCCCTGGAAAAGACCCTGATGTTGGGAAAGATGGAGGGCACAAGGAGAAGGGGACGACAGAGGACGAGATGGTGGGACAGTGTTCTCAAAGCTACCAGCATGAGTTTGACCAAACTGCGGGAGGCAGTGGAAGACAGGAGGGCCTGGCGTGGTCTGGTCCATGGGGTCACGAAGAGGCGGACACGACTAAACGACTAAACAACAACAACACCCACTGGAAGTCCTTCAGGAAGACCAAGAATGCTACAGTGATAAAAGCGCTATAGTTAAAAATAGAAACACATTCAAATGTCAGAGAAGAAAATGGCATTTGATCGCAGCTTATTGCACATGACATCAGGCAGGAGGTCCATTGTGTCCCACAGTGTACTCTGCTTGACAGTTGCTGAAATGCTTCTAGGAGAACCGCAGGCAGATCAGGAAGCCTTCCATATGACTGGATGGTCCCCCAACCCACGACCAGTGCTTGGACCTAGTCTAGGAATTCCCCAGCAAATCAAAGTGAAAATGTGATGAACCAAATGTGAGTTTATAAAAAGGAGAAATGAAGCAATCCCAAAAATGAACTGATACGATTTGCACAGTCCCAATTAATAGAACCTCCAAGAAGAGTATTTTGGAATCTTTTGAGCAGACAGGAGCCTTGTGGGTTGTCTGCGAATTTGTGCTTGCAGGCAGGAGATGGCACCGTCCATCACATTAAATATTCACATTGAACTTCCTTGTATTGTATTGCATTGTACTGCATTGCAATTTAAATTATATCCAGTGCAAATTGTAATGCAACAAAGTGCAATATAAGAAATAAGGGAAGTAGTAAAAATCGAATTAAAAACAGTCCGTGGCATGGTACTCTGCAAAAATCAGAAAGAGGTCTGCCAAGACCCCTCAGGAGTTTTCACGTGGTCTGTGGGGTGGAGTCACTGGTTTCGTCTGGCTCCGAAGGTGGACATGCTAAATAGCCATTTTGAGAGGCACTTGGCGAAGTTACCACTTCCTGCAATTCAGTTGTGTTGGATGTGGAATTCTTGCGGCAGAAAACCTGCAGGCAAAGGAAGAAACAGGGCTGTTGATTAAGTTGATGGTGAGGATCTTTAGGTGGGACTTAAGAGGATCTAGTTTGCTGGGCCTGGCACCAGCTCCTAAAACAGAATTGAGCCCACCTAAACCCAGGCACAACTGGCGTCTTGGGCATCATGCTACAAAGGAGCTCCATCAACCAGACAGGAGGAATCTCAGCACACAATACAACACACACACACACACACACACACACACACACACACACACACCCAGTGGGTGGCAGGTGCGGCAGCACTTTTCCTCCCCCCACTGATAGAGGGACATGCTCCTGACTTCCAGACTTCCTGAAAATAACCCAGGAATATTCACTAATGGGTTTAAATGTGGAAACCTCGAAACTTGTGGGTTGTTTATCAGCCAAAAGCCTCCCATTTTGGCAGGCAGAACAAAGAACACACCTCCTTCACACACACCCTTCTTTTTAAAAGCAGTTTTGTAAAGAGGATTCAAATCTTCGTGGAGTTCCAACCTTATTCGGAAATACTTGAGAGAAAGCACTAGAGGAAGCATTACAGTTGGCACCCAACTGTGCCTTTGGCCTTGCGGATGTAAAAACTGTGGCACGTAAAATGAAACACATCATTTGGAGGAACTGCCCAGATTCTGCCGCTCAGGATAAACAAAGAGGAAGGGAAAACAATAAGCGGCAACCCAAATTCGGATGAGAGGGGCCGAAGAATAACACACACACATTCCTACCGTTTGAAATCTGGATGTTAATGCTTCCCACTTCCAATAGATGAGGAGTCCGAGAGCAACGAGAGCAACGAGAGCAACAACGATCCCAAAAATACTCCCAAAAATAATCCAAAAATTATTCAGATTTGCACCTGCAATAATAAGCAAAAATTCTCCCTTGAGGGCGACAGCAACAACCACGGAGGGCATCAGAAAAGATAGTGAACTGATTTCAGCTTTTCTCCAGGCAGAATGAGAGTTGGGCTGTCACAAAACCTTAATTTGCTTTTCTAGCTGAGCAAATGCAGTATATACCACACAGCTGCCTGGACTGCCGAACACTCCATCCCAATTTTGCAGTTTTGGAATACAGGAAGCCAAAGTCCAGTTTTCAGGGAACCAACTTAACGGCTCATTACTCAAACTGAATACAGTCATATCTCGGGTTAAAACCCCCTGCTTGGCAGGGGGTTGGACTCGGTGGCCCTTGTGGTCTCTTCCAACTCTATGATTCTATGAAATATGCTTCAGGTTGAGTGTTTTCAAGTTACGCTCCGCGGCGACCTGGAAGTAACGGAGCACATTACTTTCGGGTTTTGCTGCTCGCGCATGCGCACTCAAAATGACATCACGCACATGCGCAGAAGCGGCAAAATGCGACACGCGCAGTCACATATTACGGTCTACTCGCATCCAGAGGTAGCACTGCACAGTGCTTTAAGGGATAAGCATCATTTCATTTCAACTTAGTTAATACACTTGCAGAGGAGGTGACATGATAGAATTGCAGAACTGGCAGGGAGCCCCAGGGCTCATCTAGTCCAGCCCCCAGCAATGCAGGAATCCCAGCTCAAGAATCCATCCAAATTGCCATCAAATCGCCAAGGTGGGTCTCATATCACCCATCCCTCTGCTCTTCTCCAGGCGAAACATCCCCAACTCCCTCAACCTTCCTCATAAGGCTTGGTTTTCAGGCCCTTGGTCATCTTGCTTGCCCTCCTTAAATGAATGAAAAACTTATGCTGTTTTTGCACCAGGGCTTTCCAGAACTACTTCTTCTTATTATTATTATTAATTTATTGTTAATATTTTTTATTATTTATTTATTTATACATACATAACCCCACCCATCTGGCTGGGTTTCCCCGGACACTCTGGGTGGCTTCCAACAAAATATTAAAATACATTAAAAGCTTCCCTGAACAGGGCTGCCTTCAGGTGTCTTCTAAAAGTCTGGTAGTTGTTGTTCTCTTTGACATCTGATGGGAGGGCGTTCCACAGGGAGGGTGCCACTACCAATTAGCTAATCAGGCCCCATTAGCTACAGTTGTGCTTCAGATTAAGAACAGTTTCAGGTTAAGAAGGGAGCTCCGGAACGAATTAAGTACTTAACCCGAGGTACCACTGTAAATAAACAAAGTATTGTCCCAGATAGGGCCTGGGTGGGGGCAGCGAGAAATAAAGTGGTGGCAATAGATGGTGAAACATCCGGGGACCCTGTGTGTTCACCGCACACCTGCCAACACGTGCCCCCATGGTGCTTGCTTCATCCCTCCCTGTGAGAAAGAGAAGAGGAAGGCTGGTTTTGACTTCTAAAGACCTACGTGGTTAGATCCAGGTTACCCAAAATATTGTATCTCCCTTTACAGAGCTGGTCGGGTGCCAAGGCCCTCAGATGAGCACCTCCTCTTGGTCCCAACACCATCAGTGTGCTGGTCCCGTGGGGCAACCAAGAGGCGAGGTCCGAGTCCAGTCCGAGGTTGAAGGTGCAATATGGAGGCAGTCCATAAAACCTGGAGCTGGGTGCAGGGCACGGAGTCAGGTGAGGGCAGGAACGCAGGACAGGGTTCAGGCAGGAACTAGCAACCTACAAAGTTGCTCCCGCAATCTGGGACCGGGCTGACTGGCCTTTATCTCCTCTGAGGCCTAGGGCGGTCCTGGCCCACAGGTGACTCGCCTCTCCTGGCCTTAAGGCGAGCACTCCTGCTGAGAGAACTAAGTTCCCTCCGCCTCTCTGCCCTGAGCCTCTGCAGCTCAGGAGAGGCTTACCGGACCCAGAGGCAACCTCACCTTCCCCTGACGGGGCTGAGAGTGGAGCACCTGCAGGCAATGGGTCCTCCATCACCTCAGGAGCCAGAGCAGACTCAGCTGGTGCCTGCACCTGAGGATCCAGCACAGGTGAGGACCCTTCAGGCTCAAACCCCAGCCCCGGCTCAGCTGGTTCTGGAGGCGGGGACTCCTGTGCAGGCTGGGATTCCTCAGGTTCAGCCTCCAAGTCCGAATCCCAGGCCATCACAATCAGAGCTGGTGGTGACCTGTGAAGAGGTTTGACTGGCTCCCTCTCTGGTTGGCAGACTAAGACCTTCCAGTTCAGACAGGCCTTTGGAAACTAAGGCGCAGGCACTGCTTGACTGCTGGGCTGATATCAGGGAAAACTGCAGTTTTAATTGCTCGGGTCTTTTTTGTCAAAAAAAATGTTATTTATACTTTTCAGATTTATACATTTCACTGATTTTACAATCATTTTGATCCTCTCACAACAGTTAACTGATGTCTCTTTTAAACTTTTCTTATACGGTTATATGGTTTTGTTGCTGTAAATCGCTTTGATATGTTTTTTATGGCCCAGCAGTATACAAATATTTTGACAAATAAAACAAACTTGGAGAAAGGCAGAATACAAACACATTAAATAAAGAAAGGCTAATGGGGAAATGGGGAAATGGGCCAGGGGTTCCTTACCTTCAGCTGGGCAGAGGCTGAGGAGGTTGATGGAAATGTTCTTCTGAGCCACCGGATTGCTCACCAGGCAGGTGATGTTGGCATCCGAGGTGTTGCGATGCCAGAACAGATAGAGATCTTCCCCGTTGTCAGAGAGTTGGTGCCAGTCCGGGCTCTCGTCTAGGGCTCTGAGGGGATTCCCTCTTTTCCAGGAGACACGGAAGTCTCCCTTTCCTGATGCCTGGTACCGCAGGGTTACATTACAGCCCTCAGCCGTGTTGGAGATCAGTTTATGGGTGACCTGCGGCTCCCGCACTGGCTCTGTTAGAAATGAATTTTTAAAAATATTTTACTGTTTGTATGCCTGACTGCGTTACCCCAGCCACTCTGGGAGGCTTCCAACAGAATATAAAAACACAGTAAAACACCAAACGTTAAAATCTTCCCAATACAAGGCAGCCTTCAGATGTCTTCTAAAAGTTGTGTAGTTCTTTATCCCTTTGACATCTGATGGGACGGTGTTCCACAGGGAAGGTGCCACCACCAAGAAGGCCCTCTGCCTGGTTCCCTGTAATCTCATTTCTCGCAGGGAGGGAACCGCCAGGAGACCCTCAGAGCTGGACCTCAGTGTCCAGGCTGGACAATGGGGATGGAGACGCCCCTTCAGGTATACTGGACCAAGGCTGTTTAGGGATTTAAAGGTAAGCAGCAACATTTGGAATTGTGTTTTACTTGATGCCTCTGGTGTTTCACTGGCTAGGGGTTTTTTTTTTTGGGGGGGGGGGTGCTGGCTCCTTCCTCATCACCACTTCCACATCCATCAGATGGGCTTGATGAAAGAAGAGTGTCAGTTGCTGGAAACCACAGGAAGGAAGACTTGTTCCCGGGTTCTGCTTGTGGGCTTCCCATGATGGGCATCTGGTCGGCCACAGTAGAGACAGGAGGCTGGACTAGATAGGTCCCCTTTGGCCTGGTCCAGCAGATCCTTCCTATGTTCTTATGCATGTACAGCGACGCATTCTGCAGCCTAGGGGCCACCACCAAGCAGGCCCTCTCTCCATCCCCCTCCCTAGGCCACCCTCCCCAAATTTTTGAGGATGGCAGGACTACCAAGAGGGTCCCGACTGCCGATCTCAACACCTGGAAGAGTCTGTAAGGAAGGAGGTGGTTTTTCCCCTAGGCAGGTGAAAGTGAACAGGACTGAATTTCTCCCACATCCTTACAGTGTGCAATGGTGAAACAAGTACATACCATAGACAGTGAGGTTGAATGTGTGTGATTCTGTCACTCCTGTGGAAAACGTCACATGAGCCGTGTAGTTCCCACTGTCCTTCACCACCAAATTGCTTATCTTCAGCGTGGTGCCATCAACCATTTCCAGACGCTGCCCCAAACTGTCGTTCATATTCCACCGCTTCCATTTCCCATCGCTGAATCGCCCAAGGTCATTTGCCTCGCCTTGTCGAGGGTGGAATATCCATTTAACAATGGACACGGTATTGGCCGAGGTTATATGTACAGAAAGCAAGGCAGATTCTCCCAAGATCCTGTTCAGCTGAATCGTAGGAGTCTTCGGTTCCCGACTGCTTACAAGGCCTAAGTGTTTTTCAGGAAGGGAAAAATAAGTAAAAGGAGAAAGGGAGAAAGTGAAGGGGGGAGCGCCAAATATTGATGCTTCTTTTATATCAGGTAGAGCAGGATATCATAATATTGTTGCGTGTTTGCCAGATGGTGTGAATGACTCCTTGAGTCCTTTCCAGTTCTCGGGTCCTGTACACAGTGAGTGTTACAATGCAATAGACGTTGGGACACAACATACAGATGGCAGATTGGAAGAGGCTATGGAAAATAGATTTGAAATTTAAGGCATGTTGTACGCTGAAAGAAAATTATATGAAAATGATGTATCGGTGGTATTTGACTCCTACTAAGTTAGCAAAAATGTATAGAACAAGAACCAATATCTGCTGGAAGTATAAAGAAAAGGAAGGAACATATTATCATATGTGGTGGAAGTGCAAGATAACAGAAACTTTCTGGGAGATGATATATAATGAAATGAAAAAAATGTTTAAAGTAACTTTTGCTTTAAAAAAAAACCCAGAAGCTTTTCTAGGAATTACATGTACCGAGATCACAAAGGACCAGAAAAGGCTTTTTATGTATGCGACAACAGCCGCACGGACTTTACTAGCCCAGAGATGGAAGGAAGAAACAATGTAGACAGGGAAGAATGGCAAACCAAGTTGATGGACTATGCTGAAATGGCAAAATTGACTGGGAAGCTCAGAAACCAAAAGGACAAGAACTTTAATAAAAGAATGGGGGGAAATTATAATATATCTACGAGACCATTGTAAACAGACGAAAGCATTAGCAGGATTTTAACCACACTTGTAAAGTAACAAAAATTATGGATAATTTAGAGGGACAAAATGTTTAGGTAATGAATTGATATGCAGATATAAATTAATTAAGTTGATGGTGAGGATCCTTGGGTGAGACTTAAGAGGATCTAGTGTGCTGGGCCTGGCACCAGCTCCTAAAACAGAATTGAGCCCACCTAAACCCAGGCACAACTGGCGTCCTGGGCATGGTGCTACAAAGGAGCTCCATCAACCAGACAGGAGGAATCTCAGCACACAATACAACACACACACACACACACACACCCAGTGGGTGGCAGGTGGGGCAGCACTTTTCCTCCCCCCACTGGTAGAGGGACATGCTCCTCTGCTGGAAATCCTTAAGCCTCAGACTTCCTGAAGATAACCCAGGAATATTCACTAATGGGTTTAAATGTGGAAACCTCGAAACTTGTGGGTTGTTTATCTCTCAGGTGGGTGCCATTGCCATTCTAAGAGAACGAGAGAAGTGTTTTGGCACCTTTTCCTAGAAATACAGCACTGCCTATCACCATTATAAAGACTGAGTTTTCCTTAAATTCATTAGACGTACTGTATAATGCACAAATTGCATCATAAGCGTCACTCTTAAACATAACTATCAAAACTATATCCTACCCTACCCACTGGATCACCGAAGAATGGATGCTTGTAAATTCTGGTGCTGGAGGAGACTCCAGTGTGGTGTAGTGGTTAAGAGCGGTAGTCTCGTAATCTGGGGAACCGGGTTTGAGTCTCCGCTCCTCCACATGCAGCTGCTGGGTGACCTTGGGCCAGTCATACTTCTTTGAAGTCTCTCAGCCCCACTCACCTCACAGAGTGTTTGTTGTGGTGGAGGAAGGGAAAGGAGAATGTTAGCCGCTTTGAGACTCCTTAAAGGGAGTGAAAGGCGGGATATCAAATCCAAACTCTTCTTCTTCTTCTTCTTCTTCTTGAGAGTCCCATGGACTGCAAGAAGATCCAACCTCTCCATTCTGAAGGAAATCAGCCCTGAGTGCTCCCTGGAAGGACAGATCCTGAAGCTGAGGCTCCAAGACTTTGGCCACCTCATGAGAAGAGAAGACTCCCAGTGTACTCTGCATGACAGTTGCTGAAATGCTTCTAGGAGAACCGCAGGCAGATCAGGAAGCCTGGATGACTGGATGGTCCCCCAACCCACAACCAGTGCTTGGACCTAGTCTAGGAATTCCCCAGCAAATCAAAGTGAAAATGTGATGAACCAAATGTGAGTTTATAAAAAGGAGAAATGAAGCAATCCCAAAAATGAACTGATATGATTTGCACAGTCCCAATTAATAGAACCTCCAAGAACAGTATTTTGGAATCTTCTGAGCAGACAGGAGCCCTGTGGGTTATCTGTGAATTTGTGCTTGCAGGCAGGAGATGGCACCGTCCATCACATTAAATATTCACATTGAACTTTTAAAAATTTTACTGTTCCATTTATTCCTTGTATTGCATTGTACTGCATTGCAATTTAAATTATATTCAGACCATATGTTAATACACTCTCCACAGTACAGTGGTAAAATGCCATCAACAGGTCCTTTGAGAGATTGTTTTTTCTGGAGGATTCTCCTCTTTTCCAGGCTAAACACACCCAGTTCCTTCAACCGTTCCTCATAAGGCTCGGTTTCCAGACCCTTCACCCTCTTGGTCTCTCTCCTCTGCATGTGCTCCAGATTGCCAACATCCTTCTTAAACTGTGGTGCCCTTGAATTGGACAAGGTATTCCGGGTGTGCTCTGACCAAGGCAGAATAGAGTGGGACTATGACTTCCCTTAAAAAGCAGAGACATCACCTTGCCAACAAAGGTCTGTATAGTTCAAGCTCTGGTTTTCCCAGTTGTGATGTATGGAAGTGAGAGCTGGACCATAAAGAAGGCTGATCGCCGAAGAATTGATGCTTTTGAATTCTGGTGCTGGAGGAGACTCTTGAGAGTCCCATGGACTGCAAGAAGATCCAACCTCTCCATTCTGAAGGAAATCAGCCCTGAGTGCTCACTGGAAGGACAGATCCTGAAGCTGAGGCTCCAAGACTTTGGCCACCTCATGAGAAGAGAAAAGACCCTGATGTTGGGAAAGCTGGAGGGCACAAGGAGAAGGAGACGACCGAGGACGAGATGGTGGGACAGTGTTCTCGAAGCTACCAACATGAGTTTGACCAAACTGCAGGAGGCAGTGGAAGACAGGAGTGCCTGGCATGCTCTGGTCCAGGGGGTCACGAAGAGGCGGACACAACTAAACGACTAAACAACAACATGACTGCCCTTGATGTGGTATATTTAGCATTGTTTTGGGTACAGACTGGCAGAATTTCTCCAGGCTTTTGATTGGGGTCGCCCCTATCAACCCTCCCTGGCAATGCCATCAGACCTGAGCGACAGACCTTCTATTGCAATTGGAGGACTTACCAAAGAGAAGGTTGATGACTATTCCAAAGTGACGTAAAAACTTGAATCTTCTGCCATCCATGCTTGGCCCATCAGAAGGCGATTGCACACGATTTTGGTATCTGCAGATCGGAACTTGGGAGTCTGGCTCAGAGATTCACGTCTTCAGTCCCTCTAGGAGCAAGCACCTATCTGAAAAGAGAAGAAATCCTAAATGTAGGGGGTGTAAATCTCTCTCCATTCTAGTTTCCCCAGGAAAGCCCCGGCCTAGACACCACTCTCCCCGTTCACCAAGTCTGCCTGGAATTCAGTCTGGAGAATACAGGTATTTCTTCTAATGCTAACTGTATGGAGGATGGCTAATGTAGCTCCATGACACGCACTCTGCCCATGCTCAAAGGGACTGCACCTGTCCCATGGCTTAACCCCAGCACGGGGAACTTGTCCTAGCCCCACCAAAGGCTACATTCGTTCTGGTTCATGCTGTTGTTCTCCCACATACATTCCCCAGAATGAATCTGAATAACTTCTTATAAGCAAGTTAGGCATCATTTAGGGTTCCTTTTCGGGCCGACCAGGAGAATCATGAAACAGAGATGATTGAAATCTGGGTCTCTCGTCGTTGGAGTTCCGTTGGGATCGCACCAGCACAAGTATACATAGTCATTCTCACGGACTTATTTCGGGAATACCTGGACTGTTTGGCTTCAAAATAGTGAGCTGCGTCTGTCATTGTTATTGAATTTTTTGCATTGCACATATTATTTATGATTCCATGTAGTAGGAGTTGAAATCTCCTACATTATTGTGAACGAATTTTCGCAAGCCATCTATAGAGTTGTTTAGTTCGTGATTCACCTCTCCGTATTCCTTGGGTGTGATAGTTGATGTTATGTACTGAGTTGAATAGGATCCAAAAGGCAGCAGTCTGCTTGGTCCTAGAGCAATAGGATCCAGAATGCAGCAGTCTGATTGGTCCTAGAACAATAGGATCCAGAACGCTGCAGACTGATTGGTCCTAGAACAATAGGACCCAGAATGCAGCAGTGATTGGTCCTAGAACAATAGGATCCAGAATGCAGCAGTCTGATTGGTCCACAGGAGCCACCCAATCCAGCTCCAGGTGGAAGGGAATCTGCAACCTGATTGGCCTACAGGAGAATCCCGGAATTAGCCAATCACGTGGGGCCCATTGTGTAAATAAGGAATATAAAGCAGACATCCTGGGGGAACTTCCATTCCTCCTCACCACTAAAGAGCATGAAATACACTCTTGACTCTGAGCATAGTTCAGTTGAGATTCCTGCATTGCAGGGGGTTGACCCACAGGACTCCTTCCAACTTTGCAGTTCTATGATTCAATGGAGGGGGGGGGGAGTCCGGATAAGCAAGGGTGTCAATGACTTTGACCAGCTTTCCTCGTTTTGAAGTTGAAAAGTGGGGCAGGGCCAGCTCCCTAATTAGGCAGAGTCAAGAAACCTGCCTGGGTGACAAGCTGCCCCAGGTCAGGGCTGGCAGCACAGTGCACCCCCTGTTCACCAGCACTCCAGGCGCTGCTCCTGGACTCCTCTACTTGCCCCTGGCCTGCCCCCTTGCTTCCTTGGGGTGGTCCAGGCGCGAGTAGAGAAACCCACCCATGACTTGAAATTACAAAAGGTACCAGGCAGGGTTGTCCATTATTTATTATTATTTATTATTTATAAAATATTTATAAAATGCATATTAGAGATTAAGTTGGAAAACCATTAGTCGAGGATGAGGGAAGTTCCAGCTAATATAGCCAACTGTTTTTTATTTTATTTGTAAAATTGACGTTATGATGGAAATATTTGTAAAAACCAATTAAAAATATTATAAGAGAGGGGGGGAACCACCCACCCCTGCTGCCCTCCATGAGCAGCTGTTGGGAGTGCTGGTTGTTAAGTTGTGGGTGAACATATCAGACGACACAGCGATTCTTCAAACAGCTCTTGTTTATTCACAGGCCAGGGCAGAACTGAACTGAAGGGCTCAGTCAGCCTGATTATATCGAGCTCCAGTACCACGTTACTGTAACAACTTTCTAAAACTATCCAATCACTGAACGTCACTTTCGATCCTTCATTTGCATAACTATCTACAGTATCCCCCTGCTGGCCCTGGGTGAGAACTTCAGTACATAATACTGGTGGTGCCTGCGATGGGGGGGGGGGAGCTTGGAGGTGGTGGCAAATGTAAAAGATGCCACACAGCACCACAAAAGGAAGCTAGCCTTATACCAGAAGCTCCGCTCTTGTCAAAAGCTGCACAGAAGGCTGGTATTTTCCCATTTCAATGAGCTGAGCTACCGGATGATGAAACTGGGGGGGGGGGGGAGACCAGCTGGGAATAGGAGAAGAAACGTCCCACACTGATGTTGGGTGGAAAAATATTTTTTTTAAAAAAATTGTCCAGTAGCACTTTAGAGACCAACTAAGTTTGTTCTTGGCATAAGTTTTTATGTGCATGCACACTTCTTGAGAGATGTCACTGTTTCACTGACCTTGGGTGGCGTGATATAAATGGTCCTGCAAACAGCCAAGAATAGACTGGAGCTGTTGCAATGAGAGGGAAACCCCCGAGTGTAAACACAATACCACTCTGCTGCCACTCTGCCCTCCAGCACTCTGCCTTCCAAGTTTCCTGCAACTCTCATTCAGAGGAACTGCTGGCTGCATCCCCAGACTGAAGAGGCAGAGAGAATATAGCTCTCTTGCCTAGTTGCCATCCACAGCCCTCTCCTCCTCCATGAATTTGCCTAAACCCCTTTTAGTAATAATAATAATAATAATAATGTTTTATTTATACCCCACCCTCCCCGGCCAAGACCGGTCTCAGGGTGGCAAACACCGAATATTAATCCAGTAAAAAACATTCCAAACAAAACACCAAACAAACAGTTGATTAAGTTTTAGCGCCATCACAGCCACATGCAAGAGGGAGCTCCCTAGTTTAACTCTGCGCTGCATCAAGAAGGATCGGGTTTTTAAAATATATGTCTTTTTTTTTTCCACGTTCAACTTCACTGGCTGTGTCGTTCCCCCCTCCCGTCCCCCCCAGTTCTAGTATCAGGAGAGAGGGAGGGAGGAAAACTTCTCTGCCCATAAAACCTCACCAACGCCCCAAGGTGGCTAAATCGGGAGAGCGAGACTCAAGGCAAAACGATTTCCTGCACTGCAGGGAGTTGCATGAGCCTTTTCTCCAAACTGCACAAAAAAAAAAAATCCTTCCAGTAGCACCTTAGACAACAACTGAGTTTGTTCTTGGTATGAGCTTTCGTGTGCATGCACACTTCTTCAGATACACTGAAACAGAAGTCACCAGACCCTTATAGAGAGAGAGAGTGTATCTGAAGAAGTGTGCATCATAGCTGTCAACTTTTCCCTTTTCTTGCGAGGAATCCTATTAGGAGTAAGGGAACTTCCCTTGAGAAAAGCGAAACGTTGACAGTTTCGCTGGTCTCTAAGGTGCTACAGGAATCTATCTATCTATCTATCTATCTATCTATCCACCCAACATCAGTGTGTGACGTTCCTTGCAAACTTTCTTCGCAGCCGAGGCGCTACGATCTTACCTTTGCGGATCGGAGACCCCCGCTCTCTGCCTCTGCACGGGGAAGAAGGGAGAGAGAGAGAGGAGAAAAAAGCGCAAGTGCAAGAATGGGAAACCCGGCGTGGTGTGCCGGAGCGAAAGTTTGCTTTTCCAAGGCACATGACTCATGTGCAGAGAGAAAAGGGACGGGCAAGAAAGGGAAGGCGGCGGCCAATGAGCCGCGCGCTTCTGCGGCTCCTGATCCGTCAAACCAATGGGAGGCAGGACCATGAGTCATGCCGGCTGGATTTGGCCCCAACGCGAGCATGTTTTGGAGACAGCCTTGCGCGCTCCGAGGCAAGGCTGTCCATGGGCGGAGCTCCCCCTGCGAGGACCGGGGGGGGGAGTTATCTTTTGGGGGGGGGAATATTTCTCGCGCGCCTGCGTCACCGAGTCAGAAAGGGGATCGCCCCGCAATGTGCAAAACGACCCCCCATCCCTCCGGAAAAAGAGACCCGGGGCAACTCGCCCCAAAAGTTCTGCCTGGGACGAGGCTCCCCACCCGCAGTCCATTTCCTGCGCCCCTGAGTTCTTTGGGGCTCCCCCCCATTCATTGTTTTGTTGGGGGGGGGGTTAACAGCTGCAAAGATTTTCCCCCTTGGGGAATATGGCAACCCTAATCTAGTCCAAGCGCCTTGTAAAGGACTGGGGGGGGTGGCGAGATGATGGAGGAGGAGGGGGGATGGCGGGGGGCGCCCCTTCTTCCAGAGAAGAGGAAGGCAGGATTGAGGGAGGTCACGGCTCAGAGAAGGAAGGAATGGAAAAGAACCCAAAATGCTCCCCGGCTGCTCTCCAGTCCTTAGGGGATTCCGGGACCCCCGCTAGGTCGGAGGCTTTCAAGAAAAGAGGCAAGACCCAGGCGAAACCTGAAGCCAAGCGGCGAAGATGCCGTGCCTTGATTTGCAAGCAAAGCTGCCCCAGCAGGGTCCGCACTCCTTGCAAAGAGACGAGTCAGACCCCTCCTCACTTTTATCAGTGCCCCATTTCCAGTTCCCCCTCCCACCAGCATTTCTGCAGCGTCAGAAGGGAGGATCAGCTCGGAGAAGGAAGGAAGGAAGGAATGGAACTTTCTTTGCCTCCGCCCTCGGCCAGATCCCCGCAAGCCCAGGAAGCAGAGCTGCCCACTTTTCCCTTTTCTTGCGAGGAATCCTACTCGCAATAAGGGGATTTCCGTTTAAAGGGGGGGAAACGTTGGCAGCTGTGCCGAGGAAGCATTTGCACAGAACTTGGCCCAACCCTATGGGATTCTCCTCGTTTCACGGCTTAAGCCTGGAGAAGGCGCCTCCTCTTTGATGCCTTACTGTATTTTAATACTTTGTTGGATGCTGCCCAGAGTGGCTGGGAAGCCCAGCCAGGTGGGCGGGGTATAAATAATAATAATAATAATTATTATTATTATTCCATCTGAGAAGGCCCCCCTAGGAACAAGCGCAGGCAGGAGCCCGGCTGGGAGTAGGGCGGGGCTTGCTGGAGGAACGTGGACCATAGAGGCTCCATGAGATAGAGCGTCCAACCCCCCAAGGCCGCAGCTTCCGTTTCGGACCGGAAGTTTGTGTGATTTCCTTTCCTCACACAAAATCCCTTCTCTCTGCGATACTGAGGCGGTTCGTTCTCGCTCCTCCTTCTCCCCCCTCCCCAGGGATATGACGTATCTCTATGTCCGCTTCTCCGAGAAGGGAGGGAGGGAGCCGAAGGGGCCCCATCGAAGCACAGCGGACCGACGGGGCAAAGTGCGCATGCTCTGCCTTTCCTTCGGAGCCGGTTACGACTGCGCAGGCGCGGGGGGCGCTTGGCTCGTTCCATTCGCCGGACGGAGGCGGCCCTCGGGCGTGAGGAGGGTTGCCAACTGATCCGCCCAGCCTCGGCTCCTCTGCGCTCTCTCAGAAGCCGCCTTGTTCTGTTTTGCAGCCCATCGATTCAGAATTTGCCCGTGTGGTTTCCTGAAACGTTTCCCTACAAGGCAGCTCAGTTGCAACAGAAAGAGACATGGCCATTAGAAAGAAAAACCCCAAAATAATAAATATATAGAATTTTCATAAGCAAAATCGATTGCCGGGCGTCATCAGCCACCCGGCAGACCTTCGTGGAGGCTCCACCAAGAACGCTGAGTTCCAGCTGCCATAAAACCCCCTTTCAATAAAGGAGAGCGGCTTCTGCCAGACCCTGTATTTACTCATTCATGGAGCGTAAAAGCATAGCTGTCAACTTTCAGATTTGAAAATAAGGGATCAGCAGCCTCTCCTGTCCCGGGGACAGTCTACGGGATATCTAACAATGCGGGATAGCAGCGGGAAACGGCACTGGAATAAGGGAATTTCCCGCAAAAAAGGAGGTTGACAGCTATGCGTAAAAGCCCCTGGATCCAGCCAGTGCCCCACCTAGTCAATTCCCAAGAAGCAAGGAATCGAGATAGAGGTTCCATGAGGACGTCAGAAGAGTCTGGCTGCTGGATCAGGCCAAAGGGCGAGCCCAGCCTCCAGACGGCCAACCAGCAACTGGCATTCAGAAGCACATCTGCCTCCTGACAGTGGAGGCAAAGCAGAGCCCCTGGTACTGGCGGCCATTGCTGCCTCCTGCGGTAGAGAAATCCACAAGTCAGCTATGCCGGCCGCGAACAATGACTTCCTTGGATTTTTCCTGCAGGGATTTGTTTTTAATGTTGCTTTTAATGTGCCATTTTTATTGTGATTATCTGTGTTTTTAACAGAACATGCATTGATTGATGATGATGATGATGATAATTTATTATTTCTACCCTGCCCATCTGGCTGAGTTTCGCCAGCCAATCTGGGCAGCTTTCAACAGAACATTAAAAACAGAATAAAACTTCAAACATTGAAAACTTCCCTAAACAGGGCGGCCTTCAGATGTCTTCTAAAAGTTGGATAGTAGTTTATTTTCTTGACATCTGATGGGAGATAGAGACATATATACAGTGGACACTCGGGTTGCGAACGTGATCCGTGCAGGAGGCACATTTGCAACGCACGCACGGGTCACAATTTGGCACTTCTGCGCATGCACAAAGAGCAATTTAGCACTTCTGCACTTGTACTGAAACCCAGAAGTAAGCCGTTCCGGTACTTCCGGGTATGGTGCAGTGCGCAACCTGAAGCATCTGTAACCCGAAGTATGACTGTACATACATATACATACATAGTTTTAATTCTGTTAATGCTTGTTTTATTTTATTTTTCTGCCCCATATGTTTTCAGCTGTTCTTATGTTATCTGTAGGCTGCCCTGAGTCAGGGGAAAAGCAGGTTATATTTGTTAGTATTATTTTTTATTATTTCTTACCTTTGCACACTCCCTTCCACCTCTTCCTCCAGCCACACTTGGTTTCTTCTCCTGCTGCTGCTGCTGCCCATCCTCCTCCTCTCCCTCTCCTGGGAAGCAGCTGCTGCCCCTCGCTGAAGCCACCAGGGGCTCCCTCCACCTTCGCTCCCTGAGTGGGCAGCTCCACAGGGGCCTCCCTGACTCCCGTTTCCCCCGCAGATGGTCAAACGGCTGAGTGAGCTCACGGGGTGCCACCATGTGGTTGACGTGGGCGCTGGCCAGGTAAGTAAGGAGGGAGGAGGCCTCAGGTTCCTCTTCCTTTTCAGAGTCTCGCAAAGCCTGCTTTATTTACAGTGTCTTCTTTATTTACAGTGTCTTCTCCCCCCTTTCCCCCAGGGCCACCTCTCTCGCTTCCTGGCCTTCGGCCTGGGCCTCTCCGTCACCGCCATCGAGGGAGACCCCCGGCTGGTCGCCCAGGCTGCCAAGTTCGACCAGGAGCTGGTGCAGGCGCTGAGGAAAGAGGGGGCCAAGCGAGGAGGGCAGGTGAGGAGGCGGAACATCAGGGGTGGGGAGGGGATGTGGTGTGTTGCAGAGGGTCCTGGCTTCCTGAGGAGGGGGTGGGGGCCACTCCCTCTGGTCCAAGCCAAGGCAGGCAGCTTCCTCAGGCACTTGGTGGATTCCCACACGGCAGGGGGTTGACTAGATGACTCTTGGGGGTCCCTTCCAGCTTCTGTGAGCCACACGCCCTCCACTTAATGCCCTCTCCTTTTCCTTCAACCTCCATGGATCCCCCGGCCAGAATCCCTGGAGCTGAGCCTTCTAGGCCTCTATCTTGAACGCAAGCTCATCTGCGGTTCCTGCATTGCAGGGGGTTAGACTAGATGGCCCTTAGGGTCTCTTTCAACACTGCAGTTCTATCATTCTATGGCATGGGTAGGCAAACTAAGGCCCGGGGGCCGGATCCGGCCCAATCGCCTTCTAAATCCAGCCCACAGACGGTCCGGGAATCAGCGTGTTTTTACATGAGTAGAATGTGTCCTTTTATTTAAAATGCATCTCTGGGTTATTTGTGGGGCATAGGAATTCATTCTTTTTTCTCCCCCCCCCCCAAAAAAAAATATAGTCCGCCCCCCACAAGGTCTGAGGGACAGTGGACCGGCCCCCTGCTGAAAAAGTTTGCTGACCCTTATTCTATGGAGTGGTTTGTGGGGGGGCTGTACATGAATGTATATTTAAGCGAGGGTTGTCAATGACTTTGACCAGCTTTCCTTATTTTGAAGTTGAATAGTGTGGCAGGGCCAGCTCCCTGATTAGGCAGAGTGAAGAAACTGCCACCACTGCTCACCAGCAGATGTCCATGGATAGCTGGGGGGGGGGAGGCACTGCTCTCCTTGCCCCTGGGCTGCCCTCTTGCACCTTCTCACCCTCTTTGGGGTTTTTCCAGGGGCAAGTAGAGAAACACACACACACTGGTTTAAACAATACCAGTTTCATGTTTGCAAAGACAACATTTAATATCTAGGCACATTAACACCATGAGACTTTTCTAAATTAGTGTCATTAAACAACAACAAAATATACCATGAGGTATCAATAGACATAGACAGGTGAGAGCAGTGCTTTTTTCTGGGGTATGCACACCCCTAAACATTTTGTGAATCTATTTTTGGCCTCATTGAGGAGCAATATTTCAATATGAGTAGTGGATGAGAGTACCCCTAAACATTTTTAAAGAAAAAAAGTACTGGATGGGAGTCATTGAACCTGACCCTGTGGAGAAAAGTCAATGCTCTTAAAATGAACATAATACCTAGTTTATATCTTAAGAGGAATTCCAATTCACATACCGAGCAAATACTTTCTCAAAATTAAATCTTTGTTTAGAAAATGCCTTTGGGGCTCTTCAGTTCCAAGAATATCTATGCAAAAAATGCAGATACCGATAAAAGGAGGAGGATTTTGGATCCCAGACTTAGAAATGTATCACCAAGTATATTTGCCGTCAGGTAGACAATCCTGGAGACCCATAACTGAAAACAACTGTCCAAATTGGGCTGCTTTGGAATATTCCTATGTAGCACCTCTAGAAAGATGGGTAGCACTTGGGTCTAAATACATACATTAATACTCAAGATGCTATTGAAACAATAACATCAGTTAGAATGATACCACATGTCCAAAAAATATAAATTTGACCTTTTCTCCCACAATAAAATGCCTTTGTGGGAAACCTGTCTTTAAAATCAGGAAAGAAATGGTAATATGGGAGAGATGGATGAATTTCGGTATATTAACATTAGACCAGTCACCTAAGATCTTAGAGCCTTCTATCTCATCACTGGAGGAGTTTTTCTGCAATCTTGTGCTTCCTTCACCTGTTACTTCCAAGCAGTTAGATTGCCTACATAATCCTGCAATGACTCCAAACAATCTTTTAAACACCTCCTTTAAACACCTCCAAGCAGATAGACTGTCCACATGATCCCGCAACGACTTTAAATACTCCCTTGTCAGGAGACAAATCGCTGTTGGATATGACCTCCAGCCCAGATGGCCTCTCTCCCTACCCTGACCCTCATCGTAAATCTTTATGTGATATAGTACAATCAGCGGAGCTGAGGACTTTTGCAGAAATATTGCCTCCACTTGGCTGACGAAATAAAGGTGCTATCAGCTCCCATCAATATGCTAGAGGGAAAACTAAATGCCTTCACCAAAACCCCTGTCTCGATTTTGAACCCGTCATTAAATCATCAGGGACCTGATAATTATGAGGCACAGAGCCTAAGTAGGGGGCAGCAGCTAGTAAACCTCCAACTCACCCGTAACAATATATGCTTGAACATCGCTCACTCCTGCTTCCCCTATTATGCCTGGAGAAATCGTAAAGCTGCTGTGATCTCATTGCGAATGTTGACCAGGTCTTACTTGGCCCAGGGTGGTCTCCTATCATTAGAATGGCTGCCAGAGACCCCAAAATTTAAGCGCTTGTTGCTCAAGTTCGACTCTCCCAGGCTTCCTGCACTTTTGAGCAAACTTCAAAATCGTCTCAACTGGTTTGGAATCTTTCCACAAAGATGCTTCTTTAACAATTGTAGGGGCATTATTGGGAAAATCCCAAATTCAGCAAATTTGGTTAGCCGGCCTACAAGGAGGACTGAGGACCGGAATTCGCAGCAACGGACCCTTCCTACGAACCCCTCCCCACGATTTACTAGCCGACCATCTCACCGGCAAGAAGGGACTGCCTTAAGGGGTAGAGCTTTGACGGGTCCAGCTTTGGCCACTATAGATGCTTCTAAAGAATGGCAGACACAAGCCTATGTGGACGCCCCTGCAGCGAAAACGATCTCCAATCCTCAAAATGGCTGCATTCCTTGTGTTGATACCATGACGATGCAAGAGACACTGGGGGATCCAGTAGCCCTTTGGACAAACACTGAGGCAGTGGCAAGGCTAAACAAGCTACTGGAAGCTAACCGAAAAGGATGTCTTTCTTCTGTCTTGCATAGTGCTTTCCCATCAACAAGCCTCGATCCTCAAGGCACGACTCCTGCAACTACAGAGCATATGGCAAACAACGAGTCTATGGACTTGTCGGTTAGCAACACCCCCTCGTATCAAGATTTTCTCTTACAGCGATCTGTAAATTCGCCCCAGCCACTGGCTGCTCCTGTGGCATGTGACAACTTGAACCTGAAGTGCAAACAATCAAAAATCACTGCCTTTTTTCACCCTACTGCCCCTTCACGCAGCGTGCACCCCCATTTGGATTCTCCAGGATTAACCACGCAAGAGAAATCATGACTTGAGGGAAACACAAAGCGGCCTCTTACACTACTATCATGGAATGTGGCTGGTATTAAATCCAAACTGACAGATCCATCATTTGTTGCTTATATAAATGGCAGCCACATCCTCCTATTCCAAGAGTCATGGGCCTGTGAGGACTTCTATCTAACAGGATACAAGGGCTTCTACCTGAATGCCACGCAGAATTCGTTATCACATGGTAGACCGCAAGGAGGCTTGGCTACTCTTGTTTCCTTAGCCATAAATCTTCAGGCCAAAAAAATCGACATCCAGTCGTCACTCATGCTGATTATAAAGTTGCAAACAGCAGAGGAAACAATAGTAGTGATCAATATCTACTTATGTCCAATTTATAAGAGAAATTTGGTTGATCTGAGATGGCAGGAAATCCAAGTGACATTGGAAACGCTTTTTGACAAATACCCCGAAGCCACTTTTCTGTTGGCGGGAGATTTTAATGGACGCCTGTCACACACTGACCAAATCTTATTCTCTAAATTTAGCAAGTACCCTTCTTCACCTCTTATGACTACAGATCTTCTACCAAGGAAATTCAAAGATAACATAGCCACATACGCAAGGTTTCAAATGCAGGCAAACCTTGCTGGCCCTCAATTTCCTTCTGCTAAATGGGGCAATCAGCTCGGACTACCCTGCCGAATTCACCTATTGGTCAGGTTCACGTGCATCCACTATTGATTTTGTATGGATATCTCCTGACCTCACCCCAAAAATATCCAGCTTTAAGGCGGCTTCAAGATTGGAGAGTGATCACTTCCCTCTAGAAATTTCCTTGACTCTGGCTGACGATCTTGTTAAGCACTCCTTTGTGCACCTATCAAATGACCATCTGGAGATAAGACCTACAGCCCTTAAATGGACCTCCAATTCGGCCCAGCAGCTGAACGAACTTCTCTGGTCTGACCAGCTCCAAATAAAAAGGGCTTCCCTTATGCAGGCGGATGAGCCTCTACCAATGTATGACGATTTAGTAGAACTTCTAAAACCAGCACTAGCTCGGCCCCCCACAAAGCATGGTAAACAGTTTTTCCACAAAAAATGGTTCGATGAGGAATGCAAAAACTTCAAGAATCTTCTGTATAATGAATGGTTGGCATACAGAGCATCAAATGACCCCATGCCAAATAACCGTCTTATCACCCTCAGGAGAAGTTATAAAGCCCTACTAAAGGAAAAGAAGCTCGAGGCAGAAAGAAACAATTGGAACAACCTTTTGATAGCTGCAGAGAATAGAAATCCAGCCTCTTTTTGGCAGTTAATTTCCAGATACCTGGGTAGGCCGCTTGCAAGAATAGAACCCCACATCTCAGCGGACACTTGGGAAAGATACTTTGCCGATCTGTATGCAGCTCATGATGCCTGCGGAGATACGGTGGAGCCGGAAGCACTGCCCGATTGGGACCCAGTTACATGCCCTGAAGTTGAAACTCTCATAGATCGATTTAAAGCAGGCAAGGCCCCCAGTGATTACCTTATATCCATTGATGTCATCAAAGCAAATAAAGATTGGTGGATCCCACTTTTAGCAGCACTTTACACGCATATAAACAAAACAGCAAAATTTCCCTTAAGCTGGAGCTCTGCGTTGATTGTATTAATACATAAGAAAGGACCACGTACAGAGCCGAGCAACTTTAGGCCAATCAGCTTGCTAAATGTCATTGGGAAGATTTACTCGGGATACCTGCTAAACAAACTATCGAAATGGATGGAGGACGACAATATCATTGCCGATGAACAGGCGGGCTTTCACCCTGGAAGATCTACCAGAGACCAAATATTAATCTTGAATCGCCTGGCGGAAAAGTATGCCGGCAAAGCCCCAAAGGTTCTTCATGTGGCTTTTATTGACCTTAAGCAGGCATTTGATCGAATCTCTAGAAAGCAGCTATGGACAAAACTGGCCGCTACAAAGATCGATCGCCGTCTCCTTCATCTGATTACCAGCCTCCATACAAACACCTTTCTGAGAATCAGGCTAGACAATAAAGGCCTAGTCCCCAACCCGGTTACCACCACTAGAGGGGTAAGACAGGGTTGTCTATTGGCCCCAGCATTGTTTAATTTTTACATTAACTCACTGGTGACTCACATGGCCAATGATGCTTTCCACCCCCCCAAATTAGCAGGCCGATCTCTGAACGTTCTTCTGTATGCGGATGACGCCGACATTCTTGCCAGATCCCCTATTGGACTGAGGAGAATGTTGCAAGCTCTACATGAATACTGTGATCAGCATGAGCTCCAACCTAACTGTGCTAAGACCAAGATCATGGTCTTCTCTGCCCGACCGAGACTCCATCGTTGGTCGATGAACGGGATCCCCCTAGAGCAGGTTAACTGCTTTAAATATCTGGGACAAGTAATACCGTCAAATAGGTCTTTTCTGGCCCATAGAGACTATATAACAACTAACGCATCTAAAGCAGCCATCCACATTAGATCTCTATATGCTAAGAACCAGGCTCAATCAGTGAAGATAGCTTTGAGACTCTTTCAAATGAAAGTCCTCCCCCTTCTTTTGGTGGGCATCTCTTTAGGCTCCCGTAGGGATTTTTTGAAACTGGATTCTATCCAAACGCGATTCCTTAGAGCCATCCTTAGGATTCCCCCCTCGGTAGTGGGTGCGGTTATGAGATTAGAGGTCGGCTGGCAAGCTCTACGGTATGTGGCCTTGAAGACGAAGCTCTGGCTATGGCTCAAGCTTTGTTTTAAACCAGTGGGTATTGCCCCCTTGATATTGAGGGACAATTTCCAATCATCGTGGGAAAGGGAGGTCATTAATGAGGTTCAATCCTGCGGATTGTCTCTCCTTTACTTCGAGTCTATGACGTACAATCAAGCTAGAGCTGTGATCTCCCGGAGACTGAGTGACATTGCCAGACAAGAGGACATAGCCCAGGTAAAACCAGGGATGTTCCTAGGGGACCAGATTTATCGGACCATACCAGCCCCCTACCTTGCAGAAATCCACTATGTGGAATACCGTAGACTTCTTACAGCGGCTAGATTAAATGTCCTTGACTCTGCGATATTTTGTGCCATGGGGGTGGTTGAGTCCACCGAACACATTCTCTTGACTTGCCCTTCTTATGCAGTGCTTAGACAAAATTTTATAGACCCTCTCCTATGTCAATTCAGCTTCCTACCCGGAGAAAACCAGGTTTTACACTTACTGAATAACGCCACTAGAGCTACACCTTCCTTGGTGGCCAAAATTTCTCTTCTTAGCTTTTAAGTGTCGCAAGACTATAATTGACTGTATTGATATGGGGCTACCTGTTTAGCCCATTTTAGTGTTGGCTAAGTTTTAAAATCTTCCTGGATGTTTTTAACTGTGTATTGACAAAATACACAGTTTTCTGACTGACGGTCGAATAAAAAGGATGATGATGATGACATTAGTTGATAAACGAAGAGGATGAATTTTAAACATAGTCCATCCTAAGAGACAAATACAGATTACCTACAAATGCTCAATGGCAGTATCTCCAGATAAAACACTTGGCAGGAAGTGAGGAGGAATTAAAGAACCTTTTAATGCAGGTAAAAGAGGGGAGTGCAAAATATGGTCTGAAGCTCAACATCAAAAAAACGAAGATCATGGCCACTGGTCCCATCACCTCCTGGCAAATAGAAGGGGAAGAAATGGGGGCAGTGAGAGATTTAACTTTCTTGGGCTCCATGATCACTGCAGATGGTGAGAGCAGTCACAAAATTAAAAGAGGCCTGCTTCTTGGGAGAAAAGCGATGGCAAAGCTAGACAGCATCTTAAAAACCAGAGACATCACCTTGCCACCAAAGGTTCGTATAGTGCAAGCTCTGGTTTTCCCAGTAGTGATGTATGGAAGTGAGAGCTGGACCATCAAGAAGGCTGATCGCTGAAGAGTTGATGCTTTTGAATTCTGGTGCTGGAGGAGACTCTGGAGAGTCCCATGGACTGCAAGAAGATCCAACCGATAAATTCTTAAGGAAATCAGCCCTGAGTGCTCACTGGAAGGACAGATCCTGAAGCTGAGGCTCCAAGACTTTGGCCACCTCATGGGAAGAGAATCATAGGCTAAGAGAGCTGAGTGGGGGGTGCTCGTGTAATCTCACTGTATACAAGTTGAACAAGTGACAATAAAGTATTTCATTCATTCATTAGTTGCATATAAGAACAACATAGAATCAAATACAAGCAATCAAATACAGTTTTCCCCTAACCCCCCCCCAAAAAAAACAGCCCCAACTATGTCCAGGTAATTACATTAGTAATATAATGAAACAAAAAATTATTTCTAGTTGCTGGTTTAAAAACTATCATTCCACATGCTCCCCTGTGTGTTAGGTGGTTTAAATGCTTGTTCTTTCTTTGATGCCTGTGTCATAAAGGAGGACTGCGCTATGTAAGAGTTCTGTAGTTTCTCACGTTGCTTTCTATTATTATTATTATTATTATTATTATTATTATTATTTGGCGCCGAACCAAACCCACGGAAGCGATGTTTTTACAGCAGCCTGAATAAGTTGCCATGCGAAGTCGGAGGCGAAGCGCTCCAGCGAAAGACTTTGGGGCGACTGATTGAGTTAGTCAGTTAGTGATGGGGGGGGCGGGGGGGGATTCGCTGAGGCGCCTTTCGCCCCCGAGTCAGGACGAGGCTCGCCCGGGAAAGTGAGCCTGGCGGAGGAGCCACTTACTTCCCAAGTCCCGCCGGGGACGGAGAGGCCTCTCTTCGGAAAAGGCGCAGAGAGAGGCGAAGGAGCCCCGGGCGCTCCGCTCCAGTCCGAGGCGGCGACGAAATGGCGCCTCAGGCCCAGGGAGCCGGGTCTTGTGCGCAGGAAGCTCTTCCGGGTCAGGACACAAGGACTTCCGGCGCGACGGTGAGGCCGGCTTCTCTCCTTGCCCCGGCGGGGGGGGGGGAGGAGAGCGCAGGCTCCGCGGGGGGGGGGGGGGCGGCCCGCCAGGTTCACCCCTCCGGGGCGGGGGGGGGCGGGTCCCGCCCCCTGGAAAGGCCCCCCCCGCCCCCTCCCGTCGCTCTGGGGGGACGCAGGACCATAGACGTGGCAAGGGATAGAGCGGCCTCTTCGCCCAGCCTCTCTTACTCTCTGGGTGTCCCGCCTGGAGGGAGCAAGGCCTTCCTCGGATCTGGGTCCGGAAGGGATCTGTTCTGAAGGCTGCTTTCAATGCGCCGCTTTTGTTGGAATTACCTGTGTGCTTTTAACAGAACGTGCATTGATAGATGAGGGTGATAAAAATTCATAAATAAATATTTATACCCCGCCCATCTGGCTGAGTTTCCCCAGCCACTCTGGGCGGCTCCCAATCAAGTATTAAAAGCAATACAGTGTTAAACATTAAAAGCTTCCATGAACAGGGCTGCCTTCCGATGTCTTCTACAAGTCTGGTAGTTGTTGTTCTCTTTGACATCTGGTTGGAGGGCGTTCCACAAGGCGGGTGCCACCACCGAGAAGGCCCTCTGCCTGGTCCCCTGTAAGTTGGCTTCTCGCAGCGAGGGAACCGCCAAAAGGCCCTCAGCGCTGGATCTCAGTGTCCGGGCAGAACTATGGGGGTGGAGATGCTCCTTCAGGATTATTTCTACCCCGCCCACCTGGCTGGGTTTCCCCCAGCCACTTTGGGTGGCTCCCAACAGAACATTAAAAACAGAATAAAACTTCAAACACTGAAAACTTCCCTAAACAGGGCTGCAAGCTTCAGATGTCTTCTAAAAGTCGGATACAGTCATGCCTCGGGTTACAGCCGCCTCAGGTTGCGTTTTTTTCGGGTTACACACCCGCCGAAACCCAGAAGTACCGGAACGGGTTACTTCCGGGTTTCGGCAGTTGCGCAGAAGCGCTAAATTGCGCTATGCACAGAAGCACCAAATCGCAATCCGTACGTGCACAGATGCACCGCTGCAGGTTGTGAACATGCATCGTGCACAGATCACGTTTGCAACCGATGAGTCCACTGTAGTTGTTTATTTTCTTGACATCTGTTGGGAAATAGGGACATTTATACATGCATATACATACGTCTTTTTCATTCAATTAGCACTTATTTGTGTTTGTTTTTCTCTTCCCCATATGTTTTCAGCTGCTCTTATGTTATCTGTAAGCTGCCCTGAGTCAGGGGAAGAGGCAGAGTACACATTAATTATTATTACTATTTCCTGCTTTCCACCACTGCAGGGCGCCACATCAATGAAGCCACAGTGAAATAACATTCCCCTCTTTCGCCTTCCCTTCTGCAGAGTCTCCTTGCGATGCTCGGCTTCTCCCTGGAAGCCCAGAAGCGCTTCGCGGCCGACATCACCCGCGTCCTCTCCCTCTACGGCTTCATTACGGATGCCTACATCATTGTGAGTCAGCCCCCATCTCCACCGCTGTGGGGCAGAAAGGGATCTGGGGAAGGGTGGCACCCTGGCCTCCTCACTGGGATCCATATGATGAGCAGGGTGGGGGTCCTGGGCTTTCCCCGGAAGAATCTGGGAGGGGTTGGGATGTTCCCCATCTCCCAACTCTTTGCAAGGCTGCAGGCACACCATACATTTAAAGAACCCTGGGAACTATAGTTTTCCCACATTGAACTACCGTTCCCAGCACTCTTAACAAACTGCATTTCCCAGGGGAGGGGGGGCAAGAAGCACGCAACTGTAACCCTGTTCCACCCCACCCCACCCTCTTTCTTCCCTGCTAGGAGTTTTTCACAGACAATCTGTGGGGCAGCCTCCCGCCGTCCTGGCAGGCCGCCCTGGCTGACCTCCAGCCCCCACAGCTGGCCGCCCTCCTGCTGGAAAATAGACACGCCAGAGAGGAAGAAGCCAGGTAGGGTCGAGGGTGTTGTGGGTCTCCTTGGGCAGCCTCAAGGGTGCTTCCTCGGAAATGGGTGCACTTGAACCCGCCTTGTATGAGCGGAGGGCCAAAGGGATGCAGGGCTCCCATCAAAGCACTTTTCTCACGGTTTGAAAACACAGAGGCTGTGTTGTGAATTTAATGTTCTGTCCCTCCCCTGCCATTAAAGACGAATGAGAACATGGGTGGTTTTGAGACTCCACGTTACCTGCCACCGCTTGTCTCCCTCCCTCGCCCCCCTCAGGTACAGCTCGGTCTGGCCACTCTCCCTGCTGGCCTTCCAAGCCTCTGCCCACGCCTTGGCGTTCCCCAGGAGGCCCAGCGGCTGGGCCGGCAAGTCCAAGGAAGCCGGGAGGCCGGAAGAGTTCCGGGACAACCAGTGCCAGAGCTCCAGGCTCCCGCCGCTTTTCCGGAAACACGTCAAGCCCAAGAAGCAGCACGAGATCCGTCGGCTGGGGCAGGTACGGCTGAGCTGGGGAGGGAGGGCGGCTCGAGTCAGCGAGCCCAGCTGCGTGTCACCAAGGAGGCAAGAACTGCTACCCCCACTGCCAGGCCCAGCCCTGTTCTCACTTGTTCCTTTCACATCCAGCCCAGGGTAGCAAACACCAGTACCGGAAAGCATTCTCAAAACAGGGCATTTGTTTTCTACCAAAAAGGGATTTGGGGGTCACCAGGAACACACATCAGATGCCAAGCCTGAGTACAGACAAAGGTCTTTTAAAAAAATATATTATTTATTCATTTTGTCGATACAAACAACAACTGCAAAAGACACATACAACAAAAACCATAACAACAATAACACAATTTGACAGTTCAGATTTGAATACACTGATATACCTATGAATAAACCTTTTTAACAATATTTTCCCACCTCTCTTTCCTCTCCCCACCTCCCACCATTATCCGCTTTATCACTTAAATATTCATTCCAGATTTCTTCCTATTTATCCATTCTTAATTTGTGTTGACATGCAGTTCGTTCGGATGTAGCTAATCTGTCCATATTATCAATCCATCTTGAACGCACTCCTGAAAGCCAATTACGAGGGAGGCGGGCACAACTCCCAAGGGAGGGTATTCCACAAACAGGAAGCCACCACTGAAAAGGCCCTGCTGTGAGTCAGTGCCAACCAGGCAGCCCCCAGAATAAGACCTCCACAGCCTGTCATAGGGTCCAAGCAAGGCATCTGATTCAGGGGGGGGGGGCTGTTGCCAGAGCTGCTGCTGGTCACTGCAGGAACTACTGCTGTGCTTCTGATGCCCCCGTGGCCCTGCCCAGCGCACTCCCTTCCACCTCTTCGCACACTCCCTTCCACCTCTTCCTCCAGCCACACCTGGTTTCCTCTCCTGCTGCTGCTCCCCATCCTCCTCCTCTCCCTCCTGGGAAGCAGCTGCTGCCCCTCGCTGAAGCCACCAGGGGCTCCCTCCACCTTCGCTCCCTGAGTGGGCAGCTCCACAGGGGCCTCCCTGACTCCCGTTTCCCCCGCAGATGGTCAAACGGCTGAGTGAGCTCACGGGGTGCCGCCAGGTGGTTGACGTGGGCGCTGGCCAGGTAAGTAGGGATGCAAGAGGCCTCTCGGGTTGCTCTTCCTTTTCGGAGTCTCGCAAAGCCTGCTTTATTTACAGTGTCTTCTCCCCCCTTTCCCCCAGGGCCACCTCTCTCGCTTCCTGGCCTTCGGCCTGGGCCTCTCCGTCACTGCCATCGAGGGAGACCCCCGGCTGGTCGCCCAGGCTGCCAAGTTCGACCAGGAGCTGGTGCAGGCGCTGAGGAAAGAGGGGGCTAAGCGAGGAGGGCAGGTGAGGAGGCGGAACGTCAGGGGTGGGGAGGGGATGTGGTGTGTTGCAGAGGGTCCTGGCTTCCTGAGGAGGGGGCGGGGGCGGGGGCCAGTCCCTCTGGTCCAAGCCATGGCAGGCAGCTTCCTCAGGCACTTGGTGGATTCCCACACGGCAGGGGGTTGACTAGATGACTCTTGGGGGTCCCTTCCAGCTTCTGTGAGCCACACGCCCTCCACTTAATGCCCTCTCCTTTTCCTTCAACCTCCATGGATCCCCCGGCCAGAATCCCTGGAGCTGAGCCTTCTAGGCCTCTATCTTGAACGCAAGCTCATCTGCGGTTCCTGCATTGCAGGGGGTTAGACTAGATGGCCCTTAGGGTCTCTTTCAACACTGCAGTTCTATCATTCTATGGCATGGGTAGGCAAACTAAGGCCCGGGGGCCGGATCCGGCCCAATCGCCTTCTAAATCCAGCCCACAGACGGTCCGGGAATCAGCGTGTTTTTACATGAGTAGAATGTGTCCTTTTATTTAAAATGCATCTCTGGGTTATTTGTGGGGCATAGGAATTCATTCTTTTTTCTCCCCCCCCCCCAAAAAAATATAGTCCGTCCCCCACAAGGTCTGAGGGACAGTGGACCGGCCCCCTGCTGAAAAAGTTTGCTGACCCTTATTCTATGGAGTGGTTTGTGGGGGGGCTGTACATGAATGTATATTTAAGCGAGGGTTGTCAATGACTTTGACCAGCTTTCCTTATTTTGAAGTTGAATAGTGTGGCAGGGCCAGCTCCCTGATTAGGCAGAGTGAAGAAACTGCCACCTCTCACAAGCAGATGTCCATGGATAGCTGGGGGGGGGGGCACTGCTCTCCTTGCCCCTGGGCTGCCCCCTTGCACCTTCTCACCCTCTTTGGGGTTTTCCGGGGGCAAGTAGAGAAACACACACACACTGGTTTAAACAATACCAGTTTCATGTTTGCAAAGACAACATTAAATATCTAGGCACATTAACACCATGAGACTTTTCTAAATTAGTGTCATTAAACAACAACAAAATATACCATGAGGTATCAACAGACATAGACAGGTGACAGCAGTGCTTTTTTCTGGGGTATGCACACCCCTAAACATTTTGTGAATCTATTTTTGGCCTCATTGAGGAGCAATATTTCAATATGAGTAGTGGATGAGAGTACCCCTAAACATTTTTAAAGAAAAAAAGTACTGGATGGGAGTCATTGAACCTGACCCTGTGGAGAAAAGTCAATGCTCTTAAAATGAACATAATACCTAGTTTATATCTTAAGAGGAATTCCAATTCACATACCGAGCAAATACTTTCTCAAAATTAAATCTTTGTTTAGAAAATGCCTTTGGGGCTCTTCAGTTCCAAGAATATCTATGCAAAAAATGCAGATACCGATAAAAGGAGGAGGATTTTGGATCCCAGACTTAGAAATGTATCACCAAGTATATTTGCTGTCAGGTAGACAATCCTGGAGACCCATAACTGAAAACAACTGTCCAAATTGGGCTGCTTTGGAATATTCCTATGTAGCACCTCTAGAAAGATGGGTAGCACTTGGGTCTAAATACATACATTAATACTCAAGATGCTATTGAAACAATAACATCAGTTAGAATGATACCACATGTCCAAAAAATATAAATTTGACCTTTGCTCCCACAATAAAATGCCTTTGTGGGGAAACCTGTCTTTAAAATCAGGAAAGAAATGGTAATATGGGAGAGATGGATGAATTTCGGTATATTAACATTAGACCAGTTGATAAACTAAGAGGATGAATTTTAAACATAGTCCATCCTAAGAGACAAATACAGATTACCTACAAATGCTCCGTGGCAGTATCTCCAGATAAAACACTTGGCAGAAAGTGAGGAGGAATTAAAGAACCTTTTAATGAAGGTAAAAGAGGGGAGTGCAAAATATGGTCTGAAGCTCAACATCAAAAAAACCAAGATCATGGCCACTGGTCCCATCACCTCCTGGCAAATAGAAGGGGAAGAAATGGAGGCAGTGAGAGATTTTACTTTCTTGGGCTCCATGATCACTGCAGATGGTGACAGCAGCCACGAAATTAAAAGACGCCTGCTCCTTGGGAGAAAGGCGATGGCAAAGCTAGACAGCATCTTAAAAAGCAGAGACATCACCTTGCCAACAAAGGTTCGTATAGTGCAAGCTATGGTTTTCCCAGTAGTGATGTATGGAAGTGAGAGCTGGACCATCAAGAAGGCTGATCGCCGAAGAAACCTATCCATTCTGAAGGAAATCAGCCCTGATTGCTCACTGGAAGGACAGATCCTGAAGCTGAGGCTCCAAGACTTTGGCCACCTCACAAGAAGAGAATCATAGAATCATAGAGTTGGAAGAGACCACAACGGCCATCGAGTCCAAACCCCTGCCAATCAGGAAACACCATCAGAGCACTCCTGACATATGGTTGACTCCCTGGAAAAGACCCTGATGTTGGGAAAGATGGAGGGCACAAGGAGAAGGGGACGACAGAGGACAAGATGGTGGGACAGTACAGTGGTACCTCTGGTTACATACTTAATTCGTTCTGGAGGTCGGTTCTTAACCTGAAACTGTTCTTAAACTGAAGCACAGTGGTACCTCGCAAGACGAAATTAATTCATTCTGTGAGTTTTTTCGTCTTGCGAGTTTTTTGTCTTGCGAAGCACGGATTCCTATAGGAATGCATTGAAAATCAATTAATGCGTTCCTATGGTCAAAACAAAGCCAAACAAAGCCAAATTTGGTACAACAAGAGTTTATTAAGTGCTCTTTAAAGTCACACATACTGTAAAGAGCATTTCAAAAATTGAAGGAACAATAATCTAAGTTTCTAAACATGACAGAAAAGCATTTAAAAATCACCAAAGTGTACAGTACTGTACATACATTTTCTAAGACTCTGGGGGACCACTCGAAGAAGGTTCCTCTTCCACTCTTTGCTTCTTGCTGAAGAACCTGTCCATGGTCTGCCGCTTCATCCGCCTTTTCAGCACCTCCCTGAAAGACGACATGAGCCTCGTATCAAAAGTGTTCGCAAGGTCACGTGTCCGGTCCTTGTCAGGGTGGTACCGCTGTGCAAAAGCCTGCACATCTTCCCACTTCTGGCAAATGTCCCTCAGTTCTTTGGAGGACAGCTGTTCCTCTTCCAGCAAGGCCTGCTCCTGCTCAGCCTCTGCCTGCAGTTCGACCAGCTCCTGGTCGTCCGTCTTCCTCTCGCCGGCCTCTGCAGCAGCAGTCTTCTTGGGCCCCATGGCAGCACAGCTCCTACCTTCGCAAACCCAAAAAAAAAAATATCAGTGCTTCACATCCAAAAAATTCAAAAGCACCAAGCCTCCTGGAAAACACACAAGCTTCCAGATTCTTGCAAACCCCTTCTCAACTATTCACCCACCACACAGAAATCCAAACCCAGAAATCTCCTGCCCTACAACAGAAGATACAGAAGCAGGATTAGTCGCACCAACAGGGTAAAGAACAGCTTCTATCCGTGGGCTGTTAGGCTGCTGAATGAAAAGAGAACAACAGGACAACTGAGTTTCGGGTTTGGTGGGTGGGTGTCAGTAAACGAGGGGAATTAAGACTAAGAGAGCTGAGTGGGGGGTGCTCGTGTAATCTCACTGTATACAAGTTGAACAAGTGACAATAAAGTATTTCATTCATTCATTCGTTGCATATAAGAACAACATAGAATCAAATACAAGCAATCAAATACAGTTTTCCCCTACCCCCCCCCCAAAAAGCAGCCCCAACTATGTCCAGGTAATTACATTAGTAATATAATCAAATCAAAAATTATTTCTAGTTGCTGGTTTAAAAAACTATCATTCCACATGCTCCCCTGTGTGTTAGGTGGTTTAAATGCTTGTTCTTTCTTTGATGCCTATGTCACAAAGGAGGACTGCGTTATGTAAAAGTTCTGTAGTTCCTCACGTTGCTTTCTATTATTATTATTATTATTTGGCGCCGAACCAAACCCACGGAAGCGATGTTTTTACAGCAGCCTGAATAAGTTGCCATGCGAAGTCGGAGGCGAAGCGCTCCAGCGAAAGACTTTGGGGCGACTGATTGAGTTAGTCAGTTAGTGATGGGGGGGCGGGGGGGGATTCTCTGAGGCGCCTTTCGCCCCCGAGTCAGGACGAGGCTCGCCCGGGAAAGGGAGCCTGGCGGAGGAGCCACTTACTTCCCAAGTCCCGCCGGGGACGGAGAGGCCTCTCTTCGGGAAAGGCGCAGAGAGAGGCGAAGGAGCCCCGGGCGCTCCGCTCCAGTCCGAGGCGGCGACGAAATGGCCGGGGAGCCGGGTCTTGGGCGCAGGAAGCTCTTCCGGGTCAGGACACAACTACTTCCGGCGCGAGGGAAAGGCCGCGATGGTACCGGCTTCTCTCTTTGCCCCGGCGGGCGGGCTTTCGAGCGGGGGGGGGAGGGGGCGCAGACTCCGCGGGGGGGGGGAGGCCGCCAGGTTCACCACTCCGGGGCGGGGGGGGTCCGGGGAGGCGGGTCCCGCTCCCTGGAAAGGCCCCCCTCCCGCCGCTCTGTGGGGACGCAGGACCATAGACGTGGCACGGGATAGAGCGGCCTCTTCACACAGTCTCCCTTACTCTCTGGGTGCCCCGCCTGGAGTGAAGAAGGCCTTCCTCGGATCTGGGTCCGGAAGGGATCTGTGTTTAAGGCTGCTTTGAATGTGCCGTTTTTGTTGGAATTACCTGTGTGTTTCTAAAAAGAATATGCATTGATAGATGATGGTGATAATAATTAATAATAATAATAATTAATAATAATTTATTACTTCTTCCCCACCCACCTGGCCAGGTTTCCCCAGCCACTCTGGGCGGCTCCCAACAGAACACTAAAAACAGAATAAAACTCCAAACATTTAAAACATCCCTAAACAGGGCTGCCTTCCGATGTCTTCTAAAAGTCTGGTGCAGTCTTCCTCCTGTTATGTCTGCTTCGTATTACTTTCTTTCAGGTTACATCCTGCAGTGACCCAAAAGTACCAGAAAGCGTTACTTCTGGGTTTCACTGCTCGCGCATGCGCAGACGCGCAAAATGACATCATGCGCAGAAGTGGCGAATCACAACCCGTGCGTGCGCAGATGCGCCGCTGCGGGTTGTGCTCTTTTCATGTTGCGTACGGGCCTCCGGAATGGATCCCATTCACAACCAGAAGTACCACTGTAGTTGTTTATTTTCTTGACATCTGATGGGAGATAGATAGGGACATATATAATACATGTACGTTAAAGGTAAAGGGACCCCTGACCATTAGGTCCAGTCGTGGCCAACTCTGGGGTTGTGGTGCTCATCTCGCTTTATTGGCCGAGGGAGCCGGCATACAGCTTCTGGGTCATGTGGCCAGCAGGACTGAACCGCTTCTGGCGAACCAAAGCAGCGCATGGAAACACCGTTTACCTTCCCGCCGGAGCGGTACCTATTTATCTACTTGCACTTTGACGTGCTTTTGAACTGCTAGGTTGGCAGGAGCAGGGACTGAGCAACGGGAGCTCACCCCATCGCGGGGATTCGAACCGCCGTCCTTCTGATCGGCAAGTCCTAGGCTCTGTGGTTCAACCCACAGCGCCATACATGTACATACATAGTTTTCATTCGATTAACACTTATTTGTGTTTGTTTTTCTCTCCCCCATATGTTTTCAGCTGCTCTTACGTTATCTGTAAGCTGCCCTGAGTCAAGGGAAGAGGCAGAGTACACATTAATTATTATTACTATTTCCTGCTTTCCACCACTGCAGGGCGCAACATCAATGAAGCCACAGTGAAATAACATTCCCCTCTTTTGCCTTCCCTTCTGCAGAGTCTCCTTGCGATGCTCGGCTTCTCCCTGGAAGCCCAGAAGCGCTTAGCGGCCGACATCACCCGCGTCCTCTCCCTCTACGGCTTCATTGCGGATGCATACATCATTGTGAGTCAGCCCCCATCTCCACCGCTGTGGGGCAGAAAGGGATCTGGGGAAGGGTGGCACCCTGGCCTCCTCACCGGGATCTGCATGATGAGCAGGGTGGGGGTCCTGGGCTTTTCCTGGAAGAATCTGGGAGGGGTTGGGATGCTCCCCATCTCCCAACTCTTTGCAAGGCTGCAGGCACACCATACATTTAAAGAACCCTGGGAACTATAGTTTTCCCACATTGAACTACCGTTCCCAGCACTCTTAACAAACTGCATTTCCCAGGGGAGGGGGGGCAAGAAGCACGCAACTGTAACCCTGTTCCACCCCACCCCACCCTCTTTCTTCCCTGCTAGGAGTTTTTCACAGACAATCTGTGGGGCAGCCTCCCGCCGTCCTGGCAGGCCGCCCTGGCTGACCTCCAGCCCCCACAGCTGGCCGCCCTCCTGCTGGAAAATAGACACGCCAGAGAGGAAGAAGCCAGGTAGGGTCGAGGGTGTTGTGGGTCTCCTTGGGCAGCCTCAAGGGTGCTTCCTCGGAAATGGGTGCACTTGAACCCGCCTTGTATGAGCGGAGGGCCAAAGGGATGCAGGGCTCCCATCGAAGCACTTTTCTCACGGTTTGAAAACACAGAGGCTGTGTTGTGAATTTAATCTTCTGTCCCTCCCCTGCCATTAAAGACAAATGAGAACGTGGGTGGTTTGGAGCCTCCACGTTACCTGCCACCGCTTGTCTCTCTCCCTCGCCCCCCTCAGGTACAGCTCGGTCTGGCCGCTCTCCCTACTGGCCTTCAAAGCCTCTGCCCACACCCTGGCATTCCCCAGGAGGCCCAGCGGCTGGGCCGGCAAGTCCAAGGAAGCCGGGAGGCCGGAAGAGTTCCGGGACAACCAGTGCCAGAGCTCCAGGCTCCCGCCGCTTTTCCGGAAACACGTCAAGCCCAAGAAGCAGCACGAGATCCGTCGGCTGGGGCAGGTACGGCTGAGCTGGGGAGGGAGGGCGGCTCGAGTCAGCGAGCCCAGCTGCGTGTCACCAAGGAGGCAAGAACTGCTACCCCCACTGCCAGGCCCAGCCCTGTTCTCACTTGCTCCTTTCACATCCAGCCCAGGGTAGCAAACGCACCACTACCGGAAAGCATTCTCAAAACAGGGCATTTGTTTTCTACAAAACAGGGATTTGGGGGTCACCAGGAACACATGTCAGATGCCAAGCCTGAGTACAGACAAAGGTCTTTTTTTAAAAAAAAAAATTAATCATTTGTCAATGCAACAACTGCAAAAGACACATACAACAAAAAACATATTAACAATAATAACACAATTTGACAATTCAGATTTGAATACACTGATATACCTATGAATAAACCTTTTTAACAATATTTTCCCACCTCTCTTTCCTCTCCCCACCTCCCGCCATTATCCGCCTTATCGCTTAAATATTCTTTCCAGATTTCTTCATATTTATTCATTCTTAATTTGTGTCGACATGCAATTCGTTCGTATGTAGCTAATCTATCCATATTATCAATCCATCTTGAACGCACTCCTGAAAGCCAATTACGAGGGAGGCGGGCACAACTCCCAAGGGAGGGTATTCCACAAACAGGAAGCCACCACTGAAAAGACCCTGCTATGAGTCAGTGCCAACCAGGCCCAGAATAAGACCTCCACACTTCCGGGTTGGCGCCATCGCCGAATGGCGGACTCCCTCCGAGCTCCGGAGGGAGTCTGCTCGGCAGGGGCTGGGTCCTACCGCACCGGCGATGCGGGGACCCTTAAAAACCACGGCCACGAGGGCCGTGGACATGGAGACTCGGCTGGCACCGTTAGCGCCCTCCCGACTCGTGAAGGAGCCTTTTTAAAGGCTACGGATCGGGTGCCGGGGAGAAGCGTGGTGCTTTGAGTCCTCTGCTATCCCTGCCGAGCGCAGCCGCATGCCATCCGGCGGAGAGCGCTGACTTCTTCCATTGAAAATTCGGACTTCTTAACAACAACCCGTGAGTAATTTGGAAACCGGGTTCAAAAGGAGGAAAAAAAAGAATTTTTTTTCGAATTGGACACGAGCGGGGGGGGGGATCCAAAAAGGAAGTCAGTCCCCCCCCCTACTGTAAACCTTCCAAAACAAGGACGGGGCAACCAAGGTCCAAAAAGATTTGTATTGCTGATAAAAACTAAAAATTCCACGATGGGGAACTATAAGAACTGTGCTGGAGGAAGAATTGAGGGAGAAGAAACGTAACCCCCCCCCCCGGGAACCGGGGTGATTGAAGAGAGAGCCTGGTGAAAAGAGTCGGAGATTTTGACAGCTGTCAAAGTAGCTGTCAAAGTCGGAAAGCAGAGAGGATTTTATTATGAGAACCTTGCTGGTTAAATTTGTTACAATTTGCTATAACTTGTTAAAACTTGGATACAAAATGGCGAAAACATGGATAACAATCGGACTTTTGGACTAGAGAAAACAAAGTTACAACAATCCCCCTAGAGGAGTTTCGGGACATTACAAAGATGGTCGTAAGTGGAAAAATACCATTGGAATTTTACAGGACTGGTTATCTTCTGGGAAAGCTGCAAAACGGAAATAATATTTTGTCTACAGGGTGTTTAGCTAAAGGAGACAATAGAATTTTCTATTGAAGAAAGGAAGGGACTGAACGCAAGTTTTTGTTCCTGAATAACAATAATCCCTGCAGAGTTACTAAGCTTCTGAATTAGAACGTTTTAGCAGCGGAACAAGAGGAAATTGGACTACAATTTGGAAAGAACAATGGGGGGAGTTTTATTAAAGATCTGAAGTTAAGTGTTTAAAAAAAAAAAAAATAAATAATTATAAAAAGAAAAAGCCAGCAAGGAGTTGGGGGAAATAGGTGATTTATGGACTTTAAGAATTCCAGGCGGATAACATGGTTTGGTGGTCAGGGGGAAATTAAACCGGGGACAGGGGGGGGAGAACTAAAATCCAAAGGCTTGTTAACTTCTTTTTTTTGAACTGGCTCTTTTTTATCTATTATACTTTTTATTTCTTATTTCTGATATTTCTATTGTGTGGGGTGTCCTTATTATTAAAAAAAGGGAAATTGTGGAATGAAAATGGGGTGGGCCCTGGGAGAGAATTTTTGTCTTTTATTAAGGGTATTGATGAAGAGTGTATAAATTTTAAATTCGGATAATGGTCTAAACAAATTAAGTTTCAATTAGAACTGAGAGCTTGTGGAGCCAACAATATGAAAGAGGAATATGGTAGGGGTGGGGGAAGGGGGGAGTCCCGGAAAGTGGAGGTATGAAAATAAGGCTTTGAATGTATTTTAATTCTTACTTTCTGTATTTTTGAAAATCTTAATAAATATCATTTGAAAAAAAAAAACAGAATAAGACCTCCACAGCCTGTCAGAGGGTCCAAGCAAGGCATCTACTTTGGGGGGGGGGGCTGTTGCCAGAGATGCTGCGGGTCACTGCAGGAACTACTGCTGTGCTTCTGATGCCCCCGTGGCCCTGCCCACCAGCGTTTCCTTCGCATGCTCCCTTCCACCTCCTCCTCCAGCCACACCTGGTTTCCTCTCCTGCTGTTGCCCATCCTCCTCCTCTCCCTCTCCTGGGAAGCAGCCGCTGCCCCTCACTGAAGCCACCAGGGGCTCCCTCCACCTTCGCTCCCTGAGTGGGCAGCTCCACAGGGGCCTCCCTGACTCCCGTTTCCCCCGCAGATGGTGAAACAGCTGAGTGAGCTCACGGGGTGCCGCCAGGTGGTTGACGTGGGCGCTGGCCAGGTAAGTAGGGATGCAAGAGGCCTCTCGGGTTCCTCTTCCTTTTCGGAGTCTCGCAAAGCCTGCTTTATTTACAGTGTCTTCTCCCCCCTTTCCCCCAGGGCCACCTCTCTCGCTTCCTGGCCTTCGGCCTGGGCCTCTCCGTCACCGCCATCGAGGGAGACCCCCGGCTGGTCGCCCAGGCTGCCAAGTTCGACCAGGAGCTGGTGCAGGCGCTGAGGAAAGAGGGGGCCAAGCGAGGAGGGCAGGTGAGGAGGCGGAACGTCAGGGGTGGGGAGGGGATGTGGTGTGTTGCAGAGGGTCCTGGCTTCCTGAGGAGGGGGTGGGGGCCACTCCCTCTGGTCCAAGCCAAGGCAGGCAGCTTCCTCAGGCACTTGGTGGATTCCCACACGGCAGGGGGTTGACTAGATGACTCTTGGGGGTCCCTTCCAGCTTCTGTGAGCCACACGCCCTCCACTTAATGCCCTCTCCTTTTCCTTCAACCTCCATGGATCCCCCGGCCAGAATCCCTGGAGCTGAGCCTTCTAGGCCTCTATCTTGAACGCAAGCTCATCTGCGGTTCCTGCATTGCAGGGGGTTAGACTAGATGGCCCTTAGGGTCCCTTCCAACTGAAAATATCTGGGGGAAGTCCTGTAGCTGACATCAGAAGCGAGGAGGAGTATTTTCAGGGGAGCAAGGAAGAGGGTGCAGGCTGTACCTAGGCATGTTGGCCTAGGACCCACGTACCGTATTTTTCGCACCATAGGGTGCACCGGACCATAGGGCGCACCTAGTTTTGGGAGGCGGAAAACAAGAAAAAATTATTCTGAACCCCAGAAGCCAGAACAGCAAGAGGGATCTGGCTTCTGGGATACCGTGTGGCTGTTCTGGCTTCTGGGGTAACCGCGCCAAGCCTCTTCAGGGCAGCGGGATGAAGGCTCCCCCTGCCCAAAGAGGCTGCGCAGGGCTAAAGCAGAAGCCAGGACAGACGCGTTGCTGAAGGGGCACTGCGCCTTCTCTCTCTCTGTGCAGCGCCCCTCCTTCACAGGAAAGGTGCTGCGCAGAGAGGGAGAAGGCGCAGCGCCCTTCAGCGAAGCTGGAGAAGGAACAGAAGGAGACCCTTCTGTTCCTCCTCCGGCTTCGCATGACAGGCGCGTCGCTCAAGGGGCGCTGCGCCTTCTCTCTCTCTCTGCGCAGCGCCTCTCCTTCACAGGAGAGGCGCTGCGCAGAGAGGGAGAAGGCGCAGCGCCCTTCAGCGAAGCTGGAGAAGGAACAGAAGGAGAATTTAAAGACTATTTACAGAAATATTGCAAAATTAATGAATGTTAGAATGATGTTGGAATGAAGCTAGGTGGTTTAAGCAGTAATGCTATAAAGGTGTATGTAAAAAAGGATTGATAACAGATGAAAATTTAAAGTTATAGTATATTAAGTTAAAGGATCATGAGAAAACAAAGAGGGAAAGAAATTGCTGACTTAACTAATTGAACTGGAATACAAAAAAGGGAGGTATGAGGAGGTCAGGGAAACAAGGGTATGAATGTAAGCTATGGAAAGATTGATCTATTATTCTTTTTCTTCTTCTTTTTAAATGTGTTTTATTCTTTTATTCTGTAGTTTGTATTTTGTATTTTTCTTGTATTTTTACTTTTTGTTTTTGTGTAATTCTTTTTTTTCTCTGAAATTTTAATAAATATCATTTTTTTTAAAAAAAGAGAAGGAACAGAAGGAGACCCTTCTGTTCCTCCTCTGGCTTCCAGGACAGGCGCGTCGCCGCGAAGCCAAGGAGCCTGCATTCGCTCCATAGGACGCACACACATTTCCCCTTCATTTTTGGAGGGGAAAAAGTGCGTCCTATAGAGCGAAAAATACGGTACCTACAGGACTGCCTCTCCTGGTATGCCCCGTGGAGGACCTTAAGGACCACAAATGAAAACATTTTGGAGGTCCCAAGTCGCAAGGTGGTTAGACTGGTCTCAACTAGGGCCAGGGCCTTTTCAGCACTCACCCCGACTTGGTGGAACGCTCTGTCACAAGAGACCAGGGCCCTGCGGGACTTGACATCTTTCTGCAGGGCCTGCAAGACAGAGCTGTTCCGCCTGGCCTTTGGTTTGGACTCAGTCTGACCCTTATGTCTTCCCTCTCCTTATGGTTTTGATCTATGGGCTACTATTAAAATGAGGCTGCTTTTTAAATTGCATTTTAACCTGTATTTTAAATTGGGTTGTTCCCCCCCCCCTTATGTTTCCATTATAATTTTACTGGTGTTAGCTGCCCTGAGCTCAGCTTTGGACGGGGAGGGAGGGGTATAAATAAAATTTATTATTATTATTATTATTATTATTATGTCCACCAGAGGGACCTTGAGGAGCTGGCCAAGGGACAGACGAGCCAATCCCAGCCCTGTGTGGAGATGCTGCCTATGGGGATGGAGCCTGTGGTCTCCCGCATGGAAAGCAGGCTCCGTCCCACTGAGCCACAGCCCTTCTTTTCAAATTAAAGTAGGACACTAGTCCTCATGGTGTATGAAAAAATGGTTGAAATAGGAACACACCTTGTTCAGAGCCATATACCTTTGTTCTGGGAGCTCAGCAGGTTAGGGGGAGGCTGGCCCAAACCCCTCCTAGTCCCCAGGCAGGGGTCCTGGCCTCACCCAGCCCCTCCCTGGTTCTCCTGCCGGGTGACACCTTCTCCCTCTTCTCCTCCCCGCAGGTCCCCAGCGGCATATCTCTTGAGGGGCCGCGGCACGTGGCTGGCTGGGTGGATCCTGGGGCGCCGTGGACCGAATTCTGGCAACTGCTGCAGCACCCGGAAGTGGAGGAGCGTGGCCCTGCGGTGGACGGAGGCAGCTTTGGGACAGCAGGAGTGGATCCTGGGGGAGAGGACCTCCCAGGCCCCCCGGGATGTGGGGCCAGCAGCGCCCCCGCCTGCCACACCCCCAGGGGGCGCCAGCTGCTCCTGACGGGACTCCACGCCTGCGGTGACCTGAGCGTGGCCCTCCTGCGCCACTTCGCCTGCTGCCCCCACGTGGCGGGCATCACCTCCGTGGCCTGCTGCTACATGAAGCTCACCACGGCAGAAGCCCCCGTCCTTCCAGGGCCAGGGCCCCCGCCCTGCCCCACAGCGCCCGGCTACCCCCTGAGCGCCTGGGTCTCCGCCCTGCCCGGCCACCGGCTGTCCTACAAGGCCCGCGAGGGGGCCTGCCACGCCCTCGAGGACTACGCCCGGCGGCTCAAGGGCCACAGCGCCGCCCTCAGGACCCACTGCTTCCGCGCGGCCCTGGAGACGGTGATCCGGGCTGCTGACCCGGCCAAGAAGCGCCTGGGGGTGCAGACCATCGCCAAGGCCCACCAGCTCACCTTTGGCGAGTGAGTGAGCCCAGGGGGCGGTGAGCGCCAGGCCAGGCAGCTCCACTGGAGAGGGTTGGGATAGATGGTCTTTGGGGGTCCCACACAACTCTCTGGTTCCACGAGTCAGTTAAAGCTGTGGCTCCAAATGTCCCCGAGGATTTTGGAGGTGGGGGTGGAGGACAGCCCTGTGTGGACATGGGGTGGGGTCACAGCAAAGGTTGGCCCCAGAAACCAAGGCGCTGCCAATAAGCAGCCATGAACCTTATTAGCTGTGATTCCAGAAATGCTGGATGACCTTTGGGAGGCCCCTTAAATAATATGATGTAATAATAATTTATTATTTCTACCCCGCCCATCTGGCTGGGTTTCCCCAGCCACTCTGGGCAGCTTGCAAGATTTGGGGGGAAATGTGCAATTAATTGTAACTGTTTTGTACAGTGGTACCTCGGGTTAAGTACTTAATTGGTTCTGGAGGTCCATTCTTAACCTGAAACTGTTCTTAACCTGAAGCACCACTTTAGCTATTGGGGTCTCCTGCTGCCGTTGCGCGATTTCTGTTCTCATCCTGAAGCAAAGTTCTTAACCCGAGGTACTATTTCTGGGTTAGCAGAGTCTGTAACCTGAAGCGTATGTAACCCGAGGTACCACTGTGTTTTTTATCCTATACAGTGGTACCTCAGGTTACATACGCTTCAGGTTACATACACTTCAGGTTACAGACTCCGCTAACCCAGAAATAGTTCCTCTTTGCTTCAGGATGAGAACAGAAATTGTGCTCCGGCGGCACGGCGGCAGCACGAGGCCCCATTAGCTAAAGTGGTCCTTCAGGTTAAGAACAGTTTCAGGTTAAGAAGAGACCTCCAGAACGAATTAAGTTCTTAACCCGAGGTACCACTTTACAAAGTTTGCAGTTCTACAGTTCTAATGGGTGTGGAAACCAAAAGGAACCCCCAAAACGGGGCAGAGGTGGGTGGGATTTCCCCGAGACCTTTTGCCCTTCAGCCCAAGTGCAGAGGCTCAGCACGGCTCTCGCTCTCTCTCTCCTCCAGGTACGCCCGCTTGGGCCTGGAGAGGGTGGGGCTGGACCCTCACGCGAGGCTGGAGCCTGGCCCCCTGCAGGCGCTGCTGGCCCAGGAGGGGAAAGTGGTGGCCTTCTTCAGCCTGGCCCTCCTGCTGGCCCCCCTGGTGGAGACCCTGCTGCTTCTGGACAGGATGATCTTCCTGCAGGAGGAAGGTAAGCGGGGGGGGGGGGTTCCCCAGCCACCATTCCTGCGCTGAAGGGGGGTGGGCCAGATGGCCTTTGGAGGTCCCTTCCAACTCTGCGATTCCACGAGCGAGCACCAGAGGTGGACATCAACCCCGCAGGCCCAGTGGGAACTCCCTGCCCTACTGAGGAAGGAAGGGCCCTGCTCCAATAATAATAATAATAATAATAAATTTTATTTATATCCCGCCCTCCCCAGCCAAAGCCAGGCTCAGGGCGGCTAACAACAATCAAATAATCAAACAATCAAATAATCCAACATTCTAAAACATTTCATTATAAAAATTAATTAAAATCAAATTAATGGCAACCGTTAAGCAAAGTTCTGTGCAGGTTGCCAGAGGAGGGAGTCAGGCTGCGCCCTGACCAAAGGCCTGGTGGAACAACTCTGTCTTGCAGGCCCTGCGGAAAGATGTCAGGTCCCGCAGGGCCCTAGTCTCTTGTGACAGAGCGTTCCACCAGATTGGAGCCGCGGCCGAGAAAGCCCTGGCTCTAGTTGAGGCCAGCCTAACCTCCCTGTGGCCTGGGACCTTCAAGATGTTTTTATTTGCAGACCGTAGGTTCCTCTGTGGGACATACCAGGAGAGGCGGTCCCGTAGGTACGAAGGTCCTAGGCCGTATAGGGCTTTAAAGGTTAAAACCAGCACCTTAAACCTGTTCCTGTACCCCACCGGGACACAGTGCAGCTGGTATAGTACCGGATGAATGTGATCCGGCAGCGAAGATCCCATAAGGAGTCTCGCCGCGGCATTCTGCACCCGCTGGAGTTTCTGGGTCAGTCTCAAGGGCAGCCCCACGTAGAGCGAGTTACAAAAAGGGCAGCCTTCCCCACACCTGCCACCCCCCGAATGTTGCCCCAAGCACAGCCAGGACCCTCACTGGGCTCTCCTCCCCAAACAGGGTTTCACTGCCAGCTGCTCCCGCTCTTTGACCCCGCCTTCTCCCCCCGCAACCTGGTACTGGTGGCGGCCAAAACCCCTCTGGGCTCTGCTCTCTTGGACGTGGCAGCGGAAGACTGAAGGGGACCGCTTGGGGATGTCTGGACCCACACACCCTGCCCCACACCGCAGGAAGCCAGCGAACAGGAATACCCACGAGGGAAAAAGCAGGGCGTGGGCACTCTGGACACCTGGATTCAGCCACAAAGGGGGCTCCTGCTCCCATCATCCCTGGCCAGGTATGGGTCAGAGAGGGTGGAAGAGATCTGGAGAGGTTTTCCCCTTTCCATCTGCGCCATGGAGGCAAACAGGCTCCCAGAAGAGGCATGGAGATGTGAACAGCCTGACACCTTCCTCCTTGGCCCCCTCCTCAGTAAGGAAATGCAGAGGGCAAAAGACCCTCACCCACCACCAAGTCCAGCTGAGGAACAGACTCTCCCAGGGCTTTAAGAGCGGCAGAAAGCAGCTGGGAAGGGAGGACTTCCGGAAATTCCAGTTACTCATAAATTTCACAAGTGTCTGGGCTGCTCATTTCCATCGTTTTCTGTGTTTTTTCCATGCACTGGGGCATTTTATGTATTGTAACTTTGCTGCTGTTTTTATTCATTTGTTGAATGTTTTTTAATTTATTAACATAACTGTTGAGAGAGATTTCTGATTACCTGCTATTTTCAGAATGAGTTTCACCGTGTACTGTTGTGTCGCTGTTCTATTATTACCGTGTGCAGCGGCTCGCGGGTTGCAATTCGGCACTTCTGCGCATGCATGACTGCCGAAACCCGGAAGTAACACATTCCGGTACTTCCGGCGGTCCGTAACCCAAAAAAACGCAACCTGAAGCATCTGTAACCCAAGGTATGACTGTACTATTTTATTCTTGACTATTACCTTCGTTTGATACAATTTGTTTATCCGAAAGTCCTATCTTTTATTATGACCTTTTCCACCTTGGATCAGATTGTTCCGTAGACGTGTGACCTTTGCTTCTACGGCTTATAAACCGCCTCATGGGAGTAACGATACAGATAGATGGTATAGTCAGCTTTGCCAGAGGAGAACGGCCACCTCCACAGACACAAAGGCACACTCAGATTCCGGTTTAGGGGGCCCTTTATCAGGAGGCAACAGCCCCATCTCAGCCTCCTCCTCAGTCTCCCCCCAAAGCTGAGAGTCTTTTGGGGTCCAGGCAGCGGGGCACAGATCCGCGGGACGAAAGGCCTCAATACCAGTAGGACTTCCTGAAGCGGCGTGTCTCCACAATACCCATGAGCTCCATGATCTCCTCCTGGAACGTCTTCAAGGAAGGGACATAGGTCTTCTCCAGGGCGTCCTCAACAGACGTGTCCTTGGGGCAGTCTTCAGCAGCAAGGCAGGGGGGAAAGGAGGAGAAGAGAAAACGGGGTGCAGGAAATTAGGAGACTGGGTGTGTTTTTTAATGCTTTGGTGCAGGTTCTGTAAACCCAGAACCAAGTTTCTAGTCCACATGACAGAGGACAGCTCAGAACCAAGGCAGGGTCTGCCTGAGGCAACAGGTGAACAGATTCCCTTTTCCCCACAGAAATCCGCTCCATGCCAGCTCCACTCCCAAACGCAAGAGCCACTCACCTGTCCATTGTTCTGGGATGATGCCATCGTCTCTCTGCTCCAAGGGCTTCGGGATGATCCTGCCGGTCCGGAGGGAGACGCGGACCCTCTCTCCTTCCTCCGTGTAGCGCCATTCCACCTCGGTGGGCAGCCTGGGGGGCAAGGGGCAGACGAGAAGGGAGGGGGGGGCCAGGGAGAGTCCAGCGGGGATGGGGAAGTGGGGTTTGGGGGGGCGTGTTTGAAAGCAAGCTCAAGCTGAATTGCAGCATCTGCTAAAAACATTCTTGCTTAAGCCACCCAGATGCTTCAGAAGTTGGTGTGGGTTTAAATTTTCTGCATGCTGTAATTTTTTTACAACTGAGTGGCGTATAGTGTTTACGAAATATAAATAACTAAACTTCGCCTGCGGATCAATCGTCAAACTGTTAAACAACAATAATAAAAATATCAGTGCTTTTTTCTGGGGGTGCTCAAGGTTACGCAGTACTGGCACCCTTTTTCTAGAAGAAAAACACTAATAATAATAATAGTTTTATTATTAATACCCTGCCCACCTGGCCTCGCTTGAAAACACCAAAGTCTTCAGTCTCTGAGTATATGGCTCACAGGGGAAATAAGTCCCCAGGTGTTTGTTGTCGTAACAAAAAAGGAGAACAATCGATATTTCATTTACCTAGCAGGATTTAAATACCTCTTAATCATCCTTAATCTCACCGGCTGGTTTACAAATAATATTAAATGTTCATTTTAAAAAATCCTGAGACTTTCATTCTACAGCTTCCGGAGACAGACCTCTTATCTTTGGACACTTGAGAAATATATTTTTATGCCCCAAGTTATTTCTGTGAGCTAACTTGTTCAAAACTGTTTTTAAGATTGAGTTTTAATCTCTGGAAACGGTCCTGGGACCTTGGGGTGAAAGCCAGTTTAATAATAATAATATACAACAAATTACGATGGAAGGCTAGAAAGGGTTTTCCTCTTCTTCCAGTGAACGAGCCTGCTGTTTAGAGGCTTTTAGAACATTCAGCAGTTTAGAAAAGCTCTTAAATAAACGAAGGGGAGCCTAACCTCTGGAAACGAATCCACGGTGCTTTCAGGGGGACGCCGTTCACCCCCCGCAGATCATGGGATCACAGAATCATCGAGTTTGGAGGGACCCAAAGAGCCACCTAGTCTATGGGTAGGCAAACTAAGGCCCAGGGGCCGGATCTGGCCCAATTGCTTTCTAAATCCGACCTGCAGACGGTCCAGGAATCAGCATGTTTTTACATGAGCAGAATGTGTCCTTTTATTTAAAATGCATCTCTGGGTTTTTTGTGGGGCATAGGAATTCCTTCATTTATTTTTCCCCCCAAAATATAGCCCGGCCCCCCACAAGGTCTGAGCGACAGTGGACCGGACCCCTGCTGGAAAAGTTTGCTGGCCCCTGAAGTCCAACCCTTGGCCATGCAGGGATCACAAGCAACGAATTCAGGAATGGTGATCAAGGGGCAAATTCTTAGCATTGCCCTGCCCCCCTACCTGTCAGTGGGGTCGACCAGGGACACCCAGTTGATCAGCAGTGGACCCTCACTGGCCATGTACATCCCACCGTAGGCGCCGGACTTGCCCGTGTATCGGTAGTGCTACCGGAAAGGGGAGGGAAGGAATAATAATAATAATTTATAATTTATACCCCACCCATCTGGCTGGGCTTCCCCTGTAATGCATCAAACATTTAAAGCTTCCCTAAACAGGGCTGCCTTCAGATGTCTTCTTAAAGTCTGGTAGTTGTTGTTCTCTTTGACATCTGGTGGGAGGGCGTTCCACAGGGCAGGGGCCACCACCGAGAAGGCTGAGCCAAAGAGCACATAAGGGTCTCAGTGTGCCAAAGCCCCCAGAACACCCCACTTCTCTCCTGGGGGGGGGGGAGCCCAAGGGACCACCATCATCATCATCACTTACCACATTCAGGCCCTCCAGAACGACCCAGTTCCGCTCTCGGATCACCTGGGAGACCACCCCTTGCTTGCCCAAGTCCTTCCCCTTCAGAATCTGGACCTAAAAGGATGAGAGAAAGGCATGGCACGGGGGGATGGGGGTCGGCAGGAAGGGAAGACCCCCGGTTGGGTCGGCTGCCCCGTTTGGGGGCAAGCAAGGGACTGTTCTGGATCCTGACCTCCAAGGGCTGCCCCACAGAGTTCCCATGGTAGCGGTCAAGCCTTGGGAGGCAGGCATTGCGGAAGCGAGTGGGCACAGACAAAGCGGGTAGCTGAGAGCAGGTTGAGACCTCACCGTGTCGCCCTTGAAGAACTTCCAGTCCTCGTCTTTGATGGGCTCCACGGGGATCTTCTTCCGCCAGACCCACGGAGGGTTCTTGGCCTTGTCGGCGACCGAGCCGGGCCGGTTCATGCCATAGCGGTAGCCGGGGTGCGGCTTGAATTTCTCCGCTGCGGCAAGGAGGACGGAGAGCCTCATGGTCCCTGCGAGGAAAGGGAGGCTCAGGGAGGTCAGTCAGTCCGTTGTGGGTTTTTTAAATACTTTTATTTTGTGTTAAACAAGTACATATAAATAGAGACAACCAAAATTACAAAAGAAAATTCCTTAATAATAGTAATGGGAAAAAACTAAAAAACTACAAAAAATATCAAAGTACATGGCATAAAACATAAGCCACTATGGGAAAGGAAAAGAAAACGAAAAAGGAAAAAAGAAGGGGGGAAGAAAAGAAAAAGGGAAGATGGCTTTTTTAGCGGCAGCTAAAAAAGCCAATGCAATTCTGGGCTGCATCAATAGGAGTATAGCATCTAGATCAAGGGAAGTAATAGTGCCACTGTATTCTGCTCTGGTCAGATCTCACCTGGAGTACTGTGTCCAGTTCTGGGCACCACAGTTCAAGAAGGACACTGACAAACTGAAACGTGTCCAGAGGAGGGCAACCAAAATGGTCCAAGGCCTGGAAACGATGCCTTATGAGGAACGGCTAAGGGAGCTGGGCATGTTTAGCCTGGAGAAGAGGAGGTTAAGGGGTGATATGATAGCCATGTTCCAATATATAAAAGGATGTCACATAGAGGAGGGAGAAAGGTTGTTTTCTGCTGCTCCAGAGAAGCGGACACGGAGCAATGGATCCAAACTACAAGAAAGAAGATTCCACCTCAACATTAGGAAGAACTTCCTGACAGTAAGAGCTGTTTGACAGTGGAATTTGCTGCCAAGGAGTGTGGTGGAGTCTCCTTCTTTGGAGGTCTTTAAGCAGAGGCTTGACAACCATATGTCAGGAGTGCTCTGATGGTGTTTCCTGCTTGGCAGGGGGTTGGACTTGATGGCCCTTGTGGTCTATTCCAACTCTTCTATGATTCTATGATTCTATGAGCCAAAACAGGAAAGCTCATCTATTGTGCACTTCCGTCAAGTTCACAACAGATCATTATTCTTATTAATTCTCTCTATCTGCATTCCAAAGGAATCCCTCATCTTGGTATCAGGGAGCATTTCTCTATGCGGTATCATTCTAAACATAACCAGGTCTTTCTGGTTGAGCCCTTGTCCACTAAATAATTATTTAAACATTCCCATTCTTCTTTCACCAATTTTTTAGGTTTATCTCGTATTGCATCTGTCCGTTTTATTGCACATAGCCAAAGGCTGCCACAATGTACGCAGAATCATTCAGCAATTAAAAGAAAATATACTGGATTAATACCAAAAAAAAATTATATTATCAAGACATTGCCTGCTCTAAACAGAGCTGTAAAAGTACCTTCATATACAAGTTAAGACATTAAACAATAAAATTTATAAGCTAAAATTATCACATGGCCACTAATGTATTAAGAAATAATGTTAATTAATGCAATGTGCAATTATATTCAGCGTTTGGTGATAAAGATAGAATATAGCTTGATGTAGTAGGGTCAAATAAATTCATCTCCTTTACAGTTGGTGGCTATATAATTTGCTCTAATTTTCCTAGCGGCAGTTGCAAAGAGTGCTACACACCAGGTCACATACTTATTTGTGTCTGCGAGGAGATATAAAATCACGTCAGAGGGGTTGTGGCCAGGGGACCTTGTCATTATAGGTGCTAAAAATCGTTCTCTTGCTTCATTATATAAGAGGCAGCGAAAGAGATAAAGCATAAGGTCCCCTACTTCAGGACATCCCCTAATGCAAACACGTTCATTTGTTGGTCTGCCTCTGTGTCTCCCATCTCTATAAGCAGAGTTTATTATATTTAATTGTAACTCTGTAAAAGCTTTCGGAAGTTGCACAGAAGTCAGTTCATTGAAATAAGATGTACCGTATTTTTCGCACTATAACACGCACCCGACCATAACACGCACGTAATTTTTAGAGGAAAATCTGTAGGCATGCCACCCGTAGGCATTCCCTCCATAACACGCACAGACATTTCCCCTTACTTTTTAGAAGGAAAAAAGTGAGTGTTATGGTGCAAAAAATACGGTATGTTCATAGGCCTCTCTAAGTTTAAAATATAATGGGGTGCAGCGACAAAGGGGTCATTCCACATCAAATCAATGCAAAAAAACAAGGGTTTCGTCACCCCAAAATCATCTCAGATTTTGATGAAACTTGGCCTGCAGCCTTCCCTTATGGTTGAAAGAAACCCCCTTAAATTTTTTCCCTCTATCTCAAACGGTTTTAATTTTATAGCACTTCGAAGTTTCGTTAAATCTGCATTGTGTGCCCCTCTCGACACAAGACCCTCGGCGCAAGATACCCTTGTGTACATTTTATTTAATTTTTCTCCATAACCAATAACCAGATCTCTTTGAAATTTTACACACAGCTCAATAAAATGATGAGGATTTCAGGGGGAAAATACACCAGCACTCAAAAGATTTTATAAATGCCTTTTAAAAATTATTAATGTACTTGTTTTTTGACCTAATAGGTATGTATCTAAGACCATTTGCACATCACAAAATAGGTATTTTATCAAATTGTTGAAAAGTCCATGCAGAATGCAAAGTCCAGGCCAAATATCAGCACCCTATATATAGAAATGAGCAAACCGGTGATATTTTAGGGAGCAGGTGGGGCCCATGACTTACATCATGTGAGCCTACAAAACACAAAACACTGTTGCTGGATGTAGGTTTTATTTTATTTGTATTTTATCCTGTATTTTGGAAATGTGTGTCCAGATTACTATTTTTTCCTTTAATTTTGGGAGGGCCCCCAAGAGAGTGAGCCCATAAGCTATAGCTTGCTTAGCTTATACTATGGGCTGCATTTTAAATTGCATTTTAACCTGTACTTTAAATTGGGGGGGGGGTTCCCCCTATTATGTTTTTACTGTAATTTTACTGGTGTTAGCTGCCCTGAGACCGGCTCTGGCCGGGGAGGGCAGGGTATAAATAAAATTATTATGAATTATTATTATTATGATGATGCCTAAATCTGGCCCTGCACGGCGGGGAGCAGAGCACAGCCCCAGGGGCTTGCAGCCTCCGACAGCCCCTCTCCTCCTCCTCCTCCTCCTCCTCCCTGAATTTCCCTGCTCCTCCTTGAGGACTAGAACCTTGAAAGCGAACTCCCCAGGAGGGCAGCCCCCCTCCCGACCCCCCACCCCACCCCTGCTGCCCATTTGCACCCCGGACCCGGGCCTCAGGGCCCCCTCTGATGCCCCCCCCCGTTTTGCAGGGAAGAAGAAGAAGGTGCCCCCCCAAAATCCCGCGCTCCCTCCCCCAACTCACCTTCTGCCTCGCAGCCTCGCCGGGAAGACTGCGCACGCGCCAAAGGGGGCGGGAAGGGGGCGGGGCCGGCGCGGTGCATTCTGGGACTTGTAGTAGTAATCCGGGAGGGAGGAAAACAGCTGTTTGCAGAGGGAAGTGGAAGGAGAGAGATGCGCTTTGCATCTGGGAGGCGCAGCTGGAGGTTTCTTTTATGGATGGCGTTTCGTGAGGCTCCTTTCTTTCTTTCTTTCTTTTTAATAAGATGTATTAATTGGACAATCAAATACAATCAAATGTCAATAATGAACCCGAAAAGAAGAGGGGGGGGGGGAAAGGCAGATGAAATTAATGGACTGTGCAGAATTAGATAAAATGACAGGAAGGATCCGAAACCTGCGGGACCACAGAATCTCAGAGGACTGGAGTAAATAGCTGAACTATTTGAGAAGCAATGGTAATAAACAGATCACGCTAGTAGGACTATGCTAAATATTGCAGAGAGGATCATGAAGAGAATTGTTAGTTAAGGGAAATTAAAAGTTATAGAGAAATTAAGAAATGTAGATTAAGTGATAAAGACTGGAAAATCTTCAGGTACCAAAAAGAATGGAGCAAATTTATGGTCTGTGTAAGTGGGAACTGTAGAAATCTGAAGACGTTAGCAGGACTGAAATAAATCTTATGTCATGGTTTAGTCTTTTACTAATGAAACTGTAAATTAAAGATTGGAATAAGAAAACCTGCGGAAGGGAAGGAGGGAAGTCAATGGCTCTATGGAGCATAAAGATAGATGTAAACATATTTGATATATTTGTTTGTTGGTGTATCTAAAATGAAACTTAATAAAAAGCATATTCAAAAAAAGAAAAATCTTCAGATATGAGAATCAAAGGCTGGGTGCCCTTCCAGCCGCAGAGACTCCCTCCCGCCGTTCTGGCACATGGCCCCTGGAGGGTCACCCGGTGTGGCTCTGGGGCTAGAACAAGGTTAAGGCTGCTTAGAGCCGCAGGATTGTCAGAAGGGACCCTCAAGGACCATCTAGTCTGACCCCGCGCAATGCAGGTATCGCCGCCTGAGAAGCGGCTACCCAACCAGTGTATTGATTGATTGCTCACATGGCATTTCACCTTTTTGGGGGGTTGTCTGCAAACTGACCGTGGGAAGTTTATTCAAGGTATATATTTATTAAATGAAAAAATAAAGGCCTTTCTTTTGTTGTTTTCAGGAAGCCCCCCCCCCCCCGGCCGCTGGAACGGTGGGCTGGGTCCTCCTGCTTCCATCTCTGGCTTGGCATCTTCACCAGCTGCCCTCTGCCCCACCTCCAGACTGGGGGGGCACCGGAAGGGGCGCCCAGGCCGGGGGGCTCTCCTCGCCCTCCCCTCCTCCTTCCTTGGGGGGCTCCTTCTCGTCCTCCTCCAGCTCCAGGCCCAGCTCGTGGGGGGGCACGCGGATGCCCAGCTTGGCTTCCACCTTCCAGAGCCGCCCCTGGACCTCCTGCAGGTTCTCCTTCAAGGTCTTGACGGACTTCAGGCAGTCGTGGCAGCTGCGGAGGTCCTTTTTCCCTGCGGGGAGAGGAGCAGCGTTCAGGGAGGGGCAGATCCAGCACCCCGCTTGCTGCAAACAGAACAGGAGGGACATTGGCAGCGGGGGGGGGGGAGAGGGTTGGGTCATTTTGCAAAAAGCAAGATGGATTTTTAAAATTAATAAATAATACTAATAAATTTTTATTTATACCCCGCCCTTCCCGGTTCAAAAACCGGGCTCAGGGCGGCTAACATATTTAAAACAATTACTGTATAAAAGCAGCATAAAATACAGTATGAAAACGATGAATAACAATAAAATTCAAAAAACAAAAATCAATTAGATAATCCCCAGGGCTAGCTGGCTGAATTGGTCCTACTTGGGCCAGCGAGGAGAACAGGGAAGAATTAGCTGTGGGGTCTCAGAGCAGGTGATCTTCATAAAAGGGGAGGGGGAGGGAAGGGAAGGGAAATGAAAGATCAGGCTGAATTCAAATTAAAGGCCAGGTGGAATAGCTCTGTCTTACAGGCCCTGCGGAAGGAGCTTAAATCCTGAAGGGCCCTGGTCTCCTGGGACAGAGCTTTCCACCAGGTTGGAGCCACCACTGAGAAGGCCCTGGCCCTGGTGGAGGATAGTCTGACTTCCTTAGGACCCGGGACCTCTAAACTATGATTATTCATGGACCTTAAGGTCCTCTGCGGGGCAGACCAGGAAAGGAGGTCCTGTAAATACGAGGGCCCTAAGCCCAAAAAAAACCCTTTTGCTATTTTTATAGAATTGGAAGGGACCCCAGCGGGTCATGTAAACCCACCCTCTGCAATGCAAGGATCACAGCAAAACAGTCCCTGACAATTGGCCACCCAGCCTCTGTGTGAGTTGCTCTAGTCTCACTTGACCCCGGGAGGGGCAAGGCAGGGCACCGAAGCCCCCCAAAACATTCATCCATTGCCCCTCTGTGGCTCCTGAGGTTTCGGCAGCTGTTGTCTCCCCCCCCCCCACCGCCAAAAAAACCCCCACACACCCCAGATCTTTGCAGCTTCCTTAAGGACTAGCATCTTGCATGCTCTAGTTATCTGTCGCTTGGGTTACTGCAATGCGCTCTATGTGGGGCTACCTTTGAAGGTGACCCAGAAACTACAACTAATCCAGAATGCGGCAGCTAGACTGGGGACTGGGAGTGGCCACCGAGACCACAGAACACCGGTCTTGAAAGACCTACATTGGCTCCCAGTACGTTTCCGAGCACAATTCAAAGTGTTGGTGCTGACCTTTAAAGCCCTAAATGGCCTCGGTCCAGTATACCTGAAGGAGCGTCTCCCCCCATCGTTCTGCCTGGACACGGAGGTCCAGATTCAAGGGCCTTCTGGCAGTTCCCTCATTGTGAGAAGTGAGGTTACAGGGAACCAGGCAGAGGGCCTTCTTGGTGGTGGCTCCCGCCCTGTGGAACGCCCTCCCAGCAGATGTCAAGGAAATAAGCAACTATCCTACTTTTAGAAGACATCTGCCTTTAATGTTTATGGTTTTTTATGTTTTTAATATTCTGTTGGGAGCCAGATGGGTGGGGTACAAATAAATTATTATTATTATTATTATTATTATTATTGAAACGGAAGCAGAGATGCTCAGGAGCAGACCCTTCTCCCGGAGGAGGAGGAGGAGGAGGAGGAAGGCACAGGGATCTTGTGGGGGGACGGAGGGGAAGCGCCCCACCCTCCCCTACTTACGCTCCCGGCGGTGGCAGGACTGACGCTCCTGCGCTGCCCCCAGCTCTTGAATGAAGCCCAGAATCTCATGGTGGGGAATGGGGAAACTCGGAGCAGGTTGGGAAGAGGGTGGGTGGGCTTCGCCGGGTGCTTCCTTGGAGGGGAGGGTCCCCAGGGGCTGGGGGGCCTTGGCAGGGCTTTCCGGATCGTCACCTAAAAGAGAAACCCGGCAGGCCAGGAAGCGAAGGGTGGCCGGCTGCCCCCGACCCCCCTCTGTCCCCCCACCCACCCTCTCTCTGGGCTTACCATCCTCAACTGCCCCGTCTGGCTGGGGCTCAGCTCTGGGCACCCGTCGAGGGGGACAGCCTGGAAAAGAAAACAACAGACCCTCCAAGTCTCCCTATTTTCTAGGGACAGCCCCAGATTTACAGAAGCTGCCCCAGTTTCTCATTTGATCCTGGAATGTCTCGCTTTTCCTGAGGACGTCCCTATTTTCATCGGAGAAGTGCTGGGGGGGGGGTATGCAGTGAAATAAAAAATTTAAGGTCTTTTATATATATAATAAATGTCCATAACCAAGCACGTACATAGATGTGTGGACCACATGTCTGAAGCAGCACAGGAAGACCGCCCTGAAACCATTTGGGCTCCCAAACTGACCAAATGTTTTCTCTGCAAGGTCAAAGGAAAATGGAAAAGCCTCCCCAGTGTCTTTTCCTTCACAAATCCCGTCTTAAGGGTATGTCTGTCTGTGTCTGAATAGGGTGAGCCTGTGACCTGGCTCAGGAACTAAGTATTTGTCATTACAAAAGACTGGCCAGGCTCCCCAGGGTATCCAATCAAGTAACCATTAACAGGTAACCTGCCAGACAGGAGGTAAACAACGCACTCAGATTTCTGTTGTAGACCGCCCTTTCTGTGATGTAGGTATGATGTGTCGGGGAGTGGTCTTGGACTCCAAGGCGGGCAATTTAAAATATATAAGGGTGGGCACACCTTGGTTCTGGGTCCCTCCCTCCTCCTGTGGGGGCAGGGAGCACCCTGTTGCAACAGATCAATAAAGATCAGGCTTACGAGCTGCTTTGCTTCTCAATATTCTCTGCTTGGCCTCTGTTCTTTTCTGCGACCGATGGAGAACCTGCAAAGGACTCTATAAGGGCTCTTGTGTCCCCCATAAGGGAATAAGGGCAGATTTCCATTTATTACAGCAGTAAGGGAGAAGGGGGTTCTCCTGGGCTATCACCCCCAACGGAGATCCAAGGAAGTAAAGCACCACCTGTGTTTGCAGGTGAGCCTCCATCCCACCCACCTGTCTGCCAAGGCCTTTCCCCTTCAGCCACCTCGTCCCCCAGGCTCCTCTCTCCTGGGGTCTGTGCCAGCGCCCAGCCTGACTCCCACAGGAAGCCTTGCCCAGGTGCCCCGATCCAAGGCAGGCAGTTCTCCGGAGAGCAAACCCTTGGGGGGCTTTGGAGCCCCCACCCACCCCAGACCCGCTCCTCACCTTCTCCGACAGCCGTCTCCTTTGGCCCACCTTCCTGCTTCCCCTTCTCTCGCTTTCCCTCCTCCCTGATTTCCGACAGCCTGGGAGGAAGAGCGGGAGTCTTCATGGCAGCGAATATTCGCACCGTAATTTCATTTCATTCGTTCGTTTATTTATTGCCTTGATGTGTGCCCCCCCCCCGAGAGAGCCACTGAATCCCGGGGAAAGTGGCCAAGAGCTTTTCAGAGGCTTCCCACTCCAGCCCCAAATGCAGCCCCAACCGCACAGTCTCTCTCGCCTTCCCCCCCCATCCTTGGCCCAACAGAGCCAAAGGGTCCCGAGTTAAGGGTCCCAGAGATGCCCACCTCCTCACCTGTGGTCTTCCTCGTAGCGGGATCTGGAAGAGGAAAAGGAGGCGGATCAGATAGGCCCTTCAGAAAGGATCCCAGTCAACCAGCCGACCCACTGTTGGGTCATGTGGGGGGGTTGCCAAGGCAGGCTCAGAAGCAGGGGCCTCCCTTGCAGAGTTAGGGTTAGCATCCAAGTGGGAACAGGGCTATTATTATTATTATTATTATTATTATTATTATATTTATTCATCTCCTGCCTTTTCCCCAGACAGGGACTCAAGGCACCTTACACAACAGACAAAATACAACAAGCTGAAAATGTATGAAATGCAATTGTTAAAAAGCAAACTCCCAACAGGATTAAAATTGTGTTAGAATGGACTTATTGGGGGCTTTTAAGCAGAGGTTGGGACTCCTGTGCTTCCTGCATTGCTGCGGGTTGGACTAGATGACCGCTGGAGGTCTCTTCCGACTTTACAGTTTTGAGACACAATAATGCATTGCAGGAAGCTTCATCCAGCCTGAGGGCTGCATTACTTTCTGGACTCCCTTCTGAGGGCCGCATGCTGGTGGTGGGCTGGGCCAGGGGTGGAAGTGGGCATTCACTTTTACCTTTGTGCATTAGACGGGTTTCTACACACACAAAAACCTCTTTTCCATCCAGGCAAGCAAAAGGCAGGATCAGGCGCATTCCCAGACAGGGTGCAAAGCAGGGCTGGTGAGGCGTGTAGCTCAGGGAGAGGTCTGGAGGGCCACACTGATCCCCCCACACCAAAGCTAGAGGTTTGCACTGGTGTAATAATAGTAATAATAATAATAATAATAATAATAATAATAATAATAATAATTTATTATTTATACCCCGCCCACCTGGCTGGGTTTCCCCAGTCACTCTGGGTGGCTTCCAATGCAATATTAAAATACAATAGTCTATTAAACATTAAAAGCTTCCCTAAACAGGGCCGCCTTCAGGTGTCTTTTAAAGATAGGATAGCTGCTTATTTCCTTCACATTTGAAGGGAGGGCGTTCCACAGGGCGGGCGCCACCACCGAGAAGGCCCTCTGCCTGGTTCCCTGTAACTTGGCTTCTCGCAGGGAGGGAACCGCCAGAAGGCCCTCGGAGCTGGACCTCAGTGTCCGGGCGGAACAACGGGGGTGGAGACGCTGCTTCAGGTACACTGGACCTGAAGCAAAAGTGTGCAAAAGCACGCAAGAACTGGGAACCAGAATGAACCCCGAGAACGAACCACAGCAACACCTCGGCTTGAGGACCATTCCTGATGCTTCTCCTGGGCTTTACCTGCGGCAGCGGTGGTTGCAGGAGAACCAGCACTTCATCGCGCAACAGAGGAGGAGAGCTGAGGAAATCATCCTGGAATCCTCGTGGATCTCCGGGGCACCGAGAGTGTCAGAATCTGTGGCCAGTTGTGAGGTCACCACCTGGTCAATCGTGGGCCACAGAAACTGCGGCTTGAACCCACCACACAGTGCCATATGTGGTGGGACTGTAGCATAGCTGTCAACCTTCCCTTTTTTTGCAGGAAATTTCCTTATTCCAGCGGCGTTTCCCGCTGCTTCCCGCTGATTTCCCAGATTGTTAGCTATCCCATCGACTATCCTCAGGACAGGTGAGGCTGCTGAACCCTTATTTTCAAATCTGAAAGTTGACAGCTATGGACTGTAGTAAAATTAAAAAATTCTGGGAAATGATATACAATGAGTTGTAGAAAATGTTCCAATTAACATTTGTAAAAAAGCCTGAAGCTTTCTTGTTAGGGATTATAGGAAAAGACCTGCCAAAGAAACTGAAAAACATTTTCATGTATGCGACAACGGCAGCAAGAGTCTTAATAGCACAAGGATGGAAGAACGAGGAAATCCCGACTAAAGGACTGTGGCAAGAAAAACTGGTGGACTATGCAGAATTGGCGGAATTGACACACAAACTACATGATAAGGACAACTGTGATTTTAAAGAAGAATGGGAACCTTTTACAAAGTATTTTAAGAAACAACAAAATGAACTGGACTCCTTGGCAGGGTTTGAATAAACATACACAAACTTGTTATTGGTAATATAGATAAATTAAGGATCCTTACAATTTTATAACATGCAGAGAATAATATGTGCTGAAAAACCAGAGAGAGGAGCTGAGGGAAGTCTGTTATGTTGAAATTCTTAATAAAAAATATTCAAAAAAGCTGGTTCCTCAAGTAAGAAGGACTTGTCACAATATGTTCACTCACATCTATTTTATGGTCCTCATCAAGATATCATACCCAAATAGCCAAAAGTCAAGGTAGGGTGTTATCAGGGTTTTCCCGCCCCCAGCCAGAATTCGCCAGAACTCAGCTCCAGCGCCTCTCAGGTGGGCGCCATTGCCATTATAAGAGACCAAGGGGGAAGTTGATGGTGAGTTCTGGCACCTCTTTTTCTAGAAAAATAGCACTGGATGTTTTCAAGGCAGGCGGAAAAGTTTCTCTTGATTATAAAGGTTCCTGGACATCACAGCCTGCCGTTTCCTCTCTTCGCCACAGTGAGGCGCTGCTGCCTCAAGCACAAATTGCCATCCAGCCCTAATTGCTCCATCCCAGGGATGCTTTACTCGGAAGTGACTCCCACTGGCCTCAAGAGAACTTACTCTCAATCGGCCCGCCGGTTGGTTGAATCTGGCCCCTGTGGCAGTTTATTTCCTGGAGTAAAATCCTAAAAAAAAACACCTCAACAACTTAAGCTCAACTAAAGGTAAAGGTAAAGGGACCCCTGACCATTAGGTCCAGTTGTGACCAACTCTGGGGTTGCGGCACTCATTTCGCTTTATTGGCCGAGGGAGCCGGTGTGCAGCTTCCAGGTCATGTGGCCAGCAAGACTAAGCCGCTTCTGGTGAACCAGAGCAACGCATGGAAACGCCGTTTACCTTCCCACCGGAGCGGTACCTATTTATCTACTTGCACTTTGACGTGCTTTCGAACTGCTAGGTTGGCAGGAGCTGGGACTGAGCAACGGGAGCTCACCCCGTTGCAGGGATTCGAACCGCCGACCTTCCAATCGGCAAGTCCTAGGCTCAGTAGTTTAACCCACAGCGCCACCCGCGTCCCTTTTTAAGCTCAAGTACTTTGGGGTAAAATCATAAGAAAGCTCAACAAACTTCAAAAAAGGTAAACAATTTTGGTCGGCCCTCACGGCCCTTCACTTCATCAAATCTGGCCCTCTTTGAAAAGAGTTTGGACACCACTGCGGGAAGTGTGTGTTTGTCTGTGCGCAGCTGAGAATACGTGCAGCCCTTGGGCACAGCCCTCTCCTCCGCCATGCATTAGTTTCATCCTCTTTTAGAGCCATTCCAGATTGTTGGCCATCCCTGCCTCATCTGGGAGGGGGTTCCCACTGGCAATAGGGTGCCCCCCCCTCCCCACAGAAGTCAGTTGAGCCTTCAGGGACAGAGGTGAATCTAGGAGCACCCCTTTAAACTACCCAACTGTCCCTTCATCCCCTTTTTCCATCTCCGACGCATCAAGCAGTTGGCTCCTTACCTCTCTCGCCCTGACCTAGCCACAGTGATCCACGCGACGGTCACTTCCAGGCTTGATTATTGTAACTCGATCTATGCGGGGCTGCCCTTGAAGCTGACCCAGAAACTCCAGCGGGTGCAGAATGCGTCCTCACTGCGGGATCACATTCACCTGGTGCTATACCAGCTGCACTGGCTCCCAGTGGAGTATAGGATCAGGTTTAAGGGGCTGGTTTTAAACTTTAAAGCCCTACACGGCCTAGGACCCTTGTACCTATGGGACCGCCTCTCCTGGTATGTCCCACAGAGGACCTTGCGGTCTTCAAACGTCTTGGAGGTCCTGGGCCACAGGGAGGTTAGGCTGGCCTCAACCAGAACTAGGGCCTTTTCAGCCGTGGCTCCGATCTGGTGGAACGCTCTGTCACAAGAGACTAGGGCCCTGCGGGACTTGACATCCTTCCCACAAGACGGAGCTGTTCCACCAGGCCTTTGGCCAAGGCACAGCCTGACCCTCTCCTTTGGCAATCCTCACAGAACTTCAGCCCAATGGTTGCCATTAATTTGATTTGAACTGATTTTAAAATGAATTGATTTTAGAATGCTGTGTTACTTATATTGTTGGCCGCTCTGAGCCCGGCTTCGGCTGGGGAGGGCGGGATAGAAATAAATTATTATTATTATTATTATTATTATTATTATTCAGGGGAACAGCAACCCTGTCCAGAACTGTTGAACTCCTTCACTCCAGGACCTGGGAACTTCTCAACCACAAAGTCTCCCTCCTACCAGTATTATAAGAAAAAAGCCTGCTCCTTTATCCCTTATGGGGTATCCAAGAGCCCGTATAGGGTCCTTATGTAGGTTTTCTATCGGTAGGAGAAAATAACAGAGGCCAAGCAGAGAATATTGAGAAGCAAAGCAGCTAGCAAGCCTGATCTTTATTGATGTCTTGCAACAGGGTTCCCTGCTCATCCCACGCAGGAGGAGAGGAACCTAGAACTATGGTGTGCAAGCTCTTATACAGACATTTGAAAATTGCTTCCCCTGTTGCTCAAGACCATCCCCCAAAACATCACACATACGTCACTGAAGGGGTGGTCTACAGCAGAAAACCTGTATGCCAGGATACCTGATAATGGTCACTGGTTGCTTTTACCAGGGCATCCTGACCATTCTTTTGTGATGGTAAATACTCAGTTCCTGAATCCAGGTCACAGGCTCACCCTATTCACACGCAGATACGCCCTCAAGACAGGATCTGTGAGCAAAGAGACAATGGGGAGGTTTTTCCCATTTCCTCCCTCCTTGCAGAGAAACATTTGAGGTCAATTTGGGAGGGTCAAAATGGTTTCAGGGTTGCTTTCCTGTACTATTTCAGACACGTCGTTTATATACTTATGTATGTGTTCGCCTTGTAAATTTATGAACCTATGATTTATATATATGAGCCTTAGAATTCCTATAACACCAGGATTCAGGGTCAAGTTTGCTGGCCCTTGTCCAGCGCGCCAGAGCACTCAGGCACCTGTTTAAAACAGTCACAGCCTCTCCTGAATGATTCAGACGTCACAGAGAAACAGAACAGGGTGTCAGCAGTGTACTGACAACACCCTGCCCCAAACCTCACAATGACCGCTCCCAGTAGCTTTCTATAGTCATTCAACAGCCCTGGGCAGGGCTGACCCACTCATGAGGCAAGGTGAAGTGACCGCCTCGCGCGGCAGGATCCACGGGGCAGCAGGTCTGGCCTCCAAGGGGCGCATTGCCCGCTGCCACGGTGGTAAAAGCTCCGGCACACTCCTTGGACTGTCTTGCCAGAGTGGTGCATACTCTAGTTATCTCCCGCTTGGACTACTGCAATGCACTCTATGTGGGGCTACCTTTGAAGGTGACCCGGAAACTACAACTAATCCAGAATGTGGCAGCTAGACTGGTGACTGGGAGTGGCCGCCGTGACCATGTAACGCCGGTCCTGAGAAATCTACATTGGCTCCCAGTACGTTTCCGAGCACAATTCAAAGTGTTGGTGCTGACCTTGAAAGCCCTAAACGGCCTCGGTCCAGTATCCCTGAAGGAGCGTCTCCACCCCCATCGTTCTGCCCAGACATTGAGGTCCAGATCCGAGGGCCTTCTGGCGGTTCCCTCCCTGCGAGAAGCCAAGTTACAGGGAACCAGGCAGAGGGCCTTCTCGGTGGTGGCACCCGCCCTGTGGAACGCCCTCCCACCAGATGTCAAAGAGAAAAACAACTACCAGACTTTTAGAAGACATCTGAAGGCAGCCCTGTTTAGCACTTGATTCTGAGCTATCCCAAACAGATATTCACTCACCCCTCCCCTTTCCTCATGGGGGCAGGTGGGGCACCATTTTGTGGTTCGCCTCGGGGGTCAAAACGTATCGCAGCCCCGGGGGCCCCATTATGGGAAACCAGCAAGCAGGATTTGAACACAAGAGCCCTCTCCCTCCCGGTGGTTCCCAGAAACTGGGATTCAGAAGCAGGGCTGCCTCTTCACGATGGAGGCTACTAGCCCTCGGTAGCCCTCTCCTCCTCCAGGAATTTGTCCGATTCCCTTTCGAAGCCAACCTTATTGGTGGGCATCACAGCCTCCTGCGGGTGTAGTTGGGAGCTAGGCGGGCCTCCTTTGGCCTGATCCAGCAGGGCTCTTCACTTTTTTGCATAAATATAATTTATATTTACACCGGCAACTGAGTCCTTAAAGACAGCGGCGACCAGACATCAGACATAATTCAGCTAGAAGGCAAAGCCAACATACAAGCACATCTTGATGACCAGAACGGGATCAGCACTGAGCCAGAACACAAAACCTGGACCAAACTCCCTCCACTCCCCAGTCTGGACCCTCAAGAGGAGAGGCAGAGGCAAGGGGATTCTGCTCTTAGGGTGGTCAGCTCTGGGACTTTCCCTTTAGGAGCAGCAGAATTGCTGCACTCTCAGCCTGACACAGGAGAAATTCAGGAGGGCAGGAAGAGCAACAATATTAAATAATGACACGGCCATAATAGAGATTATTAGCAAAGGAGGAATCAGCATCATCACAGGACCATTCATAACAACAGCAAGATGAAAGCAGCAGCAGCAGCAATAATAATAATAATAATAATAATAATAATAATAATAATAACAACACCACCCTAAATCTTAGCTTATTAACAGCCATGATAATAGAGATAATTATTCTAAAAATAATGACAATTCTGTTCCCATCAGTATCTCTTTAAGGGGACACAATCTCTCTCTCTCTCTCCTTCCGGTCCCTCCTCCGGAAGTGACGCAAACAGCCCGCCTTCTCCCGCTCGGCTTCCCTGAGGAAGTGACGTCCTCCCGGCCATCCTCCCTCGCTCCCTCCGCCGGAAGTGACGCGCGGGTTGAGTCAGGGCCCAGTGGGCGGCCGACGAGGCGTTTCCGTTTCCGGTGTGTGGAGGCTGGGGGTGGGCGAGGGACTTCGGAGGGGGGGAAGCGAGAGAGAGAGAGAGAGAGAGAAGAGAGAGAGAAAGAAGGAAGGGAGGGAGGGAGGAAGGGAGAGGAAAGCGGGGCGCGGAGGGAGGAGGAAGAGGACGGAGCCCCGAGGCGGAGGCGGCTCAGGTGAGAGGCGGGGGGCGGGGGGGGCCTGGGATTGGGGGAGGGGAGGGGGGAGGGGAGGGGTCCCGGGCTCCCCCCGGGGCGAGAGGGGCTTCCGGGGTCTCCGGCCTCGCCTCTCTCGGCGGTGGAGGGGTCGAGGCCGCCGTCTCTCGGGGCCTTTCAGCCGGGCCTGCCTGGCCGGGCTGCGGGGAGGAGGGGTCCCGGGGGGCTGGCGGGGAGGGGGCGGGGGCTCCTGGGGCAGAGCAGATATAATATGGATATTCCCCATTGCTCAACGTGGAAAATCAGCATGTAATTTAAAATACAGTGGTACCTCGGGTTACGGACGCTTCGGGTTACAGACTCCGCTAACCCAGAAATAGTGCTTCAGGTTCAGAACTTTGCTTCAGGATGAGAACAGAAATCGTGCTCCGGCGGCGCAGCAGCAGCGGGAGGCCCCATTAGCTA